>NC_083413.1:81387889-81987889 GCF_020745735.1 Hemiscyllium ocellatum | reverse complement strand
CTCATCCCCATTCCCCAATCTTTCTCACATGACCTACTGGCAACAACCTGTCCAACAGACCAAAGTACTAGCTGTCATGTAGCCTATTTGTAACAATATCTTAAGAAAATGGCCACTATTTCTTCAGAAGCTCTGCAGACTTATGCAGTGGAGAAGGGTACAGGTGGCATGGTGTCTCTGTGGTTAGCACTGCTGCCTCACAGCACCAGGTACCCGGATTCAATTCCAGCTTCAGGCAATTGTCTGTGTGGAGTTCACATCTTCTCCCTGTGCCTGCTTGAGTTTCCTCTGAGTGCTCCTGTTTTCTCCCACAATCCAAAGATGTGGTTAGGTGGGTTAGTCGTGATAAATGCGGGGTTACAGGTGGGAGCGGAAATGGGTAGGAAAATGGGGAAATGCTCTTTAGAGGGTCAGTGTACAACCAATGGGCCAAATGGCCCTCTTCCACACTGTAGGGATTCTTTGTTTTCCACACAGGTCTCATATGGTCCTAATAAAACTAATGAAGGAGTTCTTTAAGAGCGACCACTTCTCCTTAGCCAGCTGGTTGCTTCAACCAAGGGAGTATGCTGGGAAGTCCTTATCAACGTATTACAAAAGAGCTATTTAGCCCTGTGTTGTTACATTCACTGTAGGAAGAGAGAGGATGAAACACAGAGAACAAATTCAAACAGTTGACAGGTGCCTTTCCACTGGGTACGTCTGACTGGGTTAAGAGAGGCCACAGCAGAAGCATTCCAAATGGCTGATGGGTTTCTATGCCACTCAGACCAATGTTTTACTAAAACCCTTCATTATCGGGTCATCAACTGACTCAAATTGTGACATCCCTGGCACATGAAAATTAGCAGGCCATCTTTAAGAATGCACAGAGGAGAAGACCCAGTCACTTCACAGATGAGGAAGCAGTAACTTGCTGCATGAGAGAAATAAAGGAAATGATTGTCACTCTCAGAGAGTCTAGAATGTGGATGAGCTGAAAGAAAAGGAAGCATTGTGAAGAAGGTGCTGCAAGGGGCCTGTTCGAATTAAACAGCAATGAGAAATGAGTGATAGAGCAACTGCAGTGTGTTTCCAGACCATGAGATAACCCAGGCTTCACATTATGTGCAATCAGTTCTAAAGTATAAGCCAGCGTACATAAATTCTAACAACTTAAAGAGAAGTAGGGAAGTAGAGGATTGTCTGGGACAATGGCAAAATAAATTAAAACCTTTGCTTCTAGCTCTGGGCCGGGCCCGAGTGCTAGGATCATGGATGTAAACTACATGTGATCCAATATAAATGTGCAATGCACCAGCCAGTAGGAAGTTTCAGGAAGTTTCTCAATCTGATTGATCAAAACTACAAATGCATTCTGAAGTAAAAAGCTGGGGAATGTGAATTGGAATGTTTAATACTCCTATAATCCTGTCCTGCCCCACTGTGCACTAACAGCATTCACCCCAAACAGTGCAAACTGTAGTACCATCTGGACCCCAAACATCAGGCTGAGGATTGTTGAAGCCCAGCCATGCTGCCTGATTAAACCAAACTAACTTCAAATGGGTACTTTCCTGGAATGCAAGACGTTTTGCATATTACTCACATTGGCCAGTTCTTCAGTCTTGTTGGTATGGAGTCATGGTGGAAACAGCGGTTCAGTTGGTGAACACTTGGCTTTGAGACTCCAGAAACATGAGCAGAAAAACCTAGGCTCCAGTGCAGTGCTGAGGGACTGCTGCACTGTCAGACACTTATCTTTCAGATGAGATATTAAACCAACGTCTCTTCTGCCTTCCCAAGTAGACAAAGCCCCCTTGGCACTATTCTAAAAAAGACCCAGGGAGTTAATTACAGTGTCGTGGGCAATATTTATCCTTCAATTAGCATTATACAAAAAAAAATTAAAGATCATTTATCACATTTTGGGCACTTTCTGTTTGCAACTTGGTGTTGCATTTTTTTAAAATTACATAATGACTACACTTTAAATATATTTCATTGGCTGTACAGTGATTTGAGATAGCTGGTCGTCATTTAAGGCATTATATAATGCACATCTTTCTTTTTAGTGGCACAGCCACTGATCACAAGTCTGGTCTCCAACCTCTCGAAAACTTTAGACTCAAGATCTCCTGTACATGTGACTTGCCAACCCTGAACAGGCTACCAGACTGAGAAAGGTTCATTGCAGATCATTCCTTCAAGCTGAAAAGTGCATTAAACTGAAAGAAAAATCAATGTGTCACAGAATTGGAATCCTGTGACCAATATAAAGAACTTCATGACTCGGATTATCCAACACTTCCCACTCACAATGGAATTACTAAATAAAACACTGCCAGTTCTCAATAACAAGAAAATAGTTTTGATTTGGCAATTTAATTTCCAAAGTCCAAGCAATAGTTGGCAGAGGAAGTTAAAGATTAATTTCACTTTAGCTGATAGAATGGATACACATGGCCTTATTTGTACTCTGTGTGGCTCTGGGTTATCCTGAGGTGTAGGAGGTGGTAAGAGTGCCCTGCTGGGTACCTCCACTGCAACACTGTGGTCCAACATGGAGACACTCGTGTTGCGATGCCAGCACACGTGCATTGTGGTGTTGGCACGGTGGTGGATCTGCTTTTCCAACGAACTGTGGGAGGAGTGAGTATCGTCTTCAGATTCCTGCTCCAGTGACACTTCGTCTGAAGATCCTGGGAATATTAGGACAAATGCATAAAAAGGAATAACTATTTGACTATCAGGCTTCAAAAAAACATACAGGAATTGCTGTCAAGGTATCATTGGTTAGCAGAATGAAAATGAAACAATGATCACTGCCAAGTCTGAAATTGTAATGACTTCCCAATACAGAAGACTTTAGCTGACATCATCATTAGTTTAAAAAAAACAACAAACTAGGCATTCCATTGCCACAATCAGGTCCATTGAAGAACTGGGCTCTTAATCCTTATTGAAGAATTCACAGGGAGTTGCAGATACATCAGTTCAATAACATTACTCAGAAGTGAAAGCTTAGATCTCTAAATGGAAAATATACTGGGATATTCAGCTTTTGTTGGACACCTTTACAGTCACTGATCATACACAAGGATTTTGATACTTCAGGATACATAGAAGTTGAATCACTTAGCTGGGTATCAAAATAACATGTCTGAAGATGGAGCTACAGAATATTTCCTCCCTTTCACTAAAAGTAAATCATTATATTATGCTTCACTATCACTTTGCAATAGCCAGGCATGAAACCAGAAATGTAAAGCAGGGATGAAGAAAAATGGAGCAAGTTACATGGATGTTACTGATGGATGTGATTCATTTCCCAGGTAAATACTGGATATCGGATAGAACTGAATTATGAACAGAATTAAATACCTGTTCCTCCCTTCCTGTACCCACTGTTGATGGAATATTGAGAACACAGTCAATCCATAGTCATTTTTACTAATTAACTTACGGTTTGAACAATCAGAGATGTTGCTTTCCAGCGTTGTCTCTCTCTTCTCATTTGATTTCTTCACCACCTCAATGGCCATGGTCAAGTCCTCAATCCATTTCCCCATCTCCACGCGCGAGCTAAGAAACAGGATAACAAACGGGCGAGATATAAGCACAGGACTTCCTACACAGTTGGAGTCACTTCAAAATCCGTAAGTCGGTAAGCAGTTGCTGCCAATACACTGCTGTGCCAAGGGACTCCTGTTATGAGTGCCAATTTTTTTCTAATGATTTTCTTTCTCTAAACTCTCTAGATTCTACATCTACAGCTGAGAAGATGCCCATATCTCAGTGAGTTGTGCTCTGTAACGAACTACGAGCAATTGACTGTGGGGTGCAGTATCTGTACCTAGCAACTTCCCATCTTGAATATTAATCTGAAAACACAGCAATCATACAGCACAGAGGGGGCTACTCAGCCCATTGAAACCAATTCTTTACCAAACAATCCTGGTGCCCTACAACTTTATTTTCCTCAATGCCCATTCAATTTTCTCTTGAAATCATTAAATATCTTGACTTCATGGGATTTGACTTCATTATTAATCACTGGGTTTAAAAACAAAGTCCTCTTTTCTCCACTGTGTTTCTTCCTAAGGGTCATCCCTATCTAAAGCTCAGTATTCAACTTACACAGATTAATCAATTTCCCCATCAGCAAATTTCTGTGTGTTCATCGATATTATTTTCTTCATATATCACTTCACAATAGCTTGAAATAAGCTGCTAACATAGCTCATTGGACAACTTAAACCTGATCCCCTAAATTAATGTCACAACAGCCTTGTAGGATGTCTTCCTCAGTGATAACTCTGCAATTTCCAGCTTCTGAAGAATTCATCTACCTCTTGCAAACTTTCACTATAATTCTTCAGGACATCAACCCACCCTGCTTTTGGGAACTGCAATTATGAGCTTTTATCGATATCATCTCCCAGAATTGCAAGCAGGGAAGAGTTTCACGAACATCTACTTCGCAATCTGTCTCCCTGCTCCCAGGACGCTGATGTTTGTCCCGTCCCCAAGGACCGGGCTCTCTCCACTGGTGGATAATTGAACCATTTTGTTTCTCCTTGCAAGCTGTGCTAATGGAAGAAGGAGCCCGCTCGCTCTTCTGCTCTCTCTCTCTACAATTCGTGAGATAGGATAAGTCAGTTACAGAAATGCGTAGGAAATAGCAACTTTGAACTTGTTCCAAAGGTTCTGTACAAGAAGGACAGATTGCACCTAAATTGGAAGGGGACTAATATACTGGCAGAGAAAATTGCTCGAGCTGCTCGGGAGGATTTAAACTAGTAAGATGGGGGGTGAGGGGGGTGGGACCCAGGCAGATAGTGAGGAAAGAGATCAATCTGAGACTGACACAATTGAGAACATAACTGGTTTCTGCATTCTTCCCCACCCTCTCTCTCTCTGGATTATCAAACTCAAGTCAGCAAACTGTAGTGATTGGAACAAGGTCAGTCAGGTGGTCCTCAGAGAATGAGTTCCCTGATTGGCGCTGTTAACCTGGACCAATCAGGGAGCCCTGACTGACAGGTATAATCTCCTCAGTAGGGATTTGAGGGTTGTCCTCATCTCCCTGTAAAATGGTCAAATGATAGGGTTTGGGGCCTAGCTTTGCTGCTCCTCTCCCTTGTAAAATTGCTGTCTCTTGTACAGCTGTAAATGTTTATTGTAAACTGTTTTGTAATTTGTTTAATAAAATTTTTAAAAATCTCCTCAGTTTAGGGGACTGACTGTGCTGCTGGGCTACAGTCAGCATGTTACTGCTGCTGTTGGTTTCTTCTTTTTTTTGGGGGGGTGGGAAGGGGAGTAAACCTGATTCCTGAATTGGCTGAATTATTTAACCAGTTTTTGTTAACTGGTATTCCTTTTTTTATTGAGGGCTGATTTCTAAACTGCCAGATTTACATAGACAGTGTGTGTTCAGCTGTAACTCACTTCTCATTAGCGAACAATTGTTTCACTGATTGGCTACAGCCTGGGTGTTACTCTTTTCTCTTTTTTTTGAGAAAAGGACAATGTTACTTTTATGGTAGGGCTTAGGCCTTGGACTCTAGTTTTCTTTGTTTTTTGTATGTATTTTCACTTTTTATTGGTGATTGGACTGAGCCTTTGTGGAAGACATACACTTGACCAGAGGATCTGTTCCTGTGGGGAGGCCTAGCCCTGGGACTAGGCCTCTGAAGATTGAACACCTGTGTGTATGCTGGGAGGTGAGCAGTTGCTGTATCCTGGAGTTTGGGAGAACACCTTTCCCTCAAGAGTGGACCAAACAGCTGTGAGTTAACTGAACCTGTACAATGTACTGTTCCTGTGAGTGGGCCTGGTTTTCCAAGGCTGGGCCAGGACTCTATGGAGACTGAACACCTGTGTGCTGTGGGGTGTGCATTTGCTGCCTTCAGGAGTGGACTCTGCCCTTGGTTGTGGACTTTGTTTTTAATAATGGACTCTGCAGGTTGGAGTGGACTCTATTTCTGACCACGCACATCGTATACTGGAGTGGACTCTTTCTGGCAATGGATTTTATATCTTGAAGACTCTATGTGTGGATTTGAACTGTGCACCAGAAAGGACTCTGTTTTTTTTTATATATTGTGGTGTTTTCTGTATCTATCACCTGCACGGTCTTGTGTGTCCCTGGGTCTGGCAGGCCTTGTCGTGAGTTGGGAGGCTCATGCGTCACCCTGAAAGCTGTCACCCCGAGAGCTGGAAGGTGGGTAGGCCATCCTGTGAACCTGAAGGTTGGTAGGCTGTCCTGAAAGCCAGAGGGTGGGTAGGCCACCCTGATGCCAGTCACCCAGAGAGCCAGATGGTGAGTAGGCTGTTCTGAGCGCTGTCGTCCCGATAAGGGGTAATCGGGACGGGCTGTCCTAGAGGTGGTCGAAAGGTGTCAGAGCAGCCAAGAGCCAGAAGGTGCGTGGGGGCAGCTGAGATCCGGAAGGCTTGTGGGCTACCCTACACGCTGTCATCGCAGAGAAGGGGACGGGCTGCCCTAGAGGTGGTCGAAAGGTGTGCTAGGATAGCCCACTAGTCGGAGGCGCAACAGGGTGGGTGAGAGCCCAATGGTACCTAGGGGCAGACCGAGAGCCAGAAGACGGGTAGCCGTCCTCAGCACTGTCACCCCAGGCAGATACCGGGGCGGGCTGCCCCAGAGGTGGTCAAAAGGTGCTGAGGGTGGTTAGTGAAGCCGGAAGGTAGGTAGGCCGTCCAAACTGCTGTCACCCTGGGCGGGTACCGGGGCGGGCTGTCCTAGAGGTGGTCGAAAGGTGTGTGAGGGCGGACCAAGAACTGGAAGGGGCACGGGGTGGACTGAGAACCGGAAGGTGGGTAGGGGCGGGCTGCCTTAGAGTGGTCGGAAGGTGGAAGGGGTGGGGGCTTGCTGGGTCGGTATTGTCTGCACTTCTGTATGTAACAGTATTGGTTAATGTACAAATGTTGTTGTCACTGTCTTGTCTTATGTGGAACTGGGATTTGAGGTTTGTCCTCAGCTCCCTGTAAAATGGTCAAACAGTAGGGTTTGGGGCCTAGCTTTCCTTCTCCTCTCCCTTGTAAAATTGCTGTCTCTTGTACAGCTGTAAATGTTTATTGTAAACAGTTTTGCAATTTGTTTAATAAAATAAAAAAAAAATCTCCTCAGTAGGGATTTGAGGGTTGTCCTCATCTCCCTGTAAAATGGTCAAACGATAGGGTTTGGGGCCTAGCTTTGCTGCTCCTCTCCCCTGTAAAATTGCTGTCTCTTGTACAACTGTAAATGTTTATTGTAAACTGTTTTGTAATTTGTTTAATAAAATTATAAAAAATCTCAGTTTAGGGGACTGACTGTGCTGCTGGGCTACAGTCAGCGTGTTACTGCTGCTGTTGGTTTCTTTTTTTGGGGGGGGGGTGGGAAGGGGAGTAAACCTGATTCCTGAACTGGCTGAATTATTTAGCCAGTTTTTGTTAACTGGTATTCCTTTTTTATTGAGGGCTGATTTCTAAACTGCCAGAGTTACATAGACAATGTGTGTTCAGCTGTAACTCACTTCTTATTCGCGAACAATTGTTTCACTGATTGGCTACAGCCTGGGTGTTACTCTTTTACTTTGCAAAAAGGACTTGCTGATTTTGTGGCAGGGCTCAGCCCTTGCACTTTTTGTTTGGCATATGCTTTCACTTTTTTGGTGTTTGGAATGAGCCCTTGTGAGATTATACATCCTTCCAGATGAGCTGCTCCTGTGGGTAGGCCTGGTCCTAGGACTAGGCCTCTGTAAAGACTGAACACCTGTGCATGTGTTGAGAGGTGAGCACTTGCTACATCCTGGAGTTTGGGAGTAGACCCCACCTTCAGAGTGGAACAAACCCCTGAGAGTTAAATGCACCTTTACAATGTACTGTGCTCCTGTGAGTGGGCCTGGTTGTCTATGGATGGGCAGGGACTCTATGGAGACTGAACACCTGTGTGCTGTGGGGAGTGCGTTTGCTGCCTTCAGGAGTGGACTCTGCCCTTGGTTGTGGACTCTGTTTTTAGCAATGGACTCTGCAGTTTGGAGTGGACTCTATTTCTGACAATGCACTTAGTATGCTGGAGTGCACTCTGTTCCTGGGAATGGACTCTACATTTTGAAGAGAACTGTTTATTGTAATGAACTCTGTACTAGAAGGGAGTCTGTTTGTTGATAACTGACTCTGTCTTGTTGCTTATCGGTTTTATCATGTGAACTGTCTTGTGTCCCTGGGTCTGGCAGGCCTTACTGTGAGCCGGGAGTTCACAGGTCATCCTGAAAGCTGTCGCCCCAAGAGCCGGAGGGTGGGTAGGTTGCCCCGTAAGCCGGAGGATAGGTTAGCCCCGATGCCAGTCACCCCAAGAATTGCAAGGTGGTGGGCCATTCTGAGCGCTGTCCTCCTGAGAAGGGGTAATCGGGACGGGCTGTCCTAGAGGTGGTTGAAAGGTGTGTCAGAGCGGCGGAGAGCCAGAAGGTGTGTAGGGTCAGACTGAGATCCGGATTGCTTGTGGGTTGCCCTACCTGCCGTCGGGCCAGGGAAGGGGACGGGCTGTCCTAGAGTTGGCCAAAAGGTGTGTCAGAGCAGTCCACAGGCCGGATGGCGTGTTGGGGTGGGTGAGAGCCAGCTGGCATGTAGGTGCAGACCGAGAGCCAGAAGTCTCTATATACAGCTGTTAATGTAAACTGTATTGTTGAAGAAAATTTAAAAATCAGGAGATTTAGAATCTCCTCTGTTTAGGGGACTGACTCTGTACTGGCTGGGTCTCAATGTGTTACTGCTGCTGTTGGTTGCTGCTTTTCTTTGGGAGAACCTGATTCCTAAACTGGTTAGTTTACAAAGCCAGTTTTGTTAACTGGTATTTCTTTTTTGAGGACTGATTTCCGAACTGCCTGATTTACATAGTCAATGTGTTTCAGGTGTAACTCCATTTCATTGGCTGGTTACAGCCTGTGTTACTCTTTTCTCCTTTACTCTGAGAAAACGACTATGCTGAGTGTGTGTGGGGGGGGGGCAGGTCTTAGCCCTTGCACTCTAGTTTTCTTTATTTTTTTGTATGTGTTTTCATTTTTTTTGGTGTTTGGACTTAGCCCCTGTGAGAAAATGCACCTTTTCCAGATGAGCTGTTCCTGTGAATAGGCCTGACCCTTGTCAGTGGACTAGGCCTCTCTAAAGACAACACCCATGTGTGCGTCATGGGAGGTGAGCATTTTACCGTGTCCTGGTGTTTGGGAGTGGACTGTGTTTTTGGTAATTGATTCTGACTTGTGTATCCCTGAGTGTGGCAAGCCTCACTATGAGCTAGAAGGCCCACAGGTTGTCCTGAATGCTATCACCCCGAGAGCTGGAGGGCAGATAGACCGCCCCGAAAGTGGGTAGCCTATCCTGGGCGCTGTCATCCCGAGAAGAGATAATGGGGATGGGTTGTCCGAGAGGTAGTCGGAAGGTGTGTCGGAGCGGCCGAGAGCCAGAAGGTGTGTAAGGACAGGTTGAGATCCAGAAGGCTTGTGGGCTTCCCTGTGTGCCGTCATTCCAGGAAGAGGGACAGGCTGTCTGAGGGGTATCCAGAAGGTGGGTCAGGGGCAGTCCACACGCCGGATGGCAAGTCAAGGTAGACGAAAGCCAGATGGTACATAGGGGTAGACAGAGAGCTGGAAGATGGGTAGGCTGTCCTCAGCGCTGGCAACCCAGAAAGTACCAGGCGGGCAGTCCTACAGAGGGCCGGAAGGTGCAAAGGACGGGGGGTGGGGTGGGATTGGGGAAACAGGACAGGCTGTCCTCAGTGGCCAGAAGAGGCATGGTGCAGACCAAGAGCCGGAAAGGGCGTAAGGGCAGACTCCCTTAGAATGGCCGGAATGTGGGAAGGGTTTCTTGTGGGGACGGAGGGTGCGGGGTGTGTGGAGGAGAGAAGCAGTTATCACAAAGTAGTAACAGTAACAAATACATACAAGACAGGCTGACATATCTGTATCTATGTAATTCAGGAAGGGCTGTCATATTTTATAGAATAATTCAGTTTTTTGGTGCACCATATTTGTAAGTCAAGGGGAATACATTTCATGATTAACCTGTGTCAATTCGAAAGTCTTGGAAGGACCTCAGCTACCCAGTTTACCAAGATATTTTTCCTTGCACAAAAGGAGAGAATGGTAAATAATTTCCTCCCGTGCACATCCAGGGAAGGCAGGTTTGAGAAGCTCAGGAGAAGAAATACTGGATCTACTCCAATGTCTGCTCCCAAGTTTTCTGTCAGCGCATTTGCTACTCTGGTCCAGTATTTGCGGATCTTATGACATGTCCATAAGCAGTGCCCACTTCTATTTTACATTTAGGACATATTGGAGATGCTCCTGCCCTAAATTTTGCCAATCATTCTGGTGCTATATGAGTCCTATGAAGTATCTTTAATTGAATAGGTTGGGTTCTATTACAAATGGAGATCTTTCTGGCATTTTCCCAGATGTCATCCCACATTTCTGAAGGGATTTCCAACCCCAATTCCTGATTCCATGTTTTAAACAATTGTTCCATGTCTTCCAATACTTCGTTATGTAATGAGTGATAAAGAGTGCTGACCGAGAGTGGACCCACTGGCCATAGCACTCTTCTTTCCCTATCCGATTTATAAGAGCTATCTAATAATGTGGTGGTCTTCTGTGTATATAATCTCAAATTTGGAAATATCGAAAAAGGTCTCCACTAGGCAGTCCAAATTTCTGGAGCAGCTGTTCAAAAGACATCATAACCTCCCCATCGGACAGATCCCCGAAGCGAGAAATACCCCTGGACCTCCAGGTTTTAAATGTAGCATCTGTGTGCCCCGGTTGAAAATCCCTTATAGGAGTATAAGGAGGTGGTTTTTGTGAATTACCCTCGTCTTGCCGCATTATCTTCCAGGTTTTAATTGTATTTAATACAATAGGAATTTTACAATGGGGTGGGTATCCATTTAATACATATAGATACATCATGCCAGATTTGAACACCTATTCTCTGTTGCGAACATATCACTGGCCCTCAGGTAGAACAACAGCAAACTCTCATCAGCAGCATACATTCCTGAACTGAAAACCTTTTAATTTTTCAACTAATCAAACATGTCAAAACAGTTTGCAACTAAATGAGTCACTTTTGATCGATTTTGTTCAAGAAGGACAGGACAATTAATGGTAGGGTCCTGGGTAGTGTTGTAAAACAGAGAGATCCAGGGGTTCATCTTTACTTCTGACGCAGATTTCAGAGGGGGTGGGTGGTTAAGGCGGCATTTAACATGTCTGCCTTCATTGCTCAAACCACTGAGTACAGGAGTTGGGACATCATGTTGACATTGTACAGGATGTAAGTGAGGCCTCTTCTGCAGTACTATGTTCAGTTCCGGGTAGCCTGCTATAGAAAGGATATTGTTAATCTAGAGAGGGTTCAGAGAGATTGAATGGACAGTTTGTGTTTTAAAAATGGGCTGGATAGGTTGGGATTCTTTCACTGGAGGGGTTAGAAGGTTGAGGGGGTGAACTTATATAGAGATTTACAAAACAATGAGGGGCAAAGATAAGGTGAATAGACCAGGGTCATTTGTGCACATGCACACACACATCTACATATACCACTCACACAGAAAAGCCTACTCTGACTTGGGTATACTCATCTTTTCACGTATACATTATCACACATGTAGACTTACAAGTGTACACCAACAGATAATTACCAAGTTAGTCTCATCCAATCTCTACTCTCTCGAATGCCAACAATAAAATAAGCTACCAACGTCATTCCAATACCTGGTTTATTACTTAAGGAAGGCAACTTTGTGGGAATCTCAAACCCTCTCAAAAGGTGACAGTTGGGTGGTTACATGTCTACTCAGGAAGTAACAGAGAGCTGTCCATCCGTTAATCACTTCCCTCTGAGCAGTTTTCATGCATCGTATGAACTGTACCCTGACACATCTTTCTACCAGGACAAGAAACTGAAGGTAACCATTGAAAATAGGATGATTAAAATGTCCACACACTTTTAAGCATAAGTGAGAAACCTACCTGGCTGCGACAACAACTGTCTTCGGAGCAGAGTAAATGGTGAAACAATGTGGAACAGACCACTCATTCTCAGTCTCCTCGACCTACAAAAATAAACAGTTATAAATGGTGCAGCAACATGGTCAATCATAACCATGTTCAGAAAATGCAAATACCTCAAGTTGAACTGATCCAAGATTCACAAGGTAAAGCTTTCAAGACCTTTGGTCAATAAAAGATGTGAGAGACAATATAAAATAAAAGTAAGTCTTTACAAAAAATGCAACGATCACATAGATTGGGAAGGATACAAAGAAAAGCAAAAGGATACAAAGGAAATGGTAAACTCACCAGAAAAGGGAAAACAATAAAAACTAAGGGATATCATGGATCAAAGTTTAAGTATTTACAAGTACATTAACCGAAAGCTGATGGCTGAGAGTAATATAGACCTCCTTAAGACAGATGTAGGTAAAGAATGTAACTAAAATAAGGAAATGGCAAATTTACTAAATAACAACTTGATATAGCAGATGACAATAAAATACTTGAAGTATGAGGAAGCAGTAAATCAAGATGAGAAACTTAATAGATTTAATCTTATTTTAAAAGAAACAGCAGTAGAGAAAGTAATGAGACTTAAGATAGTCAAATCTCCAGTGCCTGGTAGATTCCAATTTATTAATACTCAGCTACAGAGAGAAGCAGATGCAAAATGTTTTTCCAAAATTCTTTTCAGAGCGGTCTCCTGGTATTGGACAATTTTGAATGTCGCTATTATTATTCAATACTTCTAAGAAATAAATAGGAAATTCGATACCTATTAGTCTAAAGTCTGTTATCAGGAAGCTATTAGAACTGGGCCGGATGGGATTTATCTCCAGATTCTCTGGGAAGCTAGGGTGGAGATTTCTGAGTCTCTGGTTTTGATCTTTGTCACTGAGTCTACAGCAATAGTGCCAGAAGACTGGAGGATAGAAAATATTGCCTCCTTGTTCAAGAAGGGAAGTAGAGGCAACCCTGGTAATTATAGACCAGTGAGCTTTACTTTGGTTCTGGGTAAAGGTTTGGAAAGATTTTAAAAGATAGGATCTATAATCATATAGAAAGGAGTAATTTGATTAAGAATACCCTTTTGTGAAGGGTAGGTCGTGCCTCACAAACCTTACAGTTCTTTGAGAAGGTGACCAAATAGGTGGATGAGGGTAAAGCGGTTGATGTGGTGTATTTGGATTTTAGTAAAGCATTTGATAGAGTTCCACAAGATAGGTTACTGCACAAAATATGGAGGCATGGGATTGAGGATGATTTAGTGGCTTGGATCGGAAATTGGCGAGCTATAAGACGACAGAGGGTGATGGTGGATGGAAAATGTTCATCCTGGAGTTCAGTTACTAGTACTATATCGCAAGAATCTGTTTTGAGGCCACCGCTGTTTGTCATTTTTATAAATGACCTGGATGACGGCGTAGAAGAATGGGTTAGTAAATTTGAGGATGGCACTAAGGTTGATGGAGTTGTGGATAGTGCTGAAGGATGTTACTGGTTACAGAGAGACATAGATAAGCTGCAGAGCTGGACTAAGAGGAGGTAAATGGAGTTTAATGTGGAAAAGTGTGAAGTGATTCACTTCGGAGGAGTAACAGGAATACAGAGTACTGGGCTAATGCTAAGATTCTTGGTAGTGTGGATGAGCAGAGAGATCTCTGTATCTATGTACATAGACCCCTGAAAGTTGCCACCCAGGTTGATAGGGTTGTTAAGAAGGCATATGGTGTGTTAGCTTTTATTGGTTTGAGTTTAGGAGCCATGAGGTCATGTTGCAGCTGTACAAAACTCTGGTGATACTGCACTTTTGCAGAGAATTCTGGTCGCCGTATTAGAGGAAGGAAGTGGAAGCTTTGGAAAGGGTGAATAGGAGATTTACCAGGCTGTTGTCTGGAATAGAGGGAAGGTCTTATGAGGAAAGGCTGAGGGACTTGAGACTGTTTTTGTTAGAGAGGAGGAGGTTGAGAGGTAACTTAATAGAGGCATACAAGATGATCAGAGGATTAGATAGGGTGCCCAGTAAGAGCCTTTTTCCTCAGATGGTGATGGCTAGTATGAGGGGACGTAGCTTTAAATTGAGGGCTGATAGATTATTAGAGGTAGGTTCTTTACTCAGAGTAATAAGGGAGTGGAACACTCTGTCTGCAACAGTAGTGGACTCACCAACATTAAGGGTATTTAAGTGGTCATTGGATAAACATATGGATGAAAATGAAATAGTGTACGTTAGATGGCTCCAGATTGGTTTCACAGGTCGGTGCAACATTGAGGGCTGAAGGGCCTGTACTGCAATTTAATGTGTTTCATTCTATGATTACTAGGATAAAATGAGGGGATACTTAGTCAAACAGATCCTCATCTGAGAGAAGCAACATGATCTAATAAAGGGTAAATCATGTTCAACAAGCAGAGTTGAATATTTTGAGGTCACTAATGAGGTGGATAAACAGGGTTTCTATCAATGTTATTTATTTGGACCTCCAGAAGGCATTCAATAAAGTTTCACACATTCAATGCTGTTAGTAAAAGCTTTCAGAATCGGAAGCAACCTACTGGTATGGGTAGTATTTAGTTGGGAAGTAGGAGGCAGAATAAGGGTGTACATTAGTTGCCAGGTTGTGATTAGTCTTGATGCTGGTAGAGTCATCACAGAACATCTCATTCTTGGAGAAAAAAAATCTAAAGGGCTTGAAAGAGATTATTATTTTGGGGGTGCTAAAATGCACAGACAACAAAAGACGACCAGTGTAGAGAAGTGATAGATAACACTAATATCTGTCAGATTGTATTAACACAATCATTCGGTAAAAATCAAAGGACACTGTTTTGATGCTGTCCAGGTTGCTAGTCAGACTCTGACCTCTGGCAATGGTGACCCTGGAAAAGGTCCAATAGACGACTATAAGAACGTTACCGTCCTTAAGTGACTGAGAGAGGCTCTGAGGCCTTGGCCTATTCAGTACAGAAATCACTTGATCAAGATAATAAAACAATTAAAGGAATAGAGAATGCCCTTTGATAAATTATCCCAATTTAACGGATTGGGGACACTTGTTTAAAGCATGCAAACTTAGTATAAGACTGGCTTTCAGGCACTGCATCTTCGAGACAGAAATCCTCGAAGTCTACAGCTCAGTAAAAGGCCTTTCAGCCCATTATTTTTGACAAGCACAGAATCAATCACCTCACTATTCCAATCCCATTTTCCAGCACTTGGCCTACTGCCTTGTATGCCTTGGCATCACAAATGTATATCTAAATACGTGAGGGGGAATTTCTGCCTCTTCCACCCTTACAGGCGGTGAGTTCTAGATTCCCACCGCAGTCTGCGTGAGGAACAAAATGTCCTCATCTTCTTTAAATCTCCTCCCCCTCACCTTAAATCCATACCCCCTGGTCACCTGCCCCTCCACCAGGAGAAAAACCTTCTTTGTATCTGCGCCATAATTTTACACATCTCAATCACAACCTTGCTTCAGTCTCCCCTTCAGACTTTGCACTACAGCAACGGCTGATGTAGTAGGTGCAGACTCTCTGCATTATCTTCAAGAAAACTCTTGGAAGTATCATGCCATGATATTTCTGATTTAAGTCATTTTACAAGCTCGGGCAAAATGAACATCAATTCAGTAGCTTATAGACGAGATGAAGAAGACTGGTATTAATTTAGTTAGCTCAGGAAACTAGCATAGGAGGAAACTAAAATCAACACTGAACCATGGCAGACACCAGTTAAGAAGATTTAGAACATCTTATTGCTTGATTCTAGTTCAGCTGAGTGACAGGTCAAACATAAATAAAGGAGGCAAATAGAGAAACCAAGTGGAAAGATTTGGAGCAATGCAGAGTCATCAGCAAAACTACCAACATGGCAGGAAACCAGCTGCAAAGACAGGTCTAAAAATATACTTATATCTCTCACAAGACACTGAAGGAGTTTCTAAATCTGCCATAATTGCACAATAATCCTAAGTACAAGCAAGATTTACAGTAAGCCGGCAGCTGCTGTCCTAAGAAGGGGAATCCCATTCTCACTGAACATACTCACCGGGGGTTCCAGCACGATTAGCTGCAGAGATGCAAATACAAAGGAAGAAAACAGACAGACAGCATGAGGAGATTACTGCACAATGGAGCCCTGCCAACGAAAGCTGACATTCTCAGTCAGCTAAACATTCACGTACGCTGCTGACAGCAGTGAGTTTTGCTGAATATGGTTTCTAGAATTACACCAAGTATATTCCAGAGCTCCAGTTAGTCCATTGGAGCATGTGCCAATCTTTCAAAAAAAACTATTCTGAGACTTAGTCCTACTTGCCCATTCTTACACTAAAAAACACACATTCAGGCAGGCTGTGGCATATTTCCAGCACAGGGGAAACTTGGAACAGGACCTTAATGCCTGGGTAGACCCACACCACACACTTCATATCCCTGCATATTTTCTCCTTTGGCTTTCATATAATTTCCCTACTATTAAATCTGTATCCACTGATCTAGCAGACAGTGCAGTCAAATGCTATTACTCATTGCATAAGGATAATTTTCTTGGTGTTAGATTTGATTCTTTCCAAGCACTTAATCAACCGTTCATCCATGAGAAACACAGAGTCATAGAGATGTACAGCATGGAAACAGACTCGTCGGTCCAACCCATCCATGTCGACCAGATATCCCAACCCAATCTAGTCCCACCTGCCAGCACCCAGCCCATATCCCTCCAAACCCTTCTCATTCATATACCCATCTAAATGCCTCTTAAATGTTGCAATTGTACCAGCCTCTACCACTTCCTCTGGCAGCTTATTCCATACACGTACCACTCTCTACGTGAAAAAGTTGCCCCTGAGATCTCTTTTATATCTTTGCCCTCTCAGCCTAAACCTATGCCCTCTCGTTCTGGACTCCCTGACCCCAGGGAAACGACTTTGTCTATTTATCCTATCCATGCCCCTCAATTTTGTAAACCTCTATAAGGTCACCCCTCAGCCTCCGACGCTCCAGGGAAAACAGCTCCAACATGTTCAGCCTCTCCCTGTAGCTCAGATCCTCCAACCCTGGCAACATCCTTGTAAACCTGTTGGACTATAACCTGCTGGGTGATTTTTAATTTGTCTACCTCTGTCCAACACCGGTTCCTCCACATCTTTTCTCGAAGACAGAGAGTAAACTGGCTCTTGCCCCAATTACGAGGCATCAAAGAAACAGCGGCCACGGCTCAGATGCCCAATGTCCACAAGGTGTGGTTTTCAGCTGGACATTGCTGGCTGTGCTACAAAGTACTGTACACAGGAAGTTACCATGATCAGTAAAAGCAGAGGGATAGAGTCATCAGCTGGGTGGCACAAGTTGCCAGTGGGTGAAAATGTCTTCAGCGGTTACCCTGAGTTTTATTCATAAACAGACAAACCAGCATGCGGTGGTCTCCTGATGGGCTTATTGAAAACATAACTGCAGCCTTTCTGCAGTGATTCGCCACTTAACAAGAGTGCAAGACTTTCTCAAAACAGGTTAGCTGCCGTTAGTCCATTTTCATTATTCTCCTTCCACCATTGCTAGTCTTACCTTCCCCTCTCACTCCATTGCCTCCAACCTCTCACTGTTTCAGATTTTACATTTCTGACCCTGATTAACCCATCACTACGATGTGAAGTCCTTATTAATACTGTGTCCTTCTCTAGAACTGATTCCCTAAGGGTGAGATACTATTTTCTAATTATCCATCACTTGATTCTGATCCCACTCGCTGCTCTCAGTTACTGGAAGGCTGGAGTTAGCAGGAGGGGCCGGGACTCTTTTATTCCCTGGAGTGTAGGAGTCCAAGCAGTGAACTTACAGAGCTTTATAAAATCATGTAGGGCATCACCCAGGTCTTTTCCCAAGGTAAGGGAATCCAAAACTGAAGGGTCTAGGTTTAAAGTGAGGACAAGATTTCAAAGGGACCTGAGCAGCAGCTTATTCCACACAGTGCATGTATGGAATGAGTTTAGATTAGATTAGATTCCATACAGTGTGGAAACAGGCCCTTCGGTCCAACAAGTCCACACCGACCCTCTGAAGAGTAACCCACCCTGACCGATTTCCCTCTGGCTAATGCACCTAACACTATGGGCAATTTAACATGGTCAATTCACCTTACCTGCACATCTTTGGACTTGTGGGAGGAAATCGGAGGAAACCCATGAAGACACGGGGAGAATGTGCAAACACCACACAGTCACCCAAGGCTGGAATCGAACCTGGGACCCAGGTGCTATGAGCCAGCAATGCTACCACTAAGCCATTGTGCTGCCCCAATCTATCCTGTCTATACCTGACATGTGCTTCCTTAATTTCCTGCAAGAGTACAGCTACATCATAAAATATGAACAGAAAGTGCTGCAGAATGGGTATAGCAGTACATTTGGGGGGGGGGGGGGCCTGCAGGAAGAGAGGGAAGGGGAGAGGGGCGAAGAGAGAGAGAGTGTGCGTGCGCATGGGGGGAGAGCGTGAGGGGGAAGAGAGAGATAACACTTCTAGTCTGGAATGACTCTTCTTCAGAAGTAGAAAACAACGGGTTCTAATGTGTAGACCAAGGTGGACAGGAGAAAGTAGAACAGAAGGGAAGGGAGAGGAGCAGGTGAGAGCAAGATTACAGATCATCAGTGCCACACAGCAAAAGGTAAAGAACAGTTCTGAAGAAGAGTTCTACCAGGCTGGAAACATTAATTTTCTCTCTCTGCAAATGTTGCCAGACCTGCTGAGTTTCTCAAGTTTCCAAGTTCAATTCTCCAGCGTCTGCTGTATATTGCTTTAGTTTTACATTCTGACGCATAATGATAACATTAAGGGATAGTAAGGTGAGGGTATGCATTGCTCGCAGTTCCAATAAACTCTCGTCATTGTAACTCCACTGTCATTTTCTCTCTACCAACCAATCCCATGCTGGTCCCACCCAGCCCCACCACACCTCTGTCAATCATTTTATTGTTCATTTGCCTACAGAAGACCACTCTGCACTCCCTTTTATGTTAGCAGCCAATGTACTTTCATCCTGTGGTTTCCCTGCCATTGTCTCCTTTTCACTTCTTTTCTGTACTTTCAATATTCAGCCTGGCCTCCCTTGTATTATCAAATTACTATCTGGTCCAAGACTCCCTTCCCCCTTTGATTCCAGGGGCTCTGGTTTCAATTGCTTGCCAGTTACCCCTTCTGGAAATGTTCCTATACTGTAGTCAAATGATCACTTATTTAAAGGTCATTTCTGAAATCTCATTGCTACAGTCATATAAATAAGGTCAGGGTGTCAGGAAGTTGTACAGTGGTAGTGTCCCTACCTCTGAGCCAAGAGACCTGGGTTCAGGTCCCACCTGAGCAGAAAAAAAGTTATATTCTCTGAACTGTTTATGGCATAGGCCAAGGCACATGTGCTGAAGTCAAGTATATGTAAAGATGCGAATACAACAGAACAACTTAATGTACCAGGCCTAATAACCTTGGTAGAGAAAGTGAGGTCTGCAGATGCTGGACATCAGAGCTGAAAATGTGTTGCTGGAAAATCGCAGCAGGTCAGGCAGCATCCAAGGAACAGGAAATTCGACGTTTCGGGCATAAGCCCTTCTTCAGGAAAGAATTCAGGATTCCTGAAGAAGGGCTTATGCCCGAAACATCGAATTTCCTGTTCCTTGGATGCTGCCTGACCTGCTGTGCTTTTCCAGCAACACATTCTCGGCTCTGATAACCTTGGTACACAAAGCTGTTAAGAGCATATTTTGGGCATTTTTGTTGAAGAGCTCAAACAACCACAAGGAAGACATGTTCAGCCAGAACTTATGCGTCACACCTGTATTTAGAACAACTCCTCTCTCTCTCTCTCTCTCTCTCACAATCAGAAAAAGCCAGTCACCTTTCCATGCCAGGCTCTAAGCTCTCGTCTACAGTTAAAATCTTTCTTGTCTCTCTCTCTCTCTCTCCAGCAATACTATTATGGTGAATTTCCTTTCACTTTGCCACTTACTAACAAAACTGAGTGTTTGACACATTTTCCATTATCCATCATCTTGGTCTCGCCTCTGAAAGGCATTTCCAAGGTGGCACAATTGGAGATCTTTGTTGACTTAGTCTATCGCCCTCTCTGCAAGTGCTGGTTATTAAAAGACAGGCTCAGGGTCACCTGATCCTTATTTCCTGATTTAATTCATCCTCTAGTTAGCCAACATTGATGGTGCTTTGCATTGTCAAACACTGTGACCAAGCTAGATTTCTCAATACAATCGATACGTAAGGCAAGACAGTTAAAATCCCTATGGACATAAAAAGCAGGTTAACACGGATTGTCGGGTTCTGTGCACAACTTGTAGCAGCTCCTTTTGTAAGAGTTTCTTTTGCATTCTAGGTAGCACACTATTTCCCAAATACTTCTATTATCCTTGTAACAAAACTGCTGAACAAGAAAATAATCAGCACAGATTAATCAAAGCCAGTCCATTGAATAAAATCACTGCCAGGCTTTCGCTCTGTATACTTACTATCATTCCACATAGAGGAAGCTGCCCATGTACTTTAAACTGGTTGCTGGCTGTCACTCCTTTGCTCGTGTACAACAGCATGTCAGAGAACTAGGAGAGACAACAAACAAAATAAAAATCGAACTATGCAACTCCATCCAACTGAGTCATGCTAAATGGAATTAAGCACTTGGGAGTGTAATATCAAGCAATCATTAACACATCTGTGACAGTATTGTGCCTTTGAGAGAGATGTGTTTTGTCCTGTTTTTCTTGTAGAGTGGTGTGGCCACAGTGCCGCTGGGATGTCTCCATCAGACAGGTAGCTGAAAACAGCCTGAGTTCTCCTTGGCTGTTTCTTTGTTTTAAAATGAGGCAAAGGAATCATGTGCAGGTAGGGTCAGGTTTCACTCACACGCAGAAAGGTTTTTAGTTTTGCTTCCAGATAGTGAGAATGCGTCTGCTAACTGCTGAGCTAACAGCTTAAGTTCCCAATTGCTAGACTGAAGTCTAAAGACAGTGGGGCTTCCTCTTAAAAATCATAAGGGACAGATTGTTTCTTTCTTCTGGACTGGAGAGGGACTGCATGTGAGAACTATGACTGATTTGCTGAATTGCATTTTTAACCAAAGGGTGTGTTTGTGTGATTCGGCCTATATTGGAACAGTTGATGATTAGCATTAATGAACATATTATCTTGTTAACTATTTCAATAGAGTTAAAGTTATGCAAATTCTTCTTTTTGGTCATATTTTAACTTTGCGGCAAGAATAAAACATGTTTTGATTAAAGCCTAATTATGGACCAATCAAATGAAGGCCTCAGCTGGAACGTTTGCCTCCGTTTTAGGTACCGCATTTCCAGGAGGATGCCAAGGCCTTGGGGAAGATATGACAGAAATTACCCAGAATGGCGGGAACGAGGGTCTGGAATTATGTGGAAAAACTGGGATTTTTCTCCTTACAGCAGGTGTTTGATGGAAGTGTTTAAACTCCTGGACAATTCCGAAGGAAAAACTACTGTATGTGCAGTGACACAGAGTCAATAGCCAGAGGATAAAAATTTAGGATGTGTCAAAAGCAACAGATGGAAATGTCTTTTACACAGCAAATTATCAGCATGGAATGTGGTGCCTGAAGGGGAGGTGGAATCATAGCTTTCAAAAATGAATCTGAGAAATGTACAAGTTTCAGGAAAGAGAAGGGGAATGAAGATAACTGGATAGTTTTCTGGAGGAACCAAGCCTGATGGGGTGAACAACCTCCTTCAATATAGTATTAATCAATGCTTATATGTAATGGAAATACTCAATGCAATCTAAATACAACATCCAGCTCAACCCCCGTACCAAACCTGATCATGTCAAAGCAGAGTATCCCAACAAGTTAAAAGTACACCATTCAATCCGAAACATGCAATAAAATATGGCTACCTTCATAAATGGGAGAATAAATGATACTGTGGAAATAGTACACAGACAAGGAGAGTTCACGTCCATGAACAAAAAAAACCATCATGATATACCATGACTGAATGAACAACTTCACTGAATTCTGAGGTACAAAAGATCATAAGAACTTGGAGCAGGAGTAGGCCGTCTGGCCCTTCAAACCTGCTCTGCCATTCAATAAGATCATGGCTGATCTTTTCGTGGACTCAGTTCCACTTACCCACACTTTCACCTTATCCCTTAATTCATTTATTTTTCATAAAAAAACTATCTTAGCTCTCAATTCAGTCCTAAATCAATTCCCTCTAATCTTCATTTCAACAGCCAGTGGAAACATCTCTCTACTTCTAACTTATCCATTCCCTTCAGAATTTTATATGTTTCTCAAGACTGCCCCCTCATTCTTCTAAATTCCAATGAATATAATCCCAGTCTACTAGTCTCTCCTCATAAGCCAACCCCCTCAACTCCAGAATCAACCTAGTGAACCTCCTCTAGTGACAGCACATCCATTCACAAATAAGGAGACCAAACCAGCACACAGTACTCCAGGTGTGGCCTCACCAACACCTTGTACAGCTGCAACATAACCTCTCTGCTTTTAAACTCAATCCATTTAGCAATGAAGGACAAAATTCCATTTGCCTTCCTAATTGCTTGTTGTACCTGTACATCAACCTGCTGTGATTCATGCACAAGGACACCCAGATCCCTCTGCATATAAGCATGCTGCAACTTTTTACCATTCAAGTAATAATCCTTTTTACCATTACTCCTACCAAAATGTATGACTTCACATTTATTAACATTGTATTCCATCTGCCAGACCTTTACCCACTCACTCAATGTATCTATGTTCCTCTGCAAAGTTTCACAGTCCTCTGCACACTTTGCTTGCCATTCATCCTAGTGTTATGGGCAAATTTTGACACTGTAAATGTGGTTTCCCAATTCCAAATCATCTATATAAATTGTAAATAATTGCTGCCCCAATACCGATCCCTGAGGCACACCACTAGTCACTGATTGCCAGCCAGAATAGCACTCATTTATCCCAACTCTTTGCTTCCTGTTAGTCAACCAATCCTCTATCCATGCTAATGCATTACACCTAATGCCATGCATCCTTATCTGAAGCAGCAGCCTCTTTTACAGCACCTTGTCAAAGGCCTTTTGGAAATCCAGGGACACCACATCCATTGGGTCCCCATCGTCCACTTTGCTTGAAATGTCTTCATAGAATTCCAAAACATTTGTCAAGCATGACTTGCCCTTCATGAACCATGCTGTGTCTGTCCAACAGGGCAATTTCTTTTGAGATACCCTGCTATTTCTTCCTTGATAATAGACTCAAGCTTCTTCTGCATCACAGAGGTTCAGCTAACTGGTCTATAATTCCCCATCTTCTTCCCTTCTACTTCCTTTTTTAAAACAGCGGCATCACATGTGTTGTTTTCCAATCTGCTGGGACTGCCTCAGTGTCCAGTGAATTTTGGAAAATTACTGCCAGTGACCCTGCTATTTCTTCTGCCATCTCTCTTAGAATCCTGAAATGTATTCCATCAAGGCCAGCAGACTTATCTATCTTTAGCTTTATTAGCTTACCCAACACTAGCTCTTCCGTAATAATGATTATTACCGGGTCCTCACCTACCTTGGTCTCTTTAATAATGTGCCACTAAGTGACAGTGTCCTCTGCTGTGAAGACCGATACAATATACCTCTTCAGTGCCTCGGCCATTTCATCACATCCCATAACAAAATGCCCCTTCTCATCCTCTAAAGGACCAATGTTTACTTTAGCCATTCATTTTCATTTTATATATTTATGGAAACGTTTGCTATCTGTCTTTATGTGCTGTGCAAATTTTTTCTCATGCTCTATCTTATTTTTCTTTATAGTTCTTTCTGTGGCTTTCTGTTGACCTCTAAAGTTTTCCAATCTTCTAGTTTCCTGATGTTTTTGGCCACGTTGTATGCCTTCTCTTTCAATTTGATAGCCTGCCTTATTTCCTTAGACACCCATGGCAGGTTACTCCTCTTCTTACAGTCCCTCCTTTTCACTGGAATATACGTTTGCTGAGCACTTTGAAAGATTTCTCTGAAAGTCCTCCATTGCTTGTCAACTGTCCTACCATTAAATCTTTGTTTCCAGTTTACTTTAGCTAGGTCCTCCCTCATTCTATTTTAGCCCTCCATGTTCAAGCACAGGATCCTGCTACTGGATTTTACTTTCTTCACACTTTCCATCTGTATTCTAAATTCAACCATACTGTCATCACTCCTTCCAAGAGGAATCCTAACTATGAGGTCATCAATTATTCCTGTCTCATTACACAGGACTAGATCTAGGATAGCTTGCTCCCTTGTCGGTTCCATTACATACTGTTCAAGAAAATGATCACAGATACACTCGAACTCCTCCTCAAGGCCACCCTGACCGAGCTGGTTCAACCAAAATCCCCCGTGATAATAGCTGCACCATTTTTGCAGGTATTAGTTATTTCCTTAGCTGTACCTAAGTGAACATATACAGATGAACCAACAATGACTGGTATAATGCAAAAGGATGTAATATATAAAAAGTAAAAGTGGGGCGGAAGGAGAAAGAGAGAGAGGAGAGACCTTCAAATAGAGTGAGCATTAAGGCCTTTCATGAGGCCTGATCCCTTCCCAGCATGAAAAAAAAACTGAGGAGGGACAAAATAGCACCTTTTCAATATAGAAGGCTATTAGATAGAGGCAATACTTACCAGGAAAAACATCCTCTGCTGCAGGCCTTTTTTGGTAAGTTTATAGAGACAACCTTCCCGAATGAAGTCCTGAAGGGAGAGGTACAGAATTTATAATCATATTTACACAACATTCAATCTCCATGCGAGCACTGACTGTGAAGACCATCATAGCTAGACCATAATATCCATCCAAAAGGAGCAGGTCCCCTTTGCTACTGCAGCCGCAAGCCCTCCGTGTCATCACTAACTCCCTCACCATTAGAATGGTATTAAACTCAGGCCCTCTCTGCCCTAAGTGAACATAAAAAGATCAGATTCGAAGGAGACCAGGGAGGTTCTCCCTGATGTCAAAACCAATTTTGATCCTTCAATCAACACCAGCAAAAAGACACCATCTAGTCTTTATCACACTCAGGTTTGAGAGATCCCGTTATGAACAAATTTCATATTTGAGCCCCCTAAAAGCCTCATCGCTTTGTCCCTTGCAGACAAAGATGACTTTCTTCCACTCTCACAGCGAGTCTGTAGTTGGCTTCCGCAGGCTCTGTTACACTTCTTCCCGACAAAAGCACAAATCTCACTACACCAGGCCTTTGGGAAAGCCCAAGGTTGTGAAACAAACTGTCTATAAACGGTTCACCAGACTGAATCCCGAGATGGTAGGATTGTCTTATGAGGAGAGATTGGGTCTGCATTCCCTAGTGTTCAGAAGAATGGGAGGTGGCCTCATTGGCACATACATAAATTCTCCAGGGCTCAACAGCATCGAAACAGGATGAATGTTAGCCCCTTGGCTGGAGTGAGGAAGTGGAGGCTGGGTCACAAACTAGGGGACAGGGGTCTGAGAACAAGGAGCAGGTCTTTCAGAACTGCGGTCAGGAGGAATTTCTTCCCTCCAAGGGTGGTAAATCTTTGGAATTTTCTGGCCAGAGGCCTGTGGAAGCTCAGTCACTGAGTATGTTCAAGACAGAGATCAAGAGATTTCTAGATATTAAACAAACCAAGGGATACAGGCATAGTGCAGCAAAACTGGGTTGAGGTAGATCAGCCACGTGATTGAGTTCAATCGTAAAGCAGACTTGAGGGGCTGTTAAGTCTACACCAGCTTCTGTTTCCAGAATACGTATGCCTCCTTCTTTTACTTGCTCTGCAGTGGAAGGAGGGAGAGAAACCAGTTCACTAGGACCACGGACAAGTCAACAATAGTGACAAGCATCAGAATATTCTGCCGCATTCCTCTTAGAGTCATAGAGATGTACAATATGAAAACAGACCCTTCAGTCCAACTCGTCCAGGCCGAGCAGATATCCCATTTGCCAGCATTTGACCCAGACTTCCCTGAAGCCTTTCTATTCATGTACCCATCCAGATGCTTTTTAAATGTTGTAATTGCGCCTACCTCCATCACCACCTCCTATACATGCACCACCTTCTGCATGGAAAAGTTGCCCCTTAGGTCCCTTTTATACCTTGGCTATTCACCCTAACTATGCTCCTCATGATTTTACAAACCTCAATTTCCAAGCTTCTCTTGTACCACCTTAAATGAAGCTGGAACCTGTGACAGGACCAGATTAAGCTGTCATTTTAATCAACATCTTGAATCTGTAAAAAATCAAGCACTACATATTTCTTGGGGTACTTACTCTTCCTGGCAGAATCAAATTCTCAATGCCAATAAGATCTCGCTGCAGCTCCGTGAGTTTCTGGAAATGCTCCAACCTGATTAAACTGCTGTGTAACTGGGCACTCATGTCCCTGACCTCCTTCAGAGCATCTGCAAATGGAAACCAACAGAAAGACTGGTGAAAAGCTACTAAACCCACTGATATGTACCATAGTTCTTCTGTTCTTAAAATGCATCAAAGGGTATGCGGGGA
This sequence comes from Hemiscyllium ocellatum, assembly GCF_020745735.1. Classification (NCBI taxonomy): domain Eukaryota; kingdom Metazoa; phylum Chordata; class Chondrichthyes; order Orectolobiformes; family Hemiscylliidae; genus Hemiscyllium; species Hemiscyllium ocellatum. Next base: position 81,961,303 of record NC_083413.1, on the reverse strand, counting down.
AAGTGGGAATAGGGTACTGAATTAGATGATCATATTGAATGGTGTAGCAGACTCAAAGGAACGAATGGCCTACTTTTGTTCCTATTTTGTACATTTCTATAGGAACCAATAATTCATAACTGACCATTGAAACCTGTGACTGAACAGGGGATAAGGAATCTTATCAGGCACATCGAAAATACCAGAATGAAGGGTATCAGGGTACATTGAAATGTCAAGTATCAGATCAGCCATGATCTTACTGAATGGTCATGGGCCAAGAGGCCTACTCCTCCTGCAGTTCAAAATGTCACATGTTACACTCCACACTACTGCTAGGATTGTGTTTGTTTGTACCTATACAGCAGCAGCATTGCACCAAATTGCCCCAAATCCTCTCATGCTCTGGGCATTTCAACTTAAGTCTGCTGACTCATTGAGATCTGTTTAGTACCGTAAACCAAAATGCACTTCTCCAGTGGTCTTAACCCACAGACTGTCGGCATTATTTGCTGCTGTCTCTGAAACTGCAAGGCCCACGGGAATCTCTGTAGCCCTAGTTCTCCAGCTTAATAGCCTCCTAGTTGCTTCATTCGCTCTTCCAGCGTTTGTCCAGCCCCTGGACCTTGCCCAGCCATGTGACCAACATCAGCCAGTTAATATCTGTACGCTGCAAGGCAATAATTCAATGCTTTGTTGGCCGTCACTACATGGTCTGACAGTCTGAGTGATTTACCATCTGTAATAGAACATAGAACATAGAACAATTCAGCACAGAACAGGCCCTTCGGCCCACGATGTTGTGCCGAACATCTATCCTAGATTAAGCACCCATCCATGTATCTATCCAATTGCCGCTTAAAGGTCGCCAATGATTCTGACTCTACCACTCCCACGAGCAGCGCATTCCATGCCCCCACCACTCTCTGGGTAAAGAACCCACCCCTGACATCTCCCCTATACCTTCCACCCTTCACCTGAAATTTATGTCCCCTTGTAACACTCTGTTGTACCCGGGGAAAAAGTTTCTGACTGTCTACTCTATCTATTCCTCTGATCATCTTATAAACCTCTATCAAGTCACCCCTCATCCTTCGCCGTTCCAACGAGAAAAGGCCGAGAACTCTCAACCTATCCTCGTACGACCTATTCTCCATTCCAGGCAACATCCTGGTAAATCTTCTCTGCACCCTCTCCAAAGCTTCCACATCTTTCCTAAAGTGAGGCGACCAGAACTGCACACACTACTCCAAATGTGGCCTAACCAAAATCCTGTACAGCTGCAACATCACTTCACGACTCTTGAATTCAATCCCTCTGCTAACGAACGCTAATACACCATAGGCCTTCTTACAAGCTCTATCCACCTGAATGGCAACTTTCAAGGATCTATGTACATAGACCCCAAGATCCCTCTGTTCCTCCACCTGACTAAGAACCCTACCGTTAACCCTGTATTCCGCATTCTTATTTGTTCTTCCAAAATGGACAACCTCACACTTGGCAGGGTTGAACTCCATCTGCCACTCCTCAGCCCAGCTCTGCATCATATCTAAATACACACCAATACAGATTACTGCACTTTGGTGACTAGCCAAGAGCTGTGTGTGTGGTGTTATACATCATGCTGATACCTACTCCTGCAGTCGCTGTAATCTCGATGGTCAGGGCGATACTGTTTGCAGAGTCGCTCTAAGATGAGTTTGTAATGCATCAGCCTCTGGATTGGCTTCAGCAGGAATGTGTTCAGAGGTAAGTAACAGACCTTCTGCAGCTCAAACTCTTTGTAAACACCCTCCAATTTCTTGGATTGCTTGGTGGCTCTCTCCAATTCCATTAAAACTTCATCATATTTCTGTAGATAACTGGTGAACTCCTGACATTTAAAAGGATGAAAGTTCATAAATAAGGTTCATAAATACAGTTAATTTCAGTTTTATAAAAAAGAGCGCAACACATTTACACAGAGCTGAAACTATTTTCCATGTCCTATGGGCAGGTAATGTAATTATTGGGCAATTAATCCACGTAATTAATCCCCAGTTTTGAATCCTGCCACGGCATATGGTAGAATTTGAATTCAGTAAAAATCTGGAATTAAAGGTCTAATGATGACGATGAATCCATTGTCAACTGTCAGTAAACCCATCTGATTCAGTAAGTTAACTGCCATCCCTACTCAGTCTGCAGTCTAATTGACTCTTACCTGCTATGAGGGACGAGCAATAAATGCTGCTTAGCATGTGACATGTGACATGTGCATGTGACATTCACATCTCATGAATGAATAGAGCAGATCGATTCCTGTAGGTTCAGTCACTGCAATACAATGTCTTGACCAGACAAGGGATGGAGACAGGTGGATAAACAACAGCTCATACATGACTTGTCCTCTTGCTGGGACTTAAGGACAAGCCATGGGAAGGAGACAGAACTGAAGGGAGCAGGATTCCACAAAGACTGGTGAAAAGGATGGTCTACTGCATGCTTGTCTCCTACTGCTACCTTCACACAAACATGATGATGCGTCGATACTGTACCTTGAGAGCGCACATGTTCCGAAGCATAACATCGCCGATTCTCTGGTAGTCTCCTTTCACGTGTGCATTTGACCTTCCTTCCCTGAAAATTAAACATACATGATAAAACACACACTCTGAGCAACTCCTTCTCAGTGAAATCCTGCCTGTAGAGGGTCCAGTGACTTCTGGATTCAATCTTTATGCTTTGGAAGGCCCAACAAACTTGGGATTGAACTGTCCAGTATAGCAACCCCTGGATAAAGTATCTCCCTGAACTAAGATTTGGATGGCTGCAGGGAACATTTCCTCCAACTGAAGCATTGCTTGGAAGTAGTTTCTCTTAGTACCTATTATAACATAACTCAAATTATGAAGTCATGCCCGTCTTGGCCAGACATTGCAAAGACAGATTTTGAATTTAGGATTGACACACTTCACTTGTAGCATAAATGCACATCAACATTACCAGATGAATAAAGATGAAGGAAGCTATTTTGCCTCCAAAAAAACTCATCCAAACAAAAAAGGTGATCTGTTCTCAGGGAGGGAAGAGTCAGAGGCAGGGAGATGGCTCTCCCCTCAATCAGGCACGGCGAGTGAGGCGTTCCTTGCACCTCTCCCCCCCAGAGTTCACCTGCAATCCCAGCCAGGTTTGCTGTTGAGCTCCTGTGATAGGAGATACAGGCCATTAACACCAGCAGCAACAGGTATGAACTGCCCACTGAGTTCCTGAATTGGTGGCAGGACAGGAACATCACCAACCATCTGCCCACGATGGATTTAATTGGAGTGTAAGCGAGAAGCTGTTGAAATATCCAACCAGCACCCTTGCTGCCAAACTCAGAGATACCCAACGCAGTACGTCCTCTCCCAGTTCAGGTGCCACTCCCTTGACAGGGAAACACTGTCGTCTCCCAGCCTGTTTCTTATTCATTTTCAGGTTTATCTTAAAGTCTTGTTGCTTTGAACTTTGTCAGAAATTTTGGAAGAATGATTATATCCAAAACATTAACCCTGCATTTCTTCTTGTAAATACTGGCTGGCTCGCACCATCTTTCAGTTCTTCATTTGTGGTCTTTGTATCAGATTTCCATTAGTTATCATCACAGAATAGCAACAGTGTAGTTGGTAGCCATTCAGCCCGTAATAATTTCTTTCCTATTTGTGATCTAGACTCAGATCTACAGCACAGAAACAGACACCGGCCCAACAAGTCTGCACCGTCAACAACAGCTGACTCACTATTCGTATGCCATTTTCCAACACTTGGCCTTGTGATGATGGTCTCCACTTTTACGACCCTGTTTCCGTGGGAACAAGAGAGACTCACAATTGGTGCGTTGCCTCCCAGGTGCCCAGGTTCGTGATGTCTTGGATTGTGCTTTCAGGATCCTCGAGGGGGAGGGGAAGCAGCCCTCAATCGTGGTCCACAGAGACACTAACGACATAGGTAGAAAAAGGGATGAGGATCGAAGGCAGAAATCCAGAGAGCTAGAATGGAAGCTTAGTGCTCAAACAAATAGAGTTGCTGTCGGTGGTTTGTTGCCCGTGCCGCATGCTAGGAATAGGGAGAGAGGAGTTGAACATGTGGCTACTGGGATGTGCCGGATGGAAGGTTTCGGGATAATTGGGGCTCATTCTGGTGTAACTGGGACTTGTATAAACAGCAATAACCTTGGGGGGAGGAGGGTGAAGTTTGCTAATGCTCTGTGGGAGGCTTTAAACTAATTCAGCAGGGGGATGGGAACTTACATTGCAATTTCAGGGTCCAGGAGGTTAAGAGTACTGAGGATAGAAATGAGGCTTCAAGATCGCAAGAGTTCACTAGTAAGCAGGAAGGTGGTTTGAAGTGTGTCTACTTCAATGCCAGGAGCATCCAGAATAAGGTGGGTTAATTTGCAGCATGGGATTTCGATGTAATGACCACCTTGGAGACATGGATAGAGCAGGGACAGGAATTGTTGTTGCAGGTTCTAGAATTTAGAAGTTTCAGTAAGAACAGAGAAGCTGGTAAAATAGGGGGATGTGTGATTTTGAGTGTCAAGGACAGTATTATGGTGTCAGAAAAGACGTTTGAGGACTCGTCTGTGGAAGTAGTATCAGCTGAGGTTAGAAACAGGAAAGGAGGTCACCCTGTTGGGATTTTTGCATAGGCCTCCGAATATTTCAGAGATATATGCAGCATTGATGACTGTCATAATGTTAACTGATAAACCAACTTAATTTTTTTTCTTCCTCTTTTGTATACTTTCAGCATTTAGGTCAATTATTCAATGATTAGTTTGCAACAACGTTGATAAGTAAATTGTAAAGCTACAGTCCAAGATTTCCCTAAGATAGTCAGGACCCCATCTGAGGTTGTAAGCTGAAAATTTGGTTTTGTGAGCTGACATAGCAATGGTTACCATGTCGACACACACTTTCCCGTCACTCTTTTCCGTTCCTCCTCTTATTGTCATAGATTTTTTGCACTGACCCTTCACTCAGGAAACTACCATCCAAATTATTGGTCAGCGTATTGAGTACAGTTGTTGGGAGGTCATTTTGTAGCTGTATAGGACATTGGTAAGGCCACTGTTGGAATATTGCGTGCAATTCCGGTCTCCTTCCTATCGGAAAGATATTGTGAAACTTGAAAGGGTTCAGAAAAGATTTACAAGGATGTTGCTAGGGTTGGAGGTTTTGAGCTATAAGGAGAGGCTGAACAGGCTGGGGCTGTTTTCCCTGGAGCGTTGGAGGCGGAGGGGTGACCTTGTAGAGGATTACAAAATTATGAGGATCATGGATAGGATAAATAAACAAAGGCTTGTTGTGGTTCTGTTCACCGAGCTGGGAGTTTTTGTTGCAAACGTTTCGTTCCCTTTCTAGGTGACATCCTCAGTGCTTGGGAGCCTCCTGTGAAGCGCTTGTGTGCTGATTCCTCCGGCATTTATACTGGTTTGAATCTGCCGCTTCTGGTTGTCAGTTGCTGTCCGCTGCAGTGGCCGGTATATAGGGTCTAGGTCGATGTGTCTGTTGATAGAATTTGTGGATGAGTGCATGCCTCTAGGAATTCCCTGACTGTTCTCTATTTGGCTTGCCCTATAATAGTGGTGTTGTCCCAATCAAATTCATGTTGTTTGTCATCTGAGTGTATGACTACTAAGGATAGCTGGTCGTGTCGTTTCGTGGCTAGTTGGTGTTCATGGATGCGGGTTGTTAGCTGTCTTCCTGTTTGTCCTATGTAGTGTTTTGTGCAATCCTTGCATGGAATTTTGTACACTACGTTGGTTTTGCTCATGCAGGGTATCGGGTCCTTTGTCCTGGTGAGTTGTTTTCTGAGAGTGCCTGTTGGTTTGTGTGCTGTTATGAGTCCTAGTGGTCGCAGCAGTTTGGCTGTCAGTTCAGAAACGCTCCTGATGTATGGTAGTGTGGCCAGTCCTTTGGGTTGTGGCATGTCCTCATTTCATTGTCTTTCCCTTAGGCATCTGTTGATGAAATTGAGCGGGTATCCGCAAAGAATGAAACCGGAAAGCAACAACACCCCCAGATTCATGGACTACCTAAAGTACACAAACCAGACATCCCACTCAGACCCTTAGTATCCCTACCAGGAACACCATCACACAAACTGGCTAAAGAGCTACAACAGAAACTGAAACACCTGATCAGCGGATCCAGACACTCTATACAGTCAACACAAGAATTCTTGGACATCATCAGAAATATACACATAGACAAGGAAGAAACCATGGTCTCATTCGATGTAACAGCACTGTTCACCTCTATTGACAAAACCCTAGCCAGAGAAACAATATCCAACCTGCTGGACATACATAACAGACAACAGGACGTTGAACCTATTAACAAAGACGGCATACTTAAACTACTGGACCTATGCCTCACAACACATTCAACAACCAGCTATATGAACAAATCAACGGAACACCCATGGGCTCACCAATCTCCGGACTCATAGCAGAAGCAGTAATGCAAAGGTTAGAAAAAACTGTTTTAATGTAATTACAACCCAAACTCTGGGTCAGATACGTGGACAACACCTTTGTAATCATTAAAAACACAGAAATAGAGAACACACACAGGATCATCAACACCACACTCACAGGAATCCCATTCACGAGTGAGGAAGGAAAGGACAACCAGTTCCCATTCCTAGGTGTGATGGTACAGAGAACACCGAATGGAGAATTCACCACGAAGGTATACAGAAAAGCCACACACACAGACCAAGTCCTAAACTACAAAAGCAACCACCCCAACACACACAAACAAAGTTGCATCAGGACATTATTTAAAAGGGCCACAACACACTGCAACTCACCAGAACTACAAAAAGAGGAGGAAGAACACCTATACAAGATATTCACCAAAAACGGATACCCGCGCAATTTCATCAACAGATGCCTAAGGGAAAGACAACGAAATGAGGACATGCCACAACCCAGAGGACTAGCCACACTACCATACATCAAGAGCATTTCCGAACTGACAGCCAGACTACTGCGACCACTAGGATTCATAACACCACACAAACCAACAGGCACTCTCAGACAACAACTCACCAGGACAAAGGACCCGATACCCTGCATGAGCAAAACCAACGTAGTGTACAAAATTCCATGCAAGGACTGCACAAAACACTACATAGGACAAACAGGAAGACAGCTAACAACCCGCATCCATGAACACCAACTAGCCATGAAACGACACGACCAGCTATCCTTAGTAGCTATACACTCAGACGACAAACAACATGAATTTGATTGGGACAACACCACTATTATAGGGCAAGCCAAACAGAGAACAGTCAGGGAATTCCTAGAGGCATGGCACTCATCCACAAATTCTATCAACAGACACATCGACCTAGACCCTATATACCGGCCACTGCAGCGGACAGCAACTGACAACCGGAAGCGGCAGATTCAAACCACTATAAATGCCGGAGGAATCACCACCGAAGCGCTTCACAGGAGGCTCCCAAGCACCGAGGATGTCACCTAGAAAGGGAACGAAATGTTTGCAACAAAAACTCCCAGCTCGGCGAACAGAACCACAACAACGAGCACCCGAGCTACAAATCTTCTCATAAACTTTGAAAACAAAGGCTTTTCCCTGGGGTCAAGGAGTCCAGAACTAGAGGGTATAGGTTTAGGGTGAGAGGGGAAAGATATAAAAGAGACCTACATGTATGGAATGTGCTGCCAGAGGAAGTGGTGGAGGCTGGTACAATTACAGCATTTAAAAGGCATTTGGATGGGTATATAAATAGGAAGGGCTTGGAGGGATATGGACCAGGTGCTGGCAGGTGGACTAGATTGGGGTGGGATATCTAGTGGGCATGGACGGGTTGGACCAAAGGGTCTGTTTCCATGCTGTACATCTCTATGATTCTATGTAGAGAAAAGGGCAGCAAAGATGATTCTGGATATGAGCAAGAGTAACAGGGTAGTTGTTATGGGGGATTTTAACTTTCCAAATATTGACTGGAAATACTTTAGATGGCTCGAGTACTTTAGATGGGTCAGTTTTTGTCCAATGTGTGCAAGGTGGTTTCCAGACACAATAAGTAAACAGGCCACATTGGATTTGGTACTGGGTAATGAACCCAGCCAGGTGTTAGATTTGGAAGTAGGTGTGCACTTTGGTGATAGTGACCACAATTCGGTTAGATTTACTTTAGCGATGGAAAGGGATAGGTATACACTGGAGGCCAAGAGTTATAACTGGGAGAAAGGCAATTATGATGCGATTAGGCAAGATTTAGGATGCAGAGGATGGGGAAGGCAACTGCAGGGGATGGGCACAATTGAAATGTGGAGCTTATTCAAAGAACAGCTATTGCTTGTCCTTGATAAATATGTACCTGTCAGGCAGGGAAGAAATTGTTAAGCGATGGAGCCATGGTTTACTAAAGAAGTTGAATCTCTTGTCAAGAGGAAGAAGGTGGCTTACGTTCGCATGAGATGTGGAAGCTTGAGAGTTACAAGTTAGCTAGGAAAGACCTAAAGAGAGAGCTAAGAAAAACCAGGAGTGGACATGAGAAATCGTTGGCAGGTAGGATCAAGGAAAACCTAAAAGATTTCAATAGGTATATCAGGAACAAAAAAATGACTAGAGAAAGATTAGGGCTAATCAAGGATAGTCGTGGGAAGTTGTGTGTGGAGTCAGAGGAGATAGGGGAAGCGCTTAAAGAATATTTTTCCTTAGTATTCACACTGGAAGAAGACAACATTGTCAAGAAGAATACTGAGATACAAGGTATTAGACTAAAGGGGTGGAGGTTCACAAGGAGGAGGTATTAGCAATTCTGGAGTGTGAGAAAATAGATAAGCCCCCTGGACTGGATGGGATTTATCCTAGGATTCTCTGGGAAGCCAGGGAGTAGATTGCAGAGCCCTTGGCTTTGATCTTTATGTCGACAATGTCTACAGGAATAGTGCCAGAAGAATGGAGATAAGCAAATATTGTTCCCTTGTTCAAGAAGGGGAGTAGAGACAACCCTGGTAAATTAAAGACCAGTGAGCCTTACTTCAGTTGTGGGTAAAGTGTTGGAAAAGGTTATAAGAGATGGAATTTATAATCATCTAGAGAGTAATAAGTTGATTAGGGACAGTCAACACGGTTTTGTGAAGGTAGGTCGTGCCTCACAAGCCTTTACTGAGTTCTTTGGGATGGTGACCAACAGGTGGATGAGGGTAAAGCTGTTGATGTGGCATATATGGATTCCAGTAATGCGTTTGATAAGGTTCCCCAAGGTAGGCTATTGTACAAAATATAGAGACATGGGATTGAGTGTAATTTAGTGGTTTGGATCAGAAATTGGCTAGCTGAAAGTAGACAGAGGGTGGTGATTGATGGGAAACGTTCATCCTGGAGTTCAGTTACTAGTGGTGTACTGCAAGGATCTGTTTTGGGTTCACCGGTTTGTCATTTTTAGAAATTATCTAGATGAGGGCATAAAAGGATGGGTTAGTAAATTTGCAGATGACACTAAGGTTGGTGGAAGTGTGGACACTGCTGAAGGATGTTGCAGGTTACAGAGGGACATAGGTAAGCTGTAGAGTTGGGCTGAGGAGGAGCAAATGGAGTTTCATGTGGAAAGGTGTGAGGTGACTCACTTTGGAAGAAATAACAGGAATGCAGATTAATTGAGGGGTGATAGAAAAAGAACAGACATCAGAGGCAGTTTCTTTACTCAGAGAGTAGTAGGAGCATGAAACACACTGCCTGCAACAGTAGTAGACTCGCCAACTTTAAGGGAATTTAAATGGTCATTGGATAAACATATGAATAAAAGTGGAATAGTGTAGGATAGATAGGCTTCAGATTGGTTCCACAGGTTGGCGCAACATCGAGGGACAAAGGGCAGTACTGTGCTGTAATGTTCTATGTTCTAAAGACAACATTAGTAAACAGCAAAATATTTGGATGTGACCACGTTGCTATTTGTGAGTCTAATTGCAGAGTCTAATTTAGCTGCCACATTGTCGACAACAGTGACCACACTTCTAAAGATATTTCATTAGCTGTAAAATACTTGACGACATCTAGTGGTCATGAAAAACACTATTTGTCAAGAAACAGCACTGACCCCTGTTTATAAACTTCACCAGCAGACTGGAGGAAGTGGGTGTTATATCTTCTCCTTGGAGGTTAATTCAATTAAAGCTCCCCTTGGGGCAGCATGATGATTCAGTGGTTAGGACTTATGCTCTCAGCATCAGAGTCCTGGGTTCGAATCCACCCTCAGGCTTCAGTCTACGTGGAGTTTGCATATTCTCCCCATGCCTGCGTGGGTTTCCTCCAGCTGCTCCAATTTCCTCCCACAGTCCAATGATGTGCACGCTAGGTGGATTAGTAATGGGAAATGCAGGGCCTGGGTAGAATGCTTTTCAGAGGGTCGGTGCAGGCTTTACGGGCTGAATAGCCTCTTTCCGCACTGTAGGGAATCCATGGATTCTATGATTCTGACAGAAAGTAAAAACTCTTCATTCTTCGAAAGGAGATTCAAAAGCAAAGCCAAGGGAGGAAATCAGAGGATGTAATCCCTTTCAAGGATTATCCATCACTGCACTCCATATCTCAATTGCAGTGACAGTGCCTTCTGGCAACTGGATTGTAACTCTGACCTCTCTGATGTTCTAGAAATGGGCTCTTGTTGCTTCCCCTTCAACAGTATCATTATAAAATGGTTAAGCTAATAGACGAACCCTTAAGATAAATTTCTAAATCAATACAAAGAAAGACCTATGTTCAAAAACAAAAAAATTCTGTATAAGTGTTACGCAGAAAAGGTCAAAATGAATCAGTACATGACATTAGAAGCTGAAACACTCAAAAACATTTTCCACAGGTAAATGTTGAAGTCAGCACACATAGTATAAACCTGTCTCTGATGCTCAGTTTGTTAAGCAACTCTGACATGTAGGTCAGATACACTGAGGGATATGACTAGAGGAGGAAGAACCCTGGATCAGTGGTGCTGGAAGAGCACAGCAGTTCAGGCAGCATCCAAAGTGCAGCGAAATCGACGTTTCGGGCAAAAGCCCTTCATCAGCACTTGCAGTCATTGTTTTTACCCCAAGGAAGAATCCTGTCAAAGTAACAATGTTTTGCAATAAAAATAACTCACCAAAGAGCCAGCCTCTGTTCAACCTCTTTCAAAAATCCACGATGAAACTCATAAATAGGGTCAATGTTGGAAAACAACAGGGTCATTAGTCCTTCTGGCATTGCACTCTCTTTAATAACAGCACTTCTGAACCACTAAAAGCAAAAGGATATAATCTGTATTAATAAATCACCAACTGTCATTTTGGGATGTCTTGAGTTATGAATGATATGATAATGACCTGATTTTTTTTTTGTAATTATGTTAGCTGAGGGTTACATACAAATTCAGGAATCCATTGTTCTAACTCTCCATGAGTACTATGAGATCATAGAATTTTACAGTGAAGGAGGAGGCCATTTGACCATTACATCTGTATTAGCCCCTAAAAGAGCTACACAACTAGTGCCACTCTCTAGTTGTATCTCTGTAGCCCCCTAAAAGCATCATTTTCAGATATATCTCCAGCTCTCTTTGGAAACCTCATTTGGAATCAGTCTGCACCACTCATCATGTGGTATGTTGAGACATTAGAGATTGTGGTAAAGACTGGTAAATTTCTTATCTTGGAGAATGTGAGAACTGCAGATGCTGGAGATCAGAGTAAAAAGTGAGGTGTTGGTAAAGCACAGCAGGTCAGGCAGCATCCGAGCAGCAGGCGAATCCACGTTTTGGGCAAGTGCCCTAATGAAGGACTTTTGCCCAAAACGTCAAAATTTCTTATCTTGCAGAGTCTAGAGGTGATGAACTTCACAAAGTTATAGAAACATGGACCTTTTTCGTTCATAAAGGATTGCCTGACCAAAAAGAGGTGCACCTCATTTTTAGACTGATTCAATTATAATACACAAAGCTTAAAGAACAAGGAACAAAGAAAATTACAGCATAGGAACAGGCACGTTGGCCTGCCAAGCCAGCGCCGATCTAAAACCATTATCTAAACACAACACCTATTTTCTAAAGATCTGAATCCCTCTGCTCCCTGCACATTCATTTATCGGTCTAGATACATCTTAAATGATGCAATAGTTCCTGCCCCTACCAACTCCACTGGTAGGACTGAACCAAGGGTACTGTGCTGAAGTGGAACACATTTGAACTGTGATTTCTTTGTCCATAACTTAACAACTTGCACTTACCTAGTAGCTTTTGGTAGGATAGTGAAGGCATTTGGTATGCTTTCCTTTACTGGTCAGAGCATTGAGTATAGGAGTTGAGAGGTTATGTTGCGGCTGTATATGACATTGATCATGCCACTGTTGGAATGTTATCTGCAATTCTGGTCTCCTTCCTATCTGAAAGATGTTGTGAAACTTGAAAGGGTTCAGAAAAGATTTACAAGGATGTTGCCAAGGTTGGAGGATTTGAGCTAAGAGGAGAGGTTGAATAGGCTAGGGCTGTTTTCCATGGAGCATCAGAGGCTGAGGGGTGACCTTATTAGACGTTTATAAATATTGAGGGGCATGGATGGGATAAATATACAAAGTTTTTTTTCCTGGGGGTGGATGAGTCCAGAACATAGGTTTAATGTGAGAGGGGAAAGAGATGAAAGAGATCTAAAGGGCAACTTTTTCATTCAGAGGGTGGTGCGTGTGTAGAATGAGCTGCCAGAGAAAGTGTTGGAGGCTGGCACAATTGCAACATTTAAATGACATCTGGATGAGTATATGAATAGGAAGGGTTTGGAGAGATATGGGCCGGGTGCTGGCAGGTGGGGCTAGATTAGGTTGGGATATCTGGTTGGCATGGACGAGTTGGACCAAAGGGTCTGTTTCCGTGCTGTACTTATCTAGGACTCTATGACACTCTCAAAGACGTCGTATTCTAAATCCTAACAATTCTGGGTAAAGACACATTCCTCGTTGCACTCCTAGCTTTCTTGTTGACAATCTTGAAATTGTGACCCCTAGTTACTGACATAACAACTAGTGGAAACAGGATATCCTGTTTACCCTGTCAAAATTATTCATAATTTTGAACACCTCAATAAGGACACCTCTTAATCTTCTCAACTTAATTTCTTCTTTTACACCCATCTGAAAAGACAAAAAGGATCCCAGCATAACATTTCATCCAAAAGACAGCACGTCCAAACAGTGCAGTACATGCTTGCAGTGACATCCTGGATTATGGCTCAATTCTCTGGAGTGAGGCCTAAATACACTGCCTTCTGTCTCAATGATTGGAACTATTCCTTGTTGACCTAGAGCCAACAATGCAGCAACAAAGCACCCAAAAGCTAGCAAGAATGCACTTGAAAATATTTCCAAACTGAAGGAGACAGATAAAGCCAAGAGAATCCCCTTACCACAGTGATGACTTCCAAATCCTTCAGGTACGTCCTCTCTGTGGTCAGGATTTCTTTTGCAATGAAGTAAGCCTTGTCAGCTGGGCAACGCTGTTAGAAAAAACCTGCCAGATGTTAAAATCTCATCGCAGCAAATCGTCCTCAAACCACGGGTTATCTCAGCTGCCCACAAATTATCGCGGATACACTCGAACCAACTGTGGACAAAAGTACAATTTTTCCCACCATTCCCAACCCCTATCGGAAGCAGAAATGATGCTGGAACAATCAGTCCTACTTCCTCATTGTTTTATCAGAACAGTCCTTCAGAAATTCAGACTCATGATTATTCACTCATTTCCTCAATCGTATCTAGGGGAAATATCCATTGTGGACAAAGGAACAAGAATTGATAATAACAATAACAGAATTAGGAACTACGCCCCATGATCCTCTTGTACACTATGATCTTGACTTTAACTAGACCAATTGCCTTTCCCTCACAAGAGCAGAGAGAACGACTTTACTTGCCCTTTCTTTCCAAAAGCACATTATCACATCAAAGTAGTCGATCATCTAATAGGATCCAGACCCTGACGGTAGGGAGCCCGGGGGTGGCAAAGAGATATCTTTAGGTGCATTGAAGGATAGGAAGACAGGAAACGTTAGGCAATGGAGGCAGGTTCATCGAGACAGTAAGAAATGGGGGCAGGGTCACGGGAAATGGAGACATGGTTTGAGAATCAACCAGAACTCTGAAGAGGTTCCATTGGAAATAAATAATTTGAAATCATTTAGCAAATCTGAAAATTTATATAAATCCTATTATAACAACATTATTCTCTGGTACGATGACGATGATGATGATGAGCCACAAAAAACATGGACTCAATCTCTGATGTGTGCCAAGTTAGATGACTTATGGCCAGGCAGTGGTCACGCATCCAGGAGAAAGCAAAGACTGAAGATGCCGGAGATCAGAGTCAAAAGGTGTGGTGCTAGAAAAGCACAACTGGCCAGGCAGCATCTGAGAAGCAGGAGAGTCGACGTTTCGAAGATAAGCTCTCATTCCTGATGAACAGCTTATGCTCGAAATGTCGACTCTCCTGCTCCTTGGTTGCTGCCTGACTGGCTATGCTTTTCCAGCACCACACCTTTTGACTCTGATCTCTATCATCTGCAGTCCTCACTTTCTCTTAGTGATCATGCATCTACTTAGTGGAGAAAACAACACGATAGCCAGTTGCTGTGAGAAAGCGTAGATGCAGACATCAGAGGAGGCCTGTTGGAGCTGCCTACCAGCACTCTCAGGTGGAAAATGGGCCTTTTACCGAAATGACATCAGGCATTACAGACAAAAATTATATACAAGAGTCTGGAAAAGGAGGCGAAGAGGAGAAAGTGGAAAATGACAATTTTCTCTTGCACAAGGCTGTTAGGAAAGATGGAAAGAAAGATCCAAGTTCTATAGACTGTTTCATGACTCCAAGGCATCCTGCATAACCATTTAGATTTCTGGAATAGTAGTTACCATGGCAATGGAGGAGACACAGCCATTTTGTGCACAGAAAGATCCCACAAGCTGTAACCTGATAACAGCCACACAATCTGCTTTAGAGATGTCAATTGCAAGACAAATGTTGGCCAAGTCACTCTGGGAGTAACAAAAATTTCCCTGCTCTTCTTTGAACTAAGTCCCATGGGATCTTTTAGGTCCACACGCAAGGACAGGCAGGGCCTTGGTTTAATGCCTCAATACAAGATGGAGAGGAGTGTCTGACATAAAAAGCAATGAGTTTTGTCAATTAACCCCCAATATAACGTTGCAGTACCAGTGGGAGACTCCCTTCCCCTGACAGCATCAAACCTGACACACCAGTTACATGGTTGCAGCCTGTGACTTTATTGTTCAGCACCTTGTCACACTTAGAGTCACAGAAACGTGCAGCATGGAAACAGACCCTTTGGTCCAACGCGTCCATGCCGACCAGATATCCTAAATTAATCCAGTCCCTTTTGCCAACATTTGGCCTATATCCCTCTAAATCAATCTTATTCATGTACCCATCCAGAAGTGTTTTAGATGTTGTAATTGCACCAACTTCCTCTAGCAGCTTCGTCCATACACACAATACCCTGCATGAAAATGGTGTCCCTTTTAAATCTTGCCCCTCTCACCATAAGTCTACGCCCTCTTGTTCTGGACTCCCCTACCTTCGGGAAAAGACTTTGGTTGTTCACCCCATCCATGCCCCTCATGATTTTATAAACCTCTGTAAGGTCACCCCTTAGCCGCTGACGCTCCAGGGAAAACAGCCCCAGCCTATTGAGTCTCTCCCTATAGCTCAAATCCTCCAACCCTGGCAACAACCTTGTAATTTTTTTTTTAACCCTTCCAAGTTTCACAACATCCTTCCCATAGGAAGGAGACTAGAATTGCACACAATATTCCAACAGTGGCCAAACCAATGTCCTGTATAGCTGCAAGATGACCTACAAACTCTTATACTCAGTGCTCTAACGAATGAAACTGAAAATGTGTTGCTGGTTAAAGCACAGCAGGTCAGGCAGCATCCAAGGAACAGGAAATTTGACGTTTCGGGCCGGAGCCTTTCCTGATGAAGGGCTCCGGCCTGAAACGTCGAATTTCCTGTTCCTTGGATGCTGCCTGACCTGCTGTGCTTTAACCAGCAACACATTTTCAGCTCTGATCTCCAGCATCTGCAGACCTCACTTTTTGCTCTAACGAATGAAGAAAAGCGTACTAAACGCCTTCTTCCCTACCCTATTTACGTGCGACTCCACTTTCAAGGAACTATGAACTTGCACTCCAAGGTCTCTTTGTTCAGCAACATTCCCCAGGACACTTACCATTTAGTGTATTAGTCCTGCCTTGATTTGCTTTTCCAAAATACGGCACCTCACATTTATCTAAATTAAACTCCATCTGTTATTCCTCAGCCCATTGGCCCATCCGATCACGATTCCATTGTACTCTCAAGTAACCTTTTTTACTGTCCATGACACCTCCAATTGTGGTGTCATCTGCAAACTTACTAACTATACTCCTGTGTTCACATCCAAATCATTTATATAAATGACAAAAAGTAGAGGACCTAGCACCGATCCTTGTGGCACTCCACTGGTCACAGGCCTCCAGTTTGAAGGGAATCCTCCACCACCACCCTCTGTCTTCTACCTTTGAGCTAGTTCTGTATCCAAATGGCTAGTTCAACCTGTTTTCCACGTGATCTAATCTTGCTGACCAGTCTCTCATGAGGATCCTTGCCAAATGCCTTATTGAAGTCCATACAGATCATGTCTACTGCTCTGCCTTCATCAATCCATTTCATTATTTCTTCAAAAAAAACTCAATGAAGTTAGTGAAAAATGATTTCCTATGCACAAAGCCGTGTTGACTGTCCCTAATCAGTCCTTGCCTTTCCAAATACAATAGACCTTGTTCCTCCGGATTCCGTCCAACAACTTGCCCAGGCTCGCTGGTCTATAGTTCCCTGGCATGTATGTACCACCTTTCTTAAATAGTTGGCACCATGTTAGCCAACCTGCAGTCTTCCAGCACCTCACCTGTGACTATCGATGATACAAATCTCTCAGCAAGAGGCCCAACAGTCACTTCCCTAGCTTCCACAGAGCTCTCAGGTATACCTGATCAGGTCCTAGGGATTTATCCACTTTTATATATTTTAAGATATCCAGCACCTCCTCCTCTGTAACATGGATATTTTTCAAGATGTCACCATCTATTTCCCCACATTCTATACCTTCCATGTCCTTCTCCACAGAAAATATTGAAGTAAAATACTCGTTTAGTATCTCGTCCATCTGCTGCCTCGCTGATCTTTGAGGGGCCTATTCTCTTCATAATTACCCTTTTGTCCTTAACATATTTATAAAATCCCTTTGGATTCTCCTTAACCCTATTTCCAAAAAGTTATCTCATGTCCTGTTTTTGCCCTCCTGATTTCCCTCTTAAGTATACTCCTACTGTCTTTATAGTCTTCTAAGGATTCACTCAATCTCTGCTGTCTATACCTGACATATGCTCCCTTCTCCAGTCATCCAGCATTCCCTACAACAACCAGACGTGCCTTTCACCCTAACAGGTACATAATGTCTCTGGATTCTTGTTATCTCATTTCTGAAGGCTTCCCGTTTTCCAGCTGTCCCTTTACCTGCGAACCAATCAGCTTTTGAAAGTTTTTGCCTAATTCTGTCAAAAGTGGCCTTCTTCCAATTTAGAACTTTAACTTTTAGATCCAAGTCTATCTTTGTCCAACACAATTTTAAAACTAATAGAATTATGATCACTGACCCAAGTGACACCTCAGTCACCTGCCCTGCCTTATTTCCCAAGAGCAGGTCAAGCTTTGCACCTTCTCCAGTAGGTACATCCACACATTGAATCAGAAAGTTTTCTTGTAAGCACTTAACAAATTCCTCTCCATCTAAACCCTTAACAGTACCAGTCTATGTTTGAACAGTTAAAATCCCCTACCATAACCACCCTATTATTCTTGCAGACAACTAAAATCTCCTTACAAATTAGTTTCTCAATTTCCCACAGGCATTTGGGTAGGGGGGGATGTGGTGGTGGTGGTGTTTGGGGGCAGGACGGGTCTATAGTGGAGGCAGCTACTAAAAATCTTTGCTCAAGCAGTTTGGAATTTTGTCTGAAGCAGCACTGACTCAGGAAAGCAATAATAAATAATAAATGATAAAATGATGGACCTCTAACACACTCCAAACAATAATTACATTGCACACCTTCCTCCGGTCATCGTCTTCATCATCCACCCTCGTACTGCCTGCATCGCTAAGAATCGGACTCTGCAATGGTGACTGAGACTGACTGGGCAAATCCAGGTTGGACACCTGGGATCCAGGAAGTAGCACATTCAAAGGACTCCTCGTGGTGAGAGGAGACAGCTGCAGGCTGTCGATTAAACTACCTGAAACAAATTCAAAACACAAACGCAAGAAATAAAATTCAAGGAACATGTCTGTGATACAAATAAATCTGATTCGGCCAGCACAGGTGAGGGGGCAGGAGAGGGGTGTGATTGTGAAATTAATTGGTCTGTAACATCAAGTATGCCAAACTTTGGAGGGTAAGGATCCTTTCTGGAAGACTAACATATTGTTTATATTAAGATTTTACTTCAATATTACATAGGGAGTGATGTAGGGATCTAACAGCTAGCTCTGTACTTCCAGAAAGCTCATGGTCATCACTCCTACTAACTAGGACAGACTCAGGCACCTCCAGCTCCAAAGTCATTGCTTTGTGAAGGCTGTTTGTCTCACTCTAGCCTCCATTCTCCTATCCCCATCTAATTCTTTTTAATCATTTGCAATGTTTGGCCTCTACCACCCTGCCTAATACATTGTTCCATTTATTTTAAATTCATCTGTCACACATTTCTATTAGTTTCCCCTTCGTCTGCTAATGCGGTAATCTGAGAATGCTCTATTAACACGAGCCACTGTATCTGCTCCCTTCCATGGCTGTAAAACTAGGAGCACAACCCCTTCTCTGAGGTTGACTTTGTAACTCTTCCATATCTGCTTTCACTTTAGCTGCTTCTGTCACAGTCCCAGACAGGGAAGGAGGGAGGTCACCTATCCGTGAGTCTTCGTTCTGTAAATGGCACCAATAGTTCCTGATAGTTTTTAAATATGTCTCCTTGTGGCACGGGGGAAACAAAGTTTTCTCTAACTTAAGGTGAGTTTGAGGGAGGTTTTTTTCCATTTCAGGAATTTGTCTTTGGAACACACTTTGCCAGGGAGTGGAGAAGGTAGAGCTATCGAATATTTTTAAGGCAGAGGTAGATAGATTCTTGATGAATATGAAATCAGATGGCTACCAGGGACAGACAAGAAAGTAGAGTTGAGGCCATAATCAGATCAGCCTTGATATTATTGCATGGTACAGCAGTCTCAAGTGGCCAAATGGTTCATTCCTGCTCCTATATATAAACACTTCTAAACATGTAGTTTCTGTGGGATCTGACATGTTGAGGGTGCAGTGACTCATTGCAATACAGTCTGTTGTCTTCATGTTGGGATCTCTCAAAGGGCTCAGTCCAATAACTCAGTCCTCAAGTCTACACTCGGTCAACAAATGAGAGATGAAACTTTTAAAGTTAAATTTGGAAGCAAATAAAAACAAAATTGATAAAAATCCCTCTCAGCTTAATATGCTTTACATTTACAAAGTAAAAGATACAGTGTACATTTCATGTTTCTTTGAAAACATACAAAGCTACTCTACTTTCTAAACAAAAGATAAAATATACTTAATAAAATGTTTTAAATTTGCTCTCCGACATTTCTTTAAATAGCTTCAAAAACAACCAAAGAGAGAGCACTCTGTTGGGAGAAGCTGGTGTAGAATTAATGTCACTGGACAAATATTCTAGAACTCCAGATCTATACACTGGGGTCATGACCTCGGGAATCCGTGTTCAGATTCCATCACAGCAGATGGTAGAATTGGAATTCACTAAAAATCTGGAATTAAGAATTCTAATGACCACATCAGCATTGCAGAATGTCAGGAAAAACTCATCTGGTTCACTAATGTACTTTAGAGAAGGAAACTGTCATCCTTACCTAGTCTGGCCTACATGTGACTCCAGACCCACAGCAATGTGACTCATAACTGCTCTCGTGGCAACTAGGGACAGGCAATAAATGCTGGCCTAGGTAGTGATGCCCTGATCCCAGAAATGAATTTTTTAAAGACTGGCATTTAACCGATGATGTGGAAATTTGCCCAGTATGTTCTGTATCCAAAAAACAACAGGACAGACCCAACCCGGCCAATTACCGCCCAACAGTCTACTCTTGACCATCAGTAAAGTGATAGAAGGTATCAACAGTGCTATCAAGCAACACATGTTCAGTGACGCCCAGTTTGGGTTCTCGCATGGCCTCTCAGCTCCTCACCTCACTCCAACCTTGGTTCAAACTTGGACAAAAGAGCTGAATTCCCAAGGTGAGGTGAAAATGACAATGCTTGACATCAAGGCCATGTTTGGCAATGTGTGGTATATCAACAAGACCTAGCAAAACTCCAATCACTGCGTAGCAGGGAACAGACTCTTGACTGGTCATACCTGGTATAGAGGAAAATGGTTGTGGTTGTTAGAGATCAGTCAGCTCCAGGACATCCTTACATGTCAGGACAGTGTCCTTGGCCCAGATATCTTCAGCTGCTTTATTGACGACCACCCCTTCCACTCTAGGTCAAAAGTAGGGTTGCTCACTGATGACTGCACAACATTCAGTAGCATTTATGACTCAAATAATTCATGACCAAATGCAGCCCAACCAGGCTCGAGTCACTAATGGTAAGCAATACGGACAGCCAAAAAGAGGCAGGCAATGACTATCTACAACAAAAGAAAATCTAACCACTGCCCCCTTGACATTCGCTGCCATTACCATCACTGAATCCACCACTACCAACATCATGTGGTTTACTATTGACCAGTAACTGATTTGCACCAACCTACATTAATACTGTGACCACAACTGCAGGCCAGAGTAACTCACCTCCTGACTCCCCAAAGCCTGACCGCTATCTACAAGTCAGAGTGTGGTAGAATACTCCCCATTTATCTCGATGAATGCATCTCCAGCAACACTTGAGGAATATGGCACCATCCAACACACAGTCTGCTTGATTATCACCACATCCACTTAAAATTCATAACACAGATGCTATTCACCATGCAAGACTGATTTGACACCACTATTAGCCACATAGATATCATCCTCTCATAAGGTCATCAAGCTGAACAAGCTGGAAGGCCTCTGACCACACCTGTTTAAAGTCAAGAGTGTGGCGCTGGAAAAGCAACACACTCTCAAATCTAATCTCCAGCATCTGTAGCCCTCACTTTCTCTCACAACTGTTTAAAGGCATCACTAACTTTCAAATTTGTTGCTGATTGGTACTCATGACTACACGAGTAGGAGTCAGTGTCTGGTGCTTTCCAGGAGGAGAAAGTGAGGACTACAGATGCTGGAGGTCAGTGTTGAGAATGTGGTGCTGGAAAAGCAGAGCAGGTCAGGCAGCACCCGAGGAGCAGGAGAATCGAAGTTTTGGGCATAAGCCCTTCTTCAGGAATGAGGTCTTATGCCTGTGGCTTATCCTGATGAAGGGCTAATGGCCGAAACATCGATTCTCCTGCTCCTCGGATACTGCCTTACCTGCAGTGTTTTACCAGCACCACACTCTTGACTTTGGTGCTTCCCAGCATTCTTCAGTAAAATCTACAGGGAGTGACGTGGTACATATTGAAGGTATGGACCCGAGCTCAAGGTTTCTGGCGTAAGCCAGCTGCTTCCAGACATGTGAGTAGATTCCCCCTTGGAATGCGCGGAGAAGCACATGCTGCTGGAAGAGGGAGGAAATGGCAGTGCTGAAGAGGGATCTCCCAGGTGGCCGTATCTGACTACAGCAATCAGGAAACAATTATTCAACTGAACCTGAGTGAGGAATAGTATGCAAAACGTGTTTGTATCAGAAAGGACATTCCTGCTGCAAATTGCCACTCGGTTCAGCCAAGAACAGACCCCAGGACGAAATCGGCACTATCAATGGTGCTAATGATTTGTGTGACTGGCTCCTTCTGTCCTGGAGCAGGACAGAGATATTTGTAACATCTTCCGGCTCACTGTGTACCATTGCATAAGGAAGGTCACTGATGTTGTGTGTTCAAAGATAGATAAGATCTTATTTGCACAAGTAGGGTGAGTTGACAAAGCAAACACATCACTTTGCAAGAATTTCAGGTTTTGCAACAGAGTCAGGCATCATTGACAGCATGTGCATCACAAGTGTGGGAGCTACATGTAAACTCTATGCTTTATCACAACCTCCAGTTGCTGTGACCACACCCACAGGCAGGACTTCACACCATTGCAATACCCTGTTAGCAGTCATGATAACCTTCATTTGTACCAAATTGTTATGCCAGCTAGATTTTAAGTTACCAGGCAAGTCAAAGCAAAGATCGGAATGACCTTTAGGGGTACATACTGATCATATACTGGTGACTCTGAGGTTCGCAAACCATTGCAGAATACTCCACAGCCACACAAAAGGTGACAGAGTAGACCCCAGACATGCTGAAATAGCACATGCACTACCCGAGCCTCACTGCAGGACTCAGTGGCCTGCTACATCCTGCACAACATCTCATCATGATTCGAAAAGTGTGGCGATGGAAAAGCACAACAGGTCAGACAGCAACCAAGGAGGAGAATTGACATTTCAGGCACTAGCCCGTCATCAGCAATGTATCATCATGATGGGTCTATCTCAACACCAAGTAGCTGACAAGCCGAAAGTGATGGAAGAGATGGGACAAACTTGCCAAGCCCCCTACAGAGAAAGTGAAGACTGCAGATGCTGGAGATCAGATTCGAGAGTGTGGTGCTGGAAAACCACAGCAGGTCAGACAGCATTCGAGGAGGAGAAGTGATGTTTCGGGCATAAGCCCTTGATCAGGAATGGCCTCTCTAGGGCTGCCCATGAAGCACTCATCAAACTGCAAATCCCCATTCATCAACAGACTCTCAGCTTATCTTCCCTCTGCTCCTCACCATCAGATTTGGTGACTGAAGTACCTCCATAAAAGCTGGTATCCCATCACAAAGTCACCCCTTTTGTACACGTGCATAGCACTTGACACTGGTCCGCCTTCCTCAGAGCCAGCTCTCAGAGTGAACAGACCCTCTGACCTCCCCGTTTATATCTGTCTTCCAGGGCTCCCTGATTGGATCAGGTTAACAGCCTCAATCAGAGAACTCATATTCTGAGGCCCACTTGGCTAACCTCATTACAGTCATTACATCCCTCCCCCAAGTCCCAGAACTGAGGCCTGTTCTTTCTTTAGCTTTTCCTGGGGTTTTTCCGCACCAAGTCCGGTTCATCCAACACAGCCTCGGATACACATACCAGATCGTAGCCCATTTATCACACTCAGGGTTTCTTAGAAGTAACTCATTCTCTTCTTCAGGCTATAAAGGCATCGAGGCTGCAAAATTCATCATGTCCACCTCAGACTCCGATGGAGAGAACCAACGGGTTCCAAACTGCCAGGGTATGTTTTGCACCATTTGCGATTTGCAGCTTTCATGTGGTCCACATGCTTGTTCAAGACTGCCTCACCTACCTGAACTTTACATGTCACTCAACCCGACCTCTGTGCAAACCATGCCTCTTACCTATGCAGGGTCACTGCTGTGGTTTCTGCAACCAAACTTCTTGCCTGAAGTAAATTCTCTCTCTCACTTTAGGGACGTTTTCTGTCAGATGTTGGCATTTCTGATGCTATTTCATCCTCCCCACTCAGGTCCAGGAAAATCAGATTTAACCTGGTGCAGAATGCTCTCCCCATTGGCAACTCTGCTAGAACTATCCCGGTAGATGCATCAGGCATGGTCCGATTTTCAAATAGGAACAAGGACTGTTTGGTATTTAGAGAAACTGTAGGTTGTTTCTTTAAACCTGCCTCCAAAGTTTAGACTGCTCTTTTTGTCAGACCATTGAATGATGGATGGTATAGAGGTGTCCTTATATGCTGAATGCCATTCGACTTTACAAAATAGAGTTCAGTTGGTAAATGATGGTCCATTATCTGTGACCAACACTTCCGGGATCCCGTACGTTGCAAAAGATGTGCACAGCTTTTATATCATCGTCCACGTTTGACACATTAGGAGTCCACAATGACTAATAAGAACATTGCGCCCATGAAAAGTCCAGCACAGTCGACGTGTATCCGAGTCCAGGGTTTAATAGCCATTCCCACAAATGTATGAGGGAGCTGCTAGCACTCTGGGCAATGCCTCACCAACATGGCTATATCTGTATCCAATCTGAAATGACTTCTTGACAAGGTCTTCATTTTGGAAACCCCTGGATGTTCCTATGGAGTTCAGCCAGTATCTAGCAATAAACTTTGCTTGGGCCCAATAATCTTGCTCCCCATAATAAAATGCCATCCACTACAGCGATCTGTGTCTAAAAAGGTTTTAATTCTGCTTGTGACGGCCCTTTTGTTTCACCCCATTACCACCAGCTATTTTAGTTTGGCCAGGACCAGTTTGTTTTGCATTCATAGTCTGATACTGTCAGCAGTGACCAGGAGGGTATCCAGAAAGTCTGAAACCACAATGGACTCTTCCAGAGGCAGCTTAAGGCATCCACATTTGCTCCTTGGCCTCCCAGATGGTGTTCCAACTTGTAATTGTAAACATTTACAATGAGAGCCTCCTGCTGAATTCAAAGTGAAGCTATGGGCCTTATCCACTTTGAGTAGCACTGGCAGGGTTTTATGGTCTATTACTGTTACAAATTTACATCCGTAAAGGTAGTGGTGGAACATTCCCACATCAAAGATGACCACCAAGTATTCCTTCTCTGGCTGAAGAGGGCAAATATGCCCAGATAAAGTTCAGGAAGCGCACTATTGAGCCTCCCTCTCCATTGGGCCATCTATGAGCCAACACAAGCCTGATACTATATTGGGAGGCATTACATGTCAGCACCCAACCTTACTTGGAATTGTAACGTGCCAACACCTTAGACAATGGTAGCTGCTTCTTCACTTCCCTAAAGACTATGTCTTGGCGATGAGGCCATTTCCAAGGCCAACATTTTTTCAATAATAAATAATAGGGTGCCAGGATGGAGGCTAGCTTACGTATGAACTTTCCATCATTATTCACCAAAGCCAAGGAAAGAGCTATGGTCCGGTTCAGAGATGGGAGCTGAGGCACCTTTAATCACCCTCACTTTGTCTTTCAATGAGTGCAACCTGGTTTGTTGACTCTGCAGCCCAAGTAGTTCATTTGGGATACCTGGAACATGCATATATCCTATCTAGGGCTCATACCAAGGGCTCGTGCCCACCTTGGCAACACATTTAAGGTTTCTGTCCAAGTTAAGTGTTCATTTTCAGTCTTCCCTGTTATCTGTATGCCATCCAAATAAATGGTGTCCTGGCATAGACCTTGTAAAATGTTCTCTAATCAAAAAATGCTCAGCCAAAGTGAATGTTTCTCAACCAATTTCATCCCATCAGACTTGGGCCCGAGACTTTTACTCAATTAAGTAATGAACCAGCTGCTTCTCATACAAGACTAGAACCAATATTGTACCCTTAATCTGCAAAGGTTCCACAGTGTAGAGTCTCGTCCATTTGAAACCTTACACAAAGTTAAGAAAGGGAATCCAGCACAAATTTTGTTAAAGACTGGCTCTGCAATCACTGATACAGCCACACCAATACTGACTATGTAATCAGAAATTTGTTTTGATTGCTTCTGATTTGGATGTCGTTAAGCAATTTAACTGTTCCAAGCAAGATGTAGGTGGCCTTACTAGGGACTTTCCTAGGTACTGTCAAAAAGTGTGATGCTGGAAAATCACAGCCGGTCAGTCAGCGCCCAAGACGCAGGAGAGTCAACGTTTTGAGCATAAGTTCTTCATCAGGCTTATTCCCCAAATGTCGATCCTCCTGCTCCTTGGATGCTGACTGACTGGCTGTGCTTTTCCAGCACCACACTTTTTGAGTCTGATCTCTAGCATCTGCAGTCCTCACTTTCCTAGATACTGACCTAGGAGTTCTCAATGCAGGCTAAGTGGGATTTTAGCGATTTTAAAGAAGATTTGTAGCTCAGGTTGATATGTAGGTTAGCTCACTAAGCTGGAAGGTTTGTTTTCAGACGTTTCATCACCATGACTCAGTAACATCAGTGAAAGTCTCTGGTGAAGTGCTGGTGTTATGTCCCACCTCTCTATTTATACATCTTGGTGTCTTCAGGTGGGTGATGTAATTTCCATTTTTGTTTCAAAAGGAGGTAGATAGGGTCTAAATCGATGTGTTTATTGATGGAGTTCTGGTTAGAACACCATGCCTCAAAAGAATTCTCATGTGTGTCTTTGTTTCGCCTGCCCTAGCATGTGTGTATTGTCCCAGTCAAAGTGGTGTCCTGCTTTGTCTGGTTGTATAGAAACCAGTGATACGTGGATTTTTTTGCTGTCGAGTCCACATACCGTAGCAAATACAATGACTTGCTGACCCAGATCCTGAAGAAAATATTAACCATTTGGCCAAGGCTGTGTTTTGGAGTTTTGCTGCAGATTGACCTAGAGTGTCTCTACTGAGGGTATGTCCTGAGTGAGGCTATTCAATTTCCTTCACTCAAGTGGTGTCCGCCAAGCTCCATCAGCCAGGCAACCTCTTACACACCTGTTTATATTTGTCAGCCAGGGATCCCTGATTGGGACTGTTAACCTGGACCAATCAGGGAACTCACTGAGAGAGAACCACCTGGCTGACCTAGCTACAATCACTACAGTCTCAGTGCAAACAATGAATACAAAACAGACACTCCAAAACAAATTTCTAAACCATATACCAGATTGCAACAAACCTCATTTAATCTTCTTGCACATTTCCTTGCTACCAATCTTCCCTGTGCCTTCGCCTATCTCAGTTCTCCACCTAGTGGTTGCAGCACGACTGGCAGAAGACTATAGCATGGCCTCAAAGGAGGTCCAATTGTAGACTGGTGGATTCATGCTCCAATAAATCACTGAAGCTCTTTCCCCTGCAACAGACGATAGGTTGGTGAGTTGCTGCAGGATCCTATAACCTGTAACCCTGATGGCAGTAACTTGAATTTACATAGTGGCAAATTGAATCTGCCTGGCCTCTGTCAGAGCATCCAGAGCTGAGGAACATGGATGCTGCATCGTGATATAGCTATTGGAGTTGGCTATCTCCACAATGCTGAGGATAATGGGCACAAGCTCAGCTAAAAACTCTGTGCAGATTTATGTCAGTCCATTACAGGCTTCTTGATATTAACCTTGATCATACATAGCAAATAGCATTCTCTTGATTGTCCCATCAAACTTCCTACAGTAGAACACACGTGACCTTACTCTCTACCTAACGCCTTTGTTGTTCGTGTCTGGTCTTCAGCCCACTCTTGTCTAGCCAAACTCTAATCTAGCCTCTAATGTATACCTAGTGTTAATCATCCACATTGGTCATGCAGTGATGTCACTTATCCATCCTGTTGCTCCTCCACGGTCAGATCTCAGTGCTCTACTTTGATACCTGTAAAGAGAAAGGTGCAATACAAAGACAGTGTTGGGATGAGAATGGGGTTGCAAATAAACAAGTAAAAAATGAAATTTTCCACCACTTGCAGCTTACAAATCAGTAGAGATTGTGGGTGGTATGGAGTATGGGAAGGATTAGTGAAGAGTAGTCCAGCATCCTGAATGGTTTCAGCCCTGCCATCAGCTTTAGCGTGACCAAGACAATGATCACGATCTTCTCCAAGGGTTAAGAAATGTTCATCCCTCTCAGTCCCTCTCTGACTGCATAGCTCCTTGGCCCTTAGGGGAGAGGGAAGAGTATCAGTAAGTGCAATATAACTTGTGCAGGATATGGCAACCAAGTTTGAAAAGCTGTTAGTGAGAGAGAGTTGAAAAACATGGCTGATGCCTGCAGTTTTGCTGAGTGCAGGAAGGTGAACAGAAATTACAAATATTAGATGTGAGTTTAAATGTCAGAAAGTATTAGTCGCTAGTTAATGAAGGCTTATTGGAGCAGCATTAATTGCAATGGTGCAGTTGGTGGGATATGGGATTTGAAGATACATTCACAGACCCCAAGCCTTCAAATTAGATCACTGAACCTTTTGAAGCCTATCATTCAGGTCCTCAGACCTTGATTCCTCATATTGACCAGCACAGATATCACACTTATAATGCCTTTTGAGTGTTTGACAGGATGACCTCATGCTATTATATGTCACGCTCTCCTTCTTAAGCATAGCCTCAGGGATTGCTTCAGAAAATGTTGCAACCTGATCTCTGATGCTGTGTCTTGTCTTCTTCCATCCTTTCCAGAGCTGCATCAGTTGTAGAATAACTCCAATCTGAATTCAGCTGGCATTAGGTAGGACAGATCAGCTTTAACTGTTCCTGGCCTCTTGCGATGTTGGAAGCATTTAGAGAAACGTTTTCAATGCATTGGATGATTTTAGGCTACTTTTGCTGCCACAAATGAGGCGAGCCTTCTCAACTATTTGCAGATAACGCAAACAGATTTGCATTGTATGGACTCTTGTCACATTGAAAACATCATGTGGTTTATACACGGTGATAGCTCATACCTATTACACAACACTCCAGTTTCTTGCTGGCATTTAAGACTATCAATATCTGGATCATGATGCTCAAAATGTTGATTCTTCTGCTCCTTGGATACTGCACTTTTCCAGCGCCACACTCTCAACTCTGGATCATACCTCCACTGTTCTTCAGGCCAAAGCTTACAAGTCCATTCCCAGGTCTTAGCTCCCAGATCCAAGCCTGTAGTGTAGACATTCCAGCTTTTCTTGATATACGTCTCCTTGCCCTGCCAATTCTAGTATCCACCTATTCCATCTCTTCAGGGTTCCTCCACATATTAACCATATTGTTCCCACCCTACAGTCAACCACATCTTGTTGGGCTTGTAACCCTCTCCCACATATCACCAACCCAGCAAGCATCTAAGTCAGGCAAATTTGAAACTCCTCCTGTTCTCCAACCAAGCTGTAGGAATGTGGGTTTAACAGTATTTACTTTATGCACTTCAAAGTCTTGAGTTGCTTGTGGGATTCGTAGAGAGTGAGTTATAACAGTACTTTGGTGAATACTTGCATTGTGCAGCAAGCCTAAAATACCATTAAGGAATACAGGAAATATGTGCAGGTCATTCACCCATATCTTGATGGTTAAGATATTGTTGATCTTGTCACTGTGTTTAGAGCGTCAATGGATCATGTAACCATGGTGACGGCATGATAAGGGAAAGCTGAGACAGGTTTATGCTTTCATAATTATTGATCTTGCTTAACTGGACTCGAGACATTGACTCCACTTTTCTCTCTACAGAAGCTATGAGACCCAAGCTTGTCCAGCTGTATCAGGCTTTTGAATGGCTCTCTTTAACATTAATGTTTTTGTTTCAGATTTCCAACAACTGGAGTTTGGTTTTTATGTCAGCATATGATAATTGTTGCCTGGGAGAGATGGAGACAGTAGCTACAGAATGAAGTCCATGGCTATCCAATATTGAAATGGTGAGGTCTTCGGCCCATACAATATTGACAACTTCGCAACAAAGTGGGAGCGGAGAGACATTGTGGTGAGGTAGAACTGGAACAGCACACCAGTTAGAAATAGGAGGAACAAAGCATAGATGCTTAGGGAAACCAAAGGCAATGATGTGACAGCATGAGGATACACTGACTGTGATTAAATAGATAAGAATGAAACTAGGTAAGAGCAATCCAGACCTCTCAACATTTCTGTTGCCAACCAGCCTAGGCTACCACATTTGTCAAGTATAAAATCAGGCACCACAGTCAGGGCTACTCAGAGCCACTAGTCAAGGCTAACTGCAGCCCTCCACCAGATAAATGGCAGCTAGTAGGGTCGCCATGTTCAGGAGCGCTAGGACAGGTAAAATTACAAAACATAGAGGCATCAAGGGAATGTGCAATGGTGAGTAGGGAGTTGGTTTATAAACATGGTATGGAATGTTTATTTCATATTGACATGGAATTATCCAGTTACCCAGCTGTGACGATCAGTGACAGGAGATACGAAAGGTGTGGACTGCAGCTGAACAGAAGTTTAACTATCACACTCCATTTGCAGGCCATCAGCATCGAGTATAACCACTGATCAGACACTAACCAGACCAGCCACATAAATGCTGTGGCTACAGGAGTAATTCAAAGGCTGGGAATTTTGCAGTAAGTAACTCACAGTCCAAATCCATCATGCAAATCAGCCTTCATTCCATTGACTTCAGCCATACTTCTTGCTTCCCAAGAAGGCAGCCAACATAATCAAAGAACCCTCCCACCCCGTTATACTCTCTTCCACGCACTGCTGATAGGCAGATATTAAAAAGTTTGCATACACAGACGAACAAATTCAAGAACAGCTTCTTCCTCACTGTTATCAGACTTTTGAATGGACCTCTTTAATGCTGATCTCTGTTTGCACCTTTTTGGCAGCTGTAACATTGTATTCTGCACTAAGGTTGGTTACCCTGATGCACTTGTATGGTATGATCTGCCTACAAAGCACATAAGACAACACTTTTCACTGTAGCTTGATCCACATGACAATAATAAATAAAATAAAATCACTTTCTGACTCACCAAAAGCCTGTCCATGGTCTATAAACCACAAGTCAGAATGCAATGAAATTAGCGAAGTTTGAGAAGATTTGTAGCTCAGTTTGAGGTTTTGGATGTAGGTTTGCTTGCTGAGCTGGAAGGTTCATTTCCAGAAGTTTCGCTACCCTACTAGGTAACATCTTCAGTGGGCCTCAGGCGAAGCAATGCTGAAAATTCCTGCTTTCTATTTATATATTTGGGTGCCATTTGCTGATGCCATTTGCTGTGGCAATGTTATTTCCTGTGGTGATGTCACTTCCTGTTCCTTTTCTCAGGGGTTAGTAGATGGGGTCTAATGCGATGGGTTTGTTGATAGAAAGCAGGGATTTTCAGCATTGCTTTGCCTGAGGCCCACTGAAGAGGCTATCTAGTACGGTAACAAAACTTCTGGAAATGAACCTTCCAGCTCAGCAAGCAAACCTACATCCAAAAGTGCAACGAAATGTTGTCCATTTGCCTGAATGGATGCAGCTCCAACAGCACTCAAAACCTCCAGGACAAAGCAGGCTGCTCGATTAGCACTACAGCCACTAGAGAGGCACAGTGTGCATCTTACACATGAAGAGCTGTAGCAACTCACCAAGCCTCGTTAAGCAGCAACTTCCAAACCCATGACTTGTACCACATATTGGGGCATGGACAACAGACAAATGTTGCCATCACTGCCACAAATTCTCCTCCCCGTCACACACCATCCTGACATGGAACTAAATCACCATCAGTGCCTCTGGATTGAAATCCTGGAACTCCCTTCCTAACAGCAGTGTGGGTACGCCCACACCACATGGTGTGCAATGGTACAAAGGAGTTCACTGCCACCTTCAAAGACAATTAGAAGTAAGCAACAAATGCTGGCCTCGTCCACAGCATCCACATCCCTTACAAGAATAAAAGAAACGTTATTAGACACTAGTTTTGAAACTTGGCATCACCGACAGTTCTGTTTTTAAACAATCCAAACAACCTGTACTATAAAGTGAGTCTCTATCGGTTAATTTTCAGGTTATGCTTTTAATGCTTTACCCTGCATTTTCAATATTAGCTACAGTGCAAATAAAGTCTAAATCTGGAGTCACAGTTCACCCTGATAATAGAGTCAACGTTAAAGGACTGAGGCGCTGTCCTGTGCAGTCTGCAGAACCGCTTAAGTACTGAATGTACATTTATCACTAGCACTCACCCAAAACATGCAGCGGTTATAAAGCTGAAAGAATCAGACTTCTGTAACCTAGAAATAACAATTGTTTTGGACGTGCCCAGTTCTGGAAAAAAGTCTTAACATTTCCATTCAGAAACATGAAATTCAAATCAAACCAGAAGATGTCAAAAAGCAGGAACAATGAATTTTACTGTATTTTTGGTAAGTGCAGTGACATTATCATGAGGTTTTCTTTGATCTCTTAAGGTGCTGGACAGACTCCAGGCAACGTGGGGTTCTAGATGGGAAACGTGCATGCGTGTTCCATTTTAGCTCAGCATCTCCACAGTCAAACAGCTGGTGTAGGCGCTTACTGAGCAAGTTCATACACTTCAAATGGGATCACAGTACTTCACTTTTGTGGAAGTATGGAATAGGTGCTTACGACACCAAGAAAATTGGAAATAGGATAAGAAAGAGGAGCAATGAGTGCATGTGTGGTAACTCCATAATATATTAAATGTAGATTAGCATCAATAGAATGGGATAAACACCAGATTAAAGAGAGCAGCGCAGTGGCACAGTGGTTAGCACTGCTGCCTCACAGCGCCAGAGACCCGGGTTCAATTCCCGCCTCAGGCAACTGACTGTATGGAGTTTGCACGTTCTCCCCATGTCTGAGTGGGTTTCCTCCAGGTGCTCCGGTTTCCTCCCACAGTCCAAAGATGTGTGGGTCAGGTGAATTGGCCATGCTAAATTGCCCGTAGTGTTAGGTAAAGAGGGGAATGGGTGGGTTGCGCCTCGGCTGGTCAGTGTGGACTTGTTGGGCCGAAGAGCCTGTTTCCACACTGTAAGTAATCTAATCTAATCTTATGTGTCAGATGGCCCAAAATGGTACTCAGAGACATTGAGTTTTTTTTAAATGCTATTTAGAGTTCCATTAAATTTAGCTACATGCATGGAACTGTATTTAAACCCACAATTTGGGGCCAATTATTGCAAAATGACTTAGACACCAACTTATCAGTTAATAACTGAAAAGTAAATGCCTGAACAGGAACACTCTAAATAACAGCCCGGTGGCACCGAGGCAAGGTTAGGAGTGGTTAGTGATTGACCAAGGACTAAATATCTAAACAGTTAACACATTTCACTTCACCTCTCCTCCAGCACTTCTGCAAGAAAACACAAAAAGAGGGATAATAGTTTTTAAACTTTACAGTATCCCCTGCTTCTGACCCAGAAAATGTAAACCTCTGTAATTAAGCACTTGTTACACAGCATACATATTATTTCCCCTCAAGACACTGCCATTTTCACATTGACAAATATGAAAGCAAAAGACCAGAGCAGAAACTGAAGCCTTTTGTTGTTTTGTTCAAATGTATACTTGACTCTTGCCCTTGGTGCAATGCTTTTGTAAAGTCATAATCAAGAACAAACTGACATAGAAGCCATTCAAATTTGTCCTTTATTGAAAAGAGAGTCAACACAATCAAACCCTCAGCCTGAGGCTGTACAATGGGATACAACAGTGCTATGTATAATTGCCAAAATAAGATTATCCACGATCTTTGCTGTTCCCCAACACTTGACAGCAAAAGAAAATTGAAAATTACTAAACAGCTCTTCTTTTTAAAAAAAATGTCTTTGCTTCAGATAAATTTGACTGAAGATTGCCCCCAGTCCAATGAAGCGACTTATTGATTTGCTTTGAACAATGCTGGCAAGAGAAATGTATGTATTTGTGAACTCTTTTTTACAGTCAGTTAAGCCATTTTGAAGTTCAGTGTTGCAAGGTAATTTAAAAAGCGATGAAGAATGTGACAAGACTTTTTTTTAAAAAATGGGCATTAAACAATGTCAGGATATCAGGAAAACTCCTTTGGTTATTCTTCCAACACATTACATCCAGGCTGTTTGTTTAAGTTTCACACAGAGCTTTTAAAAGAGTGGCTCAAGTAATTGCCATCTAGCTATATAAAATGCAAGTGATTCAACTTGTAATGACCTCAGTGGCACTGCTCAACCCTAACATACCAATACTCATCAGGACTAGTTTACTGCAAAACATAAAATGCGTAAGGGCATCACTGTACCTCTAAACTGTATATAATGGGTACTGCCTACATGAATACCAGGATTATGGATTATTTAGATCAATACACAATCAGTTACACCAACCACTTTAAACATGAAAAACTAGCACTTCTTTACAAGAACAAAAAAAAATGTAACTTTACGACTGGCTAAAATAAAACAAAAAAAAATTGTAGATGATGAAGATCTGAAACAAACAAAAACAAACTGCTAGAGAATCTCAACAGGTCAGGCAGCATCTGTGATTTGCGTCCTCCCTCCTCACCATGCAAGGCCCCAGGCACACCCTCCATGTGAATCTAGTCCACTGTATTCGCTAATCACAATAGTCTCCTCTGTATTGGGAAGATGAAGCAGACTGTTGACTGCTTTGCAAACACCTCACTCCGGTGGTAAAAACAAGCCTGGGCTTCCAAGCTGCCTGCCACTTCAACACACCACTGTATTCCCTGGTCAACATTTCTGTCTTAGACCTCCCACAAGGTTAAACACAAGAAGGAAGAACAACTGCTTGGGGACCTTACAGCCTTTAGGCCTCAACATTTAACTATTTTAGAACATTACCGCCTCCTTCTTTTCCTGTTACCCACATCCCAGATCCTGTCATGATATGGGTAGCTTTCAGGACAGCCAACCCATTTTCAAATATTCATAGTACCCATTATCACTTATCTATCTTCTATTTTTTTGGTTAGAGTGGTGCTGGAAAAGCACAGCACGTCAGGCAGCATCCGAGGAGCAGAAAAATCGACATTTCTGGCAAAAGCCCTTCATCAGTCCTCACTTTTGCCTAGGTTCTCTCCTTCCCTGGCTTACTATCAACAATCCCTTTGCCTGTCTAACATTTTCTTTCTAGGCTCTGTCACCCAACTACTCCCCCAAGTCCTTTCCCCCACAAATCCATCAAAATAAATACCACTTTTCCCTAGCTGCTATCCGTTCTGAAGGAGGATCACCAGACGTTCTCGTTAACCGTGTTTTGTCTCCACAGATGCTGCCAGACCTGAGTTCTTCCAGCAATTTCTGTCTGTTTCACTATAGACTCGACAGACAAGACGAGTGCTAGAGTCAAGGGAATTACACATCAGGGAACCCACTGAACACAAATCCAAACAAAAAAGGGCATGGAAATATCTGAAAAGGGCAACTTAGGCATTTACCAAAAAGTAAATGTGGCATAAACTTTGCTGCAATGATAAACATGGGAAATGCAGCATTCCTAAACAAACTTACTTCATGGCCCTCTAGCCTTTCCTGTTGTGGATTACAATTCTCATTCCTGTTGAAATTCAACAGGAATGAAGGATATAAGGGAGAAACATAAATGGCAAAGTAGATTATATATGTGTATTAAAACACAAGCAGTAAAGCAGCAAACTGTTACGGTGTCCTTTTTATTGTTTTTATATAAAATTACATAAATTACCCAACCCTTCATTGCATATATCTGGTACACTCACAACCCATGTATTCTGAACTCTTTCACAAAGATCTTGTAAACCGACTGAAATTCTCTCTCTACCCGTGATTAATGTTCTCACCAGCAATGCAAAGAATTTGAAAATTAGAAGTGCCAGGTTTTGGTCACCCTGCAGCAATGATCCTCATGGCTGATGTTCTGGTACAGCTCAAGTCAGCAGTGGGCAGCTATTTTTCCCCATTTGAAGAAGGTGTGCCACGTTTACTCATGATGCTACCATACCAACTGATTAATTGGAATTACTACCACAGATTACTCCCCCTATCTTCGCCTGCTCGTCTCTGTTCCAAAGACGTGTGTGTAATGTCACATCTCCATGTCAACTTGTTGAGTGAAAGCATTTGCTAAAGGCTCCAGCAATGCTGCCTCCAAAACCAGGTGCCAAACACAAGTGGCAACACAAGGTCTATGTCCAATAGCAACGACATGGGGAAAAAAAAGAGCAATACTCAAATGTCTACAATATGCTAAAGACTCCATAGATAGATGCTGACGAAAAGACCACACTAGATAAACAGAAGGACTAGCAATTAGAAGTCCAAAGTGATGATTTTCTTTGCGTCCATTATTAAACAAAAATATTCCGGGAAATCAAGAATTGCGTAGGTTACCTCCACTGTTCTTTTGCAAAGCAGCCAGGAAATCAACCCAATCATTCCTTGTCCCTTAGAAAACTACGGAAAATCATCCATGTTTTTCCCGCTTGGCTGCTCACTCCCACCACATGGCTTTGGGTATGTTGCATTCTCTCCAAGCTAACTTCTCTGTAATCCCACCCCAACTGCTAAGTTAACATCAGCTCTCCTGCTCTTTCTACAGCTGATGGAACTTCAACAACCTCTAACCTCTGAGCTTGTCATGAGCAAATCAAAATAACCCAGGAGTACATTTTAATTAAAAAAAAGCAAATACAAGTAAAAAAAAAGTTTTTATTCAAGATCAGATTTGCTTAGTACCTCCAGCCTATAGCTTTGATTAGCAATAATTCATACACCAACTGTAATCAGCAGCCTTTATACAGATGAGACGTCAAGTGTGGAGTGAACATGGACAGACATTGAACACAGAGCTTGAATTTAACTTAGTCAGGCAGAAACGGTTTCCAATTTTGCCAGTTACAACTATAAAGTCAGCCTCCTGAATTCTATGCTGAACACTGACATTTAGTCACTGTTTCTGCACAGTCATCTTCAGATGCTGCAATAAAACTCCATACATTGTTTTATCTTTCACTTCAGACTTCTCTCTCGTTTTAGACAATGGAATGATATCCAAAGCAGACAGTCAAGTTAAATCTGGTGAATAGGAAGCAACAAATGGTATAATCTGTAAGGAGGGGAGAACTGAAGTTTAATTCAAGCCTTGCATCAAATATTATCAATTAGTCATAATTAAGACATTAAGGTTAAAAACAAGATCAATAAATATTTTTTCTTTACTCACCCTAATGACAATAATGAGAATGAGATACCATCTAGATTTATAAAAAGTAAAATATTACATACATTTCAATATATCCAATTAAATATGACATTTTGAGCCTTGGGCTAGCAATTGCACT
Organism: Hemiscyllium ocellatum; assembly: GCF_020745735.1. Taxonomy (NCBI): domain Eukaryota; kingdom Metazoa; phylum Chordata; class Chondrichthyes; order Orectolobiformes; family Hemiscylliidae; genus Hemiscyllium; species Hemiscyllium ocellatum. The sequence continues at coordinate 81,924,321 of NC_083413.1, read as the reverse complement.
GAAAATTTTGCTTAAATCACAAGTACAGGCAGAACAAATAAGGGGCATTTAATAAACAGGTTGCCATTGTATTCTGCACAGGTCTAGCCACCAATCTAGGTACAAGGCACTTTAAAGAACATATACACAGCAAAAGACATGTTGGTTTGTCTGTTAAAAGTCAAAAACAGCCAGACTGCAAACCACAGCTAACCAGTAAGCTACTAAGGAGCTTTCAGAGTCTTGCATATGGGCACATTGAAGGCACTGGATTTCACAACTGGAGGGGGAAGGTTTGGGTGGGTGGAGGTGAGGAGCAAGGCAAACGGGGAAATGGGCTCCTCAGTCACATGTTTCCAATCAGCCAACAGTCCTGATTGTCCATTGTGACTGTTACATTCGGGTACCCTCAGTTAGAGAAAATGAACTCCTACGATACCAGTAAAACAGGCATACAGCAGGACTAAAGTTTAGGATGTTGGTGTCAGTTTTCAGCAGACTCTTCCAATTTATTCCAGCATGTATTTTCATTACCCATCAACTTATTGGGTCTGGAATTAGTAAGCTGAAATCATTCCTCTCACACTCCTAAAACAAAATACTCAGCTGGAAGTCAGAAAAAAAAAGTGGAAAACACCTTCTCTTCAGACATTTAATTACCTCCAGTCCCTTCCTGATGCTCAACCTCCATGATTAAAGTCTGGAGGTTTACATCACAATTCTAGAATATATCTTATAAGGAATGTTTTAAGTTGATAGATGTACTTTGGAACAAACTGAGTTGGCTGTTAAGGCACCTATTTCCAGGTTTTCTAATTAACCTTTAATCTGCATGTTGCAGTTCTACAAATTAAAGCATCAGACATTGAACTATCAAAATGCTTAATCTTCTGCCCAGTACATAAATAATAATTCCTAGCAATTTACATCCATCCATTAGATGATGCTAGCACTCTGTCCACCACATGTCTATTCCATGACTGAATTTTATTACTTGGTTTCCTCTACACATTGAACATGGGTTTTCAATGAAAGGCTGCTCGTTAGAGTTTTACTAGTACTGGTGGTGATCATTTGCCCAGATTTAGTGTTATTTGCTTTGTGGGTTTGGCAATAGAAAAACATTTGATCTAAAGGCAATCAATATATGTGCATCACATATTATGGATTCACTGGATTGTCAGTTGAGAGTTAAAGTGCTTCACAATGGAGCTTTTCCCCAAGGAATAAAATGCAACAATGCAACATTTGCAGTACTGTTTTAGTCAAGTAAGTTGGAAAAATATAAGCAAACAGTGACATTAATCTCAAACTTCAGGGAATGAAGAAAGCAAAGAGATGGGTAGAACTTCATAGTGAGGGATTGCTGACCACAGATATTATGGAAATTGCTTTTGAAGTTTAACTATTAAAAGACAACCAGAATAGGAATACTAGAAAGATCATTTAAATGAGAGAGAAGTAAAATTTAAAGCATTGAACAGAATTACTTTATCATAATGGCAACTGAATGGAATAATCCAGCAGTTAAGGTAGCATCAACAAAAGACCAGAGATTCAATAGCAGGACAAATCCAGATCAAACAGACTAAAACCAGGCCCTCATCTTTAACTGTTCTGCTGCAAAACAAACTGTGACCAAGAAACACGTTGCACAAAGTCACAAAACTCAACAATGGGCCAAGGATCTGGCAGAAACAGTCTCCCCTATGCTCTGCTCCTTTAGGTACTGCACAGCAAGAGGATAAGAGAATGAGGGGCAGAAATACAGAGACAACACAAAAGAACTATGCAAACTGTGGGATGAAGGAAGGAGAACATAGGAGCAGTAACTTGCAGCCAAAATAAAGGAGACTGGGAAGATTTGGCAGGACCAATATGTCAGGACATGATACCTGGAACAAGGTGATTTTATGGAGTTCCAACAATGGAAAGCATTGTTGGGAAGATTTGGCAGGACCAATACATCAGGACACAATATCTTGAACAAGGTGAGAGCTATGGAGTTCAAACATTGGAAAGCAGCTAGGAACAACACTGGATAAACACATTTCAGTAGTGTTCTCTTTTTTACCTTGCCACCATTTTCTGGGCATGGTAGGTTACACAGGTCTCTATAGCTTTCCACACCCCTCTTTAGCTACTCTCCACTTGGCAACTACCATGACAGAAATCAGGACGCTTAGAAAGGAAATCATAGGTACAGAACTACAATAAGCCAAACTGTCTCCTTACATGCTCCAAACTTCATCGTTGCACAATTTCTAACCCACACTTCAGGTTGCAGAAATCCTGCAAGTGGTCCTCAAGATTTAAAAAAAACTTGACAAAAGTGTAGTGAATAAAAGGTAAAAGTAATTGTGCTAAAACTCCAAGCTTTATATCCTGCCATTTATAAGTGATGCTGAAGAGCAGAACTGTCTTCACTGGTAAACAAACCCTGCAGTTCCTAATCTTTAAATCTTAACTCTCTGAAAATGTCTATTTTCCTCCAAATACTGGTGTTTACAAATAATATTATCTGATAGTTAGAACTATTTATGAAGCTACCTGCAAACATAGAGCAACTTGAGTTTTAAGGTTCCATTGCAGTGTCTAATACAGCAACCTTTGGCAGGAATGCACTTGGCTATCTATTACGGCAACACTGGACTTGCAATTACACAGGACACTTGGTGTGGAAAATATCCCAAGCCCCTTCATAGCACATGGGGAAAATGTACAAAAAGGAACCTATATCGCACCATGATAGGAGGTTTGAGAACAGGAGAACCACAGTTAAATCAAATAAGACAGGTTTTAAGGGGATTTTAAACGTAGGGAGAAATACAGGCAGAGAGAATGAGGGACAGAAATACAGAGACAACTCAAAAGAACTATGCAAACTGTGGGATGAAGGAAGGGAAACATAGGAGCAATAACTTGCAGCCAAAATAGAGGGGGACTGGGAAGATTTGGCAGGACCAATACATCAGGACACAATACCTTGAACAAGGTGAGATTTATGGAGTTCAAATATTGAAAAGCAGCTAGGAACAACACTGGATAAAAGCTCTACTGACATAAAGCACGAATAAAACTTCCTGCACCAGCGATGAGGTATAACATAATTGTGCATGTTGGGGACATGTAAGTAAACAGTCTTAGAGACAGATGGAATATGAAGTCTTCAGCTGAGCACCGGCCTTCACCTGGACAAGTGGGTGTGGTGGCAAGTAGCAAATCAAAGGAAAATAGTGTGATGGACAAATGACAGGGGAGGCAAAGACAAACTGCTTCTCTCAATACACACCCCAGCCCCCCTAATAACTTACTGAAGGAAGTCTTGCCTCATCATCAAATGAGCGATATTGACAAGAGATGGTCACAGCAAAGAACAACAGCACACAGTGTACCTTCAGATATTGCAAAATGCTTCAGAATTCCATTGTAAGAGATTTGCTAATTAGTGTTCTCATTTTAAATGCACCCGATACTGCGACGAGCCATAAATTATGTTAAACCTGTGTAACCTCCACAAAACTGACACAGATTGGACCAAAGTTAGTTACCATGACTAAGTTTGAATCAATTGTGCTGTTATACAATAAGGTGTTTGTTAGAGACTAAATTTAGTTTGTAAAAATCAGTTTCAGATTTCTATCTAACAGTCCAACACTGTTTGTAAAGTTCATAACACAGCACATTCTGACAGAGACTTTAACTATAAAAGTTTTTTGTTTTCTTTTTAAAGTGTCTTATTGTTTAATAAAGAGATCTGCACAGTGGCACTAGTGTCAGCTGGCAATTTAAAAATATATATTTACAAATACAAGATAAGTTTGTTTTTGAAAAAATGGGTCTATCCATAGGGTCCAGATGCAACTTGACTACAACATTGAACAAACTACTGATTAAATCTTACAAATACTCCTAGGCAAATTTTGGTCAAAGCTTGAGGCTGATAGCTCAAAACTTACCGCAGTCAAAATTAGGTAAGTGTAAAGCATTCTGGAAATGATACCTCTTTGCAGTATATGTATTGCATAATGCTTTCTTGATTTGACAAGGTCATCAAATCAAAAAATCAAAGCAACAGAAAAGTGGTCACTAAAGTGTTTGGCTCCAAATCACTAATGCACAAAGGTTATTACCCCGCAATGCACCAATGTGCACAAGTGCAATTCAATTTAATCCAGACTGTTCCTTTCCTCCCGCTCTTCATGTGCACAGCCATTAACTTCACCCTGAAAATTGAATGCAAAGTTATTGGCCGTGACTTGTGCAAATGGGTTACTGTAAAAGAAATTACCGTCCAGGGGGACCCCGTTATCCGAATCCCAAGACCCAGATTCACTGCTGGTCGAATCTTCTGTGGTGGTAGGGGGGTAACTGAGCTGCTCGAGTTGGTCAATCATATCACCAAATTGGAATGCAGAACTGGACTCAGAGCGCACAGAATACGTGGGAAAATTCACCATGGAGCTGGCTTCAGATTGATTGCCCGAGTGGCCCATTCTGAATAGTGCTGTCTCAGAAAGGCCATTTAACCCAAGATTGGTCAACGAGCTGTTCTCTGACTGGTGATTTAACAACGAACTCGTCTCTGATTTGCTATAGTGCCCATGCAGACGACTAGCTTGGGCCTTCACCTCAAAGAGGTCAGCTGTGTCAATGGGTCGGCCATTGCCATTGAGGTCACTCCCACCCTCAAATTCAAGGTCATCTTCTGAACCCAACTCCATGTTATTATTGATGCTCTTAACTGGGTTTTGCTCACAGGAGTTTATTACTGGTGAACGGTCTTGTTGACAATAAATAGCAGAGCCCCTTGTACCATTTCCTAATCCATGGTAACATGGCGAAAATGCTTCTGACCCACCAGCAAAAAAGGAAATCTCAGCGGGGTCATCATCAATGAACTCCTCAGAGAGTTGCAACTGAGCATTTGTCAATGTGAAAATTGGCATTGCCCTTCCCCGAATCTGGCTAACATTGTACTCGTTCTCAGTGATAGGTATACCTGTGGTATAGTCATCCTCATCATTGTCATTTCTCTGAGGGAATCTCCTGTCACTAACACCATCCTGTCTAGTTAAAGCACTGCGCTCATCACAACCCGAAGAGGAGCGACTGCAGCTGCCTGCAGCTTCAGCAACAGAACCTTGCAAGGAGATTGGAGAGGGCCGATCAGAAGTCTTCCACGAATCTTCCAGCGTTGGACTCCTCTTCACATCTGAGGGAGCCTTCCGAGCAGAGTGCTTGCTGACAAGGAGAACGTTGCTATTTTCAGGATGAATAGGCTGACTGTCAACAAGAGTCTTCTGTACAGATTGGATGGATTGAAAGGAGATAGCAGCTGAAGACGGTGAGCCTGGAACCTCTACACCTTCAGTGAATGATAGACTCTAGTGCAGAGAAGAAAACAAAATTACACCAAGCACCACATTTGAAGACTGTAGTCAATTTATGAACATGTTAGCATACTTTCAAACAGATCTTGAATCGCAGATGTATAAATTTATTCTGGCTGCTATGTATTGCAACAAGGTTTAGGAGGTTAGATTAACTCTTACTGAACACTGTTGTCTCAATGGCATGAACCCTCCCAGTTTACAAAACTAAGTATGGTTGGATTATAATAGACAATAGGTGCAGGAGTAGACCATTCTGCCCTTCGAGCCTGCACCACCATTCAATATGATCATGGCTGCTCATCCTTAACCAGTATCCTGTTCCTGCCTAATCTCCATAACCCTTGATTCCACAATCCTTGAGAGCTCTATCCAACTCTTTCTTAAATGAATCCAGAGACTGGGCCTCTACTCCCCTCTGGGGCAGAGCATTCCACACAGCCACCACTCTCTGGGTGAAGAAGTTTCTCCTCATCTCTTTCCTAAATGGTCTACCCCGTATTTTTAAGCTGTGTCCTCTGGTTCGACACTCATCCATCAGCGGAAACATGTTTCCTGCCTCCAGAGTGTCCAATCCTTTAATAATCTTATGTGTCTCAATCAGATCCCCCCTCAGTCTTCTAAACTCAACGGGAGACAAGCCCAATCGCTCCAGTCTTTCAGCGTAAGGTAATCCCGCCATTCCAGGAATTGACCTCGTGAATCTATGCTGCACTCCCTCAATAGCCAGAATGTCTTTCCTCAAATTTGGAGACCAGAACTGCACATAGTACTCCAGGTGTGGTCTCACCAGGGCCCTGTACAGCTGCAGAAGCACCTCTTTACTTCTATACTCAATCCCTCTTGTTATGAAGGCCAGCATGTTATTAGCCTTCTTCACTACCTGCTGTACCTGCACGCTTACCTTCATTGACTGGTGTACAAGAACACCCAGATCTCTCTGTACTGCCCCTTTACTTAAAATGATTCCATTTAGGTAGCAATCTGCCTTCCTGTTCTTGCCACCAAAGTGGATAACCATACACTTATCCACATTAAACTGCATCTGCCATGCATCTGACCACTCACCTAACTTGTTCGGGTCACCCTGTAATCTCCTAACATCCTCATCACATTTCATTCTGCCACCCAGCTTAGTATAATCAGCAAATTTGCTAATGTTATTACTAATACCATCCTCTATATCATTAACATATGTTGTAAAAAGCTGCGGTCCCAGAACTGATCCCTGCGGTGCCCCACTGGTCACTGCCTGCCATTCCAAAATGGAGCCGTTTATCACTACTCTTTGTTTCCTATCAACCAACCAACTTTCAACCCAAGTTAGTACTTTGCCCCCAGTACCATGCGCCCTAATTTTGCTCACTAACCTCCTGTGTGGGACTTTATCAAAAGCTTTCTGAATGTCCAGGTATACTACATCTACTGGATCTCCCTCATCCATCTTCAGAAAATTACATCCTCAAAAAATTCAAGATTAGTCAAGCATGATTTCCCCTTCATAAATCTATGCTGACTCTGACCTATCCTGTTACTACTATAATATGGAAGGTACAAAAGAAAAAGGTACATCTCTTTATTTAGGACATATACTTGGCTTGCTGATGCAGAACAGCACTTACAGCAATTATGTATCAAGCCACTGCCATTCGTAAGTGTCTTCTGAATGGCAAGGTCCAAGAGAAGGGTGGAAAGGGCAAACAGACCAATATAGATTATCAGGCACCAATTTAGAAAAATCAGATTTGGGAAACAATCCTTTATCAAAACACCAACACGCACACTAACACATACAATCTCTCTCTCTCTCTCACACACACACACACACACACACACACACACACACACACACACACACAATGTTAAAGTGCTGCAGAACTAACCTGTTTAGGCACGTCTGCGCTCGAAGTCCGAGCTGAGATTCGTGCTCTGCTGTGCCGCCTGAAGAACAGAGAGTATTCAGTAAGGACGTGAAGAGAAAAACCCTGCACCGGACAGCTTATGTTGTGAAAACAAACACTCAAATAGAGTGCGAGAAGCAAGTATGCAAGGCAAGGCGAAAGCGTAGGCAAGGCAGAGAGACATATACTGCAGCACAAACACTAACAGCAGAAAAGAAAGTACCATATTCGCACTCACTCACATCCATCAGTAATAATGCTCACACGCCAAACAGAGGTCTTCAACTAAGACAAATAAAATTCATTGACTCTTTCTAAATGGTTGTCTGAAGCACAAGACAAGTCACATCTGCATACATTATATGCAATGTAATACACACACAGCTATTACAAGTTTTAAATACCTAATCTGCTACCAACATATTTCAATTAGCTTCAAACCCTCAACCTGGCATCTACAAACAAGAACGTTATTTCTAAACTGAGGATATGTCCAACTTTCATATTCAGGAAGTGCTACAAGTTTCCTTAAAGCAGACTAGGAATTACTCACATAGGCAAATGAGAAGAATACTGAAGGATAGACAACAGCTCAGAAAAAATGAATTGCCAAGAGAGGAGGGGGTGTGGTGTTTTTGATAAGGGATAACATTACAGATGTATTTATAGGACATTGAACAATACAGCACAGAACAGGCCCGTCGGCCCACGATGTTGTGCCGAACATCTATCCTAGATTAAGCACCCATCCATGTACCTATCCAATTGCCGCTTAAAGGTCGTCAATGATTCTGACTCTACCACTCCCATGGGCAGCGCATTCCATGCCCCCACCACTCTCTGGGTAAAGAACCCACCCCTGACATCTCCCCTATATCTTCCACCCTTCACCTGAAATTTATGTCCCCTTGTAACACTCTGTTGTACCCGGGGAAAAAGTTTCTGACTGTCTACTCTATCTATTCCTCTGATCATCTTATAAACCTCTATCAAGTCACCCCTCATCCTTCGCCGTTCCAACGAGAAAAGGCCGAGAACTCTCAACCTATCCTCGTACGACCTATTCTCCATTCCAGGCAACATCCTGGTAAATCTTCTCTGCACCCTCTCCAAAGCTTCCACATCTTTCCTAAAGTGAGGCGACCAGAACTGCACACAGTACTCCAAATGAGGCCTAACCAAAGTCCTGTACAGCTGCAACATCACTTCACAACTCTTGAATTCAATCCCTCCGCTAATGAACGCTAATACACCATAGGTCTTCTTACAAGCTCTATCCACCTGAGTGGCAACTTTCAAAGATCTATGTACATAGACCCCAAGATCCCTCTGTTCCTCCACCTGACTAAGAACCCTACCGTTAACCCTGTATTCCGCATTCTTATTTGTTCTTCCAAAATGGACAACCTCACACTTGGCAGGGTTGAACTCCATCTGCCACTCCTCAGCCCAGCTCTGCATCATATCTAAGTCCCTTTGCAGCCGACAACAGCCCTCCTCACTGTCCACAACTCCACCAATCTTCGTATCATCTGCAAATTTACTGACCCACCCTTCGACTCCCTCATCCAAGTCATTAATAAAAATTACAAACAGCAGAGGACCCAGAACTGATCCCTGCGGAACTCCACTTGTAACTGGGCTCCAGGCTGAATATTTACCATCTACCACCACTCTCTGACTTCGACCGGTTAGCCAATTTTCTATCCAATTGGCCAAATTTCCCTCTATCCCATGCCTCCTGACTTTCCGTATAAGCCTACCATGGGGAACCTTATCAAATGCCTTACTAAAATCCATGTACACTACATCCACTGCTCTACCCTCATCCACATGCTTGGTCACCTCCTCAAAGAATTCAATAAGACTTGTAAGGCAAGACCTACCCTTCACAAATCCGTGCTGGCTGTCCCTAATCAAGCAGTGTCTTTCCAGATACTCATAAATCCTATCCCTCAGTACCCTTTCCATTATTTTGCCTACCGCAGAAGTAAGACTAACTGGCCTGTAATTCCCGGGGTTATCCCTATTCCCTTTTTTGAACAGGGGCACAACATTCGCTACTCTCCAGTCCCCTGGTACCACCCCCGTTGACAGTGAAGATGAAAAGATCATTGCCAACGTTACTGCAATTTCCTCTCTTGCTTCCCACATAATCCTAGGATATATCCCGTCAGGCCCGGGGGACTTGTCTATCCTCAAGTTGTTCAAAATGTCCAACACATCTTCCTTCCTAACAAGTATCTCTTCTAGCTTACCAGTCCGTTTCACACTCTCCTCTTCAACAATACGGTCCCTCTCGTTCGTAAATACTGAAGAAAAGTACTCGTTCAAGACCTCTCCTATCTCTTCCGACTCAATACACAATCTCCCACTACTGTCCTTGATCGGACCTACCCTCATTCTCGTCATTCTCATGTTTCTCACATACACATAAAATGCCTTGGGGTTATCCTTGATCCTATCCGCCAAGGATTTTTCATGCCCTCTCTTAGCTCTATTTAGGGAGGATATTCATAAAACACAGAACATTACAGTGCAGTATAGGCCCTTCGGCCTACAATGTTGCACCGCACTGTGAAACTAATCTGAAGCCCATCTAACCTACATTACTCCACTCTCACCAATATGTCTATCCAATGACCATTTAAATGCCCATAACGTTGGCGAGTCTACAACTGTGGCAGGCAGTACGTTCCATGCCCCTACTACTACCTCTGACATTTGTCCTATATCTATCACCCCTCAATTTGAAGCTACGCCTCCTTGTGCTAGCCATTACCAGAGGAAAATGGCTCATATTCTTGGGAATATGGCTGGGCAAGTTATTTAGGTGGAACTGAGACATAGAAAAGAGATGATTTTCAAATTGGGGTTGTACTATAGACACCCCCCCCAATAGTCAGCGGGAAATTGAGAAACAAATTTGTAGGAAAATAAGGGTAGCAAGGATAGGGGATTTTAACTTTCCAAACATAGACTGGGACTGCCATATTGCTAAGGGTTTAGATGGAGAAGAATTTGTTAAGTGTATATAAGATGATTTTCTGATTCAGTACGTGGATGTACCTACTAGAGAAGGTGCAAAACTTGACCTACTCTTGGGAAATAAGGCAGGGCAAGTGACTGAGGTGTCAATGGGGAAGCACTTCAGGACCAGTGACTATAATTCTATTAGATTTAAAATAATGATAGAAAAGAAACAATCTGATCTAAAAGTTGAAGCTTTAAGTTAGAGGAATGCGAATTTTGACAGTACTAGGTAAGAACTTTCAAGAGTTGATTGGGTGCTGACGTTCGCAGGTAAACGGACAGTTGGAAAATGGGAAGCCTTGAAAAATGAGCTAATGAGAGTCCAGAGACAATATCTTCCTGTTAGGGTGAAAGGTAAGGCTGGTAGGTATAGGGAATGCTGGATGATGAGAGAAATTGAGGTTTTAGTAAAGTAAACAGAAGCAAGCACATGTCAGGTGTAGAGAGCAGAGATCGAGTGAATCATTAGAAGAATATAAAGGCAGTAGGAGTATACTTGAGGGAGACCTCAGAAGGGTAAAAAGGGGGTATGACTTAGCTTTGGCAAATTGGGTTAAGGAGAATCCAAAGGGATTTTATAAATATATTAAGGACGTAAGGGTAACTGGGGAGAGGATAGGGCCCCTCCAAGATCAGCAAGCATGTGTGGAACCACAGGAGATGAGGGAGATACTAAACGAGTATTTTGCATCAGTGTTTACTATGGAGAAGGACATGGAAGATACACAATGTTGGGACATAGATAGTAATATCTTGAAAAATGTCTGCATTACAGAGGTGGTGGTGCTGGATGTTCTAAAATGCATAAATGTGGATGCAGGTATATCCCCAGGACCTGATCAGATGTACCATAGAACTCCGTGGGAAGCTAGGGAAGTGATTGCTGGGCCCCTTGCTGACATATTTGTATCGACAGTCACAGGTGAGGTGCCAGAAGACTGGAGGTTGGCTAATATGGTGACACTATTTAAGAAAGGTGATAAGGAAAGCCAGGGAACTATAGACCAGTGAGTCTGACATTGGTGATGGGCAAGTTGGTGGGAGAGAATCCTGAGGAACAGGTTTTACATGTATGTGGAAGGGCTGATTAGGGACAGTCAACATGGCGTTTTGCATGGGAAATCATGACGCAGAAATTTGAGTTTTTTGAATTAGTAATGAAGATTGATGAGGGCAGAGAAATGAATGTAATCAATGTGGACTTCAGTAAGGCACTTTGCAAGGTTCCTCATGGTAAGCTGGTTAGCAAGGTTAGATCACATGGAATACAGGGAGAACTAGCCATTTAGACACAGAATTGGCTCCAAAGTAGAAGACAGAGGGTAATAGTGGAGGATTGCTTTTCAGACTGGAGGTCTCTGACGAGTGGTGTGCTACAAGGATCAGTGATGGACCCACTACTTTGTGTCATTTTTTCAATGATTTGGATGGGAACATAGGAAGTAAAGTAAGTTAAGTTTGCAGATGACCCCAAATTGGAGGTATCATGGACAGTGAAGGACCTCAGACTGCAACAGGATCTTGATCAGATGGGCCAACGGGCTGAGGAGTGGCAGATGGAGTTTAATTTAGATAAATGTGAGGTGCTGCATTTTGGAAAGGCAAATCAGGGCAGGACTTATACACTTAATGGAAAATGCCCTGGGAGAGTTGCTGAATAAAGAGACCTTGGAGTGCAGGTTCACAGTTCCTTGAAAGTACAGTCGTAGGTGGATCAGATACTGAAGGCACCTTTGGTATGCTTCCCTTTATTGTTCAGAGCATTGAGTATAAGAATTGGGAGGTCATGTTGCAGTTGTACAGGATATTGGTTAGGCCACTTTTGGAATACTGGTCTCCATCCTATAGGAAGAAGGTTATGAAACTTGAAAGGGTTAAGAAAAGATTTACAAGGATGTTGCCAGGGTTGGAGCGTTTGAGTTATAGGGAGAGGCTGAACCGGCTGGCACTGTTATCCCTGGAGCATCACAGACTGAGGGGTGACCTCTTACAGCTTTATAAAATTGTGAAGGGCAAGGATAAGGTAAATAGACAAGGTCTTTTCCCTGGGTTGGGGGAGTCCAGAACTAGAAGAGATAGGTTTAAGGTGAAAGGATAAAGATTTAAAAGGGACTCGAGGGTCAACTTGTTCACACAAAGGGTGATGCGTGTATGGAATAAGCTGCCACAGGAAGTGAAGGCTGGTGCAATTACAATATTTAAAAGGCATCTGGATGGGTACATGAATAGGAAGGTTTTAGAGGATATGGGCCAAGCACTGGCAAATGGGGTTAGATTAACGTAGGCTATCTGGTTGATATGGACAAGCTGGACCGAAGGGTCTCTTTCCGTGCTGTACATCTCTATGACTCTAACACATTGTCTACAAACACCATCTACAAAATTTGTGTTAATTATTTAGTCACCCTGTCTAAGAGCTTTACAATATCAAGAGCCAATTATAACCCCTAATTGTGAAAGTATACACAAGGGAACACTGCTTCTAACTAGTACTGTGGGTGACAAATAAAGCACTATCTTGAAACTAACAGGATAAAACATCAAACAATAAAACAAGAGACATGTGGGTGACTCAGAATGGAAACTATATCAGATCACCCAAGTCTGAAAAGTCAAAAATAAAGCAGTTGTAATGTTAAAAGATCAAATGGGAATATCTCTCTGGACATTAATGTGATATTAAAGTGTTAGATTGCAAAGCTGAACATTCTAGAACTGGGTGGGGTGACATTCTGTCTCAAATAGAATGCAGGAACTTGGATGACTATTCATTGAAATTCATACTTGATTTAGATACTTCATTTGCTACTACTCTCCCTACTACTGTCAAGTTAAACTCTCATTCAAACCTCAGCTCTTTACATAATCAACCTATTCACATCTATTATTCCCTCTAATTTTCTTAGCAGTTACATGGGCTTCCAGGGCGTGTGTGTAGCAGCAACTTGCGTATTCGGAGGTCAACGTCAACAGTCGCAGAATATCAGAAGGGCTCACACATGCACAGCTTAGACAAAACAGTGGTTATGACACATCTGAAGCAGGTGGAACTTGAACTGGGATCTTCTGGTGTAAAGGAATAAGTTTAATTCTAGATTCTATTTTTTATGGAACTTCACGCCCTCATTGCCAGGTCCAACAGTTGCTGCTAGGTGGCAGCATTGCTTCACGTAGACAGCGAGGCCACAGAAAGACTTTCAGGAATTTTACAATAACTCTGTTTGAACATTTCTGGACATGTGTGGCTTGAACCTGAGCCAGAGGGAGGCAATATCAATATTACAGTGTGTCTCAAAAATACGACTCAGTTTTTAAAAAGATGAAATCTGCCATCATTGCACATGCATGCGCTGATCTGGAAGGGCAATAGGTATTGTCATGACACACAATTACACAAGGGGTCCCAGCATCCCCCTCCTGCCTGTGTTTCAGTGAGGGGCTTAGTTATTTTAATCAACCTGATCAAACATGTTAGAACACACATTCAAGGCAGGTGGGATTTGAACCTGGACCTTCTCGTCCAGCAATAGAGACACTACCGTTGCACCACAAAACCGTTGTAAGAACTCAGCTTATTTTTAAATAGCTGATCACTAAATCACCCTTTTAACTGCATCAATTAACAATAAGTGCCTGTCACCAGGGCAGTGGAACAATAACAAGGAAAAGCAAAGGTGGGAAAACAAGGAAGAGCGCAAGAATCCAGCTCTTTTTATAGTGATTCATCACCAAACCAAACGTTTGAAGAACTCAGTCTTTAAATTTTTTTTCATCGACCAGTTCAGAAAGGTAAGTGCACGCCTCTGGAGCAAGTGGGACTGAAACCTAAGCTTCCTGGTTCACTATCAATACAGAGTCCAATAAGTATCATCTGCCTTTATTCAACTCTGGAGTTCTTCTGCTTCAGCCTTGGCGTAATGCTGCAGCAGTGGTAGCTCTCTCTCCCTGGATCTAGAGGCCTAGGTTCAACTTCCATCTGCTCCAGAGGTGTGCAATACCATCACCAAACAGGTTAATTAGGAAATAGATTCTGTTTGAGCCTTAAAGGGACCTGCATTTCTAACAGAACACCTAAACTTCTTCTGTGAGATCATTATCTTTGGTGCAATTGCAAAAATCCCGAGGAAACGTGGACCAATGGTGATAGTTAGATTACAACAGCAATTAACTTGGACTGGCAGAGGGAAAAGAAGCACGGTGACAAAAACTGGCATCCAATTCAGAAAGTAGTGCTATGGTCTCTCACAGGGAAGGAGACCTTAAGCAATTGCCCAGCTCAGAGTTACAGATCATTTCATTCACTAAGTTGGCAACTTTCCTCCAAATACTCAAACCCAGCCAATCAAAATACTGAACTTATAAAACAAGAAGTAAAGACACTCTCAAACATGCCTTCCAGCCAGTGGCAGAAGCAAAAGCAGGAGTCAAAACAAAATTGCTCTCAGCAAACAAACCTTAAATAACACATTTTATAATGCTAGAAACTGGACAGAAAAGGAGCGGCAAGCCATAAAGTAAAACAGAAAAGCAGAACTTTGATGTACAGGATTGTAATTCAAAAACAAAGATTCTGAACAATGATATTAACCCACTGCAGCAATTGAACTTTTTAAATATTTAATTTGCAAATCAGACCGAAAATGCAATGTGTGAGCATTTCACCAGCCCTCCTCCAGCTGCACTAGTGATATGCAGTAATTAAAGTAGTAATTCTTCTTAACTCATTCACAGGATGTGGGTATCACTAACTTAGCCAGCATTTAAAACATTCCTAAACATGTCAACACTCACATGTACACTCTCTTGTTTGACAGTGAACAAAACAATACTCAGAACATAGGTACAAATTAATACCAACACGATCTACACTTGTGCAAATATCAATCTGTTGAACAATGTTCTTCATAGATCAGATGTCTCCACCTGGTATATGGAGAAACTTGAAGGAGTTCAAAAGTAAGTTACTTGACCTTGTTAGGAAAAGATCAGGAACAATAGGCTCCCTCAAAACTGATAAGTGCAGTGGCAAATGAAAGGAAGGAAATGGTTGGCATCCATATTTTGCCTCAGTATTTACAATAGGAATACAGTTTATACAAGGAATTCCAGAGAAAACAATTGTGAATCAAGATCAAGACCTCAATAATGACATCTTGGTTACAAATTTCAAAGACCAGATAGTTTCAATCGGAGTGTGTTAAGGAAATCAGGCAAAACATCACAGAAGTCCCAACTATAATCTCCCAAGGTGCTCAATGCAGAAGCTGTTCCTTTAAATTGGAAAAGTGCATATCACTGTCCTATTTAAATGAAATTATGACCACAGTTGCCAAATCACAGGTGTCTGATTAAAAATAAAAATAAAGGCACTTCAATAATTTCCAATTGATCAGAGTTAGAATGTGGACGGCACGGTGGCACAGTGATTAGCACTGCTGCCTCACAGTGCCAGAGACCCGGGTTCAATTCCCGTCTCAGGCGACTCCCCATGTCTGCGTGGGTTTCCTCTGGGTGGGTTTCTTCCCACAGTCCAAAGATGTGCGGGTCATGCTAAATTGCCCATAGTGTTAGGGGAGGGGTAAAAATAGGGGTATGGGTGGGTTGCGCTTTGGCGGGTGGGTGTGGGCTTGTTGGGCCAAAGGGCCTGTTTCCACACTGTAAGTAATCTAATCTAATGGATTTGTTAAAGACAGGTCTTGCTTAAGTAGTCCAATAATTCTTAGATGTATGTGGAAGACAGGAGAGAATGGATAACTTGTGGAAGATATTTGATAAAATCATAAAAGATTGTCAGCTAAAACGGAAGTCCATGGAACTGAAAGCAAATTAACATTGTTGGAAACTAACTAGGTAACGCAGAAGGATAATAAGCATATATTCTAATTAGTAAGCTTGTGTTGAAACCTCAACTATTCGCCACACTTATTGATGACTTAAATGGTGGCATGGACAGCCTTATATCCAATTTTGTTGCCGCCACAAAGCTAGATGGCATAACATTCCTAATGTTAATAGAAAGACAATTGTGAAAATTTAAGCATAGAGACTTCAATTGGTGACAGATTATGAGGTCACCCAGTGTGGGCTAGAAAGGATAGAATAGAGTCCTGTCTAAATGATGAAAAGCCAGAAATAGTGCAAGTCCAAAGAGTCTTATGGAGATGTGAATCATTCAAATGTTTCAGACAGGTAGGGAAAGTTATTAAAGTGACGAGTGGAATGCTATATCATTAGGACTAGGAGGAGAAAGTGAGGACTGCAGATGCTGGAGATCAGAGCTGAAAATGTGTTGCTGGAAGAGCGCAGCAGGTCAGGCAGCATCCAAGAAACAGGAGATTCGATGTTTCGGGCATAAGCCCTTCTTCAGGAATGAGGAAAGTGTCCCCAGCAGGCTAAGATAAAAGGTAGGGAGGAGGGACTTGGGGGGGTGATGCGATAGGTGGAAGGAGGTCAAGGTGAGTGTGATAGGCCGGAGTGGGGTGGGGGCAGAGAGGTCAGGAAGAAGATTGCAGGTTAGGAAGGTGGTGCTGAGTTTGAGGGATTTGACTGAGACAAGGTGGGGGGAGGGGAAATGAGGAAACTGGAGAAATCTGAGTTCATCCCTTGTGGTTGGAGGGTTCCCAGGCGGAAGATGAGGCGCTCTTCCTCCAACCGTCGTGTTGTTATGGTCTGGCGATGGAGGAGTCCAAGGACCTGCATGTCCGTGGTGGAGTGGGAGGGGGAGTTAAAGTGTTGAGCCACGGGGTGGTTGGGTTGGTTGGTTGGTCCGGGTGTTCCAGAGGTGTTCTCTGAAACGTTCCGCAAGTAGGAGGCCTGTCTCCCTAATATAGAGGAGGCCACATCGGATGCAGCGGATGCAATAGATGGTGTGTGTGGAGGTGCAGGTGAATTTGTGGCGGATATGGAAGGATCCCTTGGGGCCTTGGAGAGAAGTAAGGGAGGAGGTTTGGGCACAAGTTTTGCATTTCTTGCAGTTGCAGGGGAAGGTGCCGGGAGTGGACCTGACGAGGGAGTCACAGAGGGAGTGGTCTTTTCGGAACGCTGATAGGGGAGGGGAGGGAAATATATCCCTGGTGGTGGGGTCTGTTTGGAGATGTCGGACATGACGGCGGATGATACGCTGTATATGGAGGTTGGTGGGGTGGTAGGTGAGAACCAGTGGGGTTCTGTCTTGGTGACAATTAGAGGGGCAGGGCTCAAGGGCGGAGGAGCGGGAAGTGGAGGAGATGCGGTGGAAGGCATCGTCGATCACGTCAGGGGGGAATCTGCGGTCCTTGAAGAAGGAGGCCATCTGGGCTGTAGGGTATTGGAACTGGTCCTCCTGGGAGCAAATGCGGCAGAGACAAAGGAATTGGACATCCAGTCCCTGTACACCTCCATCCCATATCACGAAGGACTCAAAGCCCTCCGCTTCTTCCTTTCCCCCCGTACCAACCACTACCCTTCCACTGACACCCTCCTTCGACTGACTGAACTGGTCCTCACCCTGAATAACTCCCACTTCCTCCAAACCAAAGGATTTGCCATGGGCACCCGCATGGGCCCCAGCTATGCCTGCCTCTTCGCAGGATATGTGGAACAGTCCATCTTCCGCATCTACATTGGCACCACCCCCCACCTTTTCCTCCGCTACATCGATGACTGTATCGTCGCTGCCTCGTGCTCCCACGAGGAGGTTGAACAGTTCATCCACTTTACCAACACCTTCCACCCCGACCTCAAATTCACCTGAACCGTCTCAGACTCCTCCCTCCCCTTCCTAGACCTTTCCATTTCTATCTCGGGCGACCGAATCAACACGGACATCTATTATAAACCGACTGACTCCTACAGCTACCTAGACTACACCTCCTCTCACCCTGCCCCCTGTAAAAACGCCATCCCATATTCCCAATTCCTTCGTCTCCGCCGCTTCTGCTCCCAGGAGGACCAGTTCCAATACCGTACAGCCCAGATGGCCTCCTTCTTCAAGGACCGCAGACTCCCCCCCAGATGTGGTCGACGATGCCCTCCACTGCATCTCCTCCACTTCCCGCTCCTCTGCCCTTGAGCCCCACCCCTCCAACTGCCACCAAGACAGAACCCCACTGGTTCTCACCTACCACCCCACCAACCTCCATATACAGCATATCATCCTTTGTCATTTCCGCCACCTCCAAACAGACCCCACCACCAGGGATATGTTTCCCTCCCCTCCCCTATCAGCATTCCGAAAAGACCACTCCCTCCGTGACTCCATCGTCAGGTCCACACCCCCACCAACCCAACCGCCACTCCCGGCACCTTTCCCTGCAACTGCAAGAAATGCAAAACTTGCGCCCAAACCTCCTCCCTTACTTCTCTCCAAGGCCCCAAGGGATCCTTCCATATCCGCCACAAATTCACCTGCACCTCCACACACATCATCTATTGCATCCGCTGCATCCGATGTGGCCTCCTCTATATTGAGGAGACAGGCCGCCTACTTGCGGAATGCTTCAGAGAACACCTCTGGGACACCCAGACCAACCAACCCAACCACCCCATGGCTCAACACTTTAACTCCCCCTCCCACTCCACCAAGGACATGCAGGTCCTTGGACTCCTCCATCGCCAGACCATAACAACACGACGGTTGGAGGAAGAGCGCCTCATCTTCCGCCTGGGAACCCTCCAACCACAAGGGATGAACTCCGATTTCTCCAGTTTCCTCATTTCCCCTCCCCCCACCTTGTCTCAGTCAAATCCCTCAAACTCAGCACCGCCTTCCTAACCTGCAATCTTCTTCCTGACCTCTCCGCCCCCACCCCACTCCGGCCTATCACACTCACCTTGACCTCCTTCCATCTATTGCATCACCCCCCCCCAAGTCCCTCCTCCCTACCTTTAATCTTAGCCCGCTGGACACACTTTCCTCATTCCTGAAGAAGGGCTTATGCCCAAAACGTCGAATCTCCTGTACCTTGGATGCTGCCTATCTTTAGGACTAGAAGAGAGGATTGAAATTACACTATGGCAATACATAGCTTTAGTTAGTCCACACCTGTAACAGTATTACATTGTAAGCACATACTGGGGGAAAGATATACTGGCCTTTGATGCAGTACAGCATACATTTACCATAATAATGCCTGGACACCAAGATTCAAATCAGGTGAGATTATATGAAATAAGGTTGTATTTGTTGGAATTATGTGAAGGGAAGATTCCATCAAAATGTCCATGGCATCATCTCTTGTATAGTCTCAAAGGGTTAATGGCCTAGTCTGATACCCATGTTGTATGTGAAAGGAAATTCTTACAAGCTGGAGGTCTATCAAAAACATTTCTGTTCCAGGCGACATTGGAAAATTGGACTGTACCCTGGCAGGAGGTCAGAATCTCCAGAAATGCGATCTTAATTAAAAAAACTGTTGCAAAGTATATGAGAAAAGCAAGAGCAGGCTCAGGTGAGGGGACAGACCATATTGTACTATTTCCTCCCATTTCAAACTTCAGACTGTTTATCAAATCTTTCATTCCAGAAAGTCAACATTTTTAATCTGCGCATTTTATGTAACTGTCACAGTATGCAAGAAATATGAATTTCATTCTTATTAAAAATAGCTCAAATTTGTTTCTTGCTGGTCTAATTACTAAAAAGACCACCCTTCATGGGTCAACATTCTGCAATTATCAAATATCAAGGTTGGAACAATAGCATCAGGTCTGCAACAGCTTGAGTTGAAGGCTAAACACCTTTTCAAAGGCAACCAATGATGAACAAGTTGGCCTTGTCAATGTCATCAGTATCTCAAGAGCTTGGGGCAGTATAGTGGCTCAGTGGTTAGCACTATTTCCACACAGTGCTAGGGGCCCAGGTTCAACTCCAGCCTCGAGAGACTGCCTGCGTACAGTTTGCACATTCGCCACATGTCGGCAAGGGTTTCCTCTGGGTGTTCTAGTTTCCAAAGATGTGCAGGATAGGTAGATGGGCCAACTAAATTGTCCCAATGTCCAGAGACGTGCAGGCTAGAGGGTCAGCCATGGTAAATATGGGGATATGGGGAAAGGATAGAGGCTAAGTCTGGGTGTTATGCTCTTCGGAGAGTTTGTGCACTCAATGAGCCAAATGGCTTCTTTCCACACTGCAGGAATTCTACGATTGCCAGGCCGCTACTGTGAACACTCCACCCCATCCTGGAAAATAGCATGGTCAAGAAACGTAGAGTAGGAAAATCTTCGATTTGAATCAGGGATCAACTACTATTGTCTCAGAGTTTACTGCAGGACAATCCAAACCAAGCAAGCTCGATGTTTACTCGGACGATACATGACCTGATGTAGAACTGGCAGAGACAGGTCTTTCACTTTGTGCATTTGCCCATCTCTCTCTGTTCACTTGTGTGGTTCTGCCCTTTCTCTTTCCCAGTGTCCGCATGCATGTCTGTGTATGTACAGTTTCTCATACAGACTTTATGAGACCAGATCTTTACAATTTGCTGGAACATTGATCAAGCAAACAAAATGTTATCATGGAACTCATCTCAATGCAAGCAAACAGCTAATGAAGAATTCAACGTTTTTCTCAAAGTAAATCTAGATTTGCAGCCTTGTACTATTTTAATGTTGAGGGAAAAGCCTAATTGGATTGAGATGCTGCCTGCAAATTCCACTTTAAAGCTCTGAAGCAAAGAACCCACAGTTCATACTGGGGCCATGAATGAGACAAGAATATTATGAACATGAGAATCCAGCATGTGATATCTGCAATTTCAGCTAATTGGTAAGAAACAACTGCAGGGCTTCATTTCAAGGAATAAGCTTTTCTATTCTACCACTTATTACTGGCAGCCAGCTTATTACTGGCACACAGTGTGGAGGAAAAGGTCGACCACCAGCACTCTTGTGAATGCTGTCAGACTGAACAAATGAGAAAAATAATTTTAATATGAGCCAGGAAATGTATATAATTGTCATACTTCACTTGGTGTCAAATATTCAAATTTTACAGTCACGCTTAACAGATATACAATTGGAGATGCACCTTTAGTTCATTACCCTATATGGAAAGATTGACAAAATCAAAGTACAGACAAAATACTGGGTATTCACAAACAGACTAGTAAAAGCGCATTTGTAACAGGACAATTAATGCAAACTGTTCATGCTGTTTAATACTAACCCTACATCAGTTCTTAAGCATAACCGCCCTCCTTCACTGGCATCAGTTGCACTCCAAGCTAAAAAGAATGAGTATATATGCTCAAAACTGTAAACTCCCTATCATTCTTGCTTCAAATAATGTAAACTGTGTAAGCAAATTCACTCAAACACTGGAGAAAAGAAGGAATAGGCATTTTTAATGTAATAATAGTTTATAATGTTGATGGAAGAAAATGACTTAAGGAAGAGCATTGAACAAGAAGCTGAAAGTACAAAATTTAAAAGCTGACAGCAGTATTAGAAAACAATAAATAGCCCTCTCTAAACAAGTAATGAACAGGGACTTAGTCCTAAACAAGATTTATGATACAGCACATTTGCAAAGTAACTGTAGATTGCTAAGAAGGAATAGCTGAAAATGTGTTGCTGGTTAAAGCGCAGCAGCTCAGGCAACATCCAAGGAACAGGGAATTCGACGTTTCGGGCAAAAAGCCTTCATCAGGAATTTCCTGTTCCTTGGATGCTGCCTGACCTGCTGCGCTTTAACCAGCAACACATTTTCAGCTCTGATCTCCAGCATCTGCAGACCTCACTTTTTACAAGAAGGAATAGCCCAGCTTCCAAAATAGGAGTTAAGAACTGGTTGAAAAGTAAGGGATAGACAGATTGTGGTAAGTAAATACAATAACTAGACTTGGAACCTAGTAAGCACGGTCTTTCTTCACTGCAGACTTGTGATCTTTGTGAAACAAGGGGCCTGATGAAAACAGTTAAGCCAAAGTTAAAAATTTGACTTAAAGTCTTATCAAGTGTCAGTAGATTAGATTAGATTCCCTACAGTGTGGAAACAGGGCCTTCAGCCAAACACACCACACCAACCCTCCATCCAGACCCATTTCCCGACATTTACCCCTGACTAATGCACCTATCACTATAGGCAATTTAGCATAGCCAATTCACCTGAATTGCAGATCTTTTGGGATGTAGGAGAAAACCGGGGCACCTGGAGGAAACCCACACAGGCATGGGGATAATGTGCAAACTCCACAGAGACAGTTGTCCGAGGCAGAAATCGAACCTGGGTCCCTGGCGCTCTGAGGCAGCAGTGCTAACCACTGAGCCACAACGTCGCCCTAGTATTTAGACGTTAGATGAACATGATGGGGGCAGCTGAAATCTAACATGGACTGTGTGTGTTTCAGTACATGGATTAAGTATGCTGGATGCAAGTTTGTTTGCTGAACTGGAAGGTTAGTTTTCAGACATTTTGTCACCATACTGGGTCACATCAGTAGTGAGCCTCTGGTGAAGCACTGATGTTAGTGACCCACTTTTTATTTATGTGCTTAGGTTTCCTTGGGTGGGTGATTACCCAGTATGGTGACAAAATGTCTGAAAACTAACCTTCCAGTTTAGCAAACAAACTTGCATCCAGAACCTCAACCTGAGCTACAAATCTGATTAAATATGCTGTTGAAGAGATGACAACAAGTGGATGCGCCCGGTCTTGGTGATCACTGGTGACATCGCTTGTTTGCAGCGCGCTAACATGACTTGGATGTGGAGGAAAAGCAAAGCTGTCCAACTACCCTGACTGCAACAAACTAGATCATGGCAGATCACCATCACAGAACATACCAAAACAAAAAGACAAGTAGAACGACTGGGAAGTAATTTTTCCCCAATCTTTCACAGCGTGTGAGCAGCTCTGTTGCCTATGCCCTGGAGAAGGTAAGATTATTCCTCATCACAAGGGTATCTAATCAGTGGGAATAGCAAGAAAATTGAAGGAATCTACAAGGGCTGTAATCAATACAGAAGATTGGCTGAGGTAATAAGACAAATGATAAGAGGGGCACTCTGAACGAGAACGGCTTTTGACATACAATTTGCACGAACATCAACCCAAGTACTATTAATAATAATGTCTATGCACATCTTTACCACATTCTTAACAAATAACTAAGTAAACATTTAAAATGTAACTAGGCATTAATAGACTTATCTCCGAGATTACATGGAAGACTGACAAGTAATAAATCAATGTAAAGCTTTCAAATATACATTCAAAATACCTTTGATAAGGAGTAGTCTTAATCATACTCTCTCGCATGTAGTCAACAAGTTGCTTCTGTGTCCTTCCACTGTGGAGGAAAACACACAATATTAACCATGATACATTCAATACCACTCATTTCACAAGAATACTGGCTCAGCACACAGATAGTCATAGACTCTCAGACATACAGCACAGAAATAGACCCTTCCATCCAACTCGTCCAACTCTACATTAATCTAGTCCCATTTGCCCAGATCCACCTAAACTCTTCTTATTCATGTACACATCCAGATGATTTTCAAGTGCTGTAATTGCACCAGTCTCCATTAGGGAGAAGGCCTGGTCTATTTATAAAATCATGAGGGGCATGGATAGGATGAGTCCACCCAACAGCCTCCAAAAGGTCCCGAGAAGACAGACCCATCCTATTCAGCCTTTCCCTATAACTCAAACTCTCCAACCCTGCCAACATCCTTATAAATCTTTTCTGAACCCTTTCAAGTTTCACAACATCTTTCCAATAGGAAGGAGACCTGAACTGTATTTGATATTCCAAAAGTAGATTAATGAATGTCCTGCAGAGCCACAACATGACCTCTCAACTCCTGTACTCAATACTCTGTACAATAAAGGAAAGCATACTAAACGCCTTTTTCACTATCCTATTTATCCGCCACTCCACTGTCAAGGAGCTATGAACCTGCACTCCAAGGTCTCTTTGTTCAGCAACACTCCCTAGGACATTACCATTAAGTGTATAGGTCATGTCCTGATTTGTCTTTCCAAATGGCTGCACCTCACATTTTTCTAAATTAAACTCCATCTGCCACTACTAGGCTCACTGGCCCATCTCATCAAGATCCCACTGCACTCTCAGGTAACTATCGCCACTGTCCACTACACCTCCAATTTTGGGGTCATCCTCAAACTTACTAACCATACCTCCTGATAGTTGAAAACACTGCCATGAATGGCCAGGATGTGACTTGAGTGACAAAGCAGTGATCATGCATACACTTCTATTCAGAAAAAGGGCCTGCTGATAGCAGGCAATCGAAAAGCTTCGCATAGTCAGCTAGGAGAGATCACATTCAGAGTGAGACACATGCCATGGAAGCATATAGTTCTGGAAATTTGAAGGCAAATGTGAGAATTCTTACAGTTTCTGACTTATGAGTGTCCAGGTTCTGTACTTATGATCCTGACACAGAAAACGTCATTGTAGATTAAAGCAACGAAAGTTCCTGTGAAATCTGCATACAATATTTAGATGTAACATTCACAATAATTTCTCTCATTTTTTGGTTCCATTGGATCAATTTTCTTGAAAAACAAGTGAAAACGTTCTGCATCAATGACCCTTCCTTTCTTGTTGGATAATTATTTAAAATAGGCCTCTTTTGATGTGAACAGTAGATGGGGAGAAATTAGGAAGGTCAGTCAGGATTAAGACATTTATCAAAGAGTAAGGAGATGGGAAGAGGATGAGAAACTATTTTTATGCTGTGAATGAATGCAACTTGCAGTGTTCTAACTGAAAGGGTGGGTGACAACAAATTCAACATTAACCTTTAAAAGGGAATTAAATGCATGCTTGAAAAGCAAACATTTGCAGGGTTATTCTGAACAAAGGTCAATTCTGCTTCTCTTTCATCTGATGCTACTTGACCTGCTCAGTATTGCCAGTATTTCGTGCTTTGATTAACCAGTAAATTTAAATTTAGTAGTTTTGATGACATGATTTGGTAACACTTTCTGCTTCAAGCATGGTCCTCAAATTCCAAGGTTATATATTAGGTGTAGAATAGAGTTACAGAATCAAAATAGTGTAACTTTAACTGCAGGAGAACATCTTTGTGTGGTCTAAAAAATTGCTATTTGAGTGCCAGCTATTTTATACTGGGCCAATGTCACCTCGACAATGTCCTAATTAATTTGGCTAATGCACTTAAATGTTTGTCGTTGTCAGTATTCATGGAATGTTGCATGATGCAGAGATAGCATATCTTGTATAAGCTGTTAAACTTACACCAACTCATCTGTCTTCTCAGATGGGTGGGATGAAATCATCTAATGCTATTCAGAAAAGGCATTCCCTGTTTTCAGGCCAATATCTCCCCTGTAACCAATATCACTATTACCCAGCAATTAAACACATTGCCACCTATGGAGTCTTATTGTGCACATAGGGGCAGCATGGTGGCACAGTGGTTAGCATTGCTGCCTCTCAGCGCCAGGATCCTGGCTTCGATTCTACTCTCGGGCCACTATCTGTGTGAAGTTTGTACGTTCGCCCCATGTTTATGTGGGTTTCCTTCAGATGCTCCATTTTCCTTCCACAATCCGAAGATGTGCAGGTTAGGTGGATTGGCCAAGCTAAGTTGTCATCGGTGTCCAGGGAAGTACAGGCTAGATGGATTGGCCATGGGTAATGCAGGGTTACAGGGATAGGGTATGATGTGGGTGTGGGTGGGATGGCCTTCGGAAGGTCAGTATTAATTCGATTGGCTGAGTGGCCCGTTTCCGTATTGCAGAAATAGGGACTAAGAGAATTTTTCCATTTTGCAACCAAGATATGTCAAAAGAATTGAACTGGTCTTGAGCAATTTTGAAGAGACTGATGGCCTCAAAAACATGATCGGTCTATACGTTGCCATTATTTGTTAGAATCACATTCTGAAGTAAGGGTTACATCAATCCCACTGTACCACTGGGCTACATCAAATGATTGCCATTGGTTTTTCATACATTTTAGGATTCAATGTGACCGAAATATGAATTGTGGCAGAACCTGCCTGATACCATTATATGTTAGCAGCACATTGACCAATAGTTTTCACTTTTAAATAGTTAAATGAATAGTTAAGCTGCAACCCAGCAAACGGTCATTTCTTTATGCCAATTAAATGTAATTAACATCTACCTGTATCTGAAGGAGGAGCCCCTGCTGAATAGAACTGGCTTGGTCTTTGGTTTGGGTTGGTCCATGAGTCTGAAAAAGCTGTGGTACTCAACACAGTTCTTCCAGAAGATCTTACACAGGTCACGATCAGCCAGCAGGAACTCCAAAGTATCCTGGTATGAATCCTGCAATCACAGAATCACAAATCATGTTTAAAATGGCTCATGAAAGAGCTACCCAGCTACTGCCATTCTCCAGTCCTAACTCTATAGCGCTCAAAATTCATCCCTTTCACAAATATACATCCAGCTGTCTTTTGGAACCTCTTACTGAGTCCACCTCCACCACTCTCCCAAGTAGCACGTTCCAAATCCTAACAATTCGGAGTACAGACATTTCTCCTCATCTCACTCCTTTCCCTCTTGCTACGAAGCTTGAAATTGTGACGCCTAGACACTGATATACTAGTGGAAACAATATCTCTCTTTAAAATTGCTCATAAAATTTTGAATACCTTAATAAGATCACCCATCAGTCTTAAGTTACTTTTCTTTCTTACTTACCACTCTTTCTGCTTAACTTCCATTCCTAATCTTTGCTGCACTTTCCCAAAACCCCCAGTTTCTTCCCACTTGCCACACTCTCCTAACACTTAGCATTTCCCTCTCGCCACCCCTCTCCTGAATGCTCATTTATGGAGAGTATGGGTGGGTGAGTGAGCAGGGGCAGCGGTTAGGATAGGATAGTAACCACAGCAGTTCAGCATTTCAATAAAAAACAGACAGAGAATCAGCAGTCACATTGCTTTGCTTGGCACATGCACATTAACTGCTCTAAAATGAAAATGGAATCAGCACAATTCATACAAGTTCTGTTCTGTTAAAATATGATCTGCATTAAATATGATCTTGGCAGCATGGTAGCTCAGTGGTTAGCACTGCTGCCTCACAGCACCAGGAATCCAGATCAATTCCACCCTAGGGCAATTACGTAGAGTTTGCAAATCGTCTGTATCTGCGTGGGTTTCCTTTGAATGCTCTAGCTTTTTCCATTAGCCCAAAGATGTGCAAGTTAAGTGGCCATGCTAAATTGCTGACAGTATCCAGGAATGTGCAGGCTCCATGGATTAGCCAAGAGAAATGCAGGGTTGTAGTGTTACAGGGATAGAGTGGGGGTTGGGTCTGGGTCTAGGTGGGATGTTCTTTGGGGGTCAGTGTGGACCCGATGGATTGAATGGCCTGCTTCCACACTGTAGGGATTCTATGAGTCTGTGAAAACCAGAATGCAGTAATAGAATGCATTTTATACATGGGATATCTGCATTTTAAAGATGCAATAACCTGAAGCTGAACAACTGCAACGGCAGGTATCTGAAGTGTGAATTACCTAAAAAATACTGTGAGCATGTGCATTCAGGAGGCTGGCATTTGCTCATGGTCTGCAGCAACCTCAATTTTCAAACTCCCTCTCAAGACCCTCTTTACTTCTCTCTGCAACTTAGGAAAAACCTTTCAAAATCTATATTTTTAAGCTTTTGCTCACCTCTCAAATTTCCTATTACTTTCACCAATGAACACAGGAGCTTTTCATCTTAAAGATGCACTAAACAATACACTTTTCCCAAAGCCTCAAAACTTACATGGACTTCTGGATGAAGCTTGATGAGGAACCTTTTTCTCTTGAAACTAAGTTTCCGGATCTTTGCCCAGTTGAAGGTGTTAATTTTTGTATTGCCCTGTAAAGGAGGAAGACAGAAAATAAAAATGACATGAATTTAAATCTTTAAGACTGTATGGATTTAATGGTGTAGCTTGCAGAGGCAGTTACTCAAGAATCAAAATATCATTATGCATGCTATTCCAATGTCATATACCAACTGCCTGACAAAGGGCAAATATCATCATCAATGCCACTCTTCACTGCACTCTAGATGACTCCCCTGTTCCTACTGAAAGGAATCAACTACGCAAAAAGTGCTATCTGATATCACTGCACACCAATAGTGGAATCTCTGCAAGAAACTGTGAAACTCAAACATATTCTTAGATGGTGAAAAGGTATTTCTAGAGCAATGTACAAGAATGCTCAGAGCCAGCGGTAGAAAAAATTCACAGGAAGAGTGATACAGAAGATTAGAAAACCTAATGAAAGAAGATTCAAAAGATCATTTAAAGGAAGGCAGCAAAAACATAGAAAATAGGTGCAGGTGTTGGCCATTCGGCCCTTTGAGCCTGCACCACCATTCCATATGATCATCACTGATTATGCAATTTCAGTATCTCACTCCTGTTTGATCTCTGTGCCCCTTGATCCTTTTAGCCTTAAGAGTCACATCCAGCTCCCTCTTGAGAAAATCTAATGAACTGGCCCCAACAGCTTTCTGTGACAGCGGATTCCACAGGTTCACAATTCAGTGAAGAAGTTCCTCATTGTAGTCCTGAATGGCTATGCCATCAGGATTTTGCATGTTTGTATGAGATTCCTTCTCATTCTTCTAAATTCCAGTGAGTACAAGCCCAGGCAATCCAGTCTTTCCTCATATGTTAGTCCTGCCATCTTGGGAATCAGTCTGAGCCGCAGTTAGTACTTTTTGTTTACCTCATAGCAAGATTGCAGGTGTAATAAACATGGTCTCCTTGGAGTGTGCACTCCTACATGTCTCAATGAACTGTATGTTAATTTAAAGCTCTACCTGAAACACCAAAACTCCCATGTGGGCGACCGCCAGATTGATTTTAGTCCCTTCCCTGTCAGAGGCTGGATGAAACCGAATTCCATACATCTCAAGTTTCCGTGCTATCTCTAATACTTGGAAATCTGATTCAGCTGGAGTCTGGCCTCTGGAAAACAGACAGAACATGATTTAAAAACATACAGCACACAGTAATTTGCTCCAGTGTATATACAGCAGCTTGTGAACTCTCTGGCTGTTGCAACTGGTGACCTGGAAAATCAGAAGAAAGTCTCATACACAAGGGACATTGCAAAGGTAAATTATGCAGACCTCAGGACGTCAGAATATGATCATGAAACCAACTATCCCAAAGACTCAATAATTAAGTAACTCATCTGTTTCATAAGCTTTACAAATGAGTCAGTTTTTAAACTTGACATTTTTCTTACAAAATGTCATATCAGGTCGATGCAGATTTAATACCATTTACATTATCTACCTCAGCCTTCACATTATGGTAAGGTGTTGAGTGCGGCCAGACACTATCCATAGCAGATTGCATCCCTTTCAGAAGTTCTGCTTCTCATGAACAATACATACAATGTTGGCCAGGTCCAAACATTTGCATTATGACAAGCAATCCTTCTAATGCACAAATTCACAACTGATTAGACATAACAACTCGAGAGACTAACTTACATCAATTTGTTTTCTCCAATTAACCTTTCTCTTTTCATAAAAGTGGTGATTCCCAAAATGACAGCATTACAGTAGGACAGTAAATCTCTTTACTGGATATTCTGTCAACAATCTTAAACAAACCTTGGGGAATCGTTCCACTTTGCAAGCATTTTTTTTACAGTTCTGAAATTTCTGTATGAAATTCTAGACTTTGGCGGTGAGGTGCCTAGTTTAGTTCAGAAATCTCCTCAAGCAGCAGACCTAAATTTTCTACTTTCAAGTCAATTGCCATGATATAACACATTAATGGCCCTGAGCACCATCACTAAATAATGAGATCCCAGTCACATTAAATTCCAAGGTCCAAACCTTGATCGATGCTGAACTAGCAAACCTTAAGATAAATAAATGAAGAGATGCCACGACTGACAGCTTCCTGATCACTATTCTCCTTGACAATATTGTCTTTAGGATAATGAGATAGTCTACTAGGTTACACGGGATTGAGGTTCATAAGGAGGTAGTATTAACAATTCTGGAAAATGTGAAAATAGATAAATTCCCTGGGCTGGATGGGATTTATCCTACGATTCTCAGGGAAACCAGGGACGAGATTGCCAAGCCTTTGGCTTTGATCTTTATGTTGTCATTGTCTACAGGAATTGTACCAGAAAACGGGAGGATAGCAAATATTGTTCCCTTGTTCAAGAATGGGAGTAGAGACAATCCTGGTAATTATAGACCAGTGAGCCTTCCTTACTTCGGTTGTGGGTAAAGTATTGGAAAAGGTTATAAGAGTTGGGATTTATAAACATCTAGAGAGGAATAAGTTCATTGGAGATAGTCAACATGGTTTCATGAAGGAGAGGTCTCGCTTCACAAACCATATTGAGTTCTTTGAGAAGGTGACTAAACAGTGGGTGAGGATAAAACTGTTGGTTTATATGGATTTCAGTAAAGCGTTTGATAAGGTTCTCTATGGCAGGCTATTGCACAAAATACAGAGGCATGGGATTGAGGGTGATTTAGCAGTTTGGATCAGAAATTGGCTAGCTGAAAGACAACAGGTAGTGGTTGATGGGAAATGTTCATCCTGGAGTTCAGTTACTAGTGGTGTACTGCAAGGATCTGTCTTGGGTTCACTCTAGTTTGTCATAAGGATCTCGATGAGGGCGTAGAAAGATGGGCAGGAAATGTGCGGAAGACACTAAGGTCGGTATAGTTGTGGATAGCGCTGAAGGATGTCGTAGGATATAAGAGGAACATAGATAAAGTGCATGGCTGGGTGGAGAGCTAGAAAATGGAGTTCAATGCAGAAAAGTTGAAATGATTCACTTTGGAAGGAGTAACAGGAATGCTGAGTACTGGGCAAATGGTAAGATTCTTGGTACAGGTAGACAACTTTTATCTGAAATCTGAAAAGCTCCAATGTCTGAAGGCATTTTTGTGAAATATTTTCTCATTAACAAGTTGTTTGGTGTGCAAACAGTTAACCTAAGTTGACACCCACTCCATGCATGTCATTCAAATGCGACGGGGAGGGCATGGCCCAGCACAGGCATGCCTCAATTCTGTTTCAAGGCCCATTTTACTCACAGTGAGTCTGCTGTTCGGTAGGATTTTTAAAATTTCATCATGAAACTGTCACTTATTCTAAAATTCGAAAAACTCTGAATTTCAAAAACCAGCTGGTCCTGAACATTTCGGTAAAAGGATTGTGCACCTGTAGTGTAGATGAGCAGAGAGACCTCTGGATCCATGTACATACCATTCCTCAAATTTGCTACTCAGGTTAATAGGGCTGTTAAGAAGGCATATGGTGTGTTAGCTTTTATGAGTAGAGAGGTTGACTTTCAGAACCATGAGGCCACGTTGCAGCTGTACAAAACTATGGAGCAGCCACATTTGGAGTATTGCGTGCAGTTCTGGTCACCACATTATACGAAGGATGTGGAAGCATTGGAAAGGGTGCAGAGGAGATTTACCAGGATGTTGCCTGGTATGGAGAGAAGGTCTTACGAGGAAAGGTTGAGGGACTTGAGGCTGTTTTCGTTAGAGAGAAGGAGGTTGAGAGGTCATTTAATTGAGACATATAAGATAATCAGAGGGATGGTTGGATGGACAGTGAGAGTCTTTTTCCAAGGATGGTGATGGCTAGCACAATGAGGCATAGCTGAAGTTGAGGAGTGATAGATATAGGACAGATGTCAGAGGTAGTTTCTTTACTCAGTAATAGGGGCATGGAATGCACTTCCATACAACAGTTGTACACGTGTCAACTTTAAGGGCATTTGAATGGTCATTGGATAGGCATACGGATGACAATGTAGTGTAAGTTAGATGGGCTTCAGACTGGTTCCACAGGTTGGCGCAGCATCAAGGGCCAAAGGACCTGTTCTGCGCTGTAATATTCTATGTTCTAATACACTGGAATGCACATGTGAAGATGTCAAGTCTGGTGTTTCACTGTGTCTTATTTTCACTCCCTCTGCCCAGCCTACTTTTCAAACAACCAACTGAGCATTGAATAAATCCTTTCTGAAATGACCTACTCAGTGATGAGTTGGAGCTGTATACACTTCAGGAGAGAATGAAAGGAATTCAAAAGCTGCAGATGTACCCCAGCATCAACCACAGCTTCTGGAGTTATACCTTCCTCTCTGCATATAATCCATCATTCTTATTGACCTTATAGCCTGCAATCATATATTTATGCATTATAAAGTTCTAGCATTTTATTTTCCCAAAATATACCTATACCAGTGTGACTGAAAAAAGACCTGCTGGAAAAGCACAGCAGATCAGGCAGCATCCAAGGAGCAGGAAAATCAACATTTCGGGCAAAAGCCCTTCATCAGGAATACAGGCAGAGTGCCTGTATTCCTGATGAAGGGCTTTTGCCCGAAACGTCAATTTTCCTGCTCTTCGAATGTTGCCTGAACTGTTGTGCTTTTCCAGCACCACTGGAATCCAGAATCTGGTTTCCAGCATCTGCAGTCATTGTTTTTAATCTGAAAAAAGACCTGCCCTTACAGGTTCAAAAAATGTTACAGACAAGCTAATACTTGGATCCGTTAGTAAAAAAGCTTTCCCTCCATCAATTAAAAACAACCTGCTACAAGCCACTGATGGAACAACAGGCCACTGACAAACACAAACTTTTTACTGCCTCATTAATAAGAATCGATATACCTATGCATGTGAAGAGACCTCAAAACACAAGTTGCATTTGAACTTTGACCCAGAGTTGTGTGTTTCATGTCTCCTGCCAATCTTAAAACAAAAAACTTTGAGAAGGAAGCAACATACAACAGTTGTGTCACATATCTGAGGACAAATGAAAAAGTAACAGTGCATCAAAGGAAACCCATCTTCACCAAACAGAGGCAAAACTGCTGCACTAAAACACACAACAGAATGCTGGACTGAAAAGGATCACAATATCAGATTTTATTTTATTGCAAACAAAACCCAAGATCCAGGAGCTGGTTCAAATAAACAATACTTACAGGTTTTGCCGGTGGAATTCCATAATCTTTTCCTGCAATATTTTCTGGTTTGGCAACAGCGTGTTACTCTTGAGGTACTCCAGATCCTGAGTTTCATCATAATCTCCAATTTCAGCTAAAAAGCAAAAGGAGAAAGACATGTTTTAGTGATGTAGCAAATGATCAGATCTATAATAAAACAAACAACTGTTGATGCTGGAAATCTGAAACAAAAAAACAAACTACAGAAGGAACTCAGCAGGTCTGGCAGCATCAGTGGAGAGAAAGCAAAGTTTAGGCGGCACGGTGGCTCAGTGGTTAGCACTGCTGCCTCACAGCACCAGGGACCCAGATTCAATTCCGGCCTTAGGTGACTGACTATGTGGAGTTTGCACATTCTCCCTGGGCCTGCGTAGATTTCCATTGGTTGCTCCAGTTTCCTCCCCCAATCCAAAGATGTGCAGATCAAGCGAATTGGCCAAGCTAAATTGCCCATAGTGTTAGGTGCATTAGTCAGAGGTAAATGTAGAGAAGTGAGTCTGGGTGGGTTACTCTTCGGAGGGCTGGTGTGGACTAGTTGGGCCGAAGGGCCTGTTTCCATGCTGTAGGGAATCTAATCTTAACATTTAGAGAGTCTGGCGACTGTACTTTAAAATTATCAGTAGCTAGGAAAAAGGTGGTCTATGCAAAGAAGTGCTGAGAGTGGAGACGGAATGGACCAAGGTGTCTCAGTGGGAACAGTCCCTGAGGCAAGCTGACAAGGAAGGGCAGGGAATACACGTCTGACGATGGGGTCCTGCTGGAAGTGCAGAAATGGTGGTTTTTAATTCTCTGAATGCGAATGCTTGTGTAGTGGAAAGTGAGTTCTGTTTTTAATCAAAATTACAGACAACAAAGTTTGCTTAAAGGAGTGTTATGCTGTTATTCAATAAGCTACTAGTGCTGTACACTAAAGGAGTACAGGATAAGGATAACAACGTGAGAGGGATATATCTACTCAAACCTACAATATTGTGATTATAAACTTAATGCAATTTATGAAATTTAAATGGAGAAATAAAAAATACCACCACCATACTATTTCTGACCTTATTTGTTGAAGGTCCCATTATGTGCAACTCACAAAAGTATTCACTATTGAATTAAGTAGGAATAAGCAATGGCAGAATTGGTTTGATTACTGGAGTCATTCTCTCACTATCTAACAACCATTCCTTGTTCACTGACCTGACTGTCAAAGACCTAGTAATGTATAGCTCCTGTGCACTGGCGTTTCAGGCACCATATAGAGTCATAGAGTTGCACAGTATGGAAACAGATCCTATGATGTAGACCAGACATCCTAAATCAATCTAGCCCCATTTGCTAGCATTTGGATTGATACCCCTCTAAACCCTTCCTATTCATATTACCAAATGTTGTGATTATACCAGTCTTCACCACTTCCTCTGGCAGCTCATGCCATACACATGTGTTTTGGAAGGTGCTATCTAAGGAGTCTTGGCAAATTTCTGCAGTACATCCTACAGATGGTAACTGCTGCTGAGTTTTGGTGGGGGAAGAGGGTACATGTTTGGGGATGTGGTGTCAATCAAGTGGGTTGCTTTGACCTGAATATTGTCAAGCTCCACACATTCAGGCAAATGGAGAGTATTCCATCACACTCCTGACTTGTGCCCTGTGAATGGTGGACAGGCTGTGGGGAGTCAGGAGATGAGTTACAAAGAATTCCTAGCCCTCTGATCTTTAATATCTGAATATCAATGCAATTATGTTTTTACGATTTTTAGCATTTCCTTCTTTTGGCCCTTTCAAAGCACTAACATGCCATTCTACCAAATTTTATCTCCTCCCTTCTGTAAAAAATTGACAGCAACTCTGAAGAGCTTTCCCAGAGTTTCAAACTTGCATTTAACATTCAAAAATTCTCCCTTGGTGATCTATAGGCTTCTCTACTGATGTCAACAAAAAATTCTGTTACTGAAAACACTCGCTAATTCACAAACAAGCAGTAAATTGACAAGATTGCTGTGGTGAGCTATTACAAAATGGTACTTTAGAATGAGGTTCAAAGGGCTCATTAGCTACAATCAATGTAGGGTTTAGATACTAGTCATTTCCAATTTGCACAGAAGACAACAGCAATGTCAGCTGGGAGCACACCTCCCTTGCTTTAATGTGCTTCTATCGCATATACATTTCACTGATATGCTCTAGGTGGCAGTGTCTTGTTTAGCTTCAACACTCACACTGCAAAAGGTGAGAGACGAGCAGAGCAGACGTATTCTCACTACACATGATTTTGTTTTCTGTCAGGTCCCTCTTAATCTGCAGTGCAAACAGGTACCTAGAAAAGAAAAATGAACACATTACAGATATTTCTAAATCAACCTGTTCAGTTGTGTTGTGACAAACTGTTGGAGCAGGTGGAACTCTAATGCAGTATTTCTTGCCTAGATGTAGGGACAGTGTCACTGCACTGCAGGAGATGTATATATCAATGGCTTCTCATGCAACTGGTATTCACCACAAAACAGGCATTTTTAAAAAGAAGTTCATGAAATATAGCAGATGCTCAATAGGTCCATCCCTTTACTGTCTGCGCTAATTGCCCTGGAGATAGTGAGCAGACACCTTAAATCATGGCAATCCTTGCATGAACAATAGGTCTGTTTCCTTTGCAAATGCAGCCCACTTGCTTATTAAATTAGAGTCTCTGGTGGTTAGCACTGTTGCCTCACAACGCCAGGGTCCCAGGTTAGATTCCCACTTTGGGAAACTGTCTGTGTGGAGTTTGCACATTTTCCCTGTGTCTGCGTGGGTTTCCTCCCACAATCCAAAGATCTGCAGGTCAGGTGAATTGGCCAAGCTAAATTGCCCATAGTGTTAGGTGCATTAGTCAGAGGTAAATATAGGGTAGGGAACTGGATCTGAGTGTGTTGCTCTTCAGAGGGTCGGTGTGGACTTGTTGGGCCAAAGGGCCTGTTTCCATACTGTAGATAGATTAATCTAGTCTAACCTTACTATTTCTTTTAAAATGGCTTCTGAATGGCACACGTTTCAAGTTAACCTCCGTTACCACAACACCAGGATTCTGCACCAGTTACAGTAAGCTACTACATCGGTCATGATTCTGTTACATAAATAGCTAGATAGGGTAGAAGGAGCTACTTCACCAAAATGATTTCTGCAACACCACGGTAAGGACAATGCAGAGAAGCTGAAAATAGGGCTATGTCACTTCTCATAGATAGCTACTAATGATCTTTAGAATCAACTTGGGATCAATCGATTGGGAGGTTATCATTTAAATTAACAGCACATCATGCAAATGCTAGGTATTTGAAAAAGTTCTGTCTTAAAGCTTTTTTTCTCATTCCAAAACTGTACAACTTAGTGATCCTCAAGAACCTGCCTTTTTCAGATAATGGAATAAAATTACATCCAGTTTTCAGGTAGTATCCCAGAGAACACAGTAGTATTCTCTGCCCTCCTGATCTTTTACCAATGACATTTATCTATAACCCCTAACTATCCACCACAGAAGATACCTTAAATCCATTCACTTTATCAAAATCTATCCTAGAAACTCTATTAGGTCAACTCTTGATCTTGTCTGCTTTAAGGAGCACAGTTTTAATTTACCCAACCTCTTCTCACAACTGGAATCTCTCATCCCTGTTAACATTCAGGTAAACCCGTTCAATATACTTCCTGAAGGATTATGTCCAAAACTATCCGCATCACTCCAGGTACAACATAACCAGTGACTTCTAAAGTCCTATAACTGTCAGCATCAGCAAATACTCACTAACGAGCATGATTGTCCACGTCAGAAATTCTGGGACACCCATCATGGGTTACGTGGATCCTTGCTTGGTTGATAAGCCCAATCCCGGAGCTGCACTTTCGAGCATACATTTGGCAGGTATTTCCAGGAGAGGGAATTAATCCTTGGCTTTGAAATCGTTGGCATTCTTTTCCCTAGTTCCTTTTCTGTACTGTCTCTTGCTAACGGACATTCTCAACGAATTGTACTTTCATAATCAAATTTCCTCCGCTCCCTCCTCTCTGACCAATCACCTCCATCATCACCCCTATTCACCTACTGTACTCTTTGCTACCTTCTCCTCAGCCTCCCCCCTCCCTGTCTCTATTCCTGATGAAGGGCTTTTGCCCGAAACATCAACTTCCCTGCTCCTCGGATGCTGCCTGACCTGCTGTGCTTTTTCAGCACCGCTCTGATCTAACTTCCTGAGGTTGAGACTAATTCTTTGGTGTGCTTCCGCGAAGGCATTAAACAAGGCTTGAAGATTCCCTTGAGAGAGCCGAAATTACATTGTCATCCACATACTGAAGTTCCATAAGCAAGGTCAGTGTTATTTTCTTCTGGGATTTCAACCAAATGAAGTTAAAATGTTTTCTGTCCATCCTGTGGACAATGTCCAGGTTACCAAGAAGCTTGTCCTTGACAACAAGAAGAACGGTGACTACGAAATTGGAGGAAAAGGGGGGTGATACACATCCCTGCTTGACCTCCAAGCTATCATTAGGGAGGACCACCACTGACATCTTGTTGTGGAGGAGACTGAGAATGTTGATGAATTTAACTGGATGGCTGGTCTTTCACTAATAAAGTCCTAGAAGGGTGTACATTTCTTTATCGGTCAGGTCTTTTTTTTAAAGACAACGTATCAATTTATCCTATCTTTCCATTGATACATTTTAAAAGTCTACAGTTTACAATCTTCTCATTTTAGTCCACTTAAATGCATTATCTGATACTTCTCTGACTGGAACTCCATCTGACTTACCTTGCCCATTTCACCATCCTGAAATCTAAATATCACCACAATCTTCGAACTAACCAAGCTGCATATCATTTAAAAAGCTTCTCCTTACCCTAGATTTTGGGGCACTCAAAAAAAAAATCAAAAAGAGCAATAAACCCACAACTGAGCCTTGGTAACCTCCACTACAAACCACCTTCCAGGTCTGAAAAGCATTTATCCACCACCTCTCTTTTCTGAAACTGAATTCCGTAGACATGACATCAGTTTCCCCTTAATACCACAGACTTCCCTTGAAGAGTCCTGAGGAGCAGTAAATTGCAGGTGTGCATGCATGAATGGAACAAGACCAGCTGCCAGTGTATAGAGAGATAAATATGGATTCAATAAAAAGCTACTTGCCAAAAGCAACATTAATCGGAGTGGGATTTGTCTATTTTGATTATCTCACCAGCTGCACTGAGTCAAGCTGAACAAAAATCAAACCTGGGTGTCTGCTTTTGTAACTAGATTGCAAATAAAGAAAAGAATGAGCAAAGCAATCTGATTTAAATGCTCATCACTGCCGGCCTTCGATTGGATATTATTGGAGATAGTCAAAAATAACAAGACACCAAGTCATAGTCCAACGGGTTTATTTGAAAACACTACCTTTCAGAGCGATGCCCCTTCATCAGGTGTTAGTGAGAGAGGAAGACCTTAGACACAGAACTTATAAGGAAAAGATCAAAGGGTCACACAACTCATGCAAACAAATTGAATAGACAAAAGATGGCTCTTAAATCTTTAATCAGTTAGAGTGGAGGTGCAGGTTTCGTTTGATTAATATGCAAATTCCAGAATTTCTTTCAAGTCTCTGCCCTGAGACAACTTAATTCGTTCGCATGAGCTATATGACCCTTTGATCTTTTTCTTATAAATTTTGTGTCTAAGGTCTTTCTCTCTCACTAACACCTGATGAAGGAGAAACGCTCCAAAACCTAGTATGTTCAAATAAACCCGTTGGACTATACTCTGGTGTCATGTGATTTTTGACTTTGGCCAACCCAGTCCAACACCAGCACCTCCACATCAATACTGCGAAGACAGTAGGGGGGGATTTTGAAGAAAAAACTATAATGAGAACATACAACTTCACTTGCACCCTGAAAAGAAGACAAGCAGGTACCTGCATCGCAAAGTACTGTAGAAATCACCAATTTGAATAGGTCAGGTGCTACTCATTACCTTGTGTACTCCTCCTGCAGTTGGCCAGGATCAGGAGGGAAAAATTTGACTGAGAGCCTGAACACTGTGTTCTTTGGTCCTGCAAAGAATCAGACAGTCAAAAACTGAGGTTTAAATTTCCCTTTAAATGAAGGCATTCTTTTTAATAAAGGCAAGGCCATAACGAGAACCTACATTCAGTTCAAGTTGACTGCATTAAATCTCATGATTCCATGAAATACAAATCTATTTTCATCTAACATATTGCTAATTTATCACTTTAAATCTCAACTACACTGTAAAGAGCATTTAGTCCCAGTTTGCCCCAACATTAATGTTGTAATGATTGTTTATATCCTTGGTAAAGACAAGGTTGGCGGTTTCATGGAAGTTTTCACACACATGTATGCACGCGCACACACACCCCCACACAATAATTGGTTACATTTGTATCTAAGAAAATTGTAGGCAGGATTAGATTTAATAGTGAAGCCCTACAATGTTAAACAACCTGCTGTGTTATTAACGTCTCAGACCATATTTGATAAAAAGAAACTTCAATGAGACAGTGGACTTACTTGTAACAAATATCTCAGATTAAACTGATGGTACCATAAGATTTTAACCATTCTTCAAAGACAACTTGGTTGGATTTGCCTGGACCCTGTTCTTCTAAAGATTAAAAATGGAACTTTAAATGTTAGATTGATAAATTACCTTTAGGAGATAATCAGAATCCATTGTTTGTTTTCCCAGATCGCAGGACAAGGCCAGAGAAAGATATGCAGTTTAGTTTCACTCAGATACATGATTCAGATTTGAAAGCCAAAATAATCCAGAATACAAAAGTATCCATAACAAAAAAAGGGACAAAACATCCCTATGTCTCATTTAATTTCACACAAGAATAATCAACTACCCAGAAACTACCCTAAAATGGAAGAACACATTTATGCTCTCTGATCTAACATGGGACAGCTCAAAACTCAAGCAATTTTCTAAACAGAATCCATCTGGCACCTTGAATTCAGAGGTAAGAATGAGGGATCATTCTTGAACTGCAGCTAGGGCAGTACCCACACTTGGATTCAAAAGAGAGTCTTCAAAACGCTAGAATGGAACAAAAGGACATGATATGGACATTTGTTATGGAGAGAGATAGGTGCGCACAACAGGGTAGATTTTACAATTGGGGGAAGGGAAATTACAATGCTGTAAGACAGGATTTGAGGAGCATAAGTTGGAAGCATAGGCTGTCAGGAAAGGATGTGGTGGAAATGTGGAACTTTTTCAAGGAACAGATACGACATGTCCTTGATATGTATGTACCTATCAGGCAGGAAAGAAATGGTCGTGTGAGGGAGCCTTGGTTGACGAGGGAGGTTGAATGTCTAGTAAAGAGGAAGAAGGAGGCTTGCATAAGGTTGAGGAAACAGGGTTCAGACAGAGCAGTGGAGGGATACAGGATAGCCAGAAGGGACCTGAAGAAAGGGATCAGGAGAGCTAAGAGAGGGCATGAAAAATCCTTGGTGGATAGGATCAAGGATAACCCCAAGGCATTTTATGCGTATGTGAGAAACATGAGAATGACGAGAATGAGGGTAGGTCCGATCAAGGACAGTAGTGGAAGATTGTGTATTGAGTCGGAAGAGATAGGAGAGGTCTTGAATGAGTACTTTTCTTCAGTATTTACGAACGAGAGGGACCGTATTGTTGAAGAGGAGAGTGTGAAACGGACTGGTAAGCTAGAAGAGATACTTGTTAGGAAGGAAGATGTGTTGGACATTTTGAACAACTTGAGGATAGACAAGTCCCCCGGGCCTGACGGGATATATCCTAGGATTATGTGGGAAGCAAGAGAGGAAATTGCAGTAACGTTGGCAATGATCTTTTCATCTTCACTGTCAACGGGGGTGGTACCAGGGGACTGGAGAGTAGCGAATGTTGTGCCCCTGTTCAAAAAAGGGAATAGGGATAACCCCGGGAATTACAGGCCAGTTAGTCTTACTTCTGTGGTAGGCAAAGTAATGGAAAGGGTACTGAGGGATAGGATTTATGAGTATCTGGAAAGACACTGCTTGATTAGGGACAGCCAGCACGGATTTGTGAAGGGTAGGTCTTGCCTTACAAGTCTTATTGAATTCTTTGAGGAGGTGACCAAGCATGTGGATGAGGGTAGAACAGTGGATGTAGTGTACATGGATTTTAGTAAGGCATTTGATAAGGTTCCCCATGGTAGGCGTATGCGGAAAGTCAGGAGGCATGGGATAGAGGGAAATTTGGCCAATTGGATAGAAAATTGGCTAACCGGTCGAAGTCAGAGAGTGGTGGTAGATGGTAAATATTCAGCCTGGAGCCCAGTTACAAGTGGAGTTCCGCAGGGGTCAGTTCTGGGTCCTCTGCTGTTTGTAATTTTTATTAATGACTTGGATGAGGGAGTCGAAGGGTGGGTCAGTAAATTTGCAGATGATACGAAGATTGGTGGAGTTGTGGACACTGAGGAGGGCTGTTGTCGGCTGCAAAGGGACTTAGATATGATGCAGAGCTGGGCTGAGGAGTGGCAGATGGAGTTCAACCCTGCCAAGTGTGAGGTTGTCCATTTTGGAAGAACAAATAAGAATGCGGAATACAGGGTTAACGGTAGGGTTCTTAGGCAGGTGGAGGAACAGAGGGATCTTGGGGTCTATGTACATAGATCTTTGAAAGTTGCCACTCAGGTGGATAGAGCTTGTAAGAAGGCCTATGGTGTATTAGCGTTCGTTAGCAGAGGGATTGAATTCAAGAGTCGTGAAGTGATGTTGCAGCTGTACAGGACTTTGGTTAGGCCACATTTGGAGTACTGTGTGCAGTTCTGGTCGCCTCACTTTAGGAAAGATGTGGAAGCTTTGGAGAGGGTGCAGAGAAGATTTGCCAGGATGTTGCCTGGAATGGAGAATAGGTCGTACGAGGATAGGTTGAGAGTTCTCGGCCTTTTCTCGTTGGAACGGCGAAGGATGAGGGGTGACTTGATAGAGGGTTATAAGATGATCAGAGGAATAGATAGAGTAGACAGTCAGAAACTTTTTCCCCGGGTACAACAGAGTGTTCCAAGGGGACATAAATTTAAGGTGAAGGGTGGGTTCTTTACCCAGAGAGTGGTGGGGCATGGAATGCGCTGCCCGTGGGAGTGGTAGAGTCAGAATCATTGGCGACCTTTAAGCTGCAATTGGATAGGTACATGGATGGGTGCTTAATCTAGGATAGATGTTCGGCACAACATCGTGGGCCAAAGGGCCTGTTCTGTGCTGTATTGTTCTATGTTCTATATCTCCCACACTGCAAGAGCTGATCGGGGAGTCAGGTCACTGGGAGCACTTATGAACAGATCCTATGTCACTGTGAACACACTAAGCGGAATTATTTTGCGTATTTGCATATTTCTGCACACAGTGAGAATAAAACTCTGCCTAATTTGGGCATTCACAATCAGTATCTAGCATCAGGTGATGAGCAGAATGCAGGTCCCTTCTACTTCCCCTCAATATGCCTCAGCTGTAATGTCAGAACACTTCCAATTAGTCCAGCGAGAGATTTCCTCCATTACCCACATGCACCATCTTGAGGTTTCAATCACATTGTTCCTAATTGGTCACCACCATTTGACAAATTAATACC
The DNA here is from genome assembly GCF_020745735.1 of Hemiscyllium ocellatum. Lineage (NCBI taxonomy): Eukaryota > Metazoa > Chordata > Chondrichthyes > Orectolobiformes > Hemiscylliidae > Hemiscyllium > Hemiscyllium ocellatum. The sequence goes on along the minus strand of NC_083413.1, from coordinate 81,881,437 downwards.
GTCGATCAAGGCCATGAGGAACTGCTTAAAGCTCCTTTATGTAGGACCCGGCTAAACAAACGTCACACTCATTCAAACACTGGGCATTTTCACTAGCTGCACAAAAACTGGTCGGTCGTAAAAGGATCAATGATTTCTCTCCCACCAGTACAGCCAGAAAGGTCATTGAGTATCCAGCGCTACAAGCCTGTTGAAAGCTGTAAGCGAAGAGAATGTGAACTGCAAATAATTTTAAGCCCAATTACAAGGACTAATGAGCTACAGTCAGTGTACTGACCCATTAGAAAGCAACTGTTTCCAATCTGATGCAAAAATAGCAAAACTTGATTACACTTTCTAGCAGCTCAGTAAAATTATTGCTGACAGGTGCTGAGAAATGCCCACAATATCAGAATCCAGTAGTATCATTATAAAATGCAGAAGAAACTAGTGATTTCAGATTCACTGTTGAAACTGGTAATGGAGAAACCACGTTGAGGTGACGAACTGGAACAATCACTCTAGCAGATTTATACAGCAATACACACCAAATATACTGTAACCACCTTTTCAATTCAGTAGGTTAGAGTGTATTTCTATTTTTCAGGGGTGATTAATTCATTGTTGCTATGCTTTGAAATTTTGTACAGTTTGCTCAATCATTGCTCAGATGTCACCAGCAGGAAAGTTTGAATGCTTCAATTTCTTTTAGGAGATTTTTTGCTTTTTTTCTTCCACCCTCATGCATCCTGAAGCTGCAAGTGAGTTAGCAAACAGGTCACAAGGTCCCACTCTACAACATGTCCTTCAGTCAGCATACAAAATACTAAATCCCTGAATGCAGGGATTTGTGAGACCACCGCAGGACTGATCCGGACCAATTAGGTGGTCAGGTTCCAAACAATTGCACTGAATAAAGCAGATTCAAAACATAACACAGTTGTGTGAATCCCACAGTATTTCACTCTTGACCCTTTTACAGATGCATTGTCTGCGTTGCTCCCTTTCCTAGGAAGGCAGACCACACAATGCTGTGAGAAACTGAACTGGTGGTGTTGAGAAACAAGAAGCAGGGATGTGTGCACTGCAGACTGGACAGTGACTAGTCACTAGGTTCAAATTAGGATGATTTCACCTTCATTAACTGAAATATATTTTCCTCATCAGCACTGCCATTTTCAAGTCAGAATACAGAATGCATGAGCAAAGTCAAAATGCACAGGGCAACAGTTTTGGGGAGAAGGGGTGAGGGAAGATGCAAAACAAAATCAAAGACAGTAACACTTACTTCGCACTTGTTTCACAATAAGTTTTGCAGGTTCAAGCCAAATCTAAATGAAAAGAAAACATGGAACAAACCAAAAATGAATTAAAAATAAAAAAGAATAATGAAAATGAAATGACAATTCAGCAACATTCATAAGCTCTTTCTAGCACAGATCTGGAGGCTGCTGTGATCTCATGTAACTCCAAAATCTTCACAACGTGTAACCTCTATCACCTACAAGGACAATGTTCGGACAAACTTCAAGTTCCTTCTTATTCCATCCTGGCTGAGAAATATATTGCTCTGCCTTCACAAGAGCGTAAGAAAAAGGTGTAAGCTATTCAGTCCTTTCATTCTCCTCCATCAATGAGGCTGTGCTGGTTCTCTACTTCAACATCATTTTCCTGCACCAGCCCATTGAGCTTTCACAGACACTCAGGGTGGTTTTCCAAAGGACAGGAAGGAAAGAGTGATGGGCCAATCTTGTTAGTACATGATGGAATAAGGACAATAGGAAGAGACGACCTTCGTTCAGATGAAGTAGAATCCATATAGGTGGAGGTAAGAAATAACAAGAGGAAGATGACACTGGTTGGTTTAGTCTATAGGCCCTCTTAGCAGTAGCTATACAGTACAGCAGAATAAATTAGGAGATTAAATAAAGGTATGTTTAAAAAAACAACAGAATATCAATCATAGGTGACTTTACACAACACAATATTTTTTAGTGTACCTTGGTACATATGACTAATAAATCAAATCAGCCGAGGTAGGCAAGAATAAATGCTGAGAATTTTTCCTCAGGACAGTTTCTACAAACAATATGTTTAGATTCAACACCAAATGTGTGACCCACAGAACATAATGTGTAATGAGGCAGGATTAATAAATGGTCTCAGGGTAAGATATCCCTTTGGGTACAGTGACAATAATATGATAGAATTTGGTATTCAATTTGAGAGGGAGAAACTTGAGTCATGAGCAAATGTGCTAAACTTCAGTCAGTGTATTTACACAGGAAGGAGGGCTTGGCTGAATGGAGTTGACTGGGAAAAGGGTTTAATAGCAAAGGCAGATTGAGGGAAGAGGTAGATGTTAGAGAAAATAGATCATAGCTCATACAAAGATATACCCCAGTGAGAAAGAATTAAAATTCCTTGAGGTGGTACAAAGTAGAACAGATAAATAGGAGCCAGTGAATGTGAATTCCAAAAGGTGTTTGGTAAGGTAAGGTATCTCTCATAAGACTACTAACTAAGATAAGAACCCCATGATGTTGGAGGTTATATTTTTGCATAAAGATGACTAGCTAACTGATAGAAGATAGAGTTGGAATAAAGGGCATTTTCAGGCAGATAAACTGAGACTAGGGAAGTGCCATAAGGATCATGCTGAGGCCACAATATATATTAATAACTTCACTGACAGGAGTGAATGTACTAATCACCAATTTTGTGCTTTACACAAAACAGGTGAGGAAGGCAAATGTTGACAAAAACACAACCTGTAGTCACAGATCCAGACAGATTGAATAAGTGAGCAAAAACTTGGCTGATGGAATATAATAGAAAAATATGAAGTTTATGCACTTCAGCAGGAAAAGAAAATCAAGGAGCTGAATATTATTTGAATGGAGAAAGAGGAAAGCTGCGGAGGCACTTGGAAAGTTAGCTGGTATTCTCGATAATGTAGATGATGGTATAAAATTAAAGGGATATTTATAAAGTAGGTTAATGGGCAAAGGAATGGCAGATGTGATTTAAAATAAGCAAGTGCGAGGTTATCCATCTTGGACCAAAAGGATAGATCAGGGTACTTTCTCGATGCCATAAAATTACATACAACGGATGTCCAAAGAAACGTGGGGTTTCAGGTGCCCAGTTCTTTAAAATGCCACATTCAGGCAGAAAATAATCAAGTCAGCTGAAGGAATGCTGAGGAATATCTTGAGGACTGGTGTATAAGGATGCTGAAGTTATGTTGCAGTTATTCAAAACTCTGGTCGGACCACACTGGGAGTGCTGGAGTATATATCTGGGCACCACACATTAGGAAGGACATATTAGCCTGGGACAGAATACAAAGCAGGTTGACAAGTAATGTACCTAAACTTCAGAAGTAATCCAAGATGGAGGACGGGAAAAATTTCTGGTTGTAAGAGCTGCTCCTTTTTTTTGAGGTATTTTAGGTGTTGGAGGTGATTTCCTCAAATTCCAGGAGCAGCAATTACTGTTTTATATGCTGTTGGATTGTTTTGGAACTTTGGGGAAAAAAGTCAAAACAACAGCAGTTTAAAAGGGAGAAGAACAGACAAAGGAAGCACATGGTGAGGGGGGAGAGGGGGAGAGGGGGAGAGGGGGAGAGACACTGCAGTTACTGCCTTTGCTGTTTGAATTCATGTATCACTGGACATCGGAGTACGTCTGGGAAAATTAACAAAAAGTGAAATTCGCAACTAATCTTGGAGGAACTGTTGGGTGAAGTTCACAGCACAGAATCAGATAAGTTAATTGTTGTTTTAAGTCTGTCCAAGAGAAAGGCTGCAGTAGTAAGCATAGTGGATTCTCTCTTGATTATATGCTCTTGGAGATAAATCTCTTGATTAAACTTAAAATATAAGCCATACCTATTGATTTAGCCTGGGGCAGTGTTTGTAGGAGAATAAGACGGTTTATTTTCTGGGTCTGTAGATTGTGAAGGAGCAAAAATGGCCTTTGCAGTGATATGTACTTCTTGTCAGATGTGGGAGTTTAAAGAGAGTTTAAGGATTACTGCGGATTATATCTGCCATAAATGCTGTTGGATGCAAATCTTATCGGATCGAGTGGATCGGTTGGAGAGACAGATAGAAGCGACGAGTAATTTGCAACAGCAACAGTATGTGATGGGTGGCAGTTATAGGAGGGGGGAAAAGTCTCAGATACAGTCACATAGATGGGTAAACTCCAGGAAGGTTAAGAGGGGACGGCTCCTAGGACAGGAGTCTTTTGTGTATACACCCATTTCCCACAGGTATGCGGTTTTGGAAAATGTAGAGGATGATGGATTCTCTGGGGAATGTAGCACGAACAGCCAAGTTTCTGGTATTGAGACTGGTTCTAATGCAACGAGGGATATATCAGCTTCCAAGAGATCAACTGTGTAGGGGGATTCTGTAGTCAGAGGTACAGACAGACGTATCTGTTGCCAGCAGAATGGTGTGCTGTTTCCCGGATGCCAGGGTCAACGATGTCTCAGAGAGGGTGCAGAATGTTCTCACGGGGGAGAGGGGCCAGCAGGAGGTCATTGTCCACATTGGAACCAATGATATAAGAATGGAAAAGGTTGATATTCTGAAGGGAGATTACAGAGTTAGGCAGAAATTTAAAAAGGAGGTCCTCAAGAGTTGTGACATCTGGATTACACCCAGTGCTACAAGCTAGTGACGGCAGAAAGACTGGATGGAAAAGCTATGGAACCAGAGACCAGGGAGCCTGATGTCAATGATGGGCAAATTGTTGGAAGGGATTCTGAGAGACAGGACCTACATGCATTTCAAAAGGGAAAGGCTTATTAGGGATAGTCTGCATGGCTTTGTATATTGGAAATCATGTCTCACAAATTTGATTGGAAGGGGACGAATATACTGGCAGGGAAATTTGCTAGAACTGCTTGGGAGGATTTAAACTAGTAGGGTGGGGGTGGGGGGACCCAGGGAGATAGTGAGGAAAGAGATCAATCTGAGACGGGTACAGCTGAGAACAGAAGTGAGTCAAACAGTCAGGGCAGGCAGGGACAAAGTAGGGGTAAAAAATTAAACTGCTTTTATTTCAATGCAAGAGGCCTAACAGGGAAGGCAGATGAACTCAGGGCACGGTAGGCACATGGGACTGGGATATCATTGCAATTACTGAAATATGGCTCAGAGATGGACAGTAAAAAGTGAGGTCTGCAGATGCTGGAGATCAGAGCTGAAAATGTGTTGCTGGTTAAAGCACAGGAGGTTAGGCAGCATCCAAGGAAAAGAAAATTCGACTTTCTGATGAAGGGCTCTGGCCCGAAACGTCGAATTTCCTGTTCCTTGGATGCTGCCTAACCTGCTGTGCTTTAACCAGCAATACATTTTCAGCTCAGAGATGGGCAGGAATGGCAGCTTAATGCTGCAGGATACAAATGCTACAGGAAGGATAGAAAGGGAGGCAAAAAGAGGAGGGGGAGTGGCATTTTTGATAAGGGATAGCATTACAGCTGTGCTGAGGGAGGATATTCCTAGAAATACATCCAGGGAAGTTATTTGGGTGGAACTGAGAAATAAGAAAGGGATGATCACCTTATTGGGATTATATTATTGACCGTCTAATAGTCAGAGGGAAATTGAGAAACAAACTCGTAAGGAGATCTCAGCTATCTGTAAGAATAATAGGGTAGCTATGGTAGGGGATTTTAACTTTCCAAACATCGATTGGGACTGCCATAGTGTTAAAGGTTTAGATGGAGGGGAATTTCTCAAGCGTCTACAAGACAATTTTCTGATTCAGTATGTGGATGTAAAGTGGAGAAGGTGCAAAACTTGACCTACTCTTGGGAAATAAGGCAGGGCAGGAGACTGAGGTGACAGTGGGGGAGCACTTTGGGGCCAGCGACCATAATTCTATTGTTTTAAAAATAATGATGGGAAAGGATAGACCAGATCTAAAAGTTGAAGTTCTAAATTGGAGAAAGGCCAATTTTGACGATATTAGGCAAGAACTTTCGAAAGCTCATTGGAGACAGATATTCACAGGTAAATGGACGGCTGGAAAGTGGGAAGCCTTCAGAAATGAGATAAGAATCCACAGAAAGTATATTCCTGTCAGGGTGAAAGGGAAGGCTGGTAGGTATAGGGAATGCTGGATGACTAAAGAAATCGACGGTTGGTTAAGAAAAAGAAGGAAGCATATGTCAGGTATAGACAGGATAGATCTAGTGAATCCTTCAAAGAGTATAAAGGAAGTAGGAATATACTTAAGAAGGAAATCAGAAGGACAAAATGGGGACATGAGGTAGCTTTGGCAAATAGAATTAAAGGAGAATCCAAAGGGTTTTTACAAATATATTAAGGATAAAAGGGTAACTAGGGAGAGAATAGGGCCCCTCAAAGATCAGGAAGGCGGCCTTTGTGTGGAGCCACAAAATACTAAATTAATATTTTGCATCAGTATTTACTTTGGAAAAGGATATGGAAGATGGCACGGTGGCACAGTGGTTAGCACTGTTGCCTCACAGCGCCTGAGACCCGGGTTCAATTCCCGACTCAGGCGACTGACTGTGTGGAGTTTGCACGTTCTCCCCGTGTCTGCGTGGGTTTCCTCCGGGTGCTCCGGTTTCCTCCCACAGTCCAAAGATGTGCGGGTCAGGTGAATTGGCCATGCTAAATTGCCCGTAGTGTTAGGTAAGGGGTAAATGTAGGGGTATGGGTGGGTTGCGCTTCGGCGGGTCGGTGTGGACTTGTTGGGCCGAAGGGCCTGTTTCCACACTGTAAGTAATCTAATCTAATCATATAGCCTGTAGGGAAATAGATGGTGACATCTTGCAAAATGTCCAGATTACAGAGGAGCAAGTGCTGAAAGTCTTGAAACAGTTAAAAGTGGATAAATCCCCAGGAACTGATCAGGTGTACCCGAGAACCCTGTGGGAAGCTAGAGAAGTGACTGCTGGGCCTCTTGCTGAGATATTTGTATCATCGATAGTCACAGGTAAGTCACAGCCAGAAGACTGGAGGTTTGCAAACATGGTGCCACTGTTTAAAAAAGGCAGTAAAGACAAGCCACGGAACTATAGACCAGTGAGCAAGTTATTGGAGGGAATCCTGAGGGACAGATGTACATGTATTTGGAAAGGCAAGGACTGATTTGGGATAGTCAACATGGCTTTGTGCATGGGAAATCATGTATCACAAACTTGATTGAATTTTTTGAAGAAGTAACAAAGAAGATTGATGACAACAGAGCAGTAGAAGTGATCTATGTGGGCTTCAGTAAGGCATTTGACAAGATTCCCCATGGGAGACTGATTAGCAAGGTTAGATCACATGGAATACAGGGAGAACTAGCCATTTGGATACAGAACTGGCTCAAAAGATAGGAGACAGAGGCTGGTGGTGGAGGGTTGTTTTTCAGACTGGAGGCCTGTGACCAGTGGAGTGCCACAAGGATCGGTGCTGGGCCCTCTACTTTTTATCATTTGCATAAATGGTTTGGATGCGAGCTTAAGAGGTACAGTTAGTAAGTTTGCAGATGATACCAAAATTGGAGGTGTAGTGGACAGCGAAGAGAGTTACCTCAGATTACAACAGGATCTGGACTAGATGGGCTAATGGGCTGAGAAGTGGCAGATGGAGTTTAATTCATATAAATGAGAGGTGCTGCATTTTGAGAAAGCAAATTTTAACAGGACTTATAAACTTAATGGTAAGGTCCTAGGGAGTGTTGCTGAACAAAGAGACCTTGGAGTGCAAGTTTATAGCTCCTTGAAAGTGGATTTGCAGGTAGATAGGATACTGAAGACAATGTTTAGTATGTTTTCCTTTATTGGTCAGAGTATTGAGTACAGGAGTTGAGAGGTCATGTTGCGGCTGTACAGGACATTGGTTAAGCCACTGTTGGAATATTGCGTGCAATTCTGGTCTCCTTCCTATTGGAAAGATGTTGTGAAATTTGACAGGGTTCAGAAAAGATTTACTAGGATATTGCCAAGTTGGAGGATCTGAGCTATAAAGAGAGACTGAACAGGCTGGGGCTGTTTTCCTGGAGCGTCGGAGGCTGAGGGGTGACCTTATAGAGGTTTACAAAATTATGAGAGGCATGGATAGGACAACTAGACAAAGTTGTTTCCCTGGGGTCAGGGAGTCCAGAACTAGAGGGCATAGGTTTAGGGTGAGAGGAGAAAGATATAAAAGAGACCTACGAGGCAACTTTTTCATGCAGAGGGTGTACGTGTATGGAATGAGCTGCCAGAGGATGTGGTGGAAGCTGGTACAATTGCAACATTTAAGAGGCATTTGGATGGGCATATGAATAGGAAGGGTTTGGAGGGATATGGGCCAGTTGCTGGCAGGTGAGACTAGATTGGATTGGGATATCTGGTTGGCATGGACGGGTTGGACCGAAGGGTCTGTTTCCAAGCTGTACATGGAGTTGTGGACAGCGAAGGAGGATGTGGCAGGTTACAGCGGGATTATAGATAAGTTGCAGAGCTGGGCAGAAAGGTGGCAAATGGAGTTCAATGTAGCTAAGTGTGAAGTCATTCACTTTGGTAGTAGTAACAAGAAGATGGATTACTGGGCTAATGGTAAGCTACTTGGTAGTGTGGATGAGCAGAGGGATCTTGGTGTCCATGTACACAGATCTCTGAAAGTTGCCACCCAGGTAAATAGTGCTGTGAAGAAGGCATATGGTGTACTGGGCTTTATTTGTAGAGGAATTGAGTTCCGGAGTCCTGAGGTCATGTTGCAGTTGTATAAGACTCTGATGCAGCCTCATCTGGAGTATTGTGTGCAGTTTTGGTCGCCATACTATAGGAAGGATGTGGAGGCATTGGAATGAATGCAGAGGAGGTTTACCAGGATGTTGCCTGGCATGGTAGGAAGATCGTATGAGGAAAGGCTGAGGCACTCGGGGCTGTTCTCATTGGAGAAAAGAAGGTTTAGGGGAGATTTGATAGAGGTGTACAAGATGATTAGGGGTTTAGATAGGGTAGACAGTGAGAACCTTTTTCCGCTAATGGAGTCAACTGTTACTAGGTGACACAGCTCTAAATTAAGGGATGGTAGGTATAGGACAGATGTTAGGGGTAGATTCTTTACTCAGCGGGTTGAGAGTTCACGGAATGCCCTGCCAGGAGCAGTGGTGGACTCTCCCTCTTTATGGTCATTTAAGCGGGCATTGGATAAGCATATGGAGGTTATTGGGCTAGTGTAGGTTAGGTAGGCTTTGGTCGGCGCAACATCGAGGGCCAAAGGGCCTGTACTGCGCTGTATTTTTCTATGTTCTATCTCTATGACTCTAAGTTAGTAGGATAGATTATACAAATTAGGCCAGTTTTTTCTGGAAATTAGTAGGCTAAAGGACAATTTGATCAAAATTTTCAAGATATTAACAGAAAACGACAGGGTAGATAAACTATTTTCACTAGTTTGGGATTCTAGAATAAAGGGGTATAATCTAAAACGGAGGGCTACACCATTCAAGAAAAATTTAGGAAGAACTTCTACACACAAAGGATAGTAGAGGTCTTGAACACTCTTCCAAAAATGGTAGTTTAAGCATCTGACAATTTTTTTTTTGTTTAGCAGAAGTATTAGATGGAGTTAGTTTGGCCACAGATCAGCAATGATCTCACTAAATGGCAGAACAGGTTCGAGGGACTAACATCTGTACCGATGAGTCGTTGTGCGTAAATTACAGAATGCTAGCATCCAAGCTCAGTGGTTAACAGGCAAGACAAATGTCATGTTAGCCTTTACTTCAAAGGGAATGGAGTACAAAAATAGGGAGGTTTTGCTCAACCATAGCTGGAATGTGGTGAACAGCTTTGGTTCGCTTACCTAAGGAATGATATATTGGCAATGGAAATAGCCCAGAGCTGGTTCACTGGGTTGACCCTGGGCGTGGGAGGACTATCTTATGAGGAGGGATCATGTAGTTTGAACTTGTACTCCATGCAGATTAGTAGATTTGAGGCAGACCCTTATTGAAACATACAAGATTCTTAGGGGTTAGATGTGGAGAGGTTGTTTCCCATTGTGGAAGAGTCTCAGACCAGTGGGATCACTTCAGAGCAAGGGTCACCTCGGTAAGACAGATAAGCAGGAATTTCTTCTCTCAGACTATAGTCAACCTTTGGAATTCTTTACCACAGAAGATTGTAAAACTGGGTCACATTTATTCAAATCAGAATTCTGAAGAAGAAGAAATCGAGGGTTATCAGGAAAAGGCAAGAAATTGGAGTGGAGGATTGAATGGTGGGATAGATGCAAAGGGCCAAATTGCCTGCTTCCACTCTTTAATGTCTTTATTTAAAATTCCAAAGATGCATCGCCCACAGTGAAGAAATCTGCCCTCACCACAGTGCTCAACAGCATGCCCCTTATTCCAAGGCTTTGTTTCGCCCCTACAATCCTGGTTCTCAACCCCCAATCAGGAGAAACATCCTTCCTGCATCTCTCCTGTTGTTTCCTCTAAGAATGTTGTATGTTTGAATGCAATCAGCACTCATTCTTGTAAACTTCAGGGAATATAGGTCCAGTCTACTTAACCTTCAATCCCCTCTGTTTCCTTCAAAGATTACACCAGAGGTCCTGTATAATACTTAAAAATGTGCACTACATTCACAGGTTTAGGATTTGTAGATTCAGTCAATTGTGAATACAAAAACTGGTAGAATTGCAATCAGCATTTTTGTTGTTTATATTCCAAGCAAAATGACTTAATGCGCACTATTGGAAATGAACCTCAAAAATGTGTTCAGTACGTTTTTCTATAATTAGCTAAAGACGTTAAGATCCCTTCCTTGGTCACCACAACCCCTTCTCAGCATACAGCTGTGAAAATACTCAAGCTATCCCAAGAAACCCCTCACCCTTCCCCTTCTTGGCTTCCAGCAGTCACTTTTTCCACATAGTCTGAATGTTTTTTCTAAAAACAGGCAGTTATAATTGCTCTAGCCTATTTTTCCAGAAGAGGCAGTTTTCTTTTTACGGAGCTGCATTTAGCACTAGACAAATCTGTTTGTATGGAAACACCCAAATGTCAATCCTGGGCATCGAACACTATGAAAGTCTCACTGCATTCCATTTTGACGAGCTGCTCTGGATAGAATAATTGAATTTCCTGCACTTAAACTGCAAAAATTCATTGCAAAACAGTAGTCAGAACACTTCCCCAACAACTTTTGACAAATCTGATATCAAAACTAATAACTTGACGAACCAGTGCCTTCTCTGGAGTCTCTGAAGCAGATTGCCAATTCGCGCTCCAGCAGAAGCTGATCCAACATGGCGGACACCTTTTCACTTTGTCTGGACTGAGCACCCCCTTCAAAAATCAGCAGCACATCCAGACCAATGATGCATGAAATGAATTTGAGCCCACCGATGAAAAGAGAGCCCCGAGAGTGCAACACATAGATATTTCCCAGGCTGCTCCTGTGAGGTAACATATCGATAAAAGATGTAGTGTGGGAACAACGAACAGGTGACAGCACGAGAGAGGAGGGAACAGCTGAGATATTACAATAAGATGGGCCATGAAATTCAACGCAGTTTGAGAGGCTAGTAGGAGCACAAGAGCAATGAGCTCAAAGATGGACTAAGCCAGAGAATGGGCCCACAGAACAGTGAGAAGCACAAAGGTGTAGGGAAGTTGGAAAAGGGGCATGCTGTGTAGGTCATCTAAAGGTGGAGGGTGGAATGTGATGAAGCAGAGACCTTGCCCTCACTTCCCAGCAAATTACATAAAAAAAACAAGTCAACTTGGTTGTAAAAAGCTGCATTATTTCAAAAACAACTAACATCTACAATTAAAGCAAGTCAATTCTCCATAGGAATTGTTTTCAGTGGAACTCCAACAACACAAATATCACAATGTTACAAGTTTAGGTTCTGTTGATCAGTACAGTCAGAGACATACAGCACCGAGACAGACTCTTTGGACCAACTCACCCATGCCAACCAAATATCCCAACCTATCTAGTCCCATTTACCAGCATTTGGCCCATATCCCTCCCACTCATACAACCATCTAGATGCCCTCCAAATGTTGCAATCGCATTAGCCCCATCACCTCCCCCGGCAGCCCACGCCCTGTGCTAAAAAGGTCCCCCCCCCCTCCCCAGTCTCTCCTCCCCATCTGTCTGAAGTGAGTAGCATTCCAATCATACCTATACACAATTTAGGTACAGGAGAAGGCCACTTGGCCCTTCAAGCCTGCTCTGCCATTTAACGAGATCACACTTATCAAGTCATACAGCACAGAAGCAGACCGTTCGGTCCAACTCGTCCATGCTGACCAGATTTCCCAAACTAAACTGGTCCCATTCACTACATTGGGCTGATATCCCTCTGAACCTTTCCTATTCACAAAGTCTATCCAAATTTCTTTTAAAATGTTGTAATTGTATTGCATCTACTACTTCCTCCAGCAATTCATTCCAAATATGCCCTTCTTGAGAGCTAATTCCATTATTGGAAGGCACTCCTTTTCAAGTATGTTCAAAAATTGTCACACTATTTTTTTAAAACAAGCGTATATCAAACTTATCTTTGCACACATCACGCATCCAGTAAGCGGTTAATCAATTGTGACGTCAAATCCAAATTTCTGCCCACCTCTAATAGTTTTTCATCCCTTTGCTTCCCCACCTTCCCATACAAACAGCTCAAAAACTTTCTACCAGTTTTTCAGGAAGAGAATCCAAAGACTCTAACCATCTGAGAGAATTTTAAAAATTCTCATGCTCTAAATGGGAAACCCCTTAACAGTGATCCCTACTTCTACAATCTCCCACCAGATGAAACATCCACTCCACACACATCCCATAAAGATCCCTCAACATTTTATGCAACTTCATTGAAACATATAAAGACTCCAGCAGACATAAGCCTAGCCTAACCTTTCCTTGCAAAGGATCTGAAATGATTTGGGATATAAGTCTAAACAGCTCACAAGCCATTTATATCCTTCTTTAAATGAGGTGGTCAATATTGTACATAGTACTCCAGATGGGACCTCAGTAGTGCCCACAAAGTTGAAGCTGAACATTCTATTAGCTTCCCTAACTAATTGTTGTATCAGCACACCAGTTTTTTTTATGATTCATCAACTAGGATGCCTGGACCCGCTTTATCTCAGAGCTCTTCATGCTCTCACCATTTAGATAATGCACTTTTTAAAATTCTTTCTGCCAACAGTCTAAAGATGAGCAAGTTGGGTGAATTGGCCACGCTAAATTGCCCGTAGTGCTAGATGCATTACTCAGAGAGAAATGGGTCTGGCTGGGTTACTTTTTGGAGGTTGTGGACTGGTTGGGCTGAAGGGCCTGTTTCCACACTGTAGGGAATCTAATCAAATATTGTCAGTTTCCCCAGAGTGAAGCGAGTGTTTTCTAATTTACAAAAATTCCAAACAACATCGATGTCAAAGTAGACTGGGCCTGATTTTTAAAACACACTTACATTTTGAAAGGAGCTGGACAACATTAGACTTCCCCTGCAGCAGCTCTCCTCAGAGAGAACCGCCCTCTCACTCTTGATGGTTTCCCAACCAGCAAGAATTCTGACAGCCTGCACCTCCCAGGCAATCACACCTCACCTCGTTTTCAGCAAGTCCACCCGGACGGGAATGCCACACACTGAGCAGCAGATAAACAACTCAGCACAGAGCACAGATTACACAGACCTCTCTCAACAATCCTCCTCTATTCTCTTCCTGGTAGCCCCACTGCAGAGTCAGGCTGATCTGAGCGTTCATGAACATTTCACTGTGTAAAGTTTGTACAAACCCCATTCTTTCACTCAGCCTGCACTTTGACGTTGTATGCAAATGCTGACACTTAGTGAACAGGCCGCAGACTGGAGGAGAGTTAAGAGGGACCCTGGGTCTATTCCAGGGATTGGCATCACTAGCGTCTAACCGACTGCTGTGCTATCTTCATCCAGTTTATCCACACGTACCACGCCAATTGCATTAACTAGCCAATCAGAATGACCAGGGAGTGGGAATTTTCATTAATATTTGTAAAGTTATTACAACAAAACAACAGTACAATATAAATTGCAACATTAAGATAAGAGATTGTAATAACGTGAAAGCGTTCAGGCAGAATTTGAAAAACAAGCTGGGTCTTATCTGTGGCGTTTGTCTCAGCTCTGGCTATCCTTGGTTCTCAGTCCAAGACTGTGGGTTGCCATTTTACTATTTTAAGGGAGTTAAGCACAAGAGAATGCTACCTTGCAAATAAGATGTGAGGTGTTGTTTGTCCGCTTGGGTGGATACATAAACAAAAAAGTCTCTGGGCATTTGAAGACAGAGGGAGAGTTCTCCTCTGTACTGGTCAACATCTATCCCTATAAAAAGGGGGCGGCATGGTGGCTCAGTGGTCAGCACTGCTGCCTCACAGCGCCAGGGACCCGGGTTCAATTCCAGCCTTGGGCAACTGTGTGGTGTTTGCACATTCTCCCAGTGTCTGTGTGGGTTTCCTTCCGGGTGCTCCAGTTTCCTCCCAAAGTCCAAAGATGTTCAGGTTAGGTGAATTGACCATGCTAAATTGCCCATAGTGTTAGGTGCACTAGTCGGGGCAAATGTAGGGGAATGGGTCTGTGTGGGTTGCTCTTCGGAGGGTCGGTGTGGACTTGGTGGGCCGAAGGGCCCGTTTCCATACTGTAGGGAATCTAATCTAAAAATGGGCAATTTTACATTTTACCTCATCTGCCAGAACTTTAGCCTTTCACTTAACCTCTATTTTTTGGTAGCCTTATTACCTTCGCTTCACAACTTGCTATTTGTGTCACCAACAAATGCTGCAACCATACCTTCCAACCTATCAATTACATCAATTGTATGAATTGTGAACAGTGAAAGGCCTAGTACCGATCCCCATGGGACAACACTTATTACTTCCTGCTAATCTGAAAACCATCCAAGGTATGCCTTCTGTCTGCTTTCTGTTAAGCAGCCAATCTTCCATCCATTTCCATATCCTACACTCTACATGAACTTTTTTTTTCTGCAACAACACTTGATGCTTCCTTTTATTCACAATGTGTGGAACTTTCTCAAAAGAACTCCAATAGATTGGTCACAAGACTTTCCCTCCACAAAACCACACTGACTGCTTGACTACCTTGAATTCATCCAAGTGCTCTGCTATAACTTCTACATTAGCAGCTAAGATTTGCCCTAAGACACATGTTAAGCTAACTGGCCTGTAGTTACCTGCCTTCTGTCACACTCCCTTTCCGGTTGAAAAATTAGAATTGCTATCTTTCAAACTATTGGGCCTGTCCCTGAATCCAGGGAGTTTTACCAAATGAAAATATATGCAAATATCTCAATCGCCACTTCTTTCAAGGCCCAAGAATGAAATTCATCAGAATCCAGGGACTTGTCAGCTGCAACTCCAGCAATTTAATCAGTATCACTTCTCCTTTGTGGTTCCTTAACTCTACCCACACAGCCTTTCAACTCTAGACCACTTATTACTGATTTAATTTCATTGACAAGGCAATTCTACCACATGCCCATTTGCCAGTCCTTTCAATGCAATGTGTATCTTTGGATATTTGGTTCGCAGCTCTGATCCCCTTGCAGCCACAACATCATCTATTTCAATCTACGCTACAAACTCATTTACCTTGTTTTGTATAATGCACACACCCTCAGTCCTTTGTTGATTGGCCCCTTTCTCAGTTGTCCGTTTCTCTGCTGAACCTGAAATTAGATTCCCGATTCTTTCCATACTCAGCCCTATTACTTGTTTAAACAGACGGCAAGTCCATTCTTGTACCTTTTCTCACTTGGTAGAATGCATCTATTCTGAGATACCTCCGTAAATGTCTGCTGCTTCAACTCTATTGACCTATCCTTTACCGTAATTTGCCACTTTAGCTAGCTCTGCTTTCATGCATTTATAATTTCCCTTAGTTTAGTTTTAAAGGGTTTCAGACCCACACCTCTCTCCTTCAAACTGAAGGAATATTCCATCACATTATCATTGCTGCCACTCCAGAGTGCCATAACTTCAAAGTCCTTAATTAATCCCATCCCACTGCACAAAACTAAACTGGACCCTTTGGCTCCAGAACATGTGGTTTGAAGTAACTGATAGAGGCTGATCCATATAAATTTTCCAGTCTATACATAGATCAAGATCTCCAATGATCACCACTATGCCTTTCTCACAAAGTCCCATTATTATCATCTTTATGCTTCACCCTGAAATGTGGTTACTGTAAGAGGGCCTATATATCATGCCCACAAGTCATTCCTTGCCCTTATCATTTCTCATCTCTACACAAGCCATCCCTACATCTGGTCACTAAATCGAGAACCTCTCCCTCTCTCCATAATGCTAGTATCAATGATTGGAGCTACCCCCACCTTTAATAAACGTTCTGAACATCATAATTGTCCTCTACCCTTCAATATTCCATATCACCCTGCCGGCAATGGCTTCCAGATCATACTTGCACATTTCCATTTGCACTTGATCTTCTGTTTTGTCTCAAATGCTGCATGCATTCAGATAAGGTCTTTGAAGTTGTTTTTATTCTTTTTGCAACCTTTACCATTATATGTTGATTGACTCTTAGATTTATATACTCCCCACCCCCCCTTGCTCCCCTCACCCCTCCCCTAACCCAGTCAAGGGAACCAGTTTCAGCTAGTTCTTTAAGCAAGTCCAACTGTCCTACACTGGAAATCTTGTTAAAGGCTAGGAATCTTAGAATTTAAATTGTAGATTTCAGCTAAATGCAATTTACAACCAAAATTACATTTGTACAAAAAGATTAGACCTTTTACCCAAGTGCCTGCTGTCAGTCCATTCTTGATAACTAAATTTATTGACACAAGTCATATTTAATTAAACTTTTATAATCCTAAAGGTAGGGATTGTCAATTTGCATAATACATGGCTAAATCGAGAACATCTTCCTATATAATGCTAATATAAATGACTGAAGCCAACCCCATCTTCAATAAAGATCCTGAACATCTTTAATAACCTGTACCCTTCAGGATTTCACATCATCTAAAGTTCTAGACCATATGGTGTGAGGTTAGTACCCCAAGAGGAGACCATAGCCAAATTAGCAAGATGAAAAAGACAGTGCCTATCTGTCCTGTTGGGAGCAAACTCTGATCATGAATATCTACATCTCGAACAGAAATCACTGGAGAAATTCAACAGATCTGAGCAGCATCGGTGAAGATGAAAGGTAAACATTTCGAGTCCAGTTATCTTTCTTCAAAGGGTCATGGGACTAAAAAACATTAACCCTGATTTCTCTACAGATACTGCCAGACCTGCAGAGTTTCTCCAACCATTTCTGTTTTTGGTTATTTCAGATCTCCAGCATCTGCAGTTCTTTGGTAAATCTTGACACTTGATAATAAAATATTGATAATAAAATTTAATTATTTCCCATCAAAGGTGTAGTAGCTCTACCTAATGTTTTTGAGTGTAAACAAAAATTGGAAATAAACAGCTGAACTATAAGTTTTAAGCCCTTCTCCTTGTGACCACATCTGTCCTGCTCAAAATTATTCTGTACCAAAGAAATTGCAAACCAGCACAGTTAATATCTCAAGATCTGTAACATCTGTAAAGAAACTATGCTCTCACTATAAACGGATGTTTAGGAGAGGAAATGTGCATGTTTAGCAAAATAGTTCGCAACAACAATTATGAGTCAAACACGTTTCCAGCTTAACCACGATAACACAAGGACTACTCTGAAGCCTATTGGTGGGTATGAAATTCCCATGCTATATCTTGTGGACATATAAATCCTTGAAAACATGGGTTATTTGAAACTTTGAACTAAAGGATTGCAGATGCTAGGTATATAGGGTCTACATCCCAAGGACTAGCAGATCATATCAAATTTCATATCCTTTCCACTGGTCAAAGCAGGTACTGACCATTGCCAAACAGCCCATGATTGAAAAGTCCAAAGCAGTGTCCAAAATTAGAAATGATTATGTGATTGGACAACATTTGCTAAATATCCCTGTCCGTGCTAAGAGCTATGCTGACAATCAACCAAAACAGTCATTTGGGCTCAGTGTGATGCCACTGCACTGGCTGGGACATCACATCTGTTAATAGAGTCCCATAGATGTGTTGCACTTATTCCAAGTCAAAACAAATGAAAGCCATTCTCTCATTTTTTGGCCGATGTGTTAACCAGCATACACGCTTGGTTTAAGTTGAACAAACCTTGACAGTTATCTGACCGTCACAATCTAAGTGGGGCATTCATGTCTACCCCCATCATTCATGTCTACTTGCCAACCAATCAGCTCTCACTTCTTAGATGCCACGGAAAGGTTGTTGGCCCTCGTGAATTGCCTTTGTAAGTGCAAGATGAAAAGCTTTGACAGAATGGGGATTTTTTTAGCAATACTCAAGTTCTGTATTACCAATGACAAAGCACCACTGATACACTTGAAAACTTAACACTTAAGTGATAATTGGTATTAAAAGACAAGGATTGCTTGTAAAGGTAAAAAGTTAAACAACTGTACCACTGACAGAACACACACAGTAATGCAATAGGAGTGTTAAATAAAGGTGCTCTTCAGTTATTAACCAATTGCAAATAAGCTGGACAGTGGAAGGGCCACTCCATGAACACTGCACCTGTTCTAGCATCAGCCTAGTCAAGTAAAATTAGGCGACTTTTGGAACGTGACATGAAACTTCTCATTTTGAGTCTGTTCTCATCAGACAACGCTCATTGCCCAGGGTCATGTCAACTGTCCAGCACAATCCTTTAAATGGATCACTTACTCTACAATCTTCTAGCTGTTGCAATACTATAGTGAAGTATGGAAAGAAATTTACCCTGGTTGCATCTTGAGGGATGTTAGACATTTCATAAAGAGATATTAAGGAGCAGATGCACTGGAACAGGAAACAAAGACTCGCACTCTCCAACTATTTACTCTACAGAGGTTTGAGTTAACTAGAAAATATTTTTTAAAAAGCCCAAAACAACAGGAATGTACTTTTTCCACATCTGTAAAACTTCAGATTGGGAGGGGTGCTGAACAAGGTGATCTCTGGTCAGCACATTCCCATCACTGACTGCAGCAGCAGTTTAAAACACCAACAGGTTTGTAACCTAAACACTGCCCAGCATCATTAACTGAACACAGTTCGCTGCAGGCACTAATTTCCAATCTTAAATTGAGAAATACCCAGAAAGTTCCTCAATCATGAACCTGCTTTTATCCCTCTACCTTGTTTAATTAGTTCACATTGATACTACACCCACTGGAACAGGGAATGACAATGGGCATGTCATTTTCCACATGTGTGAACACAAACAGTCTGATGGCATTTCTTTGTCATCTTAAAAAAATCATCTATGAACCATGGAACTTCATAATGAAAGTAGTTAATTTATTCATGTCATCTCTTCGACCAGTTAAATAAATATCTACACATAATTCAAAAAGGGAATAAATTGGAACATTAAACATGATATTGGAAATGTGCTACAAAATGACCTCACAGCATTGTCCATTTTCCAGGACTTGTAGTATACTTTACTGTCTACTTTCATTTGTTGACATTTGATAGATTAGTTGGGGGCTACCACTGAGAATGCAAAGTCAGGAAGAGGGGAAATCCTGCAGGTTGCACACAGAATTCTGAAATAAGCTACATTCTTTGAATTTTGCAACAGGGGAGAAAGCTACATATCGCATGAAATGCTTGTCGCCTATTGCATTTCTGCTTTAAACACGTTCCCCTGGTTTCTCTCAATTTGGGCTATCACTCTTGGACTGACTCCCTAAAAGACCAAAAACAAAGCAACCAGGACTCCTCCACACACTTTAAACATTTGTTTTCTCTGAAGACTTATCCCATGCGCTTTACAAGTTATTGCAGATTAAACTTTGACCAGTTTCTGCTAGGACAGTGCCATAGCCTAACAAAACACTTTATAAAAAGAAAACAATTTCTTCCCCGCTTCTTATGATCATAAATTTATCCCCAAGTCAGCGGCACACCAAACAGCATGACATTTCCAGCTTTCAATCATCTACCTCTCTTTAGCGTACTGAAGACAGTCCAGATTGCTTCACTCTCCTTTCACTAGGAAAGCCTCATCTCTGGAACCATGACAAAATTCTACATTTATTCCAAAGATTTGACAACGTTCCTAGAGAAAGGCCATCTTCCCCAGGCCACTTTCCCCACCACCATCCCCATACATATGGACAGAATATTTCAACTACGGTCCAAGTCAATAATTTAATCGTATTTTGCATCATATCTGCCCTTTCCAAAAGTTAGGACAGGCATTTTTTTTTAGTTTTAGTCTTGTTAACTTGCCCTCCTGCTTGAAATTTATATACTTGAACCTTCAAGTCTCTCTGCTTCCCTACTTACTTTGAAGTTTAATCACATAGCTTACATTTCATTTTCTTCCTCCCAAAAACGTCACTTCATATTTAAGCAAGCACTTCGCTGCCGAAAACTTACATTCAACAATTCCAACTCTTTCAGATGAAACACTCACCCCAGTCTTGAAACGCGTGCACATTTTGACATTATGCCTCTTATGCAGAAGTCATGATTTATGTATGATAACAGCAATTTTAACTCAGAGAAACCCATTTATTACATTCCTCCAGCTCAAAAATGCATCCAACAGCCAAAATGCTCTATCCATTTCTTTTAAACCAATTCTCTATCCTTTCAACATTGGGTTTCTTAATTTTAAGCAAATCTTCTTGTGGGTCACAACTCAAACACTTTTACAAAAGCAGGGCACAGAACATTCAATTGATATCCTTTATCAAAAACTTTTTCCTCAAAGAACAATTACAATTTCTCAGAAATAACTTGCTCTTTATAGATGTGGCTGAGTTTGGACTGTTCTAAGAGGAGTATTATTTTGTTTCATCTGGTTGGTTATTTAGTCAAAGTTTTGCCTTGACATATGAAAAGAACTGATGTTGGTCCATTGATATGGTGTAACTTCCACACACATCAGTCCATTGCATGTGATCACAAAATCTCCTGGCAAAGGGGAGAAAAAGATAACAATTGAAAAAAATCCAAAAGTTTCTAGGTGATGAATGACCCAATCGAAAACTTCAACATACAGTAATGTGCAGCTACCTAGGCTTCACAAAAGGAATTCCCTCCCTAAATAATTGTCCCCTCTCCTTCCAGAGTAAAGCGGTATTGTTTATCTAACCACTTCCTCCTTAGAGAGTTTGGCATAAAATGCATTTGATCCCAGTCTCAGGTTTCTATTCTAAAGACATGGTCAAAATGAAAGGCTGTAGATTTCATTTTAAACATGAACTCAACTTGTCCCCTATCTTTCCTTCAGTAAAGCATGGCTTCAGGGGTAGGGTGAAAATCACTGAACCTGATCAAAGATCATTTTCAACCAAGAAATCAATTGGAAATACTGAAATAAACAATAAACCACTGCTTAGACTGAACTTCAATTCCATGCCCAGCTTCACTCTATGAAAAGGATTCGAAACTGCTCAGTGATTCTTTAGTGTCTATTAGAAGGAAAAGGGATTAAAGAGGCGAGGAGAGACAAAACAGAAAAAGACAAGGAAAGGAGTGTTTGGCAAGCACATAGTTGCAATGATCTGTATTTACAACCAAACTCAAGGCAAAACGCCCAGCACACCAACACAAATATGCATACTCTGGTGAAGATGTTCTACATACAGGTCCGTGCACTCAGACGTTACTGCATTAGTCACAGATCATTTATTTGGGGAAAGGGGTTTTGCTCACAGTCAGTGTAACCCCTACTTGGCCAAATAATTTTCCCATTCATGCACAGCTGCAGTGACAACACATTTGCTGCTTTGAGATTTGACTGCTGTCATCAAAGCACAGAACTGTCCAGACTACATACCTCATTTCCCCGACTGTTGCGAAATTCCAGCCCAAAATAATCACTCTCGACAAGGTTGAGACGGTGGCAGATTTCATCCATCAGACCCTGGCCATAAGCTTTTTGCTGAAGAAGGAGAATTACAGACATAACAAAAGTAAGAACCATCACATCAATTTGCACTTTGACAGCATTTTTAAAAACGCAGTGAAACATACTCAGGCATTTCAACAGAATGGTTTCCAACAACATTTGACACTGAACTCCAATAGAGCTGCAGGTTAGAGACACAGGGACAGAAAGGCAAGAAGGATAAGGGAAAAAAACAGATGAGGCTTTGAAAAGTGTCAGTGGACCTGGAGACCGCTAGCACAGGGGTGGTGAGTGAATATGATTTGGCAAAGTCCCAGATAAAGCTCAGGTATTTTAGGTGTTGGAAGTGATTTCCTCGAATTCTAATAGCAGCAGTTATTGTTTTATACCTGTATACTGTTCCATTGTTTTGGAACTTGAGGATAAAATATCAAAATAACAGCACTTTAAAAAGGAGGAAGGCAGACAAAGGCAGTGACCACATGGTCAGAGAAAGAAACCCATACTGCTAGCAGACAGCAGTAAATCTGCACAGTTACTGCCTTTGCAATTTCAGTTCAAGTATCTCTGGACATCAGGGTGCATCTAGGAAAAATTAACAAACAGCAAAATTTACAGCTGACCTTGGAGGAACCTGTGTGGGAGAGCTCACAGCACAGGAACAGATAAGTGCATAGTTTTTAAATGTAGCCTTGTTGTAAGTAGAGTGGGTTCTTGCTGGATTACATTTTATTGAGATCTGTCCTTTGATTAAATTTTAAAAATATAAGTCATAAGTTAGCCTGGAGCAGTGTTCTGTTTAGAGCAATGGACGGTGCTATTTTCTGGGTCAGTAGGTTGTGAAGGAGCAAAGATGGCCTTTAGTACAGTGACGTGTTCTTCATATTGGATGTGAGAGTTGACGAAGAGTTTCCATGTAACCGATGATTATGTCTGCAGGAAGTGTCTTTTGTTGCAAATCCGATCAGATGGCATGGATTGGCAGTTAGATGCAATAAGGAATTTACATGAGTAAGAGGTGTGTAATAATGGCAGTTATAGGAAGGGAGAAAAACCATAGATACACAGTCAGACAGGTCTGTTAACTCCAAGAAAGGTAGGAGGGATAGGCAGGTAGTGCAGGAGTCTCCTGTGGCGATCCCAATCTCAAACAAGTATGTTGTTTTGGAAAATATGGGGGGTGGTGGACTTACATGGGAATGTAGCACCGACTGCCAAGTTTCTGGTATTGAGACTGGCTCTAATGTAATGAGGGATACGTCTGGTTCGAAGGAATCGATTGTGATTAGAGATTCTCTAGTCTGAGGCATAGACAGACATTTTTGCAGCCTGCAGCAAAAAATCAGAATGGTGTGCTGCCTCCCTAGTGCCAGGGTCAAGGATATCTTAGAGAGGGTGCAGATTGTTTTCAAAGGGGAGAGGGACCAGCAGGAGGATGTTGTACCCATTGGAGCTAATGACAAAGGAAGGATGAGATTCTGAAGGGACAATATAGAAAGTTGGCAGGAACTCAAAGGAGATCAGAGAGTAGTAATACCTGGACTACTCCCAGAGCTACAAGCTCGTGAGGCAAGGAATAGGAGAACAGAGCAGATGAATGCGTGGCTGAGGAGCTGATGCAAAGGAGAAGCGTTCACATTTTTGGATCATTGGTATCTCTTCTGGGGTAGAAGTGATCTATACAAGGAGGATGGATTGCACCTCAATTGGAAAAGGACTAAAATACTGGCAGGGAGATTTGCAAGAGCCACTTGGCAGGGTTTAAACTAGTATGGTGGGTGACTGGGGCTCAGAAATAGTGAGGAAAGAGATTAATCTGAGACTGGTACAGCAGGGAAAAGGAGTGAGTCAAACAGTCAGGGCAGGCAGGAACAAAGCAGAGTACAAGGTCGGACTTGATAGATTAAACTGCATTTATTTCAATGCAAGAGGCCTACAGGGAAGGCAGATGAACTCAGGGCAAGTTTAGGAACACGGGACTGGGAGATCATAGCAATTACAGAGACATGCTCAGGGGTGGACAGGACTGGCAGCTTAATGTTCCAGGATACAAATGCTACAGAAAGGATGGGGGGGGGGGGGGGGGGGGAGCAAGAAAGGAGAGGGAAAGGGATAGCATTATGGCTTTACTTAGGGAGGATATTCCAGGGAAGTTATTTAGGTAGAACTGAAATAAGAAAGGGATGATTACCTTATTGGGATTGAATTATAGAATCCTCGCCAATAGTCAGCAGGAAATTAAGAAACAAATTTCTAAGGAGATCTCACTTATCTGTGAGAATAATAGGGCAGTAAAGGGCAGAATAATAGGGCAGTATTTTAACTTTCCAATATCGACTGGGACTGCCATAGTGTTAAGGGTTTAGATGGAGAGGAATTTGTTAAGTGTATACAAGATGATTTTCTGATTCAGTATGTGCATATACCTACCAGAGAAGGTGCAAAACATTACCTATTCTTGGGAAATAAGGCAGGACAGGTGACTGAGGTGTCAGTGGGAGCGTATTTTGGGGCCAGTGACCATAATTCTATTAGTTATAAAATAGAAATGGACACAAGGATAGACCAGATCAAAAAGTTGAAGTGCTAAATTGGAAGTAGGCCAATTTTGTTGGAAGGCGGCCAATTTTGATGGTATCAGGCAAGGACTTTCAAAAGTTGATTTGAGGGCAAATGCTCACAGGTGAAGTGACAGCAGGAAAACAGGAAGCCTTCAAAAAATGAGATAACGAGAGTCCAGAGACAGTATGTTCCTGCTAGGAAAGGCTAGTACATGTAGGGAATGCTGGATGACTAGAGAAATTGAGGTTTTGGTTAAGATAAAGAAGGAAGCATATGTCAAGTATAGATAGCAGAGATCGAGTCAACCCTAAGAAGAGTAAAATGGCAGTAGGAGTATCTTTAAGGAGGAAATCAAGAGGGAAAAAAGGGGACGTGAGCTAGCTTTGGCAAATCGGAGTAAGGAAAATCCAAAAGGGATTTTGGAAGTATACTAAGGATAAAAAGGCAACTAAGGAGAGAACAGGGCCTCTCAAAGATCAGCAAGGCAGCCTCTATGTGGAACCACAGGAGATATTAAACGAGTACTGTGCATCATTGTTTACTGTGGAGAAGGACACGAAATATAGAGAATGTGGGGAAATACACGGTGACATCTTGAAAAACGTCCATATTACAAAAGGTGGTGGTACCGGATGTCTTGAAACACGTAAAGAAGTGTAAATCCCCAAAACCTGATCAGGTGTACCCTCGGATTCTGTGGGAAGCAAGAGAAGTGACTGCTGGGCCCCTTGCTGAGATATTTGTGTCATCAATAGTCACAGGTGAGGTGCCAGAAGACTGGAAAGTGGCTAACGTGGTGCTACTATTTGTAAAAGGTCGTAAGGAAAGGCCAGGGAACTATAGATCGGTGAGCCTGACGTCAGGCATTGGCAAAATGTTGGAGGGGACCCTGAGGGACAGGATTTATATTTACTTGGAAAGGCAGGGATAGGTTATGGATAGTCAACATGGCTGTGTGCATGGGAAATCATTTCTCACTAACTTGATTGAGTTTCTATGAAGAAATAATGAAGAGATTGATGAGGGCAGTGCTGTGTATGTGATCTATATGGACTTCCGCACGGTGTTCAACAAGGTTCCTCATGGTAGACTGGTTAGCAAGGTTAGGTCTCATGGAATACCGGGAGAACTAACTATTTAGATACAGAACAGGATCGAAGGTAGAAGACAGAGGGTTAGTGGTGGTGGAAGGTTGCTTTTCAGACTGGAGGCCTGTGACCAATGATGTAGCACAAGGATTGGAGATGGGTTCACTGCTTTTTGACAATTATAAAAATAATTTGGATGTGAACATAGGAGGTATAGTTAGTAAGTGTGCAGATGACACCAAAATTGGGAGATGTAGTGGACAGCGAAGGAGGTTACCTCAGAGTATAATGGGATATTCACCAGATGGGCTAATGGGCCAAGAAGTTTAGTTTAGATAAACGTAAGGTACTGAATTTTGGAAAGGCAATTCAGAGCAGTACTTATACACTTAATGGTAAGGTCCTGAGGAGTGTTGCTGAACAAAGAAACCTTGGAGTGCAGGTTCATAACTCGTTGACTAGATGACGATTGAGGGGTTTCTTGTAATAAAGAGAAAACTGGGTCAAGAATGCAGAAAAGCAATAATTTATTAGGTTATTTTCACTCGCAATGCCGTCTGTAAATTTGACAAGAGCCATTGCGGTACTACAACAGGGGATTAGCCCGATTCAGAGATTCATGGAAGGAATCAGAGTTACAACATAGCCAAGCTGGGTATAGATCTGCAAGGCCAGAACACAACTGAGACCTTTGGTTAGGGAAGAAAGGATGGAGATGAGGAACAGAGAGTATGTTTTTGAGGAGAGTAATGGCAATGACAAAATGGGAGCCAATAACTGACAAGAAAACATTTATATAGTTATCATGTGGGCCAGGAGATGCAGTGTATAGAGAAGGTAACTTCAAAGTGGGCATGAGTCAAAGATGAGAGCTAAAGGCAAAAGCCACCTTACAGCAAGTTCATCCAACATACTGTAGGAAAAGAAAGGAAGAGAAGATACAGAAGGAAACAGATCTTACAGATACACCAGCTGTCCACCATCACTCAAGTCTGCATCGCTGACTTAAATGTACTGAGACAAAGGCACAATGGGGAACAAGAGTGAGCGTAATAGTTTTAAAGGAAGAATAGGGCAATGGTGGAGGTGACGGTATAACTAAGGGAAACAATATCTGCAGAAAGAGAGTCAGAAGTGTGCAAGGAACTAGATGACTTGGGGTGCACAGGGATGGGAAAAAGCAAGAGGCTTTTCCAGGGGTCAGAGATTGTATTGTTGGGAGAAAGAAGGGGATGTGCAGCAGAATTAATAATTCATACAAGAAAATGATACTTTTATCAGTGATTGACTCAAGTAAGGTGGAAACTAGAGATGGAAAGTTGAAGACAGAATACACACGGAGGCAGCTTAAAGGAGGATAAGAAGGAGGCAATGAAGACAAGAGGAGAGAATTGAGGTGCATGCTGAAATCACAAAGTTAAGATGTTGCTCAGTGCAGAGGTCAAGGAAGGAAAGCAGTAAAGATAGCTAGTTACGAAATTTGGCAGGGCACTCAAGCAGGGAGATAATACAAAAGATTTTAAATGAAAATTGAGAAGGGGGCTCAGTGAAACATTCCAAGGATGAGAGCTGACACAACAGCAACGTACATAATTAAATAAATAGTATATTCTAACAATATTATGAGTAGCCTGTTAACACACGAGGACAGTTTTGAAGGGTTATGTTAGATGAGTTTCGCTTTAATCATACATGATTGACATTTGCAAGAATGTCAGGTACTTTCAGGGGCAATGGTTCAATACCTATAGGTATTCTTACAGTTCTCCAGTATGTAGATACATACACATTATGTAGTTTACTACCTCATGGCCAAGGTCAGGTGTCCCTTTTCCTTAGAAAGCTGACAGGCAAAGTTTGGCCAATTTCTGAACATCGTCCGTCATCTTCCGCTCCTCTTTCAAGTTGAAAGCTTTCTTGCTGAAGGACTGGCTACAGGACATGATCCTCAAGTGACTGATGTCTGACTCTTCTAATCATCTATAACTTTCAACAACTTCTCCTCCTTCTTGCTGAGCCACAATCTAACACATCAGCTTTCACTGTCAGGTTTTAAGGATGAACATACTTTTGCTGAAGGACAGCTTGTTGTCTATATCAAAAGGAACCTGTTGCCCAACAGTTTCCATTTCCAGGCCCCAACACACAATGCTCTTGATCATGATGATAGTGCTAAGAGTAAACACTCCAGCATATTTCTCAGATCCGAATAGTTAGTGTAATTTCTAGCAGGTTAGCACAAATACTCAATACCCTACACGACCTGGTCTCAAAACAGGTCAGTTACCATGACAGATTACCACATTTGCAATTCCTCCCTAAGAATACTGTCCTTCAACATTATAACTTTTACAAGAATACTCAGTGAGATTGATACTATATCTCATCAGCTACTAAATGCTACTTCTAAATCACTTAAAAAGTACAGCACTGCAGCCTCCACCTGATAAGTAGTTGATTGCAGACTGTTATAATTCTTTGGTTTTGCTCTTGATCCCACGATGTAATGTTGAATCACATATCAGAGAAAGGGAGATGCCAGGAAGGATACCGGAGTAAAAGTCCCACAGGCATAAGCCTTCCAGAACCTCACTTAAGCCATGATACTGAAGTCTAGCGTCACAACGACACCAGCGTAATCAGTGTGCTTCACGAACTGTGAATATGAATACTTCACTCAGCTCCTTTTTAGTCTTTCAACTGTTTCAATTTAAAAATAACCAGCAGCAAAGCTTTAGTTTTAAACAAGATAAAGGTTAGTTTATTATACAACTATTGCTGAAAGTTACTTAGTACAAGGCAATAGTTGTATAAGTTTTAGTTAAAAATACATAAACATTAAACATAAATGTACATAAAACATACTTTGGAAGAATGAATTAGTTTATCATTGCCTTCGAGAATTTTTTTCTAAGGCAAAGGAGTTGAAAACTTGACGTTAGAATTCAGGTATGATGGCGTCTGCAGTTGACTAGTTGGAGGTTGCCTCCACCATTGGAGTAAGCAGACCGTATTCCTGGAGGGACTGAAGGGTCACACATTTAAGACAGAGATGAGAAGGAATTTCCTCTCTCAGAGGGTAGTGAATCTGTGAAATACTTTACCACAGAAGGTTGTCAAGGCTGGGTCATTAAGTGTATTCAAAGCTGAGATAGACAGATTTTTTAAGGGAATCAAGAGTTTATGGGAAAAAGGCAAAAAAGTGGAGGTGAAGATGATCAGATCAGCCATGATCCCACTATATGGTGGAGCAGACACAATGGGCTGAATGGCCTACCTCAGCTCCACTGTTTTATGGTCTAAGAGGGTGCTGATGCATTGGGCTATATTTGGCATGAATGTGCAGCAAGAACAGTTAATGCCAATCTTAATTCTCAGACTAAGCAGATAGATTTTGACTAGTCACAGCATTACAGATGATGCAGAGTTTGGCTGGATCAAGAAGCCTTTCTTCAAAAGAGATGCAATGTATATAAAAGTTCTTTTTGCTCACATAAGGCATGGTTGAGTACTTACATACATAGCTTCTAATATGCAGAGTGCAACATACTGTGAGCCCAGTTAATGATCTTAAATCAGTTTTTAATGTAATTCTCAGCACAGTCCCATTTATTTAATAAATGATTTCCTTGTGAATAGGAACCTAGCCATCCAATCACAGAGTAAGCTTGACACAGAGGTAGGGCATAACCAAAGTATTCTGCATGATAACAGGGGAAAATCCCCACATGGCTTCCCCCCCCTAACAAGATGCTGCCACTAAGCCAAAGCGACCGTTTGGCCAACCACACCAATGAATGTGATATAGGAATTTGTGCTAGTGAGAGTCCAGGTCTGTTGTCCAATGGCTGGAGGACAGTATTAAACAACATATCTCATGAACCACTTGTAACTGACAGACTACTTATAGGCAACAAGCTTCAGAAAAGTATACCCATCATCAGGTGTGATTATGCTATTGGAAACTATTTACTAAATAATCCAGATTGTGCTAATAGCTACACTAGAAACCAATTTAAGATCATCAGGCAGAGGTGATGCATTCAAGTGTTAGCCACTACATACATAAGTACTTAAGACCTTGTTTTATGTAGGCAAATGAAACTTGAAAAAGGTACAATGCATGTATAAAGAAAGGGTTCACAGATCCAGCCAAACTTCAAATATCCTCATGGCAATGCCCTGAGCAATCAAAATCAACCTTTCTGATCTAAAAATTCTGATTAGCAGTTAACTGCTCTTGCTGCAGCTCCTGCCAATTAAGATGTAATAAATTAGCATCTCCTCTCATTCGGTATAAAATGGTGTCTTGTTTCAAGTCTGTTTCCTGCATCCTGATCTAATGAGTGCAAGACAAAAAGCTTTAACATCTACTCTCTGTTACGGCACTGTTTCAAGTTCTTTAATACCAACAATTTATCAAAGGTGATGTCCATCTTATAAAGTCAAATTAGCCTTCTTTACAACATACATACATAATTACACAGACATCATATAAGACACTTTAAGCATCAGAGGGAATTCAACAACCAAAGGATCAAAACTGGATCATAGCTTCTCACCTGATGCCCATAATATTTTTTCCCTTGGTGGTGATCAGCTTTCAGCAGTTGTTCCTTTCATGTTGTTAAACTTAACCACATGGAATGGCTACCTCCAGGGACTAAGTTTCCAGAATTGCGCAGTTAGAATTACAATGAGATGGGAAGATTTCAAAGGAATGATGCATAACATCTACTCCTCCTTATACATGGTTCAATATTTAATTTGATGTTCTGGGATAGGACACTTCAATGGACACTCAGAATATCTACAAATGGCTCCCCTCTATTTGTGTTACAGTTGAGGCTTAAAATGTAATGGTGAATCAAAATACATGCAAACATGGGGCACTTATGTAATTATTCAATCCAACCTAAGGATATAAAAACACTACTCAAACACAAGGAAATCCATTGGCTGTTTTAGTCTGAAGACAATTTGCATCGACTGGCTACATTTCAAAAAAAGTTAATAGTTTAGCATGCAGCTCAATTAAATCCAAATTGAAGAATGCATTAGTAAAGCCAATCCTCAGAATGTGGTGCAGCTCCTGACAAGCAAGGAATCAGACTGTTCTGAGAAGTTGATTCTATAAACCTGAAACTGCAACAGCAAATTGCAACTAGGACTTTTGCCCATCAGTCTTTCACTTTGATATTTATGTTGTTGCTCTTGTTGTAGCACGGCTGCAGTAACTTTAAACAGTTCACATTTTTTGAATGTTAACACTGCCAAAAATGGAATACAAGCAGACAGATTTGGTTCATAAATTTAATCTGAGAGCACTCCACCAGTCACTCTGGGATTTCTCTTAAAGCCAGTTTAAAAAAATAAAAAGGCTGAAATTCAAAGCAGATCTTCAAAAACAAAGCAAGCTCCTCAGTCAGGACATATACTTACATGAAACCAACATTTATCAGGTTCATTAATAATCGGGACTCAACTTTTTGTAACAAGATTAGGATTCAGCTCAAATGAGAAGTTATTTGTCAGTAATCTATATTGCACAAATAAACAGTCTTTTTGTAACTACACCTTGGACTGCTAGGAGAAGGGAAATGAAGAGCTTATGGTCGAAACACACTCCTGCTCCTTGGATGGTGCCTGACCGGCTGTGCTTTTTCAGCACCACACTTTTTGACTTTCATTAACTGATGCCCACCATGTCCACCAAAGACGGACAAAATGGAACCAAATGTGAATTTGAATTTGCTAGAATTTTGAATGTGCATGGACGCAGGGTCTGGAACAGTGGAGTACATCACGGCCAGCAGCAGCACTGGGACCTGTGATTTCCATCCCTGACCCTGCATGCAAGGAAGTTCTGAAATATCACATTCAAAACATTAACTCAGTTTCTTTCTGCAGATGATGCCAGACTTTAATTTCTTCAGCCATTTCTGTTTTTATTACTAAAATTATGGCATTGTCCAACTGGATAAAATTCATGGGAAAAGATTTCTAAATATAAAACTGCACTATGTGTTCTTAGAAAGAGAGCCACCCCATTTAATTAAAGGCCTACCCACTGCAGAAAACAGCCACACAAATTACTAGTAATCCAATCAACCCACTAGTTGTGGGGATCAAACCACTCCACACCTCCCCCAAAAGTCTTTGATTAACTTCCACATTTATGTGAAAATTGACCAGCAGCAGCAACAGCTCCCCAAGAACAGGAATCATTGCATTCATCTTTGATGCTTTTAAAAACCAGGCTTACCAGTTAAAAGTTAGAAGAATTTACTGCCTTTCAATTAGTGGTATTTGGCAGGGGAGTTATGTTCATTTGCTCCCATTATAGAGAAATTTTTTTTAGAAACAGAATAATGAAGTTAAAAGTGTTTTTTAAAATCACAAAACACGTGTACTTTTGATGGGTTGCAATGTTCTCTCCCCCAGCTAGACACAAATACATACTCCAGATGGCTTTAATGGCCTATTTATACTGGGAATTGCTTCCTGCACACACAAATCATTTAAACATTCTGTTCAGTAGCATTTACATTAAGCAGCTTCACACAAGAGGACACCAAGCCAGAGGGAAAAAAAACATTTGGTGCTGCACAGGCAGAAGGCCAAGAAACGAAAAGTATTGTGAATTCTCAAGAACTGGATTTACAGTCTCATCTTGAGGTTGCACAGCACAAACGCAGACTGTGAAGTGGAAAGGGATTCTGTACCAGCTACAAACTACACAAGAACCCACACTTCACCAGAACAGAGTCAGCTTCTATACATACCTTGGGTAGCAATTTTACTTAGATAGCAAAAGAGCAAGACCAGGTTCACACAAGTGTATAACCCATAGTAGATCCCAGATCACAAACCAATACATGACTCCATCGGGATAGAAAAAACAGATTAAGAAATGCCAGTAAAAAACAGGAATAAGAATTGGAATGATTACAGAGAGCACCAAAAATGAGGCAAGATAATAAGGACTGGAAAGATAAAATATGTAGGAAAAGTGTGCATGAGGATGGATAGCAAATATCAAAGTAAAACAGTTGTGGGCCTATAAAATTCAAATCAAATATGACATTAGTTTGGGTGAGGATATCGGTGTTGAATCATTCTTCAGAATGAAGCATTCAATTATTGGAATGTTAGTGAAGTGAACTAAATGGAAATTAATGCAAACATTAAAGCACATTATTTCAATCCAAGCAAGTTGAATTAAATCAACAAATGAATTGACCCATTATTTTGGCCCATCTAGCTTCCTGCTTTCACGGCCTTGTGTGCCATGATTTAACCTTATGGAATGTACAGCCAACTGTAAGATAACCAACACGTACACTGCACAGATGGTAGCAATGTCAGCACACCAAAGTCTATTCATTTCTGTGACTCAACCCTCAAGGGTTTGACTGTAAAGCTGTATTCCATGCATGCATGAGTGGTGACACAGTACTAATTTTAAGGAATTTTATATACTTCTCTGACCCAAGAGAAAATGAAGAATAGCAAGGAGGAACAATCGAACATACAAAAGTAAGTATTTTTCACTGTAATCACTTATGTTGTGCAGGTAAATAGCAGCTAAATATCCCACAAAAAAAAGAGGTAATAGCGTCAATATTCTTTCAAGAATATTCAGCATGAACTTACATCCTCCCCACAGATACTGCCTGACTTGCTATGTCAGCACTTTCTACTGGTATTCAGAGTTCTACCATCTACAGCATTTTGATATTAAGCAGCTAGTTCAGTTCCTCTTCAAACAGACCATAACATCTTCTATGATCACAAGCAGACCAGGGTCCTAGTTAACATTTCTTCCAAATAACACTACCAGCAGTTCTGCATACCCTCAGCAATGTTCTTAAAAACACCATCCCAGTTCAAATCCCAAGAGTATGAAAAGTTTTTGTTTTAAAATCAGCCTTAGAATCCACCAGATTTTCCATTGTCACCTTGACTTCCAGGTTGAAAATTAATTATTATCAAACTGCAGCAATGAGAAATTTGAATAATGCTGTGACATGTGTAAAGGAGTAGATACTGACCTAGATAACAGAAAACGAAAGACAATCCAGTCTGTCTGACCAGCTGTTACATTTCCTGCTTTCTGCCAGAATAGTATTTCTACTGCTAGACCTGAATAGGTAAGAGTGCTAACCTTTTATAAAAATCTAATTTTGTTTGGAGTTAGCATTTTACAGAAATCTTGTTAAATTCAGGAGTTTCAATTCTTTTGAAGTACAAGATTACTTTTCAAATTTAATGGCAACCCAGAATTTACCTCTAAGAAAATACTGCACAGCTGAGACCCAGGTAATGTTCTAGGGGCCCAGGTTCAAATTCAAAATCTGGAATGAACAGTTTATTGACGACCATGCCCTTAAAGACATTGACTCTAGACTCTCAGCAATGTGGTTGACCCTCAAGTGGGATAAGCAATAAAGGCTGACCTAGCCAGCACTGCCCTCATCCTGCGAATGAATAAAAAGCTCTTAGATAGGTAGTTGAAAGGTGGGTTAGATACTTAACTGTCTTTATTTGAGAGTGTCTCAAAGATCTGGGGTCAGTGCAAGTTTCAATCCTGTTCAATACCATTTTTCTTATTTTAAAAGATGCTGAATTATTTGCTACTAAATGGATGTCTCTTAGATATTATAGGAAGAGGAAGTAACAAAGACGATTGATGAGGGCAGAACAGTAGATGTGATCTATACGGACTTCAGTAAGGCGTTCGACAAGGTTCCCCATGGAAGACTGATTAGCAAGGTTAGATCTCATGGAATACAGGGAGAACTAGCCATTTGGATACAGAACTGGCTTAAAGGTAGAAGACAGAGGCTGGTGGTGGAGGGTTGTTTTGCAGACTGGAGGCCTGTGACCAGTAGAGTGCCGCAAGGATCAATGCTGGGTCC
Source organism: Hemiscyllium ocellatum (assembly GCF_020745735.1). Lineage (NCBI taxonomy): Eukaryota > Metazoa > Chordata > Chondrichthyes > Orectolobiformes > Hemiscylliidae > Hemiscyllium > Hemiscyllium ocellatum. The sequence continues at coordinate 81,846,907 of NC_083413.1, read as the reverse complement.
TCTACCTTTTGTCATTTTTCATAATTGATTTGGATGCGAGGCATAAGAGGTACAGTTAGTAAGTTTGCGAATGACTTCAAAGTTGGAGGGGTAGTGGGCAGCGAAGAGGGATCTGGACCAGATGGGCCAATGGGCTGAGAAGTGGCAGATGGAGTTTAATTCAGATAAATGCGACGTGCTGCATTTTGGGAAAGTAAATCTAAGCAGGACTTATACACTTAATGGTAAGGTCCTAGGGAGTGTTGCTAAACAAGGAGACCTTGGAATGTAGGTTCATAGCTCCTTGAAAGTGAAGTCGCAAGTAGATAGGATAGTGAAGAAGGCATTTGGTATGCTTTCTTTATTGGTCAGAGTATGGACTACAGGAGTTGGGAGGTCATGAGGCGGCTGTACAGGACATAGGTTAAGCCACTGTTGGAATATTATGTGTAATTCTGGTCTCCTTCCTATCGGAAAGTTGTTGTGAAACTTGAAAGGGTTCAGAAAAGATTGACAAGTATGTTCCCAGGGTTGGAGGGTTTGAGTTATAGGGAGAGGCTGAACAGGCTGGGGCTGTTTTCCCTGGAGCATCGGAGGCTAAGGGGTAACCTTATAAAGGTTTACAAAATTATGAGGGGCATGGATAGGGTAAATAGGCAAAGTCTTTTCCCTGGGGTGGGGGAGTCCAGAACTAGAGGGCATAGGTTAGGGTGAGGGGGAAAACGTATAAAAGAGACCTACGGGGCAACTTTTTCACGCAAAGGGTAGTAGGTGTATGGAATGAGCTGTCAGAGGAAGATTAGATTAGATTAGATTACTTACAGTGTGGAAACAGGCCCTTCAGCCCAACAAGTCCACACCGACCCGCCGAAGCGCAACCCACCAATACCCCTACATAACACTACGGGCAATTTAGCATGGCCAATTCACCTGACCCGCACATCTTTGGACTGTGGGAGGAAACCGGAGCACCCGGAGGAAACCCACACAGACACGGGGAGAACATGCAAACTCCACACAGTCAGTCGCCTGAGGCGGGAATTGAACCCAGGTCCCTGGTGCTGTGAGGCAGCAGTGCTAACCACTGTGCCACCGTGCCGCCCCCAAAGTGGTGGAGGCTGGTAAAATTACAACATTTAAGAGGCATTTGGATGGGTATATGAATAGGAAGGGTTTGGAGGGATATGGGCCAGGTGCTGGCAGGTGAGACTAGATTGGGTTGGGATATCTGGTCAGCATGGACGGGTTGGACTGAAGGGTCTGTTTTCATGCTGTACATCTCAATACTCTATGACGTGATTATATAGTTGCCATGTCCCACAAGACCATAAGACAGATGACTGGTGGTCTAACTGAAGGGGGTGGATCACCATACCTCAGGCAAGGCAAGAAATTAAAAAGCAGTGTCAATAAAGCAAGGGAGGAAACAGCAGGGGCACTGACAATAATTTTCAATTTCTCTCTGGCCACAGGAGAAGTGCTATGGGGACTGGTGGTCAGCCAATAAAGGACCAATATTCAAGAATTGAGCCAAGGACAAACTCAGCAAACAAGCCAATTAATCTCAGCGATGAAGAAACTCTTGGAAGCAATTCTGAGGGATAGAATTAATTTGTTATTGGAAAGGCAGGGATTAAATCAAGGACAGTCAGCATGGTTTCATTAAGGGGAAGTCATGACTGACCAATTTGATTGAATTTTTTAAAGATGTGACCAAGTTCATAAATGACAATCTACTTGGACTTCAAGGTTTTTCATAAGATCTCACATGGGAGACTGATCACAATAACAGTCCATGGGATCCAAGGAAATGTGGTAAACTGGATCCAGAGTTGGCTGAGTGGCAGCAAGTAGACAGTCATGGTCAAGGAGAATTTTGTGACTGGAAGTCTGTGCCCCATGGACTTCCAGATACCAGCATTAGAGCAGATTTACCAGGGTGCTGCCCTGGGACTGAGGTTGTTTTCCTTAGAGCAGAGGAGATTGAGGAGGACGGGATTAAGGTGTACAGCATTATGAGGGCTATTATAAAGGTAAGGAGCAGGTAGTTTACAGAGGATGAGAGAAAACAGTTTTTTTTACCTGGAGGTTGGTGGGAATCTGGAACTCACTACCGGTTAGGGTGGTAGAGGCAGAAATCTTCAAACATTTAAGTAGTGTTTTGGTGCAAACTTGCAACACGAAGGCATACAAGGTTATGGCTGAAAATGGGTTGCTGGAAAAGCACAGCAGGTCAGGCAGCATCCAAGGAGCAGGAGAGTCGACGTTTTGGGCATGAGCCCTTCTTCAGTTCCTGAAGAAGGGCTCATGCCCGAAACGTCGACTCTCTTGCTCCTTGGATGCTGCCTGACCTGCTGTGCTTTTCCAGCAATACACTTTCAGCTCTGATCTCCAGCATCTGCAGTCCTCACTTTCTCATACAAGGTTATGGGCCAAATGCTGGATTATATTAATGAGGTGATTGTTTTTGGCTTGGGGGTGTGGGTTCATGGCCACTTGCACAAGTACTGGGGAAAGTGAAATCTGTATCATTGAATTGGTCTATATCTGAACCATGTTGTGGCTGATATTCTTGCAAGCTGTATAATTAGCTGTATAATAACAAAGTAATTCATAATTCTCACATGGAATGTGGACAAAGCCAGCAATTGTTGCCCATTCCTACTTGCCCTTAAATAGAAAATGTCTTGCTTGAACGCTTGAAAGAGACAATCACTGGGTCTAAAGCTATAGTTCTGGAATTGCATGAAGGCCAAACCAGGTTAAGGATGATAGATGTGCTGCCCTAAAATAGTCATTGGCAAACCAGACAAGCATTTATGAAAGTTGACAGTGGCTACATGGTCACCATTAGTTTAATTCCAGATTTAACAGAATTCAAATTCCAGTGGGATTCAACTTGATGTCCCAGAATATTATTCTGGGATCCTATGATGACACTACCTTCCCTTTGCTGCAGCAAGGAGTCAAATATCTTTAAATATAGTATGAAGGGACAAGGTAAAAGAGGAAAAAAAAGGTATTAAAATGGAAATTGATAAACAGACTGTGATAGAAAGAGATAGACCATATAAATTTAAAGGAGAGATGTTGCAGAAACAATAAAAAAAATTTTCAAAAATCCTTTGTAGAACAGAATTTGAATATTGCTGAAACAAAAAGACATTGTGTGACATTTTTCATCTTTTACTCATCAATTTAAGAAATCAATTCGAGGGAAAGTTTTAGTGACCCAGATCCAAATTTCTACCAACTGAACCTGCCATAGCCAGTTGTGCTCAAAAACAAGGTAAAGAAGTTTTGCTTAACTTGTGCAAGAGCAATAACAGCCTGGTGATAAATACAATTGCGTTCAGCACCATTGTTCACTGCATCCACACATATGTGGTTGCCCAAGACACAAAACTCATGTCTCTTCAATCTTTATTTTCACCATGACCTGGACAAATGATTGGGTGAATTGCTACAACCAGTCCTGATCAATTTTTATACTCAAAAAAAAAACCATGAAGGATTCTTTCATGTCTATGAAAACCATGCAGGACAAGTATTCCAACAGTCATGCAGCGTCCATGTACTCATTTCACCATACTAGTCAATTCACCAACGTACCCCTGAAGGAAGCCAGAGAATCTACACTGCAGCATGACATCATGGTAATCTAGACCCACTAGCATGGTGTGCATCAGTATTCATTGAGGTTATGAACTCAGCAACTCATGCGTCAAAAATCAGTTTCAACACCACCACGAAATGCCAAATAGATGTTTCTGCTGTGGGATCCCATTGACCTTGCATCTGCAAACATGTTTTTGTTGGATTCCATGACAAACGCATCTCTGATGAAATGACATCTAGTCTTCTACCCCTTGGATAATTTCCATTATATAAACGATGATTGCTACATTTGAACATACAGCTACATGCAAAACCTCTCTTACATTTCTTAATAAGACCTATCGTGTGCTCAAAGTTTTGAATTGGAAAAGTCAAATTAACTCCATTCCCTCAATGTCCTAGTTGAGACATCAACCAAGGAGCTCTCTGCAACTGTGTACTACTTCAAACCTACCTTCACTGGTCAGTCTACTCATTCAGGTCAGACAGTTCTATGAACTAGAAGACTGGCCTTATCACACCTTGTACTTAGGATCTGAGCCATAATGTTTACCAGGCAAATCTAATGCTGAACTAGGATACAAAGCCAAGCTTTGGAGTATTGACTACTCTGGTCAGATCATTTCTCTCCATAGCCTGCTCAAACTCATGAAAAGGCCCCAAGGTGATCACTACTAGTCCTGTAAATTATCTAGTCTACCTTAGATTACCCTGGAAGGGTAAGGTATCTCAGAGGTTAAAGCAACAGCTCACTCTTTCACACTGCTAATATGCAGCAGGAATGAGTGGTGCTCATCACTAGCAAGATACTGTCATCAAGCCAAAATAATATTCTGCATATTACACAAATAGTATATGAAGTTCAGTTCTGGTGTGATATCAGGCATGTAGATTGTACATTCCAAAGACTCATGTGTCATATCAAACTGTATATTCCTTTGGATGTTCACAACAAGCAAGGGAATATCTCTCCCCAGCCAGCCAGCCTGCCCTCAAATCTCTCAACACTGTCCAAAATGAGCTGCAATTCAACAACTGGACAAACAGTTGCTAGACAATCCAGAATATGCAACAAAATTATACTGACATCAATTGAAACTCATCAGGCAGGCTTGCAGTATGGTGCATTTGCATGCATGAGAGAATCGACACATACCAATATACAAGACCCTGTTCTTTACAGACAAAGAAAAATAAATGTAGATGCACAGAGTCTGTTTCATCAAGAAAACTGGTAACACCCATTCTCCCTAAACAAAGTCAACCTGTTTTGGTTTCAAATTTAAACAAAGACAGGCTATTACCTATCATTAATTGGTGAATTCGCCATAGCAATGCCTCTACTAAAGTCTCTTTGCCAATCAGCACTCTCCTCTCACGCAGAATAAATGCCTGTTCTCCCCTTGAATTGGTATTCTTGCAAACTGCCTTGATGAGCACAGGACAAAGAACTTGGACAAAACGTGTCTTTTGTCAGCAATAAATAAGGACAAAACTAAGGATACTAGTTAAGTACACAACATTTGAAAGTAAACAGATTATACTCCCAGTTAAATCAAAATAAACAAATGCAATCTGTTGCCATTACAAAGCCATGGCTGCAGAATAACATGGAGTGGGATTTGAATATTGAAGGGTATAGGATATTTAGGAAGGACAGACGGTGAGGAAACGTTGAGGGGCGATTCTGCTAGTTAATTATGGTAAGAGCACAATAAAGAATGTGTGACAATTTAACTGGGAAGAGTATACCAATAATCGAGCCCCACTGTTTCACAGGGTGTCACAAATGTTCAATTCACCTATTGTAGAGATTAAAATTAATTCACACCAGGCTTTGTAATTTAGAGAAAGTAACTTTATTGTCAACACATAATTTTAACAACACACAATAGATAAACGAAAAGATTTCTAATCCACTCTGTTACTTAAAAATGCCATAGACACATGTGCACATTAATGATTTTCAACAGGATTGGCACAAAAGTTATAAAATCAGAATTTTGTGTGGGGAAGCATGCCATTCAGCTCTGCAAAGAGGGTCCCACACAGACCCAGATCCTACTACCCTATTGCTGTAACTTTGCATTCCCACAGCTCATCCACCAAGCCTGCACATTCACGGACACTATGGCCAATTTAGCATGGCCAATCTAGCCAACCTGTACATCTTGGATTGTAGAAGGAAACCAGAGTCCCTTGGTAGAAAAGTATAGACAGAGGTAACTAAGATTTTGAGGAAGAAAAGTCCAGATCTGATCTAAATCATTTCTCTCCATTCTTTTTGATGTTAACAATGATGACATGGTGTGGTCTATAAAAAGTGATGGTTATTATTTGACATTTGACGAGTTGACTTAGTCTTTTCCTTATAGAGATAGACAATGCTTTATCCGAAACCCTCAGGACCAGCTGTCTTTCAGGCTTCAGAAATCTTTGGATAAAGGATTAAATGACATTTTCAAAGTAAAGTAATAAAAAAGAACCAAACAGCAGACCCATCTGTGATTACTATGAGCACTGAGACAGAAGTGATGCCTGCCAGGGATGGGCCACGCTGCTGCATTACATCTGAGTGACATGGGTCGAGTGGGTGTGGAGTTGCATTAACAAGGTTGTTTGGCGTGCAAACAGTTAATGAGAAAAAAAGCTTCGGATTTCGGATAAAGGACTGTCTACATGTATTAGGATTCCCTCACGTTTCTTGGTTCTTCTATTTTACACACACTGGGAAAGGGAGAAAGATAAATGTTTCCAGTTTGCCCACTCTGAAGTCTCTGGGTGCATTGTGCTTACAGATCTGTAACAAACTGCAGCTGGATCAACCCAAGGACAGTTGTCATGTGTATGGGGTATGAGCAGGTAGGGAAAGTGTTAAGTTCTGAGTTTTGTGAAACAAGAGGTTCAGCTGAGCATGACTCAGATCCGATAAGAATGTGCAGTTAACAATGGGCTGATGGAGGCAAGGGTGAAGGGTTAACAAGGAGGAAAAGCATTCATTACGTACAGCCATTTAACAATATTGGAAGCATTCAGCATGCAAAGACAGTTAAACAAGGTGAAAAGTATTCATTATGTGAAGCCAGTTAAGGTTAAGAACATTCATTGTGTAACAGCAGATGGCTTAATCTTTACTATTGACACTCGCCAATTGTAACGGTCACCCAATCAATATGTATGTTGCCTTATCTGGATTCTCCTACCTGTAAAATGACTAAATAATTAATTAAGAATCTGTTGTTCCAGAGAGAAGACCGAGAACTCATGTCCGTACGCACATGGGCAATCGTTCTCTCTCCCTCCAGAGCTTGGAATAAAGATGAAGGAGGTGTCTGAGTGTTTTGCTTCAACTGAGGTGAGAATGGGACAAGAATCAGTTATTCCTTAACTGAAAAACTTAAGAGGTTTGTAAAATCATGAGGGGCACAGCTAAGGCAAATAGCCAAGATATTTTCCCCAGGGTAGGGGAGTCCAAACCCAAGGGTTTAATGTGAGGGAGGAAAGAGTTAAAAAGGACCTGAAGTATAGTTTTTTTCTCCCCCCCCAGTGTGGTGTGTGTATGGAACAAGCTGCCAGAGAAAGTGGCAGAGGCAGGTACAATTAGAACATTTAAAAAAGATATTTGGAGAGGTACATGGATAAGAAATATTTAGAGTGATATGGGTCAAATGCAGGCAAATGGGATTAGGTCAATTTTGGAAACCTGGTCAGCATGCATGAGCTGGGCAAAGGGTTCACTTCCATGATGTCGGACTCGATAATATAGAGGTAGTGGCACCAGAAGGTAAGCATCAATTTTAGTGTTTCACCAGCACACTGTCTTACAATATCAACTCTCCTTGAATCTTAGCTATACAGCATTCCATTCTGATTTATAATCCAAAAAGAAAACTGTTGTCCCTTACAAGCAGGGTGACTCAAGTTTAAGAAACTAGGGTGTGGAGACTGTTTAGGTAAAGATGAGAAATGATAAAGACAAGAACTACTTGAGAGAAAGGTGTGCAGGCAGCCCCAATAGCAACCACATGGAAGAAATAATGGGAGCTTGTAAGACAGGCTCATGAAAGATGAATCATGATCATGAAAGATTTTAATCCACATATAGACCAAAAAAAAATCAAATGGGCAAATATACCAGTTGATGGAATATTTTTGAGGTAGCTTCTTAGAACAGGAGTATCTGGAGCCAACCAGAGAGTTGGATATACTAGACGTGTGTGTGTGTGTGTGTGTGTGTGTGTGTGTGTGTGTGTGTGTGTGGGCAGGTGGGAAGGGAGAAGAGAAATTGGTTCCAAAACTACATTTTTCTTGAAAAGCTTAAAATTACAACAATTACATCTACATGAAAGCAGAGCTTGCTAAAATGAATTGGCAAATACGGTAAAAGGAATAGGGCAATATAGAGATGCAGTGGCAAGCATTTAAGAGGATAGTTCAGAATACACAGACACATTCCAACAATAACAAACATTCCAAAGGATGGACCAAGCATCTGTAGTTATCCAGAAAAGTTAAAGTTAAAGATGATATCAAACTTGAAGAAAGAGCATTAATCACACAAAGATGTGTGACAGGTCAGAATACAAAAACAGTAAACATTACAATGGAAAAGGTTTAGTGGAAAATAAAAGCAGTGTGGAGTTAACATATTGGCATGGATAGAAGATTCAAGATTAGAGCAGTGCTGAAAAAAGCACAGCAGGAAAATCTATGTTTCGGGCAAAAGCCCTTCATCAGGAATGGATAGAAGATTGCCTGTTAATCAGCCAGACAGTAGTACTAAATGAGTCTTCTTCACGTTGGCAAAATGTAACAAGCAGTGTGCCACAGAGACTGGTGCTGAGACCTCAAATGTTCATACAAATGACTTCGGTGAAATGACAGAAAAATGGTAGTTAACTTTGTTGATAGCACAAAGACGGATAGAGAAATAATCTGTGAAGAAAACATAAGGAGGCTGAGGAACTGAAGAATCACTTTGCGTCAGTTTGGAAGACACTAGTAATATTCCAAAACTTCGAGCGAGTCAGGGCAGAGCCGAGTATGGTGCTGTCACCAAGGAGAAGGTGCTAGACAAACTGAATGGCCTGAAGGTGGATAAATGTCCTGGACCAGATGGATGATACCTCAGTGTTCTAAAAAAGATGGTTGAAGAGATAGTGGAGGCATTAGTGGTGATCTTTTAGGAATCGCTAGAATCAGGGAGAGTCCCAAAGGACTGGAAAATCGCTAACATGACACCCGTTTAAAAAAGGAGTAAGGCAAAAGATGGAAAATTACAAGCAGATTAGCCTAACCTCAGGTGTAGGTAAGATTTGGAGTCCACTGTGAAGAATGAGATGACTGAATACTTGGAAATGTATGGTAAAATAGGGCAAAGTCAGCATGGTTTCATCAAGGGGAGGTCATGCCTGACAAATCTGCTAGAATTCTTTGAGGAAGTAACGAGCAGGTTAGACCAAGGAGAGCCAATGGCTGTTATCTATCTGGACTTCAATAAGGTGTTGACAAGGTGCTGCACAGGAGGCTGCTGAGCAAGATAAAGGGCCCATGGTGTTAGAGTTAAGGTGCTAGCAGGGATAGAAGCTTGGCTGTCAATCAGGAAGCAGAGATTGGGGATAAAATGTTCTGTAAGTAAAAAGGGAGGTCTGCAGATGCTGGAGATCAGAGCTGAAAATGTGTTGCTGGTTAAAGCGCAGGTCAGCCAGCATCCAAGGATGCTGACTGACCTGCTGCGCTTTAACCAGTAACACATTTTCAATGCAGATAAAATGTTCTGTCTCAGGATGGTGACAAGTGGTGTTATGCAAGGGTCAGTGTTGGGACCACAACTTTTCAACTTATACATTAAAGGATCTAGCTGAAGGAACTGAGGGCATTCTGGCTAACTTTGCAGATACTACAAAGATAGGTAGTGTTGAGGAGGCAGGGAGGCTGCAGAAGGATTTAGACAGATTAGGAGAGTGGGCAAAGAAGTGGCAGATGGAGTACAATGTAGGAAATAACGGGTGTCATGTTAGCGATGCACTTTGATAAGAAGAGTTGAAGAATGGATTATTTTCTAAGTGGGGGGAAAATTCAGAAGTCTGAAGTTACAAAAAAGACTTGGAAGTTCTAGTCCAGAATTCTCTCAGGATAAATTTGCAGGTTGGGTCAGTAGGAAGACAAGTGCAATGGTGGCATTTATTTTCAGAGGACTTGAATATAAAAGCAGGAATGTACTTCTGAGGCTCTACAAGGCTCTGGTCAGACCACATTTGGAGTATTATGCGCAGTTTTGTGCCTTATATCTCAGGATGGATGGACTGGCCCTGGAGTGGGTTCAGAGGAAGTTCACGAGAATGGTTCCAGGAATGGAAACCATAACATATAGGGCACATTTGAGGGACATCTGGGCTTATAGTCAATGGAATTAAGAAGAGTATGTGGGGAATCTAATTGAAACTTACAGAATACAGAATGACCTGGACATAGATGTTGGGAAGATCTTTCCATTGGTAGGAGAGACTAGGATCTGAGGGCACAGCCTTAGAGTAAAGGAAAGACCTTTTAGAATGGAGATAAGGAATAACTTCAGACAAACAGTGGCAAATCTATGGAATTCACTGCCACAGAAGGCTGTGGACGGTAGGTCATTGAGTGATTTAAGAGCAAGACAGATAGGTTCTTGATTGTCACAGGGATCAAGGGTTATGGGTAGAAAGTGGGAGAACGGGGTTGACAAACTTTTCAACCATGATTGAATGGTTGAGCGGACTTAATGGGCTGAATGGCCTAGTTTTTGCTCCTGTGTCTTATGGTATTATATTTTAGGTAAAGTGAGTAGGCAAAGAGCTGGCAAAGCAGTAAGGGCATGGAATGCCCTGCACGCCAATATAGTTAACTCAGCCACATTAGGGAGATTTAAACAATCATTGAATAAGCAAATGGATGATGGGACAGTGTACAGGGATGGGCTTAGGTTAGTTCACAGGTCGGCACATCATTGAGGGCCGAAGGGCCTGTTCTGCAGTTTTGTTCTATAATCTATATGGTCTATATATAAATGGCGTATAAATGAGGAAAAATTGGAAGAATAAAAAAAGCATATTATCTCAATGGTGAGAGACTTCAGAGTTCAAATATGGGTGGGGAGGTGGAATCTGGGTGCCCTCATGCATGAATCATGAAAGACTACAATGCAGGTTAGGAAAGCCAATGGTATTATACAGTCATACAGCATGGAAACAGAGCTTGGTCCAACTCATCCGTGCCGAATGTTATAATTGTTAGGTTATGTTTCAGTTGTACAGGGCATTGGTGAGACTGCATCAACAGTATGTGTACAGTATTGGTTACAGAAACAGAAGATAGGAGAAGTAGGCCTTCAGCACATCCACCTGGAACAAGCGATCAGTCCTCAGCAAAGGCCTTACCTCCATCCCTCTCCATTCATGGATGAATGAATTCAACACGAATTTTGACTTCTTCCGCTACCTCTGCCTCTGAGCTTACTTTTTCAATCAAGACTCCTGCCCACCTTCCAAAGACCCTTTTGCCTGACTCCAACACACCCCATGCCTGTGTTACCGTCCTTGACCTCTTTATTTCCAACTGACGCCGAGACATTGACTGCCTCAACTTATCCACCCCTCTCACCCACTCCAAACTCTTACTCTCAATGCGCAGCTCTCCATTCTCTCTGCTTCAACCCCAAATTCACCATCAAACCAGTGGACAATGGGGGGTTGCAGTGTTAATTTGGCGCACTGACCTCTACACCACTGAAGTCAGGTGCCAACTTGAAGACATCTCCTCCTACTGCTCCCTCAACCACAATCACAATCTCACCCACACCCCCACCTCCATCTCCCAGACCATATGCAACCTCATCACCTCAGGGGATTTCCCATCCCCAGCTTCCAACCTCCATTCGAGAACCCCTGCACCACCTGGTTCTACCTCCTACCCAAGATCCAGAAGCCTGACTACCCCAGCCATCTCAGCCTGCTCCTGCCCCACCGAATTCATCTCCACATACCTCAATACCGTCCTATCCCCCAGTCCAGGAACTCCCCACATACGTTTGGGACACCACCTCCTCCAAGACTTCCATTCCCCTGGCCCCCAATGCCTCAACTTCACCATGGACATCCAGTCTCTTCACAGCTTCATCCTCCATGACCAGGGCCTCCAAGCCCTCCATTTCTCCCTCACCCGACGTCCCCATCAGTACCCGTCCACTGACACATACATTCATTTGGCTGAACTGGTCCTCACCCTCAACAATTTCGCCTTCGAATCCTCCCACATCCTCCAGATGAAAGGGGTAGCCATGGGCACCCGCATGGGCTCTAGCTATGCCTCTCTCTTTGCCGGCTATGTGAAACAGTCTATTTTTCACAGTTACACCAGCACCACTATCCACCTTCCCCTGCGCTACATTGATGACTGCATTGACACCACCTCGTGCTCCCAAAACTAGGTTGAACAGTTCATCAACTTCACCGACACATTCCACGCGGACCTCAAATTCACCTGGACTATCTCGGACACCTTCCTCCCCTTCCTGGACCTCTCCATCTCCATCAATGGTGACCGACTCAACATTGACATTTTCTACAAACCTACCAACTCCCACAGCTATCTGGATTACACCTCCTCCCAACCTGCCTCCTGCACAAATACTATCCCTTATTCCCAATCCCTCTGCCTCTGCTGCATCCAGTCCCAAGAGGTCCAGTTCCACCACAGAATACACCAGATGGCCTTTTTCTTTAAAGACCACAATTTCCCCTCCCATGTGGTCGATAATGCTCTCCCGTGCATCATATCCACTTCCCACACCTCCGCCCTCGAACCCCACTCCTCCAATCGCAACAAGGACAGAACCACCCTGGTCCTCACCTTCCACCCCAAGTTCCGCATACATTGCATCATCCTCCGCCATTTCCACAACTTACAAACGGACCCCATCACCAGAGACATATTTCCCTCCCCACCCTTATACGCTTTCCGTAAAAAACATTCCCTCCTCAACTACCTCATCAGATCCAAGCCCCCTCCCCAACAACCCACCCTCCCCTCCTGACACCTTCCCCTGCCACCGCAGAAATTGGAAAACCTGTGCCCATACCTCCCTCCTCACCTCCATCCAAGGCCCCAAAGGAGCGTTCCACATCCAAAGTTACACCTGCATTACTACACATGATTTACTGTATCAGTTGCTCCCAATGCAGTCTCCTCTACATTGGGGGACATGCAGGTTCTGGACCTTCTCCATCACCTCTCACTTACCACCCAATGCCTAGAGGAAGAATACTTCATCTTCCACCTGACGGCCCTCCAACCCCATGGCATCAATATGGATTTCACCAGTTTCCTCATTTCCCTTTTCCCCACTGTACCCCAGTTCCAACCTTCCAGCTCAGCACCATCCTCATGACCTGTCCCATTTGTCCATCTTCCTTCCCACCTATCTGCACTATCCTCCCCTCCAATCTATCACTTTTATCCCTACCTCAATCCATCTATTGCACTCTCAACTACGTTCCTCCCAGCCCCACAGCCCTACCATTTATCTCACCACACCCTCAGCTCACGCCTCATTCCTGATGAAGAGTTCCTACTCCTTGGATGGAGCCTGGCCTGCTGTGCTTTTCCAGGACTATACCCTTTACTTCAGCCCTTTGAGCCTGCTCCAGCATACAACATGACTAATCATTCAAATCAGTCCCCTCTTCCAGCTTTCTCCCTGTACCCTTTGATGCTTTTAGCTGAAGAATAATATCCAACTCCTTCTTGAAAACATTCAACGATTTGGCCTCAACCACTTTGTGGCAGAGAATTCCACAGGCTCTGTGTACCCCACCTCTTTTTTTTAGTATAAGAGCAGTACACTAGCTTAATGGTTAGCACTTCTGCCTCACAGCACAAGGTCCCAGGTTTGATTTCACCCTTGGGCAACCCTCAGACTTTGCACATTCTCCCAGAGTCTGTGTGGGTTTCCTCCAGGCGTGCCGGTTTCCTTCCACAGTGCAAAGATGTGCAGGTTAGGTGGGCTAGCCAAGTGAAATGCAGGGATAAGGTCGAGAGGTGGGTCTGGGTGGGATGCTGTACTGAGAGTCAGTGTGGACTAAATGGGCTGAATTGTTTGCTGCCAGAGATTCTATGATACAATTCTATGATCAATACATTGGTAGCAATTCAGTGAAGCAATATCAGACCAATACCTGGAGTGGATGGGTTGCTTTGAGAGAGAAGACTGGACTAGCTAGGTTTGCATCCACTGAATTCCAGTGATTCTGAAGGGTTTTTCCACGTGAAGGTAGAAAAGAATCTATCCTCTAGGTAGGGTCACTTTTTTAAAATACAAGATTAACTTGTCTTAAGTAGGCAATTATTTATTTTCTCAAAGAGAGCTGAAAATGCCTGTATATGGCAGCAGAAATATTTAAAGCAGATGTGGTTAGGTTCTTGATAATCAAGGTTATTGGGAGCAGGTTGGAATGTGGGTAATCAAATCAGCCACTGGAGGGGTCTGACAGGATTGGGTGGCCTATGCTAGCTCCAATTCATATGTTTGTGTGCAACAGAAACGAATGTGCCAGAGTTCCTACATCGCTCTAGGTGAGACAGAGTTAATCAACCCGACAGAAGGTCCTTATTATTATTCCTCAGAAGAAGAATGAGGATATAAGCAGCCAGGGTTTCTAGCCCACAGGACTTGTAAGAGCACTCTAGTCTAGAAAAATAGATCAATGCGTTGGGTGAAGTACTAAGAAATAACAGTGCTGCAATTCATACTTCAACTATAACGAATGAGGGGTAGCTGGTACAGAATTTACTGTCAAGGGCATCAAGTCAAGAAGTGTGCGATAAACTCAGTCTTAAAACGTTATGGTGTAATTTTAACTTTCTACCCTAACCTTTGAAAAAGCAGTCTGTCTATTCCTGAGCAATTATTAAAACATTCTAAGAAATGAGCAGCATAAATGAACAGGCAAGAAAAGATATATTAGAATTGTCCAGCCTGAAGCTACATGCACCAAGCATAGTCAACAATGAAGCACTGTGCTAGACAGCAGCCATGAAGGCACTGAATTTTAATTAATAGTGGAATATAGCTTTAACAAACATGTGAGGGTTCAATGTCAACATTCTCTTTGATAACACTGAACCATGGAATTCTCCTGAAGGAAATTTTAACATGTAATAATCCTCTTGCCACCCCCTCAGTCACCAAGCCAAAATCAACAGACTACCTATGATTGCCCCAACACTGCCACATGTCCACTTCCACAAATTTCATTCTCACAGCCAAAAGCTGCACCAGTGGACTGCTGAAACCTTTTCCTCAGCGAGATAATGCTTTCTGTTTGCGTGGAGCATTAAGAAATACTCCACAGGTTTGGCAGCATCCCAGAGACAGAAGTTTAAAAGCAATTTTCATCAGAAAAGTTAGAAATGCATTAGGTTTGAGTAAGGGGCAGGTAGTATCAATAATTAACTTTAAACTTTATTCTGTATTTTTCTGTGGCATGGACAAGTTGGACTGTAGGGTCTGTTTCTGTGCTGTACATCTCTATGATTCTATAACTCTAAAAGAGGGAGATATGGATGGGTTGATCAGAACAGTGGCTGGTAGAACTTTAATGCTGAAATTCTGGGAGGACAGTCAAAGCCAGGAGTGCATAGAAGCACTGTATGAAGAGCAAAGAGAATGATAGGACCCAGGGTAGCTTCGAGGTTCAGCAGGACATTGGTGCGCATGTACATTGACCCCCAACAGCAATAGGACAGGTGAATAAGGTGGTTACAGCAACATATGAAATATTTGCCTTTTTTCCCCCAAGAATACAAGAACAGGGAGATGAAGAAGGAATTGTGCAGTACTCTGTGAGAAGAATGTGGTCACACTGGAAAGGACACAGAAGAGATTCACCAGGAAGTTGCCTGGGCTACAGTATTTCATTTATGAAGGCAGGCGAGATCGACTGGGGTTGCTTTCCTTGGAGCAGAGAGCCTGAGAGTGACCTGATTGAGGTCTACAAAAGTATGGGGCACACATAGGGTCATCAGGAATAAACCTGTTCCTCGAATAGAGAGATCAACGATCATGGGCGATAAATTGAAAGGTAAGGAGCAGGAATGAATTTAAAGAAAATTTTCTTCCACTCAGTATGGGGTGGGCATCTGGAACATTCTGCCCAAAATGACGGTAGTGACAGGAACCATTGCAACACTTAAGTATTTAGACAATCACGAAGTGACATAATATACAAGGCTAAAAAAGGGTCAACGGCTAAAAAAAGTCAGTCAAATTAGAGCTGATAGGTACCTGATAACCAGTAAGGACACGATGGGTCAAAGGGAATCTTTCCATGCTGAAATGTTTGCATGACTGTAGGAAGAATGTTCAGTTAACTTGAGTGCATGGGACTATAACACTTCAGAAACTATTTTGTTTACAAGCAATTTAATGAGGCATTACAACCTTGACTTGAAGAGGTGGGGGTTAAAGTTCAGTGCATTAAAAATTGTACTGTTGCCAAGTAACAGTGGCTCAGTGGCACAGAAAACAGAACGATCAGTCAACCTGCATGTGGTATATGCCAGAAAGTGAAACATTTCTGGACACTGGCTTGACCGAATTTGTGCTGCTCTCAAAGTAAAGTAATAAAGAGTTCAACTTGCTGTTTGCTTTAGGTGTCTTGGGGAAAAAAATACCCAACGAAAGGAAAAAAATCATCTCATGGCTATACAGAAATTTGCCAAAGGAAAACCGGTTGCAGCTGTAACAACCTGGGCCTGAACAGGGAGCCTTAACGTGGATATAATAGAGACTCTTCAATGAGGTTTGAGTGTTTGCAAGGATATTGCTGAGAAAAAAGGGGTAATTTAAGTTTGAATACTTTTCTGACAAGTGTAACTCAATCTTTCCAACCTTCTGATTAGACTAGTGTGTGGAGCTGGAAAAAGCACAGCAGGTCAGGCAGCATCCAAGGAGCAGGTGAATCGATGTTTCAGGCATAAGCTCTTCTATCAGGAATCTGATTAGACTAGTATAGTTCTTTGCATGGCCTTGTTTAATGCAAGCTTTATTCTGTGTTATAAACGCAAGAGTGCTCTGCCACTGACCTCCATGGTTTAAATAAAAAAGTTTGGATCCAACAAGCCAGGTTTCACTCTGAAGCTGTGCAGTACGCAGAGATGAAGGCGGTTACACTGGAAAGGGTACAAGAAATTCACCAGAAAACTGCCTGGGCTGCAGCATTTCAGTTATGAAGACAGACTAGATAGACTGGGGTAAAGGGACATAAAGTTTTATGATGGATGGAAGGGAGGAGAGATTAAGTGACAGCAGAGTTAGTCTCCCAGGACCAAACAGAATGATGTGACAAGGAAAGGTATCAGCAACACACCTAAAGCATTTGTACTCCTGTCTGAAAGCCGAGTGCACTGTTGCAGTGATACTCAATGCAAACTTGAGAAACTGCACCTCATCTTTCAATTAAAAACTTTACAGCCTTCAGACTCAACACGGACTTCAAATTCATACTGCAAAATCTGCCCCATTCTGTTTCCACTTTTTGCTTGTTTGTGTTTTCTTTATTTTTGCTTTAAGACAGCAATACATCTGCTCTTGGCATGTTGTACTTCTTTTGTTTCCTTAGTACTATTCCCTTTGCCCTGGAAGAGTAACTCTGCTGTCCTTTAATCTCTCCTGCTTTCTACTCTATCATGGACCTTCTTTTTGTTTTTTGCCCCATCCACTTCTTGAGCAAAATCTTGACTTTCTTCAGAACTAGGAGAAGTTTCAATCTAAAGCATCAACTCTCTCTCCACAGAGATTGCCAAGCTTGCTGAATGTTTCCAGCATTTTCAAACTTTAGGACTTCCAGGATCTGTAATATTTTGCTTTTTGATCAGAGCTTGATGCAAACAGAGTCATACCGAGATCAGTTCTGAAGGACAAAAGGCTATTTTTCATTTTTCAGGACTATAAACCGAAATGATAGCTGGCCTGAATAACTGAAAAAACATGGATCATACTGTGTATTGTTCAGCTGTGCAAAATAATACTGTTTTGGGGAAGCAAAAATAGGGAGGAGAATGAGAGATTGAATGCCACCAAAATCTTTCAAATTAAAAAAAGTTCTACCTGGTTGAGCTCCAGTGAAAATAAAAGTTCCAAAGTAGCAGAGATTTAAAAAACATCCACAGCATGCAGACAGGCAGCATCCCCTCCCTCAGTGTCCATATGGGGAAAAAAAGATAAAAACTGCAAAAGCTTAAAAGACTTTGTACAAGACAGGAAAAAAAACTAAGTATTCAATCAATCATTGAATCACAAGGATGACAAATCGTCATTGCAAAAATCAGAATCACTGTAAAACATGAAGGACTTTCCATTCTGTAGTCTGGACATTTGATCTTTGAATTCTGTTTCCTGTGTGAGAGTATATTTCAAGGTATAATGAGGTAGATCGCAAATTGCTCTTGCTAAAATGAGAATGTGTATAGGGTATAAACAGGTAGGGAAAAAGTTGAGTTCTGAGTTTTGCGAAACATGAGGTTCAGCTGAGCATGACTCCGATCAGATAAGAACTTACAGTTAACAATGGAATGCTGGAGGCAAGGGTAATGGGTTAACAAGGTGGAAAAACAGGCATTATGTAGAGCCATTTAACAATATTGGAAGCATTCCGTACATAAGGTCAGTTTAATAAAGTAAAAAGTATTCATTGTGTGAAGCCAGTTAAGCTTAAGAACAGTAATTATGTAACAGCAGATGGTTTAATCTTTACTGTTGACACTCGCCGATTGTAACAGTCACCCAATCAATTGTATGTTGTCTTATCTGAATGCTCCTCCCTATAAAATGATTACATAATTCATTAAGAAACTGCTACTCCAGAGAAGACCGTGAACTCATGTCTGTGTACATGGACGATCGTTCTCACTCCCTCCAGGGCCCAGTATAAAGATGAAGGAGGTAAAACTATGTCTTGAGCGTTTGCTTCATCTGAGGGGGGAAACAGGATGACAAAAGTCTTGTGGGTTACAATGAAAGTAATTAATGTTGCTGAAGGAAATGGCGTGAATTACTTTTGCCCCAATTAAAAGGCAGGCAACTTGAGTACTCTTATGATCTCATTGAATTTTATACATTCTGTGATAGCTTGTGAAACAGTGGGACATATTTATTGGTGCACTCCTCCCAGTAAGTTTTGACAATTGTTACATCACCAAGGACACTCCAATTCCCTCCTCCTCCCCCCCGCCCCAAATCTACTTATACACAGATTTTAATTCCCTTTACTCACCAAAACCAGATTGAACTTTTCCCATCGTATTCATCTCTACCATGAAGGAACAGTTCTTCAGTGTAGAGTTTTGCTTTCTGGTAACACAGCTATTTAAGAATGTAGCGTAGGCCAAATTCATACTAGGGTCATGTAGAAACCACCTACTCAATGACAAAACTCAAGGCAGCCTCATACATAAACTCAGGCACAAGCACAACCTTTCATCCAAGTCACACTAATCCTTCCACTCCCACACATGACATGACATTCTGGAAGTCAGAGCATGTGTGCTGTTGTGCATTTGAAATTTTGCTCACAACAGCTGGAACACATACTCAAGGGGGCTGGGTTAAAAAACAATTGAGACGGTGGACACTGCAAACTGTTTTTTAATCAAGCACAGTGTTGGGAACATCTGTACTGTTATTTTACTCAACATAATCCCTTTACATACAACTTTCTCACAGCTTCTTTGAAAATGGAAACAAAAAACCTGTACAAGTTATGAAAATAAATAAACTATAGATGTTGGAGGAATATTACTTGATGATCACTTTTCAAGATACACAAGTCGAAGAAAAGACACTTTATGAAATTGGACCAACCAGCTTCTTAGTACAGCTAAATCATCATGGGGGTGGGAGGAGAGAAAAAGGGAACTCATCTTGCAAAAGTACATCAAGCAGATCATCACACATGAAGCACTCAGCTACTTACGATTATTGCTCGAGTAGTAAGGTTAAACAGCTTTGATCGACATACCCTATATATCCCTGCAAAGCACAGTTACTGTTAAACACAATTTAAATCATACATAACGTTTGAAATTGACCTCATCAGATACTGCAGTATGAAATTAAATTTTTAAAAAACTGAACATTTAAGAGTTTTATTAATCGGGAAGCAAAAAACAAGATAACCCAACTCTTTCTGCAATATGACAATTACAGCACAACTACACATTTGTGCATACAAAATCCAAACAGCTTGTAAGTGCACATGTACACACAGCAACACACTGTCCTCGTTAATACAAAGAAAATTGTGCTCAGGACAGGCATATTTCTCAGGCTAGGTTGTACAAAGAACCTCTCAAACTCAACACACCTCAACAGCTGAATGAAACACAGACTACAGCGTGAAAACACATGATCTTTAGTCATGCACCATTATGCACAGTACAAATAGACACATCTCACAAAGTCTGCAGTGTGCAGGGTGTGTATATACCACATTCAGCTGGATCTCAGTCCTGGTATTTATCCCACACCAGCAATCAATCAGCTTTAGGTATGTGAACATATAATCAATGGTCAGTTACCCTTTAATGAAGCGTGTAGGTTTGCCAAAGCCTGCTGCCACTATTTGTTTACAGGATTTCCGAACTGAAGATATGAACAGCTGCAAGCCCCACCAATGCTGGTAAAATTACTACAAAATGTTATGCCATGTAAGCAGCAACGAGTCCAGCCATGTTATTCTGAATCAGTTGAACACAAGTATGGGGATTTTTTGCAGAAGAGCTGGCCTAACCATAAATACCATGTCTCCACATACCCAAGGAATCTGAAAGGTCCTTATTCCCTATTCTCCAATAAAGAGAGCCAACACCCAACTGATTCAATATGTCCTACAGCAGCATGAAGCATTTACAAAGCTTTCCCTGCACAAAATAAAACAGAAATCTGCTCATATCCCATGCAAGAATAAAAGCAATATAAAGCAGGGTCTCAACCATTTCGATACGAGAAGCAAAACCCCCTGCTCAGTAACATTCACTAATCCTCAGACACAAAAGAAATCTGTCCCAACATCCCTCCACTCCACTACTGGTGGCTGACTCTATAACTATCCAAGACCCAAGTCCTCCACCCTGATCCCTTCCATATAGGTCTCTTTTCCTTTAAGATTCTTTGCAAAACCAGTCCAACTAAGCTTTTAGTCACTTGTCTTAATGTTTCCTGAAAGGGCAAGATGTCAAATGGTTCCTGTGAAATTCCTTGGGACGTCTTACTGTGTCAAACGTGCCGTGTAAAAAGGAAGTTTATTTATTGGAATGAATGAAGACATATACCAAGAAAAGTTAAGAGTTAACCTCAACAATGCAAAAAATTCAGAAAATTTCATGCAAATGATTCAATTCAAAGTGTTTTTTATAATAGTTCTGAACCAGATGCTTGAATGAACAATCGCAAAAGCTAACCTCCCACTGCTTTCTCACAAGCTCCAACAGTCTAGCTGCTAAAGAACATACAATGAAAACATTAATCCAAAAGGCTTTGGGCTATTATCAATAAAAGCATCAAAGGACCACAAATGCCCAAATCACAATCAATGGTTATAGAACACAGCAGTCATTTTCTGCTACCGATTTAAGATTCCAGCATTTTTTTAACGGTTCTATTGTTATTAAAAGGTCAGGAATTGATCTCCAAAAAAAAAAACAAGGTAAACTTGAGGAATAATAAAAAAAAAATCAGGCAAAGAATTTTTTTTTGCTTTGAACATTAGGAAGTTTCAGAAAAAGTAGTAAGAGACTTAAAAAAAAGCACCCACAGCAGCACTTCTGTTAATACATATCCAATCAAGTATCACTAAATGAGAGGACTGTACACATAAAACTAGATTTTGGAATATAATCATTGCTATAACTTTGAAACCTGGCATCCGATTTGTTTAAAGCAAACTGTAATAAGATAAGTGAGCAGGTAAACAGGGGAAAATTATTAACTAAGAACTCTATGTCTCTTCTCTGAAGAGATGCCAAGCTTTTGATTGCAACCCATTCTCAGGTAGGTTTAAAGATCTCCATAGGAATGGAAAGTTGAATTCAAGTACAGGATTGAGTTTAACTTCACATATTAGAGGGAAATAGAGATGAAGAACGTGTGCCTATTCAATGACAGCTTCATCATTTGGAGATATCTGGAATGCAACAAACCAAGCAATATCGTATGCATACACCGCATTGTAAAAGTACCACAGGGCTCCATAAAAATGTTATAAAACAAGAGGGAGCTGAGTCACATTCATAGACAACAGGGTTGAAGGCCAAATGCTTGATCAAATAAGTCAGTTAAGAAAAATCTCAGAGAGAGGAAGATAAAGAGACAGGGGAGGTAAAAGAAGGAATTCCAAGGCGTACAGACTAGGCAAATATCAATGGAAAAATAAAAATTGGATACGCTCATGAGAATGCGGCTAGGAAAGATGCAATTATTTCAAAAATGGGGTATGGAGCCAGAGCAGAACACAGATATAGGGAGGGGCAAGGCCACAGAGGAATTTGAAAAAAAGAATTCGATTTTTACATTAATGCTGTTGCTTGACCAGAAACCAATGTAGGTTATCAAGTACCAGGATATCAAGTTGAAAGGATTTGGTGCAAGTAAAAGTATGGGCAGAAACATTTGGATGACCTGAAATTTATGGAGGATTGAATGGCAGGGACCAGCCAAGAGTGGGTTGAACCATACAGTTAAAGTAAATAAACACACAGATTTGCGTTTCATTGGAAAAACGAGCACAATGAGTGAAGAGACATTATGTCAGTGGAAATTCATGATGGCACAGTTAGAGTTGACAGCTTATCTTGGACAGAAGATTGCCTGGTTTAGTTGCAGTCAGTTGCCGGAGACAGGGATGGAGTCAGTGGCTAGGGAATAGATTTTTGAACAAAGACGACAGGGGCTTCAACCATCAAAATTTTTAACTGGAGGAAATTTCTGTTAGTTGTGTAATGGATGATTCATTATAAAATAAACCATTCATTTAGAATGAACATCAGAGGGGAAGCTTTCTTAGAAAATTCTAATGTGTCTGAATATGAAACTCTGACATTTTCTTCTTTCCTTTCTCCTTTTACACTCTCCATCAACTACTTATTTCTCTTCTTTACAAAAAGGCATTGAGTGAATTTGAGTGAGTAAATTCAAGTAACACTGTTTCTTTCTTGCTCCTTAAATGTCAAAGATGTAATATCGGCCTCATTGTTCACGGAGCTCCAGATGTCTTGTAGTTCTTATATCATTCTTATTAGTTTGCATTTATAGATAGACCCTGTCTGTTATTACTTGTCTGATTTTTTTACTAGAAAGAGGCCCATTCCCACCCCTTCCGCCCCCGCGCATGTCCAGAGTCATTATGACAGTATCAAGATCGCATTACTGCAGAGTCCAGGAAGAGCTCTTTGATTGTAAAGTGTGGCAGGAAGCAATCCAGCAGCAATTGTCAGCAGATTGAGGTTCTGATCACTCACGCAACTCTGAAGCGTGCTCTCACTTAAAGCTACATGGCCCTTTCCCCAACTGTTCTCAAAACCATTCCACGCTATTACAAGACTTCTACTGCCTTTAAAAATGACAAAATATACAGTGAATAAAGCAAGTATACTGAACAAAAACTCAGTGGCAGCCTCCTGTCTGGTCAAATAATGGTTTCCGTCATGGTGGTCAAGTCAACATTAAATATACTTGATGTGGCTCAGTAAGCTGCAAAGGCATACAACTGACTGATCTCTTATTTGCTCTGGGCTCTTTCCATTCATCTGAGCTTTGCATTTCTATTCACCACTTCCAATGTCCCTCAAGATGATAAGTTACAAATAAAGTGCCAAGAGAGGTTCATGGAGAAAGTGAGGACTGCAGATCCTGGAGATCAGAGCTGAAAATGTGTTGCTGGAAAAGCATAGCAGGTCAGGCAGCATCCAAGAAGCAGGAGAATCGACATTTCGGGCATAAGCCCTTCTTCAGGAATGAGGAGTGTGCCAAGCAGGCTAAGACAAAAGGTAGGGAGGAGGGACTTGGGGGAGGGGCATTGGAAATGCGGTAGGTGGAAGGAGGTTAAGGTGAGGGTGATAGGCCGGAGAGGTCAGGAAGAAGATTGCAGGTTAGGAAGGTGGTGCTGAGTTCGAGAGTTGGGACTGAGACAAGGTGAGGGGAGGGGAAATGAGGAAACTGGAGAAATTTGAATTCATCCCTCGTAGTTGGAGGGTTCCTAGGCGGAAGGTGGGGCGCTCTTCCTCCAGCCGTCGTGTTACTATGGTCTGGTGATGGAGGAGTCCAAGGACCTGCATGTCCTTGGTGGAGTGGGAGGGGGAGATGAAGTGTTGAGCCACGGAGTGGTTGGGTTGGTTGGTGCAGGTGTCCCAGAGGTGTTCTCTGAAACGTTCCGCAAGTAGGCAGCCTGTCTCCCCAATATAGAGGAGGCCACGTCAGGTGCAGCGGATGCAGTAAATGGTGTGTGTGGAGGTGCAGGTGAATTTGTGGCAGATATTGAAGCATCCCTTGGGGCTTGGAGGGAAGTAAGGGGGGAGGTGCAGGCGCAAGTTTTGCATTTCTTGCAGTTGCAGGGGAAGGTGCCGGGAGTAGAGGTTAGGTTGGTGGGGGGGTGTGGATCTGACAAGGGAGTGACGGAGGGAGTGGTTTTTTCGGAACGCTGATAGGGGAGGGGAGGGAAATATATCCCTGGTGGTGGGGTCCGTTTGGAGGTGGCAGAAATGACGACGGATAATATGACGTATATGGAGGTTGGTGGGGTGGTAGGTGAAGACCAGTGGGGTCCTGTCCTGGTGGCGATTGGAGGGGCAGGGCTCGGGGGGGAGGGGAAAAAGGGGGAGGTGTAGTCTAGGTAACTGTGGGAGTCGGTCGGTTTATAGTAAATGTACACCTCCTCCCACCCTGTCCCCTGTAAAAACGCCATCCCATATTCCCAATTCCTTCGTCTCCGCCACATCTGTTCCCAGGAGGACTAGTTCCAATACCGAACAACCCAGATGGCCTCCTTCTTCAAAAGACCGCAATTTCCCCTAGACACGAGCGATGCTCTCCACCGCATCGCCTCCACTTCCCGCTCCTCTGCCCTAGAGCCCTGCCCCTCCAATCGCCACTAGGACAGAACCCCACTGGTCCTCACCTACCATCCCACCAACCTCCATATATATCATATCATCCGTCGTCATTTCCGCCACCTCCAAACGGACCCCACCACCAGGGATATATTTCCCTCCCCTCCTCTATCAGCGTTCCGAAAAAACCACTCCCTGTGACTCCCTTGTCAGGTCCACACCCCCCCCCACCCACCAACCCAACCTCCACTCCTGGCACCTTCCCCTGCAACCACAAGAAATGCAAAACTTGCGCCCGCACCTCCTCCCTTACTTCCCTCCAAGGCCCCAAGGGATCCTTCCATATTCGCCACAAATTCACCTGCACCTCCACACACATCATTTACTGCATCCGCTGCGGCCTCCTCTATATTGGGGAGACAGGCTGCCTACTTACGGAACGTTTCAGAGAACACCTCTGGGACACCCACACCAACAACCCAACCACCCCATGGCTCAACACTTTAACTCCCCCTCCCACTCCAAGGACATGCAGGTCCTTGGACTCCTCCATCGCCAGACCATAGCAATTTGACGGTTGGAGGAAGAGCGCCCCATCTTCCGCCTAGGAACCCTCCAACCACAAGGGATGAACTCAGATTTCTCCAGTTTCCTCATTTCCCCTCCCCCCACCTTGTCTCAGTCCCAACTCTTGAACTCAGCACCACCTTCCTGACGTCTCCACCCTCACCCCCACTCCGGCCTATCACCCTCACCTTAACTTCCTTCCACCTATCGCATTTCCAATGCCCCTCCCCCAAGTCCCTCCTCCCTACCTTTTATCTTAGCCTGCTGGACACACTTTCCTCATTCCTGAAGGGCTCATGCCAGAAACGTCGATTCTCCTGCTCCTCGGATGCTGCCTGACCTGCTGCGCTTTTCCAGCAACACATTTTCAGTTCGAGGGGTTCGTGCCCACTCGTCATGCCAAAGTACTTTAAAACTAGTGAAATATCTTTATAGTGTCGTCACCATTATAGTGTGATAAACGTAGCAGCCAATTCATACACAGCAAACATCCACAAAGAGCAATATGATAGTGTTACTGGTTAATGGGTAACATTAAATAAGACACCAGAATTCCCCTGCTCTTCAAAACAACATCAGGGATCTTTCAAGCCCACTTTACAAGACAGGAAGCTCTTGGTTCATCTGACCCAAAGGATAAGGTATATCTAAGAGTGCAGCACTCCTGCAGGACTGCACTGTGGTGTCAGATTGAAACCTGGCTCAAATCCACAACCTTATGCATCAAAAGGTGAGAGTTTGCTACCAACTGAGAAAGAGCAAACAGATTAGTGAAGATATGAACTAAAGGCTCGGTCATTAGGAGACTTTAAGATGCAAGCAATGTTGTCAGCAAAAGAGTAATGCAAAGAGAACTTCCAAGTGTCAGCACAGGATGACTTATTGCTCCTTGGCAGAAAATGGTACAGAATGCTTCCATGCATTTCAACATCAGGTATGATGATACTGCACCTTGAAGAGATATGTTCTGTCCTGTTTCTCTTGTCGAGAGCTGTCGTCAGTGGTCATAAAATATCTCCTCCAGACAGGCAGTTAGCAAAACATCTTGGAGTTCGCCCTAAGTGTTTTTTTTCAAGACAACAGGGTCAGGCTCACGCAGACTGAAAAAGAACTTTAGCTTTACTTTCAGTCAGTACAGTAGATATTTGCTGGCTGCAGGAGCTGGACACTTGAATTTTCTGTGTGGCAGATTTCTTCTTTCAGTGTTTCTTTCATCTGGACTGGAGAAAGACCACACGTGAGAATGATAACTGTCACTGAATTGCCTTTGCCAATAGTATATTTATGGGATGCTGCCTATATTGGAATAGCTGATGATTAATGATTATATAATACATTACCTTGTAAGTATTTTAATAAAGTTATGCATTCTTCTTTTTTGTTGTATTTTAACCATGTTGTAACAATAAAAATGGTGTATTGATTCGAGCCTGGTCATGGACCAATCAAATTACATCTGGAATACTTCCCTCTTACAAAATCTAAACGTTGGAGTCTAGTCTATCTCCATAATATACTTTGGGGGAGGTCCAAGTCTAGTCAACAATATAGGACTACAGTGAACTTACTGAAAGATTTACAAACAAAGAGGTCAAGAGTGATAGGTCAGCATTGTTGAGGAAGGGTTAGTTTGCAGGCAATACAAATTTGAGTGACCTGGTGAACTCAATCACAGCAGATAAGTTGAGATCCTTAGCAGCAGTCATGGCATGGTAGGAATAATGCTGTACTATGCATATGGAAAAATGATAGAAAGATGGTAAAATAATGGAAGTGAAACCTCAAATCCAGCTCAAGGAACAGGTACAAAGATGAAACTAGCGGCAATGTAACCACTAGATTGACTAACCTTGGTAACATTCAGCATAATTAGAATTCCAGCTCATTTGCAATATTGCTCAGGCTATCACACAGTACTTTAACAATCTCAGAGTCAAGGATGGTCACAGACAGTTAAAGTTATGTGAGATCAGCATGTGCATAGCAGCTGAACGCATGCCCACAGCTATCAATAACAGGAAAGCAATAATGAAATGAGGAAGGAGAGGAGTACAAGGATGAAAGCACAAGGGTCAATCGTTTAGGGCTAGGAAGAGTATTACAAGAGATGAGGTGCTCTAATAAAGAAAGAACAGGATCACAAGAGAGCAATGCTACAAGGGTGGGGAATGGAAGAGAGGTTGTGCAAGATGACGGAGTGTCAGCAACACTTAAGGTGACAAAGAGATCCAGAAACAAAGGAAACGCTGTCAACAGCATTAACACATCTCTATATAATTGGTACACTTCAACCTAAAGACCTTTTGTTAAAAATGGTTTAGAAATTAGTAAGGAGGAATTTGGCTCATTAATCTTTTTTCTTTTACCTTAAAAGAAAATGGTCAACAAACAAAGAATAGAACAGAAGCTTTTCTTTCAAAGTACAACGAGACAGCTCTCAAAAGTCATAAGCACACACAAACAATGACCCATACCACACCTTCCCCCATACCTAAATTTATGAAAATCGATTTATAAACTACAGAAATCAAGCAAATAATGGGACTCTGTAGGGTGTAGGCTACAATGGGGGGGGGGGGCCTCGGCCTGTGCTGGCTGACTCCACAACGGTATTATAACCATTATATCCGACCACGATTTGCTGGCTTTACGACCTCCCTTGTGAGCCACAAAGCCTCTCTCTACAGGCCGTCAATATCAAAAATCACACTGAAGGGGGTGAAAGTACATAAGAGGAACAGATCACCCAATCCCTGAAACTTGCCCCACAACACAATTGGATAATGACTGAGCTGGATCTTAGCTCCATCCACCTCCTGCGACCTTCTACATCTTATCCAATAAATATCAAATGCCTCCTGGAAGAGAAGGGAAGGGAAGGGTAGAGTTCCAGATTTACACCAGATTTATGCAAATAAGCATTTCTAGACATCACCACTTAACAGTCTAGCTCCACCTTGAACACTATACAACCATTTCCCTTGTAAGGGCTTCGGCACCAGAGGAAATTCTCGCTGCTCTACTAAATCTTTTAATCATTCTAAATACCTTAATTAGATAACTCTTAATCTGCTATACTCGAGGGAACACAAGTCTAGTTTCTGCAACCTGTCCTTATAGTTTAAGTCTCCAAGGCCACAGTTATTTTGGTGAATCTGTACTCCACTTCCACATAAGTCTGATACATTGTTCCTGAGGTATAAATGTCCAGGACTGAACGCAGCGCTCTAAATGGGGTCTGGCCAGAGCTTTATACAAGGCCAATGAACTTGCACCGCTTTGCATTCAACAAGACCAAAACTCCACTGCCTTTTTTAATTGTATAGTCCTTGCTTTAAATCTTGTGGTTGCTTCATTTTTAAGTTGTTTAGTGTTTAGGGCCTGCCTCTGCAATGTGCATCTCCATTTTTGTTCTTGATATTGTTGGCGGAAGAGTTGCACTTCGTCATCATCAAGAGAATGGACCAGTGCTGTTGAGAGATTGGTCTACAAATTCAAGCAACATGTCAGCCCTACCACTCCCCTTGCCCCTATTCTGCTTGCTGGCTCGCTGCAAAGGGCCTCAGTTCTATTTATTCACTGCATCGACGTCCAGGGACTGGGGACACAGATTCTGCAGTTCAGGGGCATAAAGACTCCCTGGGAGCTATTGAGCAACATGGTAGCTCAGCGGTTAGCACCAGGGACCCGGGTTGAATTCCCGCCTCAGGTAGCTGCCTGGGTGGAGTTTGCACATTCTCCCCGTGTCTGTGTGGGTTTCTTTCCATAATCCAAAGATATGCAGGTCAGGTGAATTGCCCATGCTAAATTGCCCATAGTTTTCGGTACATTAGTCAGGGGTAAATATAGAGGAGGGCAATGGGTCTGGGTGGGTTACTCTTCGGAGGGTCGGTGTGGACTTGTTGGAGGTGAAAACAAGGGTCAGCCATTTGCTACCTAGCAATTTGCCAGAGATGCTTTGCTAGAAGGTTTTTTTTTAAGATTAGATTCCCTAAGTGTGGAAACAAGCCCTTTGGCTCAACCAGTCCACACCCGACCCTCCGAAGAGTAATCTACCCAAACCCATTTCCCTCTGACTAATGCACCTATTACTATGGGCAATTTAGCATGGCCAATTCACCTGACCTGCACGTCTTTGGACTGTGGGAGGAAACCGGAGCATTCGGAGGAAACCCACGCAGACATGGGAAGAATGTGCAAACTCCACAGACACAGACACAGACACAGACACAGACACAGACACAGACACAGACACAGACACAGACACAGACACAGACTGGAATTGAACCTGGGACCCTAGTGCTGTGTGACAATAGCGCTAACCACTGAGCCATCAGGCACCCCAGTCTGGTGTACACTAACTTCATCAGTAATGGAATCATATAGCATGTGTAGAGGCATCCAAATATGGGAAACACAATGTTATCTCACGTTGCAAAAATAAGCAAACCTCATTCCCAAAGGCCTAAATGAAATATACAGAATTGCACTCCCTCTGAAAAATGATAACCGCCATCAGGTCTTTACATGGAAAGCAGGATTAATTAAAAACATACCACTGCTAATACAATACACACCGGGGAATCAGAGTCAGGTTCAACCAGTCCAGAAAATAACTACACCCACACAAGTTCCATTCTTCTGTGCCAGATACATGCCAAGTAGACTGCAGCGATAGCAAGCTCCACTTAACCTTGAGCACAGACGTAAGTGCCACAGAGGCTGAGATAGCCTACTAGCCACTGCAGACAGAAAATATCGAAAATCACTCCCAGACGAATAAATAGCTTTAATACATGAGACCATTGCCACTTTAAACAGATAATTTACAAGTAGCTACCTCTGGAAAAGCACGTGGAATTCATTTCCAGCAGCAATACAGATTCAAATGCCAAGCACAAGTTTTAATCTTTCCAAAAATGAGAAGGATTAAAGCACCAACTGAACCCAATTTCCAACAGACAGTTAATAACGACAGGGAAAGCAAATTTTAGCAGGACTTATACACTGCTTAGTACAGTCCTAGGGAGTGCTGCTGAACAAAGAGACCTTGGAGTGCAGGTTCATAATTCCTTGTAAGTAGAGTCGCAGGTAAATAGGATAGTGAAGACAGCATTTGATATGCATTTCTTTATTGGTCAGAGTATTAAGTACAGGAGTTGGGAGATCACGTCCTGTACAGCCACAACATTGGTTAGGCCACTGTTGGAATATTGCGTGCAACTCTGGTCTCCTTCCTATCAGAAAGATGTTGTGAAACTTGAAAGGGTTCTGAAAAGATTTACAAGGATGTTGCCAGGGTTGGAGGATTTGAGCTATAGGGAGAGGCTGAGCCTGTTTTCCCTGGAGCATTGGAGGCTGAGGGGTGACCTTATAGAGGTTTATAAAATCATTAGGGGCATGGATAAGATAAATAGACAAAGTATCATCCCTGGGGTGAGGTCGTTCAGAACTTGGAGGCATAGGTTTAGGCTGAGAGGGGAAAGATATAAAAGAGGCCTATGGGGCACCTTTTTCACACAGAGGGTGGTACATGTATGGAATGAGCTGCCAGGGGAAGTGGTGGAGGCTAGTACAATTGCAATATACTCATCCAGATGCCTTTTAAATATGAATAGGAAGGGTTTGGAGGGATATGGGGCAGGTGCTGGCAGGTGTACCTGGATTGAGATATCTGGTCGGCATGGACGAGTTGGATCAAAAAGGTCTGTTTCCATGCTGTACATCTCTCTGACTCTAGGAGCTAAGTGGCGCAATGAGCTCTCTATAGTGATATGACAAAAGCGCAAGAGTATTTTAAACAAACGCCAAACACACTGCAGTGTAAAACTCAAATCACTTTTTCAAAAAGCAGTAGACCACTGAATGGAGTCTTTTTTTTTTAAAAATGCAATACTTCCTGTTGAACTCTATATACTGCCAGAGTGTGCAACACCAAGTGTTCAATGAAACCACACACAGATTTCCATTATTACATTCCCCCATACAAAGATCATATTTCACAATACTGGAAACAGAACGCCAATTCAGATATTTAAATATTCTTCAGTTAGATGATGCTGGAAAGACTCCAAGTAATCGTTCCCACATTTTCTACCCTCTCTTTAAAGCTGTTCAAGTCATCATGAGACAGTTTTTTTTTAAATGGCTTTTTTATCATCCTCCACTTTATTCTCCAAACTTCTCTTGACTGAGAAATGTTTCTTTAGATTTGGAAATCTCGCTTTTTTTAAAGAAAGCTCAGAGAAGGAAAACCAGGAATTTTAGACCCAACGTATTGGCAGGAAGTGATTAAGATCTAGAATGAAACATAGCATAAGTGTACAAAAAATGCTGAAGAGAAACTCTCGACTAATCAAGGAGTGTTGGAAAAAAATAAATAATCAGTATGGAGCAGCAAATGCCCGGAAAGTCCAACTGAATATTTTTGAAGAGGTGATTATAGTCTGTATTTTATTTACATAAACTTCCAAAGGCATCTCCCATACAGTCTGCTAGCTGATCAGAATTCATAGAATTTAAAGCAACTTACTCATTTAGTTTGGAAACGAATTGAACGTCAGGATACAAGAGTAGGGATAATGGACAAGCACTCTCAAATTTACAGGATGTGAGACAGGGTATCTCGCAAGATTCTGTTGTGAAGCCTTAACAGTCCACCATTTTTACTAACAAATTGGGTGATTGATTGAAAGAAAGCCATATTCAAGTTTACCTGACATTGCAACATTAAGCAGCATCTTAAACACCGGAGAACGAAAGTGCAACATTACTGGAGATTATCGCTGGATTACACAAACGAGTGAAACTCAGCAAATAGATGTTAAAGTAAGTAATGCTATGTTATCCATTTTGAACCAGTAAAAGATGGAACAAAGTATCTTTACACAGTAAAAGCTAGAAAACGTATGCCCAATTACACTTGGGGTTCGGGTCCGTTGGTCAATAAGATACCATGAACAAACAAATTACAGTAAATACTGAAAAGAACAAATGAAGCAGAGTTTGGGAATTGTAATGTTACTATACACCTTTCATGCACAGAGACTGCTCAATCATTAAGCAAATATTTTTCAGTAGCAATTTTTAGTTCAAAGACATTCCTCAAATCTAATTGTTTACAGAACAGGTTCATGGAGTGAACACAGCTGCTCTGGTTATAACAGTATCCCTAAAAACACACACTGACAGCAATACAAAACACAGAATTAAGCAAGAAATATGGCAGCTAATTTGCCAAGATATAGAATCCCCACAGTGCAGAAAGAGACCACTGAGTCTGCACTGACCCTCTGAAGAGTATCCCATTCAGACCACGCTACCCCTCCCCAACACACACACACACCCCCCCGCCGCCTCCCCAACTTGATCCCCATAACCCCACATTTTTAACATGGCTAATCCATCAAGCCTACACATCCCTGGACACTACAGACAATTTCCCATGGCCAATCCACCTAGCCTGCACATCTTTGGACTATGGAAGGAAACCTGAGCATCGGACAAAATTCAACACAGTCACCCAAGGATGGGATCGAGTCCAGGTCCCTGTCGCTGAGGCTGCAATGCTACCGTGACACCCTGAAAATCCTGAATTAGTTTTCAAAAGTATACACACAAGACGCACGCAGACACACAAAAGTCTAATCTCCATTATGCAAGTAGAACAGTTGATGTATTGCTGAAAAGAAATAGCTCATGGTCTAGAATTAGAGATTTAATTAATTATCTAAGGATAGCTTTGCACTACATGCAGCTCTGAGGCGGTCATCCATTGGAAATGCTAATCAGGGAGGTGCAGCTGGTTTTAAGGGTACATTAAAAGATCCAACATCACTTGGAGGATAAGGGAGTTTTCCCAGTGTCCTGCCAGCTTTTATCCCAAAACCACTATCATTTAGTCCATAGTTCAACATTCTCTTCAGCCTGCTGTTTACAGCTTCCAGCTGCCCATCAAGGTCAAGTCTATTATAAATCCACTGCCTAGAACAATACCATGCAGAACACAGCATCCACTATCACACTGACCTATGTTCTCAGAGGCATGTCAACAAATCTAATTACACCAAGCAACAATTTAACAAATTCTTCACCTCACTCTTTGCAGGACACTGACACTACAAGTCAGCAATATTACTTGTGAAGAAAGCCCTGCTAGTTGTACTATCAGACTTTCACACTGTACTCGAACACCTGATTTAAAAATATTAAAAGTAGGCTACTCAGTGGTGCACCTCTACTGTTGCACAAAGCGTTAGTCTTGGGCACAAGGGATTTCTACCAACAAAGTGTTCAAATGCACATATTACTCAAAATATTACTTTACTATACAATTTATGGGTTTAAAGAATCATTTCTATTTCCCACCCTCATCATTTCTGAGGGAAGATCATCAACAATTATTAATCCTGCCTGCAGTCAATCCACAACCTGTTCACTACCAAATCAGCCATTGTGCCACTCAGATTCCTTGAGAAGATTAATCAGGAATTAAACATAGGATATTAGGGTGGCATAATGGCTAGCACTGCTGCACCAGGGACACGGGTTCAATCCCATCCTCAGTGTGTGAAGCTTATGTGGGTTTCCTCCAGGTGCACCCATTTCCTCGCACATTCCAAAGATGCTCCAGTTAGCTAGATTGTCTAGAGATGTTCAGGGTAGGTGGGTTAGCTACGATAAGTGGAGGACAGGGAGGATCAGCTGATTCTGGGTGGGATGCTCTGGGAAGGTCAGAGCCAAGTCAATGGACCGAATGGCTTCTTTTAGCCATGCACGGATTCTATGATTCTTTCTGGTCTGGTGGTTGAGTGCCATACCAAGCAGTTTTTCCCCATCCAACTAGCGATCAGGAGGTTTCTGATGACGCTGCGGCCAAGTGGCCTAATGGACAAGACACTAGCCTCCTAAGCCAGGGATTGCGCCCTGAGATTTGTCCTAAAGCTCTTGCTAATTGTATGCAGCATGGTGGTTCACTGGGTAGCACTGCTGCCTCACAGCACCAGGGATCAGGGCTCGATTCCACCCTCAGGCGAATGTCTGTATAGAGTCTGCACATTCCTCCCCACTCAGTGTCTGTGTGGGATTCCTCCTGGTGCTTTGGTTTTTCTCATGGTCACAAAGATGTGAGGTTAGGGTGGACTGGCCATATTAAATTGCCCCAGTGTGCAGGGATTAACCAGGGGGTGGGTCTGGTGGGATGCTCTTCGGAGTGTCAGTGTGTCACTTGATGGGCCAATTGGCCTGCTCCCACACTGTAGGGATTGTTTGGGGGCGGCATGGTGGCTGGACGGCTGGCACTGCTGCCTCACAGCACCAGGACTCTGGTTCGATTCCAGCCTTGGGCGACTATCTGTGTGGAGTTGGCACATTCTTTCTCCCCACGCCTGCGTGGGTTTCCGCTGGGTGCTCCTGTTTCTTCCCACAATCCAAAAACATGCAGACTTAGGTGGCCTGGCCATGCTAAATTTCCCATAGTGTTCAGGGATGTGCTGGTGCATTAGTAAGGGATAAATGTAGGATAATAAGGTAGGGGAATGAGTGTAGGTGTGGACTTGCTGGGCCAAAGGGCCTGTTTTGACACTAAGGATTCTATGAGTATTTCAACTACTTTAAGAAACCTGGGTGGTGAAGGAAGACAAACTGAGGGTGGATGGAAAAAAACAGCATTATCAGAGTTTGAACTGCTCGGACAACCTAAATTTTTTTTAAAAAAATACACTGTTCAGCTTACAGTGCTATCAGATACTTTAACATGCTGCATATGAGTTTATGCTGAGTGAATCGCCTCTACGTTGCTCTATCAGTTAGTTTTGAGTCAGCTGTACTTCGTTACACACCCTTCAAATCAAGGGGCAAGCCCGTGAAAATTAAAGCTTTCAATGTGAATTTGGTCATGCTTTGGTCAATAAGGCTTTTGAAGAATGACTGGAGTGTAGACTGGAGTAGTAGTTTGGTTAGATAGGTTGGTTCCTGGGCCAAAACACAAGTTAACTAAATAGCCTGTAATTACTCAGAGTATCACTTTTTCCTTTTAAACAACAGTGTAATTATGTCAGTCCTCCAATCCTCTGGCAGCATTCCTGTGACCAGGGAGAACTGAAATATTGTGGTCAGAGCTTCAAGATTCTTATAACAGCTTGCGCCTCTGGCAATTTAGCCACTTCCAAAGATGTCAAACCATTTTAGATTTTCTCACTTACCGTACTCATTATAACAATGTTTCGCATTCTTCCTCCTTAACCACATGATCGTAAGTCCCCTCTTTTATGAAAACAGCTGCCAAGAATCAAGGTCACTCATAATCCACCTTTATATACAGTTCATGTAAGAGGAGAAAGTGAGGACTGCAGATGCTGGAGATCAGAGTTGAAAATGTGTTACTGGAAAAGCGCAGCAGGTCAGGCAGCAGCCAAGGAGCAGGAGAGTCAACGTTTTGGGCATGAGCCCTTCTTCAAGAATGAGGAAAGTGTGTCCAGCAGGCTAAGATAAAAGGTAGGGAGGTGGTGTTGGAAATGCGATAAGTGGAAGGAGGTCAAGGTGAGGGTGATAGGCCGGAGTGGGGGTGGGGGCGGAGAGGTCAGGAAGAAGATTGCAGGTTAGGAAGGCAGTGCTGAGTTCGAGGGATTTGACTGAGACAAGGTGGGGGGAGGGGAAATGAGGAAACTGGAGAAATCTGAGTTCATCCCTCATGGTTGGAGGATTCCTAGGCGGAAGATGAGGCACTCTTCCTCCAGCCGTCCTGTTGCTATGGTCTGGCGATGGAGGAGTCCAAGGACCTGCATGTCCTTGGTGGAGTGGGAGGGGGAGTTGAAGTGTACAGTTCATGTTCCTGGTCCTTAATAGACCCCATCCTCTTCTGGGATATCCTCTTGCTCGTTGTTTACTTATAAAACATTGTTAGGAATTCCTCAAACATTGTTAGGAAGTCCTCACTTTTATTTACCAGTATTTTTCCACATTCCCTTTATTGCTTCTACTTTCATTACCACTACTGCTTCTCCAGGCTTTCTGCAATATTAAGATCACACAGGCTTTCCTTTTTAGCTTCATCTAACTCTGCATGCAGTTTGTCATCTAGGAAACAGATTTGGCTGTCCCACCCGCATTCTTTGTGTAAAGATGTTCACTCGAAACCCTCAAATCTCGAATGCCTCCCATTGTTCTGACACCAACTTACCCTACTAAGTAGCTGCTCCAATCTACTTTTGCCAAATCACTCCTCAGTATAGTGAAATGTGTATTCTCCCAATTTTGTCTTTATCCTTTTTCATGACAATGCTAACCAACTGAATTATGATCGATACCATCAGAAGCTCTTTCACGAGCCCAGCCTCATTCCCCAAGATTAAATTCAGAAAAGTGACCCTTCATGGGGTTTGCCATACATTGACCAAAAAAGATTCTGAATGTAATTTAGGAATTCTCTGTCTGTTGTAGTTTTTACACTGACTGTGTCTCTATTAACATCAAGGTCAACAAAACTCCACACTTTTACTCCAAAACTCCGTTCTCTAGCTCCACACTCTATCCCTTTCCTTGTCAACAAATAAGTAATAAAAACAGTGCTAGAGAAACTCAGCAGGTCTGGATGCATCTGTGGGGAAAGAAAGATTAGATTAGATTAAATTCCCTACAGTATGGAAACAAGCTCTTCAACCCAAAAAGGCCACACCAATCCTCTGAAGAGTAACGCGCCCAGACCCAATCCCCTGCCCAATATTTACCCCTGATCAATGCACCTCACACTATGGGCAATTTTTGTTTGGCCAATTCACCTGACCTGCACATCTTTGAAGTGTGTTAAGAGTTAACACTTTGAATCCAGTGTAATTCTTCTTTGGATCTGTTCACAACCCTTATGAGATCAGACTTCATATTTACACAACCAAGATGATCTCTCTGCGGCTCGATAATAATGCCACATTTCCATCCCCCCCACCTGTAAAAACATCCATTTGTCACCTTTAGTCTCCACAGTTCAAATGTACTCCAGTCAACCTCTTAATACTCCCCTCTGCGATTCAAACATCTTAACTCAGCTAGTCCCAGCTCCCCATCACAGACACAAAGAATGCTGAAGAAACTCAGCAAATCTGGCAGTATCTGTGCAGAATGAAAGTTTCCGAACAACAATCATACTGTATTGAAAACATGAACTCTATTCCTCTGTCCTCAGATGCTGCCAAAGGGTTTCTGCTGCATTCTATATTTGAACCAGATTTCCAGCATTTGCAGTACCTGCCTTGAGCTGGTCCCATCTCACCAATTTTTGCTGGCCTACTTTGGTTCCCATTCAAGCAACATTTTCAATTTAAAATTCTCATCCCATTTTTTCAATTACCTCCATCATCTTATCTTTCCCCACCTCCGTAACCTCTTCCAGCTCAAAACTCAATCTAAGTTTGTCCACATTTGCCTAAATCAGCTTTCAATTTAGCCTGTGGCATTCCCTTTAACCTGCTATGTTTCAAATTCTGGAATATCCTCCTTATAGCTTTCCATCTCACTTTCTTCCCTGAAGACTGTCCAAAACCTGCCTTACACCAAGCAATTAGTCATCTGACCTAACACCTCATTAGATGACTTTGCACCTGACCTTTTTTTTTCATAATGGTCCTGTGAAGCATCTTGGGACATTACATTCCATGAGAGGGGCTAGATAAAAGTACGTCCTTGTTATTGCCTTATTCATTTGCATTTGTCAGAAATATGCCTCCAAATTTACTCTTTCATATGCCCATGACTGTTCACATGTTTACAGAATACACTCCCAGCAGTTTGACTGTCCCTACCTTGGTTGGAATGGTTTCTTTCGTTAATATTAGAGTTTTGTTTTTTAAAATCAGTCTTTAGACAATAAGACTAAGACATAGGAATAGAAATTAAGCCATTCAGCCCATCAAGTCTGCTCTGCCATTCAATCATGGGTGATAGGTTTTTCAACCCCATAACCTTTTAATCCCTTGGCAATCAAGAACTTATCTATCCCTGGTTTAAATATATTCAATGACCAGACCTCCAAATCCTTCTGTAGCAATGAATTCAACAGATTCATCACTCTCTAGCTGGAGGAGTTTCTCCTTAACTCCATTCTAAAGAGTCTTTCCTTTACTCTAAAGCTATGCCCTCGGATCCTCGTCTCTCCTGCCAAAGGAAACATCTTCGCAATGTCCACTCTAAATCTTGCAGCATACAGAATATCCTGCACAATCAGACTTCCCCCAACACCCCCCCCCAACCTTCTAAACTCCATTGAGAGTAGTCCCAGAGTCCTCAAACGTTCCTATGTTAAGCCTTTCTATTTCACCTGAAAACATTAGTCATATTTAAAAGTGGCTCATAATCACTAAAGTCAAATCATACTTCCATGTGTCAGTCTGCATCCTCAACTCATCTATTTTATTCACTAGACTCCTTGTTTTATGTAAATATCATTAAGTGAAACCAAACTCCTCTTAAAAACAAAATATTGCAGATGTCACAAATCTGAAAGGAAACAGGAAATGTTGAGAATATTCAGCAGGTTTAGCAGCCTTTGGAGGAGAAATCAGTTGCGCTTTTCAGTCAAATATGACTGTTATTCAAGTCCAATGAGTCACATTTAGGCTTTTTTTTTAATCTTCCAGTGTCAAACATCTTTTGCTCCAATTTACAAAACTCTCTCTGAATTTTCTGCCTCCCACTAAGTTTTGCTTTCTTCCCTGTCTGAAGCTGCTCGGCTGGTCATATTTCCTCTACAACTTGCTTAAATATTAACTTATCAATACTGATTAAATATCAGTATTAATCCTAGTGCAAATCTCCTGTAATGGGAATTCCAAGATAACTGACGTTGAAAGGTCAGGAATTATTTACCCAACCAAACATTCCTCAGGACTATAAAATGTAATTGCCAAAACAGGACATGGATAAGAGAGGCCTTCGGGAGTTCCAAGGAAGGGTCACCAGACTCAAAACACTAACTCTGATTTCTCTTCACAGAAGCTGAGCTTTTTCAACAATTTATGTTTTTGTTTCAGATTTACAGCATCCAGAGTACAACGTAACATGCACCATCACATCAAGTAACTAGACACAATGTCTTCAAGGTTTTTATATGCATTGATCGACCCAACACACTACTAAGTACTGCTCAGTGTTGGGATGTCATTCTTCACAACAGCTATTCCAACCTTTCCTTTCACAGCCCCTAGATCGAGTTTAGTCCTACAGAAAAAGATGACTGTCATTTCATATTGTGTCGAATTCTAACAATCTTACCCTTTTCCAAGTTGAAGAGGTCAGTCACCTGACTACCATCCTAATTCAATTATTCAACACTATTACTTGGACCCTGAAGCTCTGCTGTGCATCTATTCATGGCAAGAATTTTAAAATGCTCAAGAAGCAGTGACTACAAAGGATCTGACTCAACTGTGCATTATTAGAAGCCTTTTAATATAAAAGTAATTTACATGTGACGAAAAGTTAATTAGGCTTTTGCAAGATAGGAGCAAGTCCTTGAGGAATTACCTATTTACCAATATGGTCAGGGGTGGGAGGAGGAGAACACATTGGTATGTATAAGTGAAATTTGCCAATGACAGCATATAGGAGACCAAACTCTCAAATTTAAATGTGCTACCTAGACAAACAACTGTATGCTCATAGTCAAGCATATCGCAACACACCTCGACTGATGTGACAATTCAATTAAATTTTGTTCTTTGCCCATCTGGTGACTTAGTAATTGACCATCACAATCTAGCACCTTTTGTGCTTGATATTTAACTATTGATGTACAATCCACAACTGTAAGTCAACACTGAATTCTACATAGGTTCCATAGAAATTTGCTTCACACTCAGCGCATTTCAAATTTTAAGTGACAATAGATAAAGAATTTACCACTGGACATACCACTTTTAGGACAAAATTAATTCACTCTTGAGAAACAGTGGGGATGCAAACTAGCAAATTTAGTTCTCAGATCAAGTTCTAAAGCTAAACATAAATACTATACTGTGACACCATCTTAAATACCACAACTGCTGTGATCTATTTGATAACAGGTATTTATCCAACTTGCTCCCCTACTTTCATCATGGGGTTGGCTCACATTCATGAATTAGTTCCAAAGTACCAGCTAGCCAATCATTGCAAAAATGGAAGTATCAAAAACATTTGCAATGGTCCTTGGGGTAATATAGTATGCCATGCAAACCTCAACAGATAATCCAATCAAAGATGATATAATCAAGTGATTGAATGGGACACTTTAACAAAGTAGTGAATTGAAGATCCATGACAAGTATGCATGCTGGAGTAGAACAGGCAACTTGGCAACTATGGATCACAAATCTCTGCACATTAAGGTATCATACCCGTTATCATTGTGCCAGGCTGATGATGGGACTATCAGTTGGACCTTACTTTTGTTGTATCTTGTAATTCCTAACAGCAGATAAAGGATACCTTTATAAGCAATGGTTGCCATTATTCATTCCAAAAGAAAAAGCATAAATTAGCAAAACTACTCAACTTCTACTTTGAAAATAAAATTCTCACCTCAACTTCAACTTGCTCCTGTACATCATCCAGCAACAGGACTGTAAGTTGGATTCCTTTGCCCCGGGCTTTCTGAGATGATGCCAGAGAGAGGCTTTGCCCTGGCTCCAACGTACTGATCGCTGCATTTGTCTGTGTTCCGAGTCTAGCCCCTGGAGTCTGCAGCACACGATACGTTCCCTCCATCTCATCCATAGCTCACCAACAGGCAGCAGATGTTGCCTGGGAAAAAAAAACTATCAAACTGATACATTTGCCAGGTCATGGCCAAATTACACACAAGCTACTTTGGTGCAAGACATAATATTTTATAAAATATAATATATGCCAATATCACATTACAGCTGAAATCAGGGAGATGGACAAAAGGACAAACCATTGAAGTATTAAAGATTGGACCAGACCAGCATCATAAGCTATTCTAATACACTCTCTTCTCTGCTTATACTTTTGACAAAGGAACTATTTACAAACTGATCACTCAGCTTAATAAAGTGCATTCACATCTGTCTATTTCTGACCATCTCTCTCTCAGTCTCAGCACATACAGATTGTACTACTTTGCTTGGAGCTGTGGAAAGCCAAGTCACTTAAAAATACTGGAACAGATATTAGTGAGAGATACAACAGAATCTTGTAGTAGACAGAGGAAAGACAGACACAAATACATTTACATAACATCTTTCATTTTCTCAGGATGACCACAAGTCACCATCTGAGTTCAGAGGAAGGGCACTCGACCAGAAATGTTAACTCAGATTTCTTTGCACAAATGCTCCCAGACCTGCTGAGGTTCTCCAGCAATTCCTGTTTTTGGTTCTGATTTTACACCTTCTGCCATTCTTTCAGTTTCCACAAATCACTAATTTTTCTTCAAACTGTGCTGTGAAATACAAAAGTATCTTCGAGTGAAGAACTCTCCGTGGGTTTTGCAGAAAGGACAGTAGTCACAGATGTACAGACATAGATTAAAATTCCCTACATTATGGAAATAGGCCCTTCGGCCCAACAAATCCACACCAACTCTCCGAAGAGTAACCTATCTAGACCCATTCCCCTTCCCTATATTTACCCCTGACTATGGGCAATTTAGCATAACCAATTCACCTAACCTGCACATCTTTGGACTGTGGGAGGAAACCAGGCCATCCGGAGGAAACCCACCCAGACACAGGGAGAATGTGCAAACTCCACACAGTCACCAGAGGTGGGAATTGAACCTGGGTCCCTGGCGCTGTGAGGCAGCAGTGCTAGCCACAGTGCCATCCATCTGAAACAAAGAAACCGACTTTCAAAATGGACTAGCACATCCTTGAACACTAACTTCAAAAGCATTTAAATCAAAAATTAGTGATGAGCATGTTCTTAAAAGGTCCTGCAAATGTCATGTATTTGATGAAGATTGCAAACCTGTACAAACGAGCCACACTTCTTTTCTCATCTAAAGTCAATTCGCCAAATTAAGGTTTAAAATGACAAAATGCACTAACTACCAACATATAACATCACCAACTAGGAGGTTTCAGGATCTGTGCTGACTTACCTAATCACTGCTGGGAAAGCAGTGAAGGTGTTAAAATCAAAAACCACACAAGGGGGGAGAAAAAAAGAAATGTGGATGCTAGAAAGCCAAAGCAAAATCAAAGTGCTGAAGAAACTCAGCAGGACCAGCAGCATCTGTGGAGGGCTCTGCCCAAAACAACAATTTTCCTGCTCCTTGGATGCTGCCTGACCCGCTGTGCTTTTCCAGCAACACATTTTCAACTCTGTGGAGAGAAAGCAGAGTCAGTGTTTCAGGTCAGCAACCTTCATCAGAACTCGATCCAAAGGTACTCAAGGTACTGTTACAACAACCCTTTGGCCTGAGCAATACCCAATACTTTCATTATTTGAAAAACAAGCCTGGACACATCCACTTAACAGGTGATCTGTCATCATCCAAACTTTCGGCATCTACTCTCACCAAAATGTTCAACCCCAAAACCTTTCTGCAAATTTATAATCCCCAAATCCATTCTGAAACATAACTATAGATCACTACTTTTACTCAGCCTTCAATAATTTTGAACACTACTTGCTTCATGGAGCTTTTGTCAACATAAACTCATGTGTATGAAAATGAGCAAAGTAGCTTTACACAAATACTAGAGTTACAGTTTCACCTTCACTGGAAAATTACAGCAAATTTTAATTTTCCAAGTTGACTTTTCAGAATGTTTGCTCATAAGATTCAGAAGTATCCTATGGAAAGCGCTTATCACCATGCTCCTGGTTAATTCTGGAGGTTACATTGCAGAATGGAAGCTTTAAAGAAAGGTCAACAACCATAACAGCGTATCTTCCAAATCAATTTAGCCTCCGATTGGTGTTCCATCTAAAACATAGTAACTTTAAGTTCAGTATTTCACAAGGACTGGGCTGCAATAGGAGCCTGGAGTTTTGCAGTTACACCTCAGACTCACGAAAGGGTGTCAAAACGACACTCCGTACGATTTCTCCCTTTTAACTCGACCGAAACAACGCCTAGCACCACTTCATACCACAGCACCAGCCACAACCCTGCCCACACCCCCTGGTCTGGATCCAGCAGGGTGTTAGGGCAATTAGCACTCCGACAAAGACAAGCAACACTTAACCATATTTGTTCTTTGTTCCCACGAATCTATTTTCACAATCTTCTTAAATCTCAATGCATTCATCCTCACCCCTTCACTCCCTCTCCTTTACTCTCTCTCCCTCGCTTTTCCCCGCCTCGCCTCTCCTCTCTTTCTCTTTTCTTCTTTCTCTTTTATTTTTATCTTTCTCTTCCCCCTTTCCCTCGCTCCTGCTGTTCTTTCTCTTCCCTCACCTCCACTCTCAGCGCCGCTGCAGCCAACCGTCCTCCAGCGTCGCCATCTTCCCCCTCAGCCCCGCACCGCCCCCTGATTGGCTGAGCCTGCCCCGCCACGCTACCCAATGGCGATCTACGATGTGCGGTCAGGATTTCCATTGGCCGGATGGAAACATCACTCCTGGAAGCAATTGGCTGGGAGGCAGAAGGGGGCGGTGATTGGTCAGGACAGCAGGGTCGGCGCACCCTATTGGTCGACAGTGAGGCAGGGG
Organism: Hemiscyllium ocellatum; assembly: GCF_020745735.1. NCBI lineage: Eukaryota > Metazoa > Chordata > Chondrichthyes > Orectolobiformes > Hemiscylliidae > Hemiscyllium > Hemiscyllium ocellatum. The sequence continues at coordinate 81,802,957 of NC_083413.1, read as the reverse complement.
TTGTGTGCTGCTGGTGGGAGAGACAATGGGGCGGCTACAGGGAGGGAAGGTGGGGGAACAGGGAGGAGTGAGATGGAGGAGAGGGAGAGGATGGGAATGATGGAGGGAGGGGGAGAGAGAGGAGTGTAGTGCGGAGGGGAGGAAGAGGAGAGGTAGCAGGGGTAAAGAAAGGAGGGCGAAGGGAAAATAGGGGAGAGAGGGAGGAGGGGAGGGTGAAAAGATGGGGGGGTGACAGTAGAAGAGGGGAAGGGGTATGGGAGGAGGAGATGGAGGACTGGACGGGGAAGGGAGGAGGAGACGGGGAAGGGGAGGGGTTATGGGAGGAGGGGATGAAGGGCAGGGAGGAGGGGACGGAGGCCAGGAGGGCAGTGCCAAGATGGAGGGTTGGATCTGCGATAAGGAGGGGGGAGGCGAGATGAGGAAACTGGTGAAATCAACATTGATGCCGTGTGGTTGAATGGTCCCAAGGTGGAAGATGAGGCGTTCTTCCTCCAGTCATCAGGTGGCTAGGATTTAGTGGTGGAGGAGGCCCAGGATTTGCAAATCCTTAGTGGAAAGGAAGGAGGAGTTGAAGTATTTGGCCACAGGGTGGTGGGGTTGTTTGGTGTGTGTGTCCCTGAGATGGTCTCCAAAACGTTCCACAAGTTGGTGTCCTGTCTCTCCAATATGGAGAAGACCACATTGAGAGCAATGGACACAGCAGATGAGGTATTTGGATGTGTAGGAAAATTTCTGCCTGATGTGGAAAAATCCTCTGATGCCTTGGATGAAGGTGAGGGGGGAGGTGAGGTCTGTAGGTGGCAGAAATGGTGGAGGATGATGCATTGTATCCAAAGATCGATGGGGTGGAAGCTGAGGATAAGTGGGGTTCTATCCTTGTTATGGTTGGAGGAGTGGGGTTCAAGGGTGAAAGTGCGGGAAATGGAGGCAATGCATCTGTCCAGGGAGGAGGGGATGGAGGCCAGGGGAGTGGATATGGAAGAGGGTACAAGGGTAGGGGAGGGGGTATGGGAGGAGGGTACGGGGGTAGGGGAGGGGGCATGGGAGGAGGGGGCAGAGGCGAGTGGGGCCGGAAGGGGATGAAGGGAAGCGGAGAGAGGAGAAAGAAAGGAGGGAGGGATGGGACTCATGGTTCTCAGGAACTGACTCTTGAGCTTTTAGTGGACAGAGTTTCCTGTCCTCGAGTTGGTGGAAAGAATGCCAGTGCTGGTGGGTGTATTGACACAATGGCTTCTGTGACTTAAACAGACAGCCCTGGTTAAGGTGTGCTCACACCACCAACTGAGTCAAAAAGGGTGGTGCTGGAAAAGCACAGCAGTTCAGGCAGGGAGGGAGGAGAGTTGATGTTTTGGGCATAGGCCCTTCATCAGGAATGTTGGGAGGAGGGTGGGGGGTGACTAAGCGATAAATAGGAGGGCGATGTGGGGGTGGGGCTGGGGGAAGGTAGCTGGGAAGACAATATGAGGATGCAGATGGGGGTGATAGTGATACGTCAGAGTGAATAGATGGGAACTTCTCCCACCTGTACATCTTCCTTCCCATCTATCCAAAAACCAAACACATCTTTTCACACACAAGATTATATTTACATACTTTGAGGAACTAGGAAGATCCAATAACTGAATGGGCTGCCAATTAATGTCAGCAGGAACCTCAAACAGTGGTCTTTTCCCAATGTACCTTGGTACCCCAAGTTTTGGTGTGTCCCTCAGCACAGTCCTTGGAATGTGCCAGTGTGCAACACTCAGTCGAGATCCATTCCTTGTTCTGAAAGAACAAGTTTCGGGCAGACCAAATCTTTCATCTTTAATCGAGTTGATGGTTCTCTAGGCACAGACAATGTTTGTCTTAGTGTGTGTCCTGGAAAACTGACGGAGACCACAGAGACCTGTGTCACGCAGCTGCTCGGTACAAACCAGGACAACAACCATTGCATCTTTCTTCAGACTTCCTTTGCAAAGGCAAATTCCAGCAGAGAGATGTGTGACTTCCCCCCCCTCCCCCTGCCCCCACCATAACCTGCCCAATTTTGAGAGTAGCATGTGGTGGCGCAAACCAATCAAATGCATATGAAGGATCTCACCACCGGCCAAGCGATGCCTTGGCACCTGTTGGAAAGTTCTAGCGATGAGGCATTCTGCCAAATGCCTTTGACAGTCTGCTCAGGGAACCATGTGACAGGATCCACCCTCTCCTTTTCCCTCAGGGTCTCATGCTAACCACTTCTTAATGTATTTGTCATCAAAGGTGTTTACCTTGGCGAATTTCTCCACAAAGGACAGGTGATACGGAGAGCAATTGAGCAGCTCTGAGATGCCGCTTAGAGGCCATCTGTGAGGTGGGCCGCTGTCCCTGTGCTGCCTTTCAACACCGGTATGTTCTACACTGCTGTCGGAGCAGCCTGCCAGAGATTTCAGAGAGGTGTCATGATTGTCATGGGGGGAGGGGTTGGAAAATATCGTTACTAGGTGGGCTACCTGCTCGGGTTTCCACATCCAGTTTTCTCAGCATTGATGTTGTTTGTCATGATAATCAGCTAAACATTAGGGTGGCATGGTGGCTCAGTGGTTAGCACTGCTGCCTCACAGTGCCAGGGACCCAGGTTCAATTCCCACCTCGGGTGACTGTGTGGAGTTTGCACATACTCCCCGTGTCTTTGTGGGTTTCCTCCGGGTGCTCCGGTTTCCTCCCACAGTCCAAAGATGTGCAGGTCAGGTGAATTGGCCATGCTAAGTTGCCCATAGTGTTAGGTGCAATAGTCAGGGGGAATGGGTTTGGGTGGGTTACTCTTCAGAGGGTCAGTGTGGACTTGTTGGGCCAAAGGGCCAATTTCCATACTGTAAGAAATCTAATCAGTGACGTGAGTCAGGGTCCCTCATTAGATGTTTAACCAGCTATAATCCCCTTTCATTGGCAATTCGATGCTGTCTGTCATTGTCCTCGCCATGCCACTTGTGCAAAGTATTACTAATGGAACAAAGGGGCTCTCTTGTGGGGCACTGAGAGTGTCCCTGCACCTGGACCAGAAGGCCTGGTTCAGGTCCCACCTGCTTCAGACATATGTAATAGCATCTTTGAAAGATTGATTAGAAAGACAGGTTAAATTAGAAAAATGCTATGGCTTGTTAACTCCAAGAGTGTTCTACTTAGGCCAAGAAGTAGTTTTCTTTGCCTCCTTACACCTTGTACTGTATGAGAAGAAAAAGGACAATGGTGCCCTCTTGTGTGCAGTACGGTGTCTTGTGGAGCAATGGGAGCCCCACTGAACGTCCCATCCAATTCTGCCACAAATTACACCATGCCCCACATGGCTCAGACTTCTATTAAATTCCAATGTCTGCTGGAAGCAAATAGCACACTTGCACCCATTAATTACAGGTCAATACTTATGCAATCGAAATCCTGCAGTGTGTCAAACTGGAGTCGGCCCCCACTTTGTGTCTGGTGGGTCATGTGACCTACAAATATAAAACTCCATTTAATGTTTCTTGATATCTGGCTTTGCAAAGTTTCTCGCTTTTCAGCTTCATTCCCATTCACACTGAGCCTTTCACCTGCTTCCAGCATTTCATCAACACTTGCACTTCCTAGTATCTTTAATTCCCAACCCCATCACTGTTCAAAATGCTTTTGTAAAACATTCTGCTGCAAAAACACAAGTTGGACACAACTCAGGAACCATGAACCTTTGTCCTAAGGAGTTGTGAATTAAATGCAGTCCTGCATACTCTTTTAGGCAGCATCTTCAAATCACTACAATGGCAAATGTCTAAACACATCCACATAAACTATTCTAAGATTTTCACAAAAACAGACTTGCCTCTTTGCAAGGCTAACCAAAGGAAACATCTCCCTATCAAGATAAAAGGTTGGTGATTATAAATATCATTCCAAACAGCCCTGCAGCAAGTGCTTAACACATAATTTTAAAACCACTTTATACCCAACATGTTATGGATATTGTAATGTTCCAACAATTGTGCCTATGTCTCTAAGTCTTTAAATCTAGGAGTGCAATGATGATAAAGTGATGAGATGTGGTGATGGGAGAAAAGAGAGGTGAGATTCTATCCACATTAGCATTTAATTTGTGGTTTCTTGTAGATGAGGATGACTTTCTTCCACTGTCAGGATGAGTCCATAGGTGGCTCTGTTACACTGGGGGCAGGTGGTGGTCATGGGTAAGGGGTGGGTGGGGCGTTAGTATGACAGGGCACTCGTTTCGTTGTTCCTGCCTGGCTTCCACTTTTTCCTGACGGCAAGTCTTGAGGTGCTCCATACCTTCCCAGATGATCCTCCTCCACTTCAGAAAGTCTGGGGCCAGTGATTCCCAGGTGTCTATGGGAATGCTGCCCCTCGCCAGTGAGGCCTTGAGGGTATCACTGAAGCACTTCCTCTGTCCACCAGGACTCGCCTGCTTTTCAAAGCTAGGAGCACAGAACCTTAGATTTAGATTTGGATTACTTACAGTGTGGAAACAGGCCCTTCGGGCCAACAAGTCCACACCGACCCGCCGAAGCGCAGCCCATCAATACCCCTACATTCACCCCTTACGTAACACTGCGGGCAATTTAGCATGGCCAATTCACCTGACCCGCACATCTTTGGACTGTGGGAGGAAACCGGAGCACCCGGAGGAAACCCACGCAGACACAGGGAGAACGTGCAAACTCCACACAGTCAGTTGCCTGAGTCGGGAATTGAACCCGGGTCTCTGGCGCTGTGAGGCAGCAGTGCTAACCACTGTGCCGCCCACAACACTGCCTCCTCTACACTGGGGAGACCTTTCTGGGGAGTCTCAGGTTGGTCATGAGGAGGATGTGCCCAGCCCATTGTTGCCAATCAAGGGTGGTCAGAGCCTCGAAGCTGGGAGTGTTGGCCTGGTCAAGGATACTGGTATTGGTGCATCTTTCTTCCCAGCAGATTCACAGGATCTTGCACAGGCAGCATAGGTGGTACTGCTGCAGTGCCTTGTAGACAGTCCTTGTCTCCGAGCCACAGAGGAGGGCAGGGACCACCACAGCTCTATAAACCATGATGTTGTTGTTGGATGTGATGTTGTTGTCCTTGAATACACTTGCTCCCAGGCAGCCACCCTACCAACCTTCGCATAAACCGCATCATCCCCTGACATTTCCGACATCTCCAAACGGACCCTACCAACAGGGATATATTTCCCTCCCCACCCCTTTCCGTCTTTTGCAAAGACCATTCCCTCTGTGACTACCACAACCTACCCTCCCATCCCGGCACCTTCCCCTGCCACCGCAGGAATTGCAAAACCTGCGCCCACACCTCCTCCCTCACCTCCACCCAATGCCCTATAGGAGCCTTCCACATCCATCAAAGTTTTACCTGCACATCCACCAATATCATTTATTGCATCCACTGCTCCCGATGCAGTCTCCTCTATACTGGGGAGACCGGACTCCTTCTCGCAGAGCGCTTTATGGAACATCTCTGGGACACCCGCACCAATCAACCCCACCACCCCGTGGCCCAACATTTTAAATCCCTCTCCCACTCTGCCGAGGACATGCAGGTCCTGGGCTTTTTCCATCACCACTCCCTCACCACCTGACACCTGAAGGAAGAATGCCTCATCTTCCGCCTCAGAACACTTCAACCCCAGGACATCAACGTAGACTTCACCAGTTTCCTCATTTCCCCTCCCCTCACCTTACCCCAGTTCCTAACTTCCAGCTCAGCACTGTCCCCATGACTCCCCCTACCAGCCAATCTCCCTTCCTACCTAACCACTCCACCCTCCCCTCTGACCTATCACCTCCATCCCCACCCCCATTCACCTATTATACTCTTTGCTACCTTCTCCCCAGCCCCACCCCCTCCCATTTATCTCTCCACCCTGGAGACTCCCTGCCCCCATTCCTGATGAAGAGCTTTTGCCCGAAAATTTGATTTTCCTGCTCCTCGGATGCTGCCTGACCTGCTGTGCTTTTCCAGCACCACTCTACTCTTGGCACTGCGCTAACACATTAGCAGGCAGCTACAGTGTCACCATGAATAGCTCCGATAAAAATCACTGTTAATCGGATATGACTGCTGACATTTCAGCAGCAAAGGGCAGATTTATGTTTTTGTGATTGCAGAGACCCTGTTGTCAACAATTTCTATTAAGTGCAGTAATAAAGTTCTATGATAACCTGAATCATTGCACTGTACCAATCTCCTTTATGTTGCGGTGAAATGGACAGTTTTGAAATGGACTTCCACACTACAAATGAATGTAAGAGATAGCAGTACAGAGTATATATAGGGATATCCCAACCCTGATGTCTCCTGAGTCTATCCCACCCACTCTAGCCCAGTGAGGGGGGAGTGGAGCTAGGTAAAAGCTGGTGGAAAGAGCAGCAATTAGATGAGTTGGAGAAGATTGGAGTTGGCTCCTGGGCAACATTTTTCCTGGCCTAGAGCACTCAGGTCAAATGGCCTGTTCCCTGCCGTGGAATTCTACCTACTAGCCTACAGTTAGATGCATTGACTACAGTTGTTCTTACCAGACCATGGGGAAACCTCGAATACAGACTCACCCCACCCCAATAGGTGTCTCCTCATCACTCTGGTTGGCGTCAGAGAAGCCTGAAGCAGAGGTGAGGGTGTGAATGTAAATTTCAGTGGATAAAACTTATCAAACATGCGGAAGAAATAGCAGAAAAGTTCCAGAAGAATCTCCTTTACTCTTTAATTGTACCAATCCCATCTCCTTTAATCAGGAAGCAAAAATACTGCAGACGTTGGAAATCTGAAACAAAAAAACTCAGCATGTCTGGCAGCATCGGCAGAGGGAGAGAAACAGAGTTAACATTTTGTGTCTGATGACCCTTCTGCAGAACTGAGGAATTTCTCAAGAAGTGCGTCACATTGCACTCAAAACATTAACACTGTTTCTCTCTCTCCACAGATGTTGCCAAACCTGCTACCCCTTTCATCGTTACCCTGCCTTCCAGTCCCCTCACCACTGTCCTGGCCTCTGCTCTCCTGTTTTTTCTAGCCTTTTACCTGTGTTTAATGCAGCTCTAACTTTAATTCAGTTCTTGCATAAGTTCACTGACCAGAATGCTAATCCTGTGTCACTCTCCACAGATGCCACTGACCCATTGGGTAAAAGAGTCACAGAGTCATAAAGCAGGGAAACGGACCCCTTGACCTAACCCATCCATACTGACCAGTTTCCTAAACTAAACTCATCCCATTTGCCTATGTTTGGCCCATACCTTTCTAAACCCTTCCTATTCATGTACCTGTCCAAATTTCTTTTAAATGTTGTAATTGTACCTGCCTCTACCACTACCTCTGGCAGCTTGCTCCATACACACCGCCCTCTGTGTGAAAATGTTACCCGTCAGGTCCCTTTTAAATCTTATCCCTCTCACCTTAAACTTATACCCTCTAGTTTTGGACTCCCTCATACTGGGAAAATGAACTTGGCTATTTACCCTATCCAAGCCCCTCGTGATGTTATAAACCTCTCTGAGGTCACCCCTCAGCCTTCTACGTTCTGTGGAAAAAAGCCCCAGCCTATTCAGCTTTTTCTTATAACTCAAACCCTCCAGTCTTGGTAACATCATTGTAAATCTTCTTTGCACCTTTCCCAGTTTAATAGCATCCTTCCTACAGCAGGGCGACCAGAATTGTATGCAGTATAACAAATGTGGCCTTACCAATGTCTTGTCCAGCCAGAACATTATGTCTTGACTCCTGTACTCAATGCTCTGATTGATTCCAAACAAATTCTGCACTGTCCTGTCTACCTAAGCCACCAAAGTATTTCCAGCATTTACTATTTAAATCGAGCACTCCGGAAAATTTGCACTAAACTACATCTGGGGTCAATGTATCCTTTCTCACGTGAAATGGCTGTGGGAAAATTGCCTCTCCATCATCAGATAGCCCTCTCTAGTTTACAAACCATTTACAATGTCAAGCACAGGCCTCTCCTAGGATCGGGGATCTCCAGGGTGGGGATCGCAGGCCTGCAGTGTGACTGCTGCCAGAACCACAGCCACTGGAAGCCCTGGGTATGCAGAGAGACCCTGCCCAGTGCTTCACCGAGTAGGAGGGACATGGGGAAGGATAGTGGGTAATGAGGGCAGCAGGTGATCCTCAGTGAGTCTCCCACCCTCCAATGCCCTGTCCCTAAGTCAGAAATTGAATGAACCCCACCCCACCTGAGACTAAAGACAGCACAAACAGCTTGGATATGCTCCCGGAATGGTGACTGACTCATCTATCTCAGGGTTAACACTAGTGACAGAAGGATTAGGCCCTTTGGCCATCGTGTATTGCCCACTGAGGCAACTCAACTCAAGGTTAGGTATCCAGTCTGACCAAGATCTTTCCACCTCAAACTTAACCTGGAAGGGGAAAGAAAGCTATGTGTATTTTAAATCTTACTGTCCATCCCAATTAGATGCCCTTCCCACCTCCACGCTACCACAAGAGCAGATAAAAATTGTGTCCATTGCCTTTCAATTAAAAGGTTTACCATGTCCCGTCTGCTCTGGTGGATAACAGCAATTCCAAAACTCTTATTTGAAGAAGGACAATTGAGTTCTCCCCAGTGTTCTGGTGTACTCTTCTCACTCAGTAAGTGCCACAGATTCACGCTCATTATCTGGTCATTATCAATGAGAGCTGGCTGTGAGTAAATTGGCTGCTGCACTTCCTACATGACAACAACATTGATCATTGCAAAAGGACTTACAGTTCTGCACATCACAGACAAGGGTTGCACTTATTTGCCCATCCCTAATTGAAAAAGACAAGGTGGCAGAGAGATGCCTTCTTGAGCCATTGCAGTCCATAGTTTTTTTAATATTTATTCATTTATGGGATGTGAGTGGGCCAGCATTTATCGCCCCATTCCTAGTTGCCCTTGAGAAGGTGGTGGTCAGCTGCCTTCTCGAACCACTGCAGTCCACCTGCTATGGGTTGACCCACCATGACGTGGAGGTGACCCCTGCTCCTTCCTCAGGCCACTAGTGAGAGAGAATACATCGGACACAGAATTTATAAATAAAGGATCAAAGGGTCATGCAACTTATGCAAATGTATTGAACAAACCTCGGATGGCTAGGTTTTCAAGTTTTAATTCATTAGAATGGAGGGGCAGGTTTCAATTGATTAATATGTAAATCCTAGAATTTCTTTCAAGTCACTGCCCCAAGATAACTCCAGGTGCAGTTTAGGTGTGAGGCCCTGTTTCAAGTCTGTTTGTATCTCAACCTGGAGCCGGACTGATTTTATTTCCAATGTAGGAATTTATAAAATGCCACATTGACTGATAGCCATGTTCTGTACCCGTGAGGACAGCCTCAACTGGTGTGTTGGGTTCATGTCAAACTACAGGTGACCCCACCACACTGTACATTCTCACACACACACTCATGCACACAGACATAGACAAACAAACTCTCTCACACAAATACACACAAACTCACACAGACCCTCTCTCATATATACACAACTCGCACTCACACTCTCTCACTGGTATTTATTCCCTCACACTCACAGACACTCAAGCACACACTCACATGCACACTCTCACACACATATACTCCCTCACACTCACACACACCACACTCTCTCTCGAGATTGTGTGCACACACACACACCTGCACACCCACACTCTCACTCTCTTTCCTTCACACATGCGCACACACAAACACTCGCTCTCTCTCACACACATACGCAGAGACACATATGGGGTGAAATTTGCATTTTCAGATTTGTAGTTGCAGATACATTCTATTTTGTTCAAAAAATACACAATCTGTTGATAGTCAGTCTCCATGTGGCATTTTATAAATTTCTACTTTGGAAATAAAAACAATGCCATTAGGGAGGGGATTCCAAGATTTTGACGCAGTGACAGTCAAGGAAAAATAGTTACCCTGATCCTGCTGTTTGAACCTGGGTTCTGGATGTCAACCCAGTGACAGTGAGATGTTTCCAAGTCAGGATCATGTGTAAATTGAAAGCCACCTTGCAGGGACTGATTTTATTGTGGTTCAGTTGAGGGGTTGCAGGGAGAGGCTAAATCAACTGGGCTTACTTCCCTGGAATGCTGGAGACTGAGGGATGACCATACAAAGGTTTATAAGATCATGACGGGCATGAACAAAGTGGATAGCCAAGGTTTTTTTCCCCGGGGTGGGGGTATCCAAAACTAGGGGGCATAGGTTTAAGGTGAGAGGAGAAAGATTTAAAAAGGACTTAAAATGCAACCTTTTCACGCAGAGGATGGCATGTGTATGGAGTGAGCTGCCAGAGGTGCTGATGGAGGCTGGTACAGTTACAGCATTTTAAGGGCATCTGGATGGGTACATGAATAGCAAAGGTTTAGAAGGATATGGGGCAAATGCTGGCAAAAGGGACTAGGTGAGAATGGGATATCTGGACGTGTTTTAACTGAAGGGTCTGTTTCTGTGATGTATGACTCGATACCTCCATTAGCTACAAACGCTTTGAAACATCTGGTTGTGTGGAAGAACAAAGTTGCTATCTAAATGCAAAAATTAAGACAAGTGGGAAATCTGGAACTTACTTCCCCCAGAAGGCCATTGAGACTGAAGTCCAAACCTGAGATTGTGAAATGAAATGGAGTTGCGGTACAGATTGGTTAGGATCTATGTCTGTGCCTGAGCTGGCTTTAGGAATTGAATGGCCTGCTATTTCTATTTTCCCATATCAATATCATGTTTCTCTTCTTTCTATACACTGACCAGATGTGAACATTCAGTATGCATTTCGGATGTGATGCTGTGTCACACTAGTAAAGGGCACTTTGCAGCATTTGGTTAATGTATTTTCTTAACAACCCGCAGCAGCTTCCGATCTCCTTGCTTCCTCTCTCTGATTTCCAAGAACAGTTCTAGGGATGAGATACTTCAGGAATGGTTGGGGAAGTTGGGAACATTTTCCCTGGAGAGAAAGCCAAGAGGAAAATGCTCACTCTCTCAGCAGAGCAGGTAAGGGCTGTTTGGCAGTGGCTGCTTGGAGGCTCGGTGACGTTTGTTTAACGGTTTAAATTTGAATTTTTTTTTGAAGAAGCACGGAGCGAACCCGGAAGCTGGTGTAGCTCAAGCTTACCTGGGTAAGTTGTTTTCCTATAAAGGCGCGCAGGAGAGGAACCCGAGGCACTACAGAGGTAGAGCCTCCCACCCGCCCTCCTCCTCTAACCTAATAATAAGCCCAGTTGTGGTAAGAAGGTAAGCGCTGCATTTTGCTTGTTCTATTCTTTAGACCTAGTTTTTTTTAAGGGTTACTTTTAGAGGGATGGTAGTGAAGGCAGTGCAATGTTCCTCTTGCAACATGTATGAGGTGAGGGATGCCATGGTCGTCCCTGCTGATTACACTTGCAGGAAGTGCACCCATCTCCAGCTCCTCCAAGACCGTGTTAGGGAACTGGAGCTGGAGTTGGATGAACTTAGGATCATTTGGGAGGCAGAGGGGGTCATAAATCGGAGCTTTAGGGAAGTAGTAACTCCAAAGATTGTAGACAGATGGGTGACACTGAGGGGGGCTGGGAGGAAGCAGCCAGTGCAGAGACCCCCTGCGGCCGTTCCCCTCAAGAACAAGTATACCGTTTTGGATACTTGTGGGGGGGACGACTTACCAGGGGTAAGCAATGGGTTCAGGCCTCTGGCATGGAACCTGTCCCCGTTGCTCAGAAGGGAAGGGTGGAGAAGAGCAGAGCAATAGTTATTGGGGACTCGATAGTTCAGGGCACAGATAGGCGGTTTTGTGGGGGCGAGAGAGACTCACGTTTGGTATGTTGCCTCCCAGGTGCAAGGGTACGTGATGTGTCTCTGATCGTGTTTTCCGGGTCCTTAAGGGGGAGGGTGAGCAGCCCGAAGTCATGGTCCACATTGGCACCAACGACATAGGTAGGAAGAGGGATGAGGATGTTAGGCAGGCTTTCAGGGAGCTAGGTTGGAAACTCAGAGTTAGAACAAAGAGAGTTGTTGTCTCTGGTTTGTTACCCGTGATAGAGTCGAGGAATAGGGAGAGGGAGCAGTTAAATGCGTGGCTACAGGGATGGTGCAGGAGGGAGGGATTCCAGTTTCTGGATAACTGGGGTTCTTTCTGGGGAAGGTGGGACCTCTATTAACAGGATGGTCTACACCTGAACCTGAGGGGCACCAGTATCCTTGGGGGGATGTTTGCTAGTGCTCTTTCGGGGCGTTTAAACTAACTCTGCAGGGGCATGGGAACCTAGACTGTAGTTTTAGGGTGCAGGACCTGGAGTGTAAGGAGGTTAGGAACCAGGCATCAATCTTGAAGGAGGGTGCCTGTAAACAGGAAGGTGGCTTGAAGTGTGTATACTTCAATGCGAGAAGTATACGAAATAAGGTAGGTGAACTTGCAGCGTGGGTTGGTACTTGGGAGTTCGATGTTGTGGCTATTACAGAGACATGGGAAGAACAGGGACAAGATTGGGTGTTGCAGGTTCCAGGGTTTAAATGTTTTAGTAGGGTCAGAGGTGGGGGTAAAAGAGGGGGAGGTGTGGCATTGCTTGTCAAAGATAGTATTACAGCAGTGGAAAGGACGATGGATGAAGACTCGCCACCTGAAGTAGTTTGGGCTGAGCTTAGAAATAGGAAAGGTGAGGTCACCCTGTTAGGAGTTTTCTACAGGCCTCCTAATAGTCCTAGAGACGTAGAAGAAAGGATTGCGAGGATGATTCAGGAGAAGAGTGAAAGTAATAGGGTGGTTGTTGTGGGGGACTTTAACTTTCCAGATATTAACTGGGAAAGCTATAGCTCGAGTACGTTAGATGGGTCGGTGTTTGTCCAATGTGTGCAGGAGGGTTTCCTGACACAATATGTAGACAGGCCAACAAGAGGTGAGGCCATACTGGACTTGGTTCTGGGTAACAAACTAGGCCAGGTGTTAGAATTGGAGGTAGGTGAGCACTTTGGGGACAGTGACCACAATTCGGTGACTTTTACTCTAGTGATGGAGAGGGATAAGTGTGCACTACAGGACAAGAGTTATAGCTGGGGGCAGGGAAATTATGATGCGGTGAGGCATGACTTAGGATGCGTGTCTTGGAAAAGTAGGCTTCAAGGGAAGGGTGCAATCGATATGTGGAGCTTGTTCAAGGAACAACTATTGAGTGTCCTTGATAAGTATGTACCTGTCAGGCAGGGAGGAAAGGGTCGTGTGAGGGAGCCGTGGTTTAATAAGGAATTGGAATCCCTTGTTAAAGGGAAGAGGGCGGCCTATGTAAAGATGGGGCATGAACGTTCAATTGGGGCGATTGAGAGTTATAAGGTAGCCAGGAAGGATCTAAAGAGAGAGCTCAGAGCAGCAAGGAGGGGACATGAAAAGTCCTTGGTTGATAGGATTAGGGAAAACCCAAAGGCTTTCTATAGGTATGTCAAGAATAAAAGGATGACTAGGGTAGGAATAGGTCCCGTCAAGGATATTAGTGGGAAGTTGCGTGTGGAGGCTGAAGAAAATGGGGAGACACTGAATGAATACTTTGCATCAGTATTCACTCAGGAACAGGACATTGTTGCCGATGTGAATATTGAGTCACAATTAATTAGAATGGATGGCTTTGAGATATGTAGGGAAGAGGTGTTGGAAATTCTGGAAAGGGTGAATGTAGATAAGTCCCCTGGGCCTGATGGCATTTATCCTAGGATTCTCTGGGAAGCAAAGGAGGAGATTGCAGAGCCATTGGCCTTGATTTTTATGTCCTCGTTGTCTACTGGAATAGTGCCAGAAGACTGGAGGATAACAAATGTGGTTCCCTTGCTCAAGAAGGGGAGTAGGGCTAACCCTAGTAACTATAGGCCTGTGAGTCTTACCTCTGTTGTGGGCAAAGTCTTCGAGAGAATTGTAAGGGATAGGATTTATGAACATCTGGATAGGAATAATATGATCAAGGACAGTCAGCATGGTTTTGTGAAGGGCCAGTCGTGCCTCACAAACCTTATTGAATTCTTTGAGAAGGTGACTTAGGAGGTGGACGAGGGTAAAGCGGTAGATGTGGTGTATATGGATTTTAGTAAGGCGTTTGATAAGGTTCCCCATGGTAGGCTACTGCAAAAAATACAGAGGTATAGCATTGAGGGTGAGTTGGAGGTTTGGATTAGGAATTGGCTGACTGGAAGAAGACAGAGGGTAGAAGTTGATGGTAAAGGTTCATCTTGGAGTGCAGTTACCAGCGATGTTCCGCAAGGATCTGTTTTGGGACCATTGCTGTTTGTCATTTTTATAAATGACCTAGAGGAGGGGCTAGAAGGCTGGGTGAGCAAGTTTGCGGATGATATGAAAGTCGGTAGAGTTGTTGACAGTGAGGAAGGATGTGGCAGGTTACAGCAGGATATAGATAAGCTGCAGAGCTGGGCAGAAAGGTGGCAAATGGAGTTCAATGTCGCTAAGTGTGAAGTGATTCACTTTGGTAAGAGTAACAAGAAGATGGAGTACTGGGCTAATGGTCGGATACTTGGTAGTGTGGATGAGCAGAGGGATCTTGGTGTCCATGTACACAGATCTCTGAAAGTTGCCACCCAGGTAAATAGTGCTGTGAAGAAGGCATATGGTGTACTGACTTTTATTGGTAGAGGAATTAAGTTCCGGAGTCCTGAGGTCATGTTGCAGTTGTATAAGACTCTGGTGCGGCCGCATCTGGAGTACTGTGTGCAGTTTTGGTAGTCATACTATAGGAAGGATGTGGAGGCACTGGAACGGGTGCAGAGGAGGTTTACCAGGATGTTGCCTGGTATGGTAGGAAGATCATATGAGGAAAGGCTGAGGCACTTGGGGCTGTTTTCATTGGAGAAAAGAAGGTTTAGGGGTGACTTGATAGAGGTGTACAAGATGATTAGGGGTTTAGATAGGGTTGACCATGAGAACCTTTTTCACGTATGGAGTCAGATATTGCGAGGGGGCATAGCTTTAAATTAAGGGGTGGTAGATAGAGGACAGACGTTAGGGGTAGATTCTTTAGTCAGCGAGTCGTGAGTTCATGGAATGCCCTGCCAGTAGCAGTGGTGGACTCTCCCTCTTTATGGGCAGTTAAATGGACATTGGATAGGCATATGGAGGAAAGTGGGCTAGTGTAGGTTAGGTGGGCTTGGATCAGCGCAACATCGAGGGCCGAAGGGCCTGTACTGCGCTGTATTTTTCTATGTTCTATCTTCTATGAAAGAAGTTTACAAACCTACAGCGTGGAAACAGACCATTTGGCCAAACAAGTCTACACCAACGCTCTGAATAGTAACCCACCCAGATCCATTCCTCTACGTTTACCACTAGCTAATGCACCCAACTTGCATGTCCCTGAACTCAGTGGGCAATTTAGCATGGCCAATTCACCTAACCTGTGCATCTTTAGACTGTGGGAGGGAACCAGAGCAAACCCACGCAGACGCAAGGAGAACATGCAGCCTCCACACAGACAGGCGCCCAAGGCTGGAATCAACCACTGATCCATGGCGCTGTGGGGCAACAGTGCTAACTACCATGCCCACCCTATGGTGGAGGCAGGTTCAAGTGAAGCATTCAGGAGGATGTTGGATAGTCATTTTATTAGAGATAACATTCAGGATTACAGGAAAAAGGTGGAGGAGGTTGGCACTACGTTAAAATGCCCACAAAGTCAGTGCAGGCACCATGAGCCACTGGCCTCCTTCTGAAATCTCCTTCTGAGATTCTGTGAAAAGCTTTAGTGAGTTTTTGGGCCAAAGGCACTTGTTTCCCAAAGCCAGGCAACACTCCCCACATCTCTTTACCACATTCGTGTCTCAATTCACTCATAAACTGCATCCCACACTTAGTTGGTGGTTGGAGGAGGAGTAGGATCCAGACACTAACTTTAAAGCCATGATTTAATTCATCAACAGTTCTGCTTCCACCCAGCAAGCACCTAGGCATTAATTCCCTTGATAAAGCCGACTCCACAATAGCTGGTGAGCTGATCCCCATCTGACCAGATTGCAGGGTTGGAAAGTAAGCCTTATACTTGGAGCTTAGCGATCTTCCATCACTGGATGGTGGGAGAGCTGTGAAGACAATGAAATCCTTTAAACTGTGATCGTAGAACACAATGAAAAGCACTAAGTGAGAAATGGATATGTAGTTTATGTTGTTGATGTTGATGATTTTTCTAATGACAGAAATGATATCATCTGATTTTGTGCTGCAGTCTGTGACCAGGAGTTAACAAAAACAGAAATTGCTGGAAAAACCTTTCTTAAGGGTCACTGGATTCAAAATATTAACTCAGTTTCTATCTCCACAGATGCTGCCAGACATGCTGAGTTTCTCCAGCAATTTCTGGTTTTGTTTCAGATCTCCAGCATCTGCAGTTCCTTGTTTTATCCTCTTGACCCAAGTGCTGTTGCATACTGCCATTTCCTGCTGGGCAAAAGACTTGCAGTAAGTGATTACACCTGAAAATCAGGACCACTGTCCAGGGAAAGGGCATTTACAGGAAACTCCCTTGTGTGAATGCATTCCCTGCATGATGGCCATGTGTAACAGTCAGTGCTTTGAAAGTACTCTTTAAGAAGTCTAGTGTTGTTTTCAGTTAACCCTTCAGGTGAAAACCACAGTCATGTTGATGAACAGCCTGGGAGCTAGCAAATAGCCTTGATTGAGACCACTTCAGAGTGTAAAGGTCTCTGTTTCAGATCTTTCACTGATGCCAGTTACAGACACATCACCATGAAGCAGTGACAGGATTACGATGAAGATTCTCACACGTCCATACATTCGGAGAACAATCCACAGAATCTCGCGATTTACCAAGTCAAACGCTGGTCAGGTTGATGAAGTCAATCAGAGCCCTAAAGTTTCTCATGGTCGTTATTCCAACACATTTTCATGTGAAGACTCTGAAGAGTCCCTGCCATAGAATATTCCAGAAGAAACTGAAATTTACACCAAGAAACCCCTCGAAGGTCTCCATTTAAATTGTAGACTCTGGAAGGTCCGATGAAATTAAATAAAATAGTCACTTTGGAGAAGTTAAAGTGTTAATTCCTGAGTAACCATTCAACTGATTCTGTACTTATCTCACAAAGTACACCTCCCCTAGAATAGTTCAACTTCCCCAGATCATGATCTGACACATACACACACAGCCTCGGGGACTCAAACATTACATATTCCCCATCCCTCCTCCACCAGATCCAATGCCCAGGCAGATCGTGTGCTCAGAGACCTGTGGATCACGGTACCAAGTATTCAATCACCACCCCCCCACCCCCCACCCCCTTCCCACACCACCATCCCTGGCCAAAACCCGTGAAAGTGAATAGGTGGCATCGTCAAATTGAGGGACAGCAGCTGATAACTTTCATTATATAAGACAGAATCAGAGGGCCCTCGTGTGGCAGAGTGATAGTGTCCCTAACCTGGGAATAAGGGGTCCAGGTTCAAGTCCCACCTGCTCCAGAATTGTGTAATAATCTCTCTGAACAGGTTGGTTTAAAAAAAAATGTTAAATAAGAAAAACAAAACTCAGGCACTTTCAAAGGGTTCTTGTGGCACAGTGGTAGTGTCCCTACTTCTGGGCTGTGGAGACCTTTGTTCAACTCCCACCTGCTCCCGTGGTACGCAATATTTTTCAACAGGCTGATTTCTTCTTAAAAAAAACTATTAGGCTGTTTGAGAAAGTGCAATTCACACCTACTTATGATTGTTGTTGCATTGAGTGAAGTAAACAAGTTGCTTTCCAGTGAGGGCTTAATACACTGTAGCCAGCAAACTCAAGTTTGATTTTCAGCAAATTAACAAAAAGTGAGTGCAATTCTGGTCCCCTTCTTATCAGAAAGATGTTGTGAAACTTAACATGGTTCAGAAAACATTTACAGGGATGTTGCCAGGGTTGGAGGATTTCAGCTATAGGGAGAGGCTGAATAGACTAGGGCTTTTTTCCCTGGAGCGTCGGAGGCTGAGGGGTGACCTTATAGAGGTTTATAAAATCAGGAGTGGCATGGATAGGATAAATAGACAAAGTCTTTTCCCTGGTGTCAGGGAGTCCAGAACTAGAGGGCATAGATTTAAGGTGAGAGGGGAAAGATATAAAAGAGACCTAAGGGACAACGTTTTCACGCAGAGGGTGGTACTTATATGGAATGAGCTGCCAGAGGATGTGGTGGAGGCTGGTACAATTGCAACATTTAAGAGGCATTTGGATGGGTATATGAATAGGAAGGGTTTGGAGGGATATGGGCCGGGTGTTGGCAGGTGGGACTAGATTGGGTTGGGATACCTGGTCGGCATAGTTGGGTTGGACCAAAGGGTCTGTTTCTGTGCTGTACATCTCTATGACTCTATGACTCTAGCCCCTCAAACCGAGTACACCATTCAATGAGGTCATGGCTGATTCATGACACAACTCTATATACCTGTCTGGATCACCTATTACTAAATAAAAACTGAAAGAACTGCAGATGCTGTAAATCGGAAATGAAAACAGAAGTTTTCAACTGGAAAAGTTCAGCAGGTCTGGCAGCATCTGTGAAGAGAAAGAAAATCGATGTTTCGGACATAAGCCCCTCATCAGACTTATGCCAAACCGTCGATTCTTCTGCTCCTCGGATATTCCCTGACCTGCTGTGTTTTTCCAGCACCACACTCTCGACTCTTATCTCCAGCATCTGCAGTACTCACTTTCTCCCAGCTGTGAAGAGAAAATCAAAGTTAATGTTTTGGGTCTGGTGACTCTTCCCCAGAACAAACCACCAGAACCAAAGTGTTAATTTTGATTCCTCTTCACAGAAGCTGCCAGACCTGCTGAGCTTTCAAGCAGTTTCTGTTTTTGTTTTGATCACTTATTGCCTTTAGTAAACAAGCGATGGTCAATCTCAGATTTAAAATTACCAGCAATGATCTGACATCAATTGCAAACTGCAGACCACAGTTTCAAATATTGTGTGTGTGTGTGTGTGTGTGTGTGTGTGTGAAACTCAGAAAATTGAATCTTCATGGGCTTTTTAACTATTTGCTATACCTGTCTACAATTTTTAATCACCTGAACCTGGACCATTAAGTCTCTTTGAAACTTTACTGTTTCTGCCTGTTCACTATTTAGAAAGTCCAAAGTTCTTTTGTTTTAGATTCAAAGTGCACAACCTCATATTTGTCTCTATTGAAATCCAATTGCTATATTTTTCCCATTTACTTGACCTATCAATATCTCTATAATGCTTCCAGTGTTATTAATCTTTTGCGATTTTGGATTTGTGGCTTTCCTACCATCTAAGTGTGGGCGGCACGGTGGCACAGTGGTTAGCACTGCTGCCTCACAGCGCCTGAGACCCGGGTTCATTTCCCGACTCAGGCGACTGACTGTGTGGAGTTTGCATGTTCTCCCCGTGTCTGCGTGGGTTTCCTCCGGGTGCTCCGGTTTCCTCCCATAGTCCAAAGATGTGCGGGTCAGGTGAATTGGCCATGCTAAATTGCCCGTAGTGTTAGGTAAGGGGTAAATGTAGGTGTATGGGTGGGTTTCGCTTCGGCGGGTCGGTGTGGACTTGTTGGGCCGAAGGGCCTGTTTCCACACTGTAAGTCTAATCTAGTCTAATCTAATCTAATCTAAGTCCTTGTTGAGTGAAGTGAATAGTTGCAGTGGTTAGCACTACTGCATCATAGCGTTAGGGACCTGGGTTTGACTCCAGCCTTGGGTGACTGTCTGTGTAGAGTTTGCACATTGTCCCTGTGTCCGCGTGCGTTTCCTCCGGGTACTCCGGTTTCCTCCCACAATCCCAAAATTACAAGTCAGGTGAATTGGCCATGCAAAATTGCCCATAGTGTTAGGTGCATTAGTCAGGGGAAAATGTAGGAAAATGAGTCTGGGTGGATTACTCTTCAGAGGGTCGGTGTGGAGTTGTTGGGCCAAAGAGCCTGTTTCCACACTGTAGGGAATCTAATCTAATCTAATCACCGCATCCTGCCAATTAGAGTACCAACCCTTTCTCCCTACCCTCTGACTGCTGTATCTCATGCAATTTCCAAATGAGGTTTATTACTTGCCTTCAATTTCATGAGCATCAACCTTATCTAACAGTCTCTTATGAGAGACTCAGCACCTACTGGAAATCCAGTATGAATACTAGGGCAGGCATGGCGACTTAGTGGTTAGCACTGTTGTCTCACAGCAACAGGGACTTGGGTTCAATTCCATTCTTGGGTGACTGTCTGTGTGGAATTTGCACGTTTTCCCTGTGTCTGTATACTCCAATTTCCCCCCACAATGCAAAGATGTGTAGGTTAGGGAGATTGGCCATGCTAAATTGCACTTAGTGTCCAGGGATGTACAGGCTATGTGGATTCGCCATGGGAAATACAGGGTAAGGGGATGGGTCTGGGTGGAATGCACCTTAGTGGGTTGATGTGGGCTGAATGGCCTGCTTCCACACTGTAGGGATTCTGTGAGCATCCATAGATATTCCTCTTTCCACTAATCACCTTTTCAACATATTTAGTTAGATTCATCTAGTATGACGCAACCCTTCCACATCCACACTGGGATCTCTCAACTCAACTGAACATTTTTATGGTGTTAAATTACCTGTACTTAGTACCATGTAAACTATACTCATTTCTGGATAACAGATAACTGGTTTATAATTCCATGGTTTCCCTCCTTCACCTTTCGTAAATGGCAGAGTTAGTGCATGCTATTTTGTAATCTAATGGAACACATCCTGAATCAAGAGAGCTTTGAAAGGTATTTTGATTATCTACAATGTTTGCACTTAAATTCCTTTAACTTGTGACCTTCCAACCATCTAATCATAGGGTTTTATCACTCTTTAGTGTTAATAATCTGTCAGCTATTGTCGCTGAAAGATGTGTTGCTGGAGAAGTTCAGCAGGTCAGGCAGCATCCAAGGAGCAGGAGAATTGACGCTTCGGGCATAAGCCCTTGATTCTCCTGCTCCTTGGATGCTGCCTGACCTGCTGCACTTTTCCAGCAACACATTTTTCAGCTCTGATCTCCAGCATCTGCAGTCCTCACTTTCTCCCTGTCAGCTATTGTCATCTTACTCATGTTTGTTTTCTTAAATTCCTGTGCCTGAATCAATAATATTTTCCTGGCGGGTGTCTGGAATGCTAACCTTTTTCTATTCTGTAAATACTGAGTCAAAGTAACTATTTAGACTGCATACTGTTTCTTTAATTTCATTGACAATTGACATAATTCCAAGTTCTGGATGTGAGTTTGCTAGCTGAGTTGGAAGGTTCGTTTTCAGATATTTCGTCGCAATAATAGGTAACATTTTCAGTGAGCCTCTGGATGAAGCACTGGAAGTGTAGCCTAGTTTCTATTTATACGTTTGGGTTTCCTTGGGTTGGTGTTGGCATTTCCTGTGGTGATGTCATTTCCTATGGTGATGTCATTTCTTGTTCTTTTTCTCATGGGGTGGCAAATGGGATCCAAGTCTACATGTTTGTTGATAGAGTTCCGGTTGGAATGCCATGCTTCTAGGAATTCTTGTGTGTGTCTCTGTTTGGCTTGTCCTAGGATGGATGTGCTGTCCCAGTCGACAAGCCAAATAGAGACATGCACAAGAATTCCGAGAAGAATGGCATTCCAACTGGAAGTCTATCACCAAACACATTGAATTGGATTTACCACCTGGATAAAAAGAACAGAAAATGACTTCACCATAGGAAATGGCATCACCACAGGAAATGGCATCACCAACCCAAGGAAACCCAAACATATAAATAGAAACCAGGCTACACTTCCAGTGCTTCATCGGGAGGCTCACTGAAAATGTTACCCAGTATGGTGACAAAACGTTTGAAAATGAACCTTCCAGCTCAGCGAGCAAACCTACATCCAGACTCTCAACCTGAGCTGCAAATCTTCTCAAAACTCACTTTAATTTTCAGTTTGAAAGGCTTTACAGCTGCTGTTGCCTTCAATCAAGACAGATGCATACTGGTCCACAAATCAATTTTTAAATACATAATAATTGCATCACATCTGCAGCACAATAAAGTTTTCGGTGTTGATTTTGATACGTTTTGTGCAAGTTCCTTTTTGCCATCTGCTTTTACTAAAACCTTTGCTCCTCTTCGTCTTTCCTATTTCCTTGACCCTTCTCCTTTTGCCTGCTTTCTCTTTTAGCCCGATGCGCTCCCTGATCCCTTTGCTCTGAAGGTGCTACACTGTAGGTTCATGAGCTAAGGAACAAAAGGCTGAGTAAAATGGGTCTACATTTTTGGAGTCAAAAAGTGCGGCACTGGAAAAACACAGCCAGTCAGGCAGCGTCTGAGGAGCAAGAGAGTCGTCATTTCAAGCATGAGCATTAATGATGAAGAGTTCATGCACAAAATGTCAACTCTCCTGCTTCTCACATGCTACCTGACTGGCTGTGCTGTTCCAGCACCACATTCTCAACTCTGATCTCCAACCCCTGCAGTCTTCACTTTCTCCTTTCTCCTATATTTTGGAGTTTAGAATTGAGATGTAATTTTATTGAAACATACTAGATTCTTTTTTTTAGAATCCTTACAGTGTGGAAACAGACCATCGGCCCAACAAGTCCACACCAACCCTCCGAAGAGGAACCCACGCAGACCCATTCACCTTGTGTGAAAGGTTCAGACTAAACTGTTACTTTCCCCTGGCTGGGAGATCTAGTGCACGGGGCAAAACCTTCACGGTTTAGGACTGAGATCAGGAGAAATTTCATTGGTCATTGTGAAACTTTGTAATTCTACCCCCAGAGGGTTGTAGATAGATCATCATTGAATGCATGAAGGAGTCAAGAGATGTGGGATGTTGATAGATATGCGGTGTTAAGGCTGAAGTTCAGTTGTATTCAGATGTAGGGGAGCAGGCTCAAAGCTCCATTTGGTCAAATCCTGCTTCTCTTTCTTGTGTTTTTTTTTAATTGTCCATAGCTTTATTTTATTTTTGGACAATAGAATATTTGTCCTTTAGAGGTATAAACTGATTTTAAATCATATTAGATTGTTTTCTGTATACTTGTGAATGATCGTCTGTTGTTTTACCAGGATTGATATGGACACTGTATCGAAGTCAGTCCCATCTGCAGCGAGAACCATGTACCTGTTTCAAGTTGCTCCCTTTCAATTATTATTCTGAATTCAGTCATATTATAACCACTGTTTGATAAATTCTCACATATTGTTACTCTGTAAACTTAAACTGGCTCAATGTTAAATACTACATCAAATGGAATTTGCCCTTTGTTCTAGGGCAAAGTGTTACAGAAAGCAATCACAGATACAGTCAAGAATTTCTCTTGCTGACTTGTGCTGTTTTAATGATCTCGATCTTTTAAGTTAAAATCCCTTATTTAAACCTTCACTACCTATGCTGTCTGCTTACCTGATTTGGGCAATTATATAATCCAATAGCATTCAGTTACAATCAAGAAGCCTATTTACAACTTTTCCTACAGTCTGTCCTACAGAACACTGAATCTTCCTCAAAGCAAAGCGATGTTGTTGAAGCTTTTCTGCTCAAAGTTAGCAGGAAAAACATTACATTTCACTTGTGCACAAAATTAATATGACAGGAGAGGTGGGGTGTTAATCCATTGATAAGAACAGGCCATATTCAACCCCAGTTGCAAAACCCAGGGTATAACATCTACTTTTGGATGTGATTCTGTGAATGGGTGACACTTGCTGAGCAATCCTAAGTGTGCTAATAGCCAACTGACAACCAATTAGAGACAATCAGTCGAGCCTTTAACTTGGCTCATTTATGATTTGGAGATGCTGGCGTTGGACTGGGGTGTACAAAATTAAAAATCACACAATACTAAGTTATATAGTCCAACAGGTTTAATTGGAAGCACTAGCTTTCGGAGTGCTGCTCCTTCATCAGGTGGTTGTGGAGTACACAATTGTAAGACACAGAATTTATAGCAAAAGTTTACAGTGTTTACAGTTTACAGTGTGATGTAACTGAAATTATACATTGAAAAATACCTTGATTGTTTGTTAAGTCTCTCATCTGTTAAAATGGCCATATTAGTTTCACTTCTTTCATAAGTAAATCACAAAACCTTTTTTTTAAAAGTTACATTCTCAGGTTAACTTTAATAATTGGTGTCAGCCAGATAATATATTGAAGGTGTTGGCCCCCTGTGTGCTGTTGTCTGTGCCATAATGTTTATACTGATTCTAATCGAAAAAAATGAGTTAACAGAGTCTTACATGGATTCATGCAGTTTTTGAGCAAAATACAATGTAACTCTGCAAGTACAAATTCACCCCACAAACGTATACGTGTATGTACATATGTGGGTTGTGTGTGTTTGTGTGTCTGGGGTGGGTGGTTGTGACTGTCTTACAATTGTATATTCCACAACCACCTGATGAAGGAGCAGCACTCCGAAAGCTAGTGCTTCCAATTAAACTGTTGGACTATAACCTGGTTTGTGTGATTTTGAATTTTGGCTCATTTAGACACGTTGGAACTAAATTTCACACTTACAAGTCTGTTCGCTGCAAACAAAAGGAAAATGTTCAAATAGGACAAAGAATGGCAGATGCCGAAACACAGAAATTGCTGGAGAAACTCAGCAGGTCTGGCAGCATATTTGGAGAGAAAGCAGAGTCATTTTGTTAACTCGGTTTTCTCCCCACAGTGACTGCCAGACCTGCTGAGTTTCTTCGGCATTTTCTGCTTTTTTTTGAAGAAATATTCAAGATTCGCACCCTCCTTGATTTATCCAGGAGCCTGAGGAGTTTGCTGGATGGCAATTTGTCAGTCAATCAGACTTGAATCACTAACCATTGAACTGTTTACTCCTGCGGTATAAGTTGTTGATCTAGTTTGAAATTTGACATTTTTGTGTTTGTGCTGATGAGAAAAAGCTTCCACAACACATCTGCCTTTTTAGTAATACTTTCCTAGTCATAAGGCCCTTTTGGATATATACTTGAAGTCTCCATTGACTGTTTATCATTTATTCCAGTATTTCCTCACTTGAAATGATTGAAGTCAAATTGAATTACGAAGGCTGCACACTTTTCCCTACCTCAGAGAGACAAGGAGCTGGAGGTGATCATACAGACCGAGGACCAAGGCCATGAAACAATTTGCAAACAAGGAGGCAAATCTTATATTTAAGTAGTTGTTCAATTGTGAACCAGTGTTCGCCACAGGAATGATAGGTTATTAGGTCTTGGTGCAGTCACGCAATGTGATAGAATACTCCCCAGTTGCCAGGATAAATGCTGCACAACAATCCTCAAGAAGCTTGACACCATCCAGGCCAAAGCAGCCCAATTGATTGGCTCTACATCTACAAGCATCCATTCCCTCCACTACTGACAATCAGTAGCAACAGCGTGTACTATCTGCAAGATGCACTGCGGAAATTCACCAAAGATTTTCAGACAGCACCTTCCAAACCCACGACCACTTCCATCTAGAATGACAAGGGCAGCAGATAAAATTTGGATACTAATTTCTACACAACACTGTTATTATCACTGATTTTTATCTGATGTGACAGGAGGTGCAACTTCTTGTGAACTGCTCACCATGCTGAGCTTAATTGCTCTGTCACCTCAGAGGATGAAGATTATAGAATGATTACAGGACATAGAGAGGGTCATTCCATCCATTGTGCCTAGCATCTCATGAATGATGGACCCGGTCCACTCACCCATCCCTCTCCCTGTAACCCTGCACAACGTCCCTTCTCAGATGATGAATACAATTCCCTCTTGAAACACTCAATTGTACCTGTCTCCACAACACTGTGAGCCAGCACATTCCAAACCTCAATCAGTTGCTGGTTATCGGTGGCATCCTAACCACTTGCCTTCCCATCTATTTTTATATCCTCTTCAAACATAACTATAGTACAATTATTCTCCAAGTATGACCTACAAGTGACTGCAGACCTATAGAATTGTATTGATTCTTAACTGCCCTCTGAAATGGCTCTAGTAAGATAATCACTTCAAGGGGCATTAAGGATAGGCAACACTGATACTGCACTGCACTGTCAGCCTATGGGTATGTTTCTCCACTTCTACACAATCTTTTGCAGTAGAGGGCACTATATTGTAGCAAATCAGGAGACAGTTATGTCAAGGCCAGCTCCAATATCCATGGAAGATGTATGTATAATTCAGTAAGTGACCTTTCTCTCTAAAAACTTTGGGCTGCCTCAGAAAATGAGCTGTCACAAATAATGCAGGATGGTACTTCAAACTTGAGCTTGATTCTCCTCCAACCAAGGTTAAACTGGTCAGATTCAGTATCATTTGAAGTTTTTAATACCTGAGCCAAGATATTGAACAAATAACCTCACATTTATGCAGTTATCAATCTTCATAAGTTCATGAGTTCATATGATTAAGAGCACAATTAGGCCATTCAGCCCATTGAGTCTGTTCCTCCTGATATGCTCCTTGACTGTACTGGGTCTCATCAGCAGGAACAGCGAGCCAGCATACAGAGAAGAGGTGCAGTGGCTAACGGATTGGTGCAGAGCCAGCAACTTGTCTCTGAATGTGCACAAGACGAAAGAGATGCCAGTTGATTTCAGGAGGGCACGGAGCGACTACTGTCCGCTGGACATTGACGGCTCCCCCGTGGAGATCGCGAAGGGCACCAAATGTTTTGGCATCCACCTGATGGAGAATCTCACCTGGTCCCTCAACACCAGCTCCATAGTCAAGAAAGCCCAGCAGCGTCTCTACTTTCTGTGCAGACTGGGGAAAATCCACCTCCCACCACTCATTCTCACCACATTCTACAGAGCGTTCTTTGAGACTACCCTGAGCTGCTGCATCACTACCTGGTTTAGGAATCGCACTATTTCAGATCGTAAGACCCTACAACGGATAGTGAGGACAGCTGAGACGATCACCAGGGTCTCTCTCCCCTCCATTACAGACATTTACACCACATGCTGCATCCAAAAGGCTAAGAGCATTGTGGAAGACCCCACACACCCCTCACTCAAGCTCTTCTCCCTCCTGCCATTTGGCAGAAGTTCCGGAGCATCCAGTCTCTCACAGCCAGACTGTGCAACAGTTTCTTCCCCCAAGCCATCAGGCTCCTTAACACAGTATTATCAGACTCTTTTCCATCTGAAATTCTTTGTACGACTCTGAATTGCTGCTAGAACAATGTCTATTAATTGTCATTCTCTTATTACACTCTAATTTGCTATTTTTGCACTTTATGCTGCCCTGTGTTTGATTGAGTAATTTGTGCTGTCCATGTAGCACCTTGGTGCTGGGGGAACACTGTCTCGTTTTTACTATATCGGTTGTATATGGTAGAAATGATAAATAAAAACTACTGTCTGTCTCTCTCTATCTCTTCCCCATTTCCTGCCTTCTTCCCGTAACCCTTCGACCCATTACCAATTACAAATCTGTCTAACCTCCTTAAATTTACTCACTGTCCCAGCATCCACTGGGGTAGCAAATTTCACTGATTCACAACCCTTTGGGAGAAGTCGTTTCTCCTCAAACCTGTTTTAAATTTGCTACCCCTTATCCTAAGACTATGACCTCTCGTCCTAGAATGCCCCACAAGAGGAAGTTCAATGTCTATTTTATCCATACCTTTTATCATTTTGAATACCTCAAATTAATCTCCCCTCATTCTTCTGAATTCCAGGGAGTATAGGCTTAAACTGTTCAATCTGTCTTCATACAACAAACCCCTCATCTCTGGGATCAATCTAGTGAACCTATCCAGAACTGCCTCCTATACAACTACACCTTTCCTCAAATAAGGGGACCAAAACTGTGCATGATGCTCCAGGTGCAGTCTCACCAATGCCTTGTACAGTTTCCTTTCCTTTATATTCTATTCCTTCAGCTATAAAAGCCAACATTCCATTTGCTTTGTTTATTATCTGCTGTGCCTGCATGCTAGCTTTCTGTGATTCATGAACAAGTACATCTAGATCCATCTGCACTGGAGCACCCCCGAAGTCTAGCCCCAATAAGATAATAGGTTGCCTTCCCACTTTTTTGACCAAAATGCATGACTTCACATTAAAGTTCATCTGCCACATTTTGGCCCACTCTCCTAACCTATCTATATCTATTTGTAAGGTTCTTATTTACTTATTGCAATTTACTGTCCTGCCTATTTTTGTGTCATTCACAAATTTGGCTTCTCTCCCTGTATCCAAGTCGTTAAGGTAGACTTTAAATAGCTGGGGTCCAAGGACCAGACCCTGTGGCACCCCACAAGTCACATCTTGCCATCCAGGAAACATCTATTTATCCCGACTCTTTGTCTTCTGTCCATCAGCCAGTCATCTATCCAGGCTAATTAATTAGCCCTAATCTGATATGATGTAACATTGTGAATTAACTTTTCGTGTGGTACCTGATCAAATGCCTCCCAGAAGTCCAGATTAATTACATCTATGTCATCCCCATGATCCACTTTACTTGTTACTTCTTCAAAGAACTCTAGCAAATTAGTCAAACATGATTTGCCCTTCATAAAACCATGCTGACTCTGATGGATAGTGTTTTGACTTTCCAGATATTGCTGATATTACTTCCTTGATACTTGATTCTAACACTTTCCCAACAACAGATGTTAAACTAACTAGTCTGTAATTTCCCACATTTTGACCTCCCCCACCTTTTCTCAATTAGGGTGTTGTATTCGCCATTTTCCAATCCACTGGAACCTTTCCTGTGTTCAGGGAATTTCGGAATATTGTAACCAATCTTCCTCTTAACTAGTTGGCTATTTGACTCTGTTTTAACCTCTGCAAGGAATTGTGTCAATATTGGGAGCAGGGTTGGGTACTTGGTGCTCTATGATTACTATGATGTGAATCTAGCAATTACCGTACACGCTCAAAGGGCAAATTGTCCTGTATATTCATGTGCAGGAAAACACTGGGATTTAAGAATCAAAATGGACGGGGCTTGTGAGGGATGCTGGGGCTCCAAAGGGTTGCCAAATGTCTGAGATTATCCAAGATTCTCCTCAGATTGTGTGCCAATCTCCTGAACACTGCTGTGAACAACCTAGGAGGAGGAATCATAGGGACATTTCAACAAACATCTCTGATTACTGGGCTGACAAGTGGCAAACAACAATTGCTCCATACAAACACCAGGCAATGACCACTTCCACTAAGAGACAACCTAACTGCTAATATTTAATCGTGTTACCATTACTGGCTCCCACATTGAGGCAGAACAGTGGCTCAGTGGTTAGCACTGCTGCTTCACAGTGCCAGGGACCCAGGTTTGATTCCATCCTCAAACACAGTGTGGAGTTTGCACATTCTCCCTATGCCTGCGTGGGTTTTGTCTGGGTGCTCCGATTTTCTCCCACAGTCCAAAGATGAGCAGGTTAACTGAATTGGCACTGGGAAATGCACGGTTACGGAGCTAGGGTAGGGGTATCAGTCTGGGTGATATGCTCTTCAGAGGGTCAGTGTGGACTGGATGGGCAGATGGCCCACTTCCACGCTGTAGGGATTCTATGATTTCAACATCCTGGGGGTTACCGTTGACCAGCAACTCAATGGGATTGCCCACATAAGCATGAGAAAGTCAGACGCGAGGAATTCTGCGGCAAGTGACCCACTTCCTGACTCCCCAGAATACATCCACCATCTACAGGCACGTTGTGGTGGATTAGTCCCTACTTCCCTGGATGAGTGCAGCTCCAACAACATTCAAGAAGCTTGACACCATCCAGAACAAAGCAGCCCACTTGAATGGAACCACATTAACTCCCCTCCATCATCGATGTTCTATATTATCTACAAGATGCACTACAGGAATTCATCAAAGATCCTTAGATGGCACCTTCCAGATCCACAACCACTTCCATCTAGAAGGACAAGGGCAGCAGATACATGGAAACACCACCACCTGCAAGATCCCCTCCAGGCAACTCATCATCCTGACTTGGAAATATATTGCTGTTCCTCCACTACTACTGATCAAAATCCTGGAATGCTCTGCCTAACGGCATTGTGGGTCAGCCCATAGTACATGGACTGCAGCGGTTCAAGAAGGCAGCTCACCAACACCTGCTCAAGTGAATAAATTGCACTAATGCAGTATTGGGGCTGAAGAAAGGGCTGTCTGTGTGAGAGCCCAGAATTATCCAGCCGCAATTTGGAATTCTGTTCACTCTCTAACTGGGTGTAGGAAGGTGGGGGGTACTGCAGTGATTGACATGGCAGGAGAATAGGAGTGGGGTAGTGGAAATGACGAATGAGGTGATGAGATGTCCGGGATCATGCCCAACCAGACTTTGCAACCGTACTCCAGGTCCTGAACATTTTTATTCTCCTATGTTCTTTGAGTTGCTGGCACCCTTAGCCATGAATTTATTTTTTTCCTAACACACCCCAAACCCAGATAGGACCAGGGAATGTTAAACACCCTTTCACTACTACCCTTTTCCTTTTCTATGCAATCCAAGTGGCCAAGTCACCGTGGATCCCATGCATTTTAATCTTCTGAATGAGCCTACCATGCAGGACCTTGTTGAAAGCCTTCTTAAAATCCATAAAAACAACATCCACTGCTCTATCCTCATCGATTACTTTGATGCCTCCTCGAAAGATTCAATCAAGTTAGTAAGGCATGACCTACCCTGCACAAAGCCATGCTGACTGTCCCAAATGAGGCTGGGCTTTTTCAAATATGCATAAATCCTATCCCTAACATATCTCTCTAATAGCTCATCAATCTATTGTTTCCTGGATTATCCCTATTTCCCTTCTTGAACAGAGGAAGAACATCGTGGGCGGCACGGTGGCACAGTGGTTAGCACTGCTGCCTCACAGCGCCTGTAGACCCGGGTTCAATTCCCGACTCAGGCGACTGACTGTGTGGAGTTTGCATGTTCTCCCCGTGTCTGCGTGGGTTTCCTCCGGGTGCTCCGGTTTCCTCCCACAGTCCAAAGATGTGCGGGTCAGGTGAATTGGCCAAGCTAAATTGCCCGTAGTGTTAGGTTAGGGGTATGGGTGGGTTGCGCTTCGGCGGGTCGGTGTGGGCTTGTTGGGCTGAAGGGCCTGTTTCCACACTGTAAGTCTAATCTAATTAACTAGTGTCCAACCCATGGGACCTCTCCAGTAGCTATTGAGAATTCCAAAATCTGCAATCTTTCTGGTTTAAATAGTATCCGTTTTATAGTCGGGTGACCAGAACTGCACGCAGCAATCCAAATATGGCCTTGCCAATGTCTTGTACAGGTGCAACTAAACATCTCAAGTCCTATACTCAGTGTTCTGACCAATGAAAGCAAGCATGCCGAAATCCTTCTTCACCACCTTGTCTACTCGCAACTCCACTTCCAAAGAGGACAGTGAAAGGTTTTGTTTTCTGTGCAGTACAAGCAGATCATACCATACAAGTGCATTAGGTAATTGTACAGAGTGAAGAATACAATGTTACAGCTACAAGAAGGTACACAGACAGCAAGATCAACATTACATTTAAAATTTGAGAGGTCCATTGAGAAATCTGATAACAGTGGGGAAGAAGCAGTTCTTCAATCTGCTTATACATCTATACAAACTTTTATATCTTCTACCCAACAGAAGAGGGTCAAAGAGAGTGTAACAGAGTGGGAGGGGTCTTTGATTAACATAGCTGCTTTCCTGAGGCAGCAGGAAGTATATTTGAGTCAATGGATGGAAAGCTGGTTTGCACTGGGCTAGGTTCATGTCTCTCTGTAGTTTGTTGCCATCTTGGGCAGAGCAGTTGTATGCTGTGATGTGCCTGCAAAGATGCTTTCCATGGTGCATATATAAAAATTGGTAAAAGTCCTTGTGGACATGCCAAATTTCCTCAGCTTCCTGAGATGTTGCCAGGCTTTATTGACCATTGTGTTAACACGGGTAGACCCGGACAGATTTGTTGCTAATCATCACTCCCAAGAAGTTGACGCACTGAACTATCTCCAGCTCAGCACCATTGATGCAGACAGGGGCGTGTCCTCCACTTCACTTCCTGAAGTCAATGACCAGCTCCTTCATTTTGCTGACGTTGATAGAGAGATTGTTGTCTTTGCACCATGCCACTAAGCACACAAACGTTTTCCTGTATCCTGTCTTATCTTTGTTTGAGATCCGCTCTACAACAGTGGCGTCATCAGCAAACTTGTAAATAGAGTTAGTGCAAAATGTGGCGACACAGTTGTGAGTGTACAAGGGGTATAGTAAGGGACTGAGTACACAGCCCTGCAGGGCATCTGCATTAAGGGTTATCCTGGAGGAGGTATTGTCGACTATTCTTACTGATTACGGTCTGTGGGTCAGAAAATCAAGTTACAGATCGGGGTGTTAGTGCAACAGGGTGCTCCTTTCACTGCTTCATTTGACTTCTGCTTTTTCTCAACAGTAAATCTCGAGGTGCTTGACATCTTCCCAAATGCTCTTCCTTCACTTTGGATTGTCTCAGGGCCAGTGATTCCCAGGTGTCTGTGGGAATGCCACATTTCTCCAGTGAGGCCTTGAGGGTATCCCTGAAGCACTTCCTCTGTCCACCTGGGGCTCGCCTGCCGTTTCAGGGGCTGGGAGTAGAGAACCTGCTTGGGGAGTCTTGTGTCAGTCATGGGGATGCCATGGCCAGTCCATCACAGCCCATCAAGGGTGATCAGAGCCTCAATGTTGGGGATGTTGGTCTGGTTGAGGATGCTGGTATTGGGATGTCTTGGCAGCGTCAGTGGTACTGCTCCAGTGACTTGAGGTGCCTGCTGTAGACAGCCCACGTCTCAGAGCCATATAGGAGGACAGGAACCATAGGTCTGATATTGTTCTTGAACATCCTATTCCCCAGGTTGTCCAAGGCTATGCCAGCACACTGGAGACAGTGCTAGATCTCTTCATCAATATCTGCTTTGGCCGACAGGAGACTCCCGAGATATTGGAAGTGGTCAATGTTCTCTAAGGCCTCCCAGTGGACCTTGATGACCAGGGGTTTGCTCCACAATGCCAGGCTTAGTTGATGATGGATCCTCCACTTGCGGACGTTCAGGTGAGACCCACGCTCTCCTATGCCTCTGTAAAGGTGCTGACGATGGTCTGGAGTTCATCCTCTGAGTTTGCACATGGACAAGCATTATCTGCATACTGGAGCTTGATGACACTGGTTGGGGTGACTATGGTTTTAGCTTGAAGGTGGCAGAGGGTGAATAATTTCATGCTGGTTCTGTAAGTTAGCTCCACTCCAGCAGGGAGCTTGTCAACGTTGAAGTGAAGAATTGCAGTGAGTTAGATCGAGAACAGTATTGGGGTGATGACGCAGCTCTGCTTTATTCTGGTCTGAACAGGGAATGGGTCGGTGGTGGGGCTATTTGTTATTGCAATGACTTCCATATTGTCGTGGAGCAGGCGAAGGACGGTGACAAACCTCGTGGTGCAACCAAAGTGGAAAAGGGCACATCATAATGTTTCCCGGTTAATAGTGTCAAAGGCCTTTGTAAGGTCGAAATAGGCCATGTACAGGGGTAGGTGCTTCTCTCTGAATTTCTCTTGCAGCTGTCACACAGTGAAAATCATGCCCATTCTGCCCCTCTGTGGCCAAAAGCCACACTGCGACTCTGGGATGAGTTCCTTAGCCATAGGGAGGGCAATTAATGTCAGCAGGAACCTCAAACAGTGGTCTTTTCCCAATGTACCTTGGTACCCCAAGTTTTGGTGTGTCCCTCAGCACAGTCCTTGGAATGTGCCAGTGTGCAACACTCAGTCGAGATCCATTCCTTGTTCTGAAAGAACAAGTTTCGGGCAGACCAAATCTTTCATCTTTAATCGAGTTGATGGTTCTCGAGGCACAGACAATGTTTGTCTTAGTGTGTGTCCTGGAAAACTGACGGAGACCACAGAGACCTGTGTCACGCAGCTGCTCGGTACAAACCAGGACAACAACCATTGCATCTTTCTTCAGACTTCCTTTGCAAAGGCAAATTCCAGCGGAGAGATGTGTGACATCCCCCCCCCCTCCCCCTGCCCCCACCATAACCTGCCCAATTTTGAGAGTAGCATGTGGTGGCGCAAACCAATCAAATGAATATGAAGGATCTCACCACCGGCCAAGCGATGCCTTGGCACCTGTTGGAAAGTTCTAGTGATGAGGCATTCTGCCAAATGCCTTTGACAGTCTGCTCAGGGAACCATGTGACAGGATCCACCCTCTCCTTTTCCCTCAGTGTCTCATGCTAACCACTTCTTGATGTATTTGTCGTCAAAGGTGTTTATCTTGGCGAATTTCTCCACAAAGGACAGGTGATACGGAGAGCAATTGAGCAGCTCTGAGATGCCGCTTAGTCCAATCTGTGAGGTGGGCCGCTGTCCCTGTGCTGCCTTTCAACACCGGTATGTTCTACACTGCTGTCGGAGCAGCCTGCCAGAGATTTCAGAGAGGTGTCATGATTGTCATGGGGGGAGGGGTTGGAAAATATCGTTACCAGGTGGGCTACCTGCTCGGGTTTTCACATCCAGTTTTCTCAGCATTAATGTTGTTTGTCATGATAATCAGCTAAACATTAGGGTGGCATGGTGGCTCAGTGGTTAGCACTGCTGCCTCACAGTGCCAGGGACCCAGGTTCAATTCCCACCTCGGGTGACTGTCTGTGTGGAGTTTGCACATACTCCCCGTGTCTGTGTGGGTTTCCTCTGAGTGCTCCGGTTTCCTCCCACAGTCCAAAGATGTGCAGGTCAGGTGAATTGGCCATGCTAAGTTGCCCATAGTGTTAGGTGCATTAGTCAGGGGGAATGGGTCTGGGTGGGTTACTCTTCAGAGGGTCAGTGTGGACGTGTTGGGCCCAAGGGCCAATTTCCATACAGTAAGAAATCTGATCAGTGACGTGTGTCAGGGTCCCACATTAGACGTTTAACCAGCTATAATCCCCTTTCGTTGGCAATTCGATGCTGTCTGTCATTGTCCTCGCCATGCCACTTGTGCAAAGTATTACTAATGGAACAAAGGGGCTCTCTTGTGGGGCACTGAGAGTGTCCCTGCACCTGGACCAGAAGGCCTGGTTCAGGTCCCACCTGCTTCAGACTTGTGTAATAACATCTTTGAAAGATTGATTAGAAAGACAGGTTAAATTTTAAAAAATGCTATGGCTTGTTAACTCCAAGAGTGTTCTACTTAGGCCAAGTAGTAGTTTTCTTTGCCTCCTTACACCTTGTACTGTATGAGAAGAAAAAGGGCAATGGCGCCCTCTTGTGGTGTAGTATGGTGTCTTGTGGAGCACAAATTACACCATGCCCCACATGGCTCAGACTTCTATTAAATTCCAATGTCTGCTGGAGGCAAATAGCACACTTGCACCCATTAATTACAGGTCAATACTTATGCAATCGAAATCCTGCAGTGTGTCAAACTGGAGTCGGCCCCCACTTTGTGTCTGGTGGGTCATGTGACCTACAAATATAAAACTCCATTTAATGTTTCTTTTTTTTGTAGATATTTTTATTGAAATTTAACATTTTTGCAAATTTACAAAAATAAACAAAACTCTCAAATACAAACATTGATGTACAATTAAATCATATATACAATAGTCATAATTTAACAAAGAAAAGAGAAAGAAAGAAAACAAAAAAAGAAAAAAAGAAACGAAAAAAGAAAGAAAAAAAAACCTCAACTTTCTACTAATCTAACCTATAACTAACCAGAGTGTATACCTAAGTCTCTTACATGCTCGGAATGTATAAACATCAAATATAATAAAACCCGTATTCGCGCAGGATTCCTCTCCCAAGGGGCCCCGGAGCAGCCCGGTCTGAAATCTTCACTAAATAAAAGCCCTTGTTAGGATAGCCGAAATATCTGCATTTATATAATTCAAAAAGGGCTGCCATATTTTATAAAATAATTCAGTCTTTCGGTGCACCATATTTGTGAGGAAGTCAAGGGGGATATATTCCATAATTAATCTGTGCCAATTTGAAAGTCCAGGGGGGCCCTCAGCCACCCAGTTCACCAAAATATTTTTCCTTGCACAGAAAGAGAGAATAGAAAATAGTCTCTTCCCATGCATATCCAGAGATGAGAGGTTCGAAAAGCCCAAAAGGAGAGATACAGGGTCCACCCTAATTCCCGTTCCTAAAATTTCTGTCAGGGTATTTGCCATTTTAGTCCAGTATCTGCGGACTTTCTGACAAGTCCACAGACAATGTACAAGAGTACCCACCTCTATTTTGCATTTAGGACACATTGGAGATGCTCCTGCCTTAAATTTTGCCAGTCGAGCCAGAGCTATATGGGCCCTATGAAGTATCTTTAGTTGGATAGCCTGAGTTCTGTTACAGATAGCAATTCTTCTAGCATTTTCCCAAATGTCATTCCACATATCCTCAGAGATTTCTAGCCCCAAGTCCTGCTCCCATGTTTTAAGCAGGTCATCCATGTCTCCTGAGACTCCATCATGTAGCAAATGGTATATAGTACTAACAGAGGATGCCCCCACTGGTCGTAAGACATTACGTTCTCTGTCTGATTTATAAAGACTATCTATTAATGTAGTCTTCCTCTGTATATAATCTCGAACTTGGAAGTATCGAAAGAGATCCCCATTAGGTATTCCGAATTTCAGACGCAGCTGCTCAAAGGACATCAGGATCCCATCTTTAAATAGGTCCCCTAAGCATGAGATGCCCCTGGATCTCCAGAGTTTAAAGGTGGCATCTGTAATCCCCGGTTGGAATCCCCATGCGCCTACTATTGGTGCATGGGGGGATGTTTTATGTGAATTACCCTCATTTTGCCGCATTATATTCCAGGCCTTAATTGTGTTTAATATTATGGGATTTTTACAGTGGTCTGTAATGATTTTCCTCTTATCTGAAAATAAAAGGTTAATAAGTGGGTATTTTACTTGGGAGGCTTCGTTATCCAGCCAAATTGATTGTGGATCAGATGAAACCCAATCAGCTATGTAACTTAGTAGGGAGCTTAACTGATATTTCCTAAAGTCTGGGAAGTCCAGTCCTCCCCTTGCCTGTGGAAGCTGTAGCTTCTTCAGCTTAATAAGGGGCCGTCTATGGTTCCAAATAAAGGAGCCCAACCAGCCATATAATTTACGTAGGGCTAGCCTTGGCAGCATCAGCGGGAGCATTCTCATAGGATATAAGAGACGGGGCAGAACATTCATTTTAATTAATGCTATTCTCCCTAGCCAGGAAATCGGAAGGTCTCTCCATCACTGGAGGTCCTGCCTTATCCTTTCCATTAATTGTACAAAATTAGCCCTATACAGCTGATCAAATACTGGCGTGATAAAAATACCTAAATATAAGAAGCCCTCCAGGGACCAACGGAAGGGAAAAGGGGATCCGTCCATTAAGTGGGGTATCATAGCCAGACCACCCATTGGCATGGCTTCCGATTTTGAAAAATTAATTTTATAGCCTGAGAATGCACTAAATGTATTAATAACTTGAATTAGATGAGGCACTGACATTAAAGGATTACTGAGGAATAAGAGAACGTCATCTGCATAGAGGGTAATTTTGTGTTTACCTGTACCAATCCTCGGGGCCGTTATATTAGGATCAGTCCGGATGGCTTCTGCTAATGGTTCGATTATCAGTGTAAACAACAATGGTGAGAGAGGACATCCTTGACGGCAGCCCCTACCCACACTGAAGCCATCCGATCTTAACCCATTAGTAATAACAGCTGCTTTGGGGTCATTATACAATGTTGAAACCCATTTGGTAAACACCTGTCCAACGCCAAACCTTTCCAATGTGTAAAATAAATATGACCATTCAACCCTATCAAATGCCTTTTCCGCATCCAATGAAATTACTACTCCTGGTATCTTTCCCTGATGACAGGCTTGGATCATATTCAAGACCCTTCTGATATTATTGGATGATCTGCGGCCCTTAATAAATCCCATCTGGTCCTCCTTCATAATATATGGCAGTACCCTTTCTAGTCTTAGTGCTAACATTTTTGAGAGAATTTTAAAGTCTACATTTAGTAAGGATATTGGTCTGTAAGATGCACAATCTTCTGGGTCTTTTCCTTTTTTGAGGATAAGAGAAATATTTGCTTCTTTCAGCGTGGGCGGGAGACAGACCTGACTATGCGCAAAATTATACATATCCATAAGTGGGTCAACCAATATTCCTGTAAATTCTTTATAGAATTCAGCTTGAAAACCATCCGGGCCCGGTGCTTTTCCGCTCTGAAGTTGCCTAATTGCCTCAAGTATTTCTTGGACTGTTAAAGGGGTATTTAGGGCCGACACCTGTTCCGGAGTCAGGCCCGGGAAGGTCAAATTTTTAAAAAATGACTGCATCCTCCTAATCCTATCTTCACAATCCTGCGATCTATATAGTTCAGAATAAAATTCTTTAAAGGTCGCATTGATCTTTTTATGATCATGAGTCAGGGTACCTGTACTTTCCTTGATGGTTGGAATAGTTTGAGGGGCTTTCTTTTTCTTTGCAAGAAATGCTAAGTATCTACCCGGTTTGTCGCCATATTCATATAATCTTTGTTTCGCAAATAATATTTCCCTTTTAGCCGTTTGAGTAACGCGGTGTTTAAAGCTGTCCTAAGAGCTGTAATCCTCTGCAATTTTGTGATAGAAGGTCTATCAGCGTATGCTGTTTCGGCTGATTTTAGGCGAGCTTCGAGCAGACGCTGTTGCTCTCCCTT
Organism: Hemiscyllium ocellatum; assembly: GCF_020745735.1. Taxonomy (NCBI): domain Eukaryota; kingdom Metazoa; phylum Chordata; class Chondrichthyes; order Orectolobiformes; family Hemiscylliidae; genus Hemiscyllium; species Hemiscyllium ocellatum. Next base: position 81,764,330 of record NC_083413.1, on the reverse strand, counting down.
CATTTTCCTCTGGGTCGCTGAATAGGAGATGATCAAACCTCGTGCATAAGCTTTGATGGTCTCCCACATCATTGATGGATTGCTAGCCGTACCAGTATTAATTTCTAAAAAAGTTTTAAGTTCTTGGGAGAAGTACTTTAAAAATTTGCTATCTTTTATCAGGAAGGGGTCCATACGCCAATGCCGAGCAGATGTCCCATTGTTCTTTACCTTAGTTTCCATGTATACAGCGGCATGGTCAGAGATTGCTATAGTACCTATTTTACAGGTTGCTATAGAGTTTAGAAAAATCGATGGGGCAAAAAACATATCAATTCTTGTGTGACATTTATGTGGATTAGAGTAGAAAGAAAAATCTCTACCCTGTGGATGGAGACATCTCCATACATCTACCAATCCTAATTCTTTATTCAGGTCCGCCAGTTGTCTAGATCTGGGAGATACTCCAGCGGCACTCTTGGGAATCCTGTCTATTTCCGGATCCATGATACAATTAAAGTCTCCCCCTATAATTGTATGACGGGCACCAAAGGCCATCAGTTTTGAAAAAGCTTCCGTTATGAATTGAAAGGGGTGTGCCGGGGGGCAGTACACATTTAAGATCCCATATTCCTCTCCATTTATGAGGGCTTTAATCAAAATATATCGTCCAGATTCGTCTTTTATCTGATTTAGAATTTTCAAAGGGAAGTTCTTCCGGACAAGGATAACGACTCCCCTGCTTTTTGAATTAAAAGAGGAAAAAAAGGCCTGATCAAATCCGCCCTGTCGTAATTTTAAGTGTTCTTTATCCGACAGGTGTGTCTCCTGTAGGAGAGCTATATCAACTCTCTCCTTCTTAAGATTTGATAATATTTTCTTCCTTTTAACTGGCGAATTACTCCCCCTGACATTCCAGGTGCACCACTTAACCGACTGTTCAGCCATAATCATCTGGACAGATCCGAGACCCCTCGGGAGGGGAAACCCTATCTAGAACATCCCGAGCATGGAGCATACAAGATTTACAAAAGTAAAGACTCTCTGATACACTCAAAACAATATAACAAAAAACTCTTTCTAAATTTAATGTTTCTTGATATCTGGCCTTGCAAAGTTTCTCGCTTTTCAGCTTCATTCCCATTCACATTGAGCCTTTCACCTGCTTCCAGCATTTCATCAACACTTGCACTTCCTAGTATCTTTAATTCCCACCCCCATCACTGTTCAAAATGCTTTTGTAAAACATTCTGCTGCAAAAACACAAGTTAGACACAACTCAGGAACTATGGCCAAAGGAAATGCAGAATGAATCACTAGTAATAGCTGGTTTGTCCTCAGGAGTTGTGAATTAAATGCAGTCCTGCATACTCTTTCAGGCAGCATCTTCAAATCACTACAATGGCAAATGTCTAAACACATCCACACAAACTATTCTAAGATTTTCACAAAAACAGACTTGCCTCTTTGCAAGGCTAACCAAAGGAAACATCTCCCTATCAAGATAAAAGGTTGGTGATTATAAATATCATTCCAAACAGCCCTGCAGCAAGTACTTAACACATAATTTTAAAACCAACATGTTATGGATATTATAATGTTCCAACAATTGTGCCTATATCTCTAAGTCTTTAAATCTAGGAGTGCAATGATGATAAAATACTATTTAAAGTGATGAGAAGTAGTGATGGGAGAAAAGAGAGGTGAGATTTTATCCACATTAGCATTTGATTTGTTACTGGTCTCTTGTAGATGAGGATGACTTTCTCCCACTGTCAGGATGAGTCCATAGGTGGCTGTACAGACCGATGCGACTATCGCAGGCTCTGTTACACTGGGGGCAGGTGGTGGTCATGGGTAAGGGGTGGGTGGGGCATTAGTATGACAGGGCGCTCCTTTCGTTGTTTCTGCCTGGCTTCCACTTTTTCCTGACGGCAAGTCTTGAGGTGCTCCATACCTTCCCAGACGCTCCTCCTCCACTTCAGAAGGTCTGGGGCCAGTGATTCCCAGGTGTCTGTGGGAATGCTGCCCCTCGCCAGTGAGGCCTTGAGGGTATCACTGAAGCACTTCCTCTGTCCACCGGGACTCGCCTGCTTTTCAAAGCTAGGAGCACAGCACCTTAAATTTAGATTTGGATTACTTACATTGTAGTACGGGCAATTTAGCATGGCCAATTCACCTGACCTGCACATCTTTGGACTGTGGGAGGAAACCGGAGCACCCGGAGGAAACCCACGCAGACACGGGGAGAACGTGCAAACTCCACACAGTCAGTCGCCTGAGGCAGGAATTGAACCCGGGTCTCTGGCGCTGTGAGGCAGCAGTGCTAACCACTGTGCCACCGTGCCGCCCACAACACTGCCTCCTCTACACTGGGGAGACCTTACTGGGGAGTCTCAGGTTGGTCATGAGGAGGATGTGCCCAGCCAATTGTTGCCAATCAAGGGTGGTCAGAGCCTCGAAGCTGGGAGTGTTGGCCTGGTCAAGGATACTGGTATTGGTGCATCTTTCTTCCCAGCAGATTCACAGGATCTTGCACAGGCAGCATAGGTGGTACTGCTCCAGTGCCTTGTAGATAGTCCTTGTCTCCGAGCCACAGAGGAGGGCAGGGACCACCACAGCTCTATAAACCATGATGTTGTTGTTGGATGTGATGTTGTTGTCCTTGAATACACTTGCTCCCAGGCAGCCACCCAACCAACCTTCGCATAAACCACATCATCCACCAACATTTCCGCCATCTCCAAACGGACCCCACCACCAAGGATATATTTCCCTCCCCACCCCTTTCGGCCTTCCATAAAGACCATTCCCTCCATGACTACCACAACCTACCCTCCCTTCCCAGCACCTTCCCCTGCCACCGCAGGAATTGCAAAACCTGCGCCCACACCTCCTTCCTCACCTCCACCCAAGGCCCTAAAGGAGCCTTCCACATCCATCAAAGTTTTACCTGCACATCCACCAATATCATTTATTGTGTCCATTGCTCCCGATGCGGTCTCCTCTACACTGGGGAGACTGGACGCCTTCTCGCAGAGCGCTTTAGGGAACATCTCTGGGACACCCGCACCAATCAACCCCACCACCCCGTGGCCCAACATTTCAAATCCCCCTCCCACTCTGCCGAGGACATGCAGGTCCTGGGCCTCCTCCATCGCCATCTGATGCCTGAAGGAAGAACGCCTCATCTTCCGCCTTGGAGCACTTCAACCCCAGGACATCAACGTAGACTTCACCAGTTTCCCCACCTTACCCCAGTTCCTAACTTCCAGCTCGGCACTGTCCCCATGACCTGTCCTACCTGCCAATCTCCCTTCCCACCTATCCACTCCACCCTTCCCGCTGACCTATCACCTTCATCTCCACCCCCATTCATCTATTGTACTCTTAGCTACCTTCCCCCACCCTCCTTTCTGACCTATCACCTCCATCCCCACCCCCATTCACCTATTATACTCTTTGCTACCTTCTCCCCAGCCCCACCCCCTCCCATTTATCTCTCCACCCTGGAGACTCCCTGCCTCCATTCCTGATGAAGAGCTTTTGCACGAAACTTTGATTTTCCTGCTCCTCGGATGCTGCCTGACCTGCTGTGCTTTTCCAGCACCACTCTACTCTTGACACTGCGCTAACACATTAGCAGGCAGCTACAGTGTCACCATGAATAGCTCCAATAAATATCACTTTTAATCGGATATGACTGCTGACATTTCAGCAGCAAAGGGCAGATTTATGTTTTTTGTGATTGCAGAGATGCTGTTGTCAACAATTTCTATTAAGTGCAGTAATAAAGTTCTATGATAACCTGAATCATTGCACTGTACCAATCTCCTTTATGTTGCGATGAAATGGACAGTTTTCAAATGGACTTCCACACTACAAATGAATGTAAGAGACAACAGTACAGAGTATATATAGGAATATCCCAACCCTGATGTCTCCTGAGTCTATCCCACCCACTCTAGCCCAGTGAGGGGGGAGTGGAGCTAGGTAAAAGCTGGTGGAAAGAGCAGCAATTAGATGAGTTGGAGAAGATTGAAGTTGGCTCCTGGGCAACATTTTTGCTGGCCTAGAGCACTCAGGTCAAATGGCCTGTTCCCTGCCGTGGAATTCCACCTACTAGCCTACAGTTGGATGCATTGACTACAGTTGTTCTTACCAGACCATGGGGGACCTCGAATACAGACTCACCCCGCCCCAATAGGTGTCTCCTCATCACTCTGGCTGGCGTCAGAGAAGCCTGAAGCAGAGGTGAGGGTGTGAATGTAAATTTCAGTTGATAACTTCTCAAACATGCGGAAGAAATAGCAGAAAAGTTCCAGAAGAATCTCCTTTACTCTTTAATTGTACCAATCCCATCTCCTTTAATCAGGAAGCAAAAATACTGCAGACGTTGGAAATCTGAAACAAAAAAACTCAGCATGTCTGGCAGCATCGGCAGAGGGAGAGAAACAGAGTTAACATTTTGTGTCTGATGACCCTTCTGCAGAACTGAGGAATTTCTCAAGAAGTGCGTCACATTGCACTCAAAACATTAACACTGTTTCTCTCTCTCCACAGATGTTGCCAAACCTGCTACCCCTTTCATCGTTACCCTGCCTTCCAGTCCCCTCACCACTGTCCTGGCCTCTGCTCTCCTGTTTTTTCTAGCCTTTTACCTGTGTTTAATGCAGCTCTAACTTTAATTCAGTTCTTGCATAAGTTCACTGACCAGAATGCTAATCCTGTGTCACTCTCCACAGATGCCACTGACCCATTGGGTAAAAGAGTCACAGAGTCATAAAGCAGGGAAACGGACCCCTTGACCTAACCCATCCATACTGACCAGTTTCCTAAACTAAACTCGTCCCATTTGCCTATGTTTGGCCCATACCTTTCTAAACCCTTCCTATTCATGTACCTGTCCAAATTTCTTTTAAATGTTGTAATTGTACCTGCCTCTACCACTACCTCTGGCAGCTTGCTCCATACACACCGCCCTCTGTGTGAAAATGTTACCCGTCAGGTCCCTTTTAAATCTTATCCCTCTCACCTTAAACTTATACCCTCTAGTTTTGGACTCCCTCATACCGGGAAAATGAACTTGGCTATTTACCCTATCCAAGCCCCTCGTGATGTTATAAACCTCTCTGAGGTCACCCCTCAGCCTTCTACATTCTGTGGAAAAAAGCCCCAGCCTATTCAGCTTTTTCTTATAACTCAAACCCTCCAGTCTTGGTAACATCATTGTAAATCTTCTTTGCACCTTTCCCAGTTTAATAGCATCCTTCCTACAGCAGGGCGACCAGAATTGTATGCAGTATAACAAATGTGGCCTTACCAATGTCATGTCCAGCCAGAACATTATGTCTTGACTCCTGTACTCAATGCTCTGATTGATTCCAAACAAATTCTGCACTGTCCTGTCTACCTAAGCCACCAAAGTATTTCCAGCATTTACTATTTAAATCGAGCACTCCGGAAAATTTGCACTAAACTACATCTGGGGTCAATGTATCCTTTCTCACGTGAAATGGCTGTGGGTAAATTGCCTCTCCATCATCAGATAGCCCTCTCTAGTTTACAAACCATTTACAATGTCAAGCACAGGCCTCTCCTAGGATCGGGGATCTCCAGGGTGGGGATCACAGGCCTGCAGTGTGACTGCTGTCAGAACCACAGCCACTGGAAGCCCTGGGTATGCAGAGAGACCCTGCCCAGTGCTTCACCGAGTAGGAGGGACATGGGGAAGGAGGGTGGGTAATGAGGGCAGGAGGTGGTCCTCAGTGAGTCTCCCACCCTCCAATGCCCTGTCCCTAAGTCAGAAATTGAATGAACCCCACCCCATCTGAGACTAAAGACAACACAAACAGCTTGGATATGCTCCCGGAATGGTGACTGACTCATCTATCTCAGGGTTAACACTAGTGACAGAAGGATTAGGCCCTTTGGCCATCGTGTATTGCCCACTGAGGCAACTCAACTCAAGGTTAGTTATCCAGTCTGACCAAGATCTTTCCACCTCAAACTTAACCTGGAAGGGGAAAGAAAGCTATGTGTATTTTAAATCTTACTGTCCATCCCAATTAGATGCCCTTCCCACCTCCACGCTACCACAAGAGCAGATAAAAATTGTGTCCATTGCCTTTCAATTAAAAGGTTTACCATGTCCCGTCTGCTCTGGTGGATAACAGTAATTCCAAGACTTATTTGAAGAAGGACAATTGAGTTCTCCCCAGTGTTCTGGTGTACTCTTCTCACTCAGTAAGTGCCACAGATTCACGCTCATTATCTGGTCATTATCAATGAGAGCTGGCTGTGAGTAAATTGGCTGCTGCACTTCCTACATGACAACAACATTGATCATTGCAAAAGGACTTACAGTTCTGCACATCACAGACAAGGGTTGCACTTATTTGCTCATCCCTAATTGAAAAAGATAAGGTGGCAGAGAGATGCCTTTTTGAGCCATTGCAGTCCATAGTTTTTTTAATATTTATTCATTTATGGGATGTGAGTGGGCCAGCATTTATCGCCCCATTCCTAGTTGCCCTTGAGAAGGTGGTGGTCAGCTGCCTTCTCGAACCACTGCAGTCCACCTGCTATGGGTTGACCCACAATGATGTGGAGGTGACCCCTGCTCCTTCCTCAGGCCACTAGTGAGAGAGAATACATCGGACACAGAATTTATAAATAAAGGATCAAAGGGTCATGCAACTTATGCAAATGTATTGAACAAACCTCGATGGCTAGGTTTTCAAGTTTTAATCCATTAGAATGGAGGGGCAGGTTTCAATTGATTAATATGTAAATCCTAGAATTTCTTTCAAGTCACTGCCCCAAGATAACTCCAGGTGCAGTTTAGGTGTGAGGCCCTGTTTCAAGTCTGTTTGTATCTCAACCTGGAGCCGGACTGATTTTATTTCCAAAGTAGGAATTTATAAAATGCCACATTGACTGATAGCCATGTTCTGTACCCGTGAGGACAGCCTCAACTGGTGTGTTGGGTTCATGTCAAACTACAGGTGACCCCACCACACTGTACATTCTCACACACGCACTCATGCACACAGACATAGACAAACAAACTCTCTCACACAAATACACACACACTCACACAGACCCTCTCTCATATATACACAACTCGCACTCACACTCTCTCTCTGGTATTTATTCCCTCACACTCACAGACACTCAAGCACACACACTCTTGCACACACTCACATGCACACTCTCACACACATATACTCCCTCACACTCACACTCACACACACCACACTCTCTCTCTCGAGATTGTGTGCACACACACACACCTGCACACCCACACTCTCCCTCTCTTTCCTTCACACATGCGCACACACAAACACTCGCTCTCTCTCACACACATACGCAGAGACACATATCAATCTATGGGGTGAAATTTGCATTTTCAGATTTGTAGTTGCAGATACATTCTATTTTGTTCAAAAAGTACACAATCTGTTGATAGTCAGTCTCCATGTGGCATTTTATAAATTTCTACTTTGGAAATAAAACCAGTCTGGCCCCAGGATGAGATACAAACAGACTTGAAACAGGGCCTCACACATAAAATGACTTAAGGTGTCACCTTTTTTCTGATAAAACCTTAAATTATTTTGGAGCAGTGACTTGAAAGAAATCGGGGATTTCCATATTAATCAATGTCTAACTGATAAAAGACTTGACAGCCTTCTACGTTTGTTCAATACATTTGCTTAAGTTGTATGACCCTTTGATCTGTTACATATAAACTCTGTGTCCGATGTCTTCTCTCTCCACAGCTACGTTTCTCCACCTGAGAAAGGAGTGGGGGCTCCAAAAGCGTGCAGTTTCAAATAAGCCTGTTGAATATAACCCGGTGTTGTACAACTTTTGACTTTGACCCACAATGCCATTAGGGAGGGGATTCCAAGATTTTGACGCAGCGACAGTCAAGGAAAAATAGTTACACTGATCCTGCTGTTTGAGCCTGGGTTCTGGATGTCAACCCAGTGACAGTGAGATGTTTCCAAGTCAGGATCATGTGTAAATTGAAAGCCACCTTGCAGGGACTGATTTTATTGTGGTTCAGTTGAGGGGTTGCAGGGAGAGGCTAAATCAACTGGGCTTTCTTCCCTGGAATGCTGGAGACTGAGGGATGACCATACAAAGGTTTATAAGATCATGACGGGCATGGACAAAGTGGATAGCCAAGGTTTTTTTCCCCGGGGTGGGGGTATCCAAAACTACGGGTCATAGGTTTAAGGTGAAGGAGAAAGATTTAAAAAGGACTTAAAATGCAACCTTTTCACGCAGAGGATGGCATGTGTATGGAGTGAGCTGCCAGAGGTGCTGATGGAGGCTGATACAGTTACAGCATTTTAAGGGCATCTGGATGGGTACATGAATAGCAAAGGTTTAGAAGGATATGGGGCAAATGCTGGCAAAAGGGACTAGGTGAGAATGGGATATCTGGACGTGTTTTAATTGAAGGGTCTGTTTCTGTGATGTATGACTCGATACCTCCATTAGCTACAAACGCTTTGAAACATCTGGTTGTGTGGAAGAACAAAGTTGCTATCTAAATGCAAAAATTAAGACAAGTGGGAAATCTGGAACTTACTTCCCCCAGAAGGCCATTGAGACTGAAGTCCAAACCTGAGGTTGTGAAATGAAATGGAGTTGCGGTACAGATTGGTTAGGATCTATGTCTGTGCCTGAGCTGGCTTTAGGAATTGAATGGCCTGCTATTTCTATTTTCTCATATCAATATCATGTTTCTCTTCTTTCTATACACTGACCAGATGTGAACATTCAGTATGCATTTCGGATGTGATGCTGTGTCGCACTAGTAAAGGGCACTTTGCAGCATTTGGTTAATGTATTTTCTTAACAACCCGCAGCAGCTTCCGATCTCCTTGCTTCCTCTCTCTGATTTCCAAGAACAGTTCTAGGGATGAGATACTTCAGGAATGGTTGGGGAAGTTGGGAACATTTTCCCTGGAGAGAAAGCCAGGAGGAAAATGCTCACTATCTCAGCAGAGCAGGTAAGGGCTGTTTGGCAGTGGCTGCTTGTAGGCTCGGTGACGTTTGTTTAACGGTTTAAATTTGAATTTTTTTTTGAAAAAGCGCGGAGCGAACCCGGAAGCTGGTGTAGCGCAAGCTTACCTGGGTAAGTTGTTTTCCTATAAAGGCGCGCAGGAGAGGAACCCGAGGCACTACAGAGGTAGAGCCTCCCACCCGCCCTCCTCCTCTAACCTAATAATAAGCCCCGTTGTGGTAAGAAGGTAAGTGCTGCATTTTGCTTATTCTCGTGTTTAGACCTAGTTTTTTTTAAGAGTTACTTTTCGAGGGATGGTAGTGAAGGCAGTGCAATGTTCCTCTTGCAACATGTATGAGGTGAGGGATGCCATGGTCGTCCCTGCTGATTACACTTGCAGGAAGTGCACCCATCTCCAGCTCCTCCAAGACCATGTTAGGGAACTGGAGCTGGAGTTGGATGAACTTAGGATCATTCGGGAGGCAGAGGGAGTCATAGATCGGAGCTTTAGGGAAGTAGTAACTCCAAAGATTGTAGACAGATGGGTGACAGTGACAGGGGGCTGGGAGGAAGCAGCCAGTGCAGAGACCCCCTGCGGCCGTTCCCCTCAAGAACAAGTATACCGTTTTGGATACTTGTGGGGGGGACAACTTACCAGGGGTAAGCAATGGGGTTCAGGCCTCTGGCATGGAGCCTGACCCCGTTGCTCAGAAGGGAAGGGTGGAGAAGAGCAGAGCAATAGTTATTGGAGACTCGATAGTTCGGGGCACAGAGAGGCGGTTTTGTGGGGGCGAGAGAGACACACGTTTGGTATGTTGCCTCCCAGGTGCAAGGGTACGTGATGTGTCTCTGATCGTGTTTTCCGGGTCCTTAAGGGGGAGGGGGAGCAGCCCGAAGTCATGGTCCATTTTGGCACCAACGACATAGGTAGGAAGAGGAATGAGGATGTTAGGCAGGCTTTCAGGGAGCTAGGTTGGAAGCTCAGAGTTAGAACAAAGAGAGTTGTTGTCTCTGGTTTGTTACCCATGATAGAGAGTCGAGGAATAGGGAGAGGGAGCAGTTAAATGCGTGGCTACAGGGATGGTGCAGGAGGGAGGGATTCCAGTTTCTGGATAACTGGGGTTCTTTCTGGGGAAGGTGAGACCTCTATAAACAGGATGGTCTACACCTGAACCTGAGGGGCAACAGTATCCTTGGGGGGATGTTTGCTAGTGCTCTTTCGGGGGGTTTAAACTAACTCTGCAGGGGCATGGGAACCTAGACTGTAGTTTTAGGGTGCAGGACCTGGAGTGTAGGGAGGTTAGGAACCAGGCATCAATCTTGAAGGAGGGTGCCTGTAAACAGGAAGGTGGCTTGAAGTGTATACTTCAATGCGAGAAGTATACGAAATAAGGTAGGTGAACTTGCAGCGTGGGTTGGTACTTGGGAGTTCGATGTTGTGGCTATTACGGAGACATGGGTAGAACAGGGACAAGATTGGGTGTTGCAGGTTCCAGGGTTTAAATGTTTTAGTAGGGTCAGAGGTGGGGGTAAAAGAGGGGGAGGTGTGGCATTGCTTGTCAAAGATAGTATTACAGCAGTGGAAAGGACGATGGATGAAGACTCGCCATCTGAAATAGTTTGGGCTGAGCTTAGAAATAGGAAAGGTGAGGTCACCCTGTTAGGAGTTTTCTACAGGCCTCCTAATAGTCCTAGAGATGTAGAAGAAAGGATTGCGAGGATGATTCAGGAGAAGAGTGAAAGTAATAGGATGGTTGTTATGGGGGACTTTAACTTTCCAGATATTAACTGAGAAAGCTATAGCTCGAGTACGTTAGATGGGTCGGTGTTTGTCCAATGTGTGCAGGAGGGTTTCCTGACACAATATGTAGACAGGCCAACAAGAGGTGAGGCCATACTGGACTTGGTTCTGGGTAACGAACCAGGCCAGGTGTTAGAATTGGAGGTAGGTGAGCACTTTGGGGACAGTGACCACAATTCGGTGACTTTTACTCTAGTGATGGAGAGGGATGAGTTTGCACTACAGGACAAGAGTTATAGCTGGGGGCAGGGAAATTATGATGCGGTGAGGCATGACTTAGGATGCGTGTCTTGGAAAAGTAGGCTTCAAGGGAAGGGTGCAATCGATATGTGGAGCTTGTTCAAGGAACAACTACTGAGTGTCCTTGATAAGTATGTACCTGTCAGGCAGGGAGGAAAGAGTCGTGTGAGGGAGGCGTGGTTTAATAAGGAATTGGAATCCCTTGTTAAAGGGAAGAGGGCGGCCTATGTAAAGATGAGGCATGAACGTTCAATTGGGGCGATTGAGAGTTATAAGGTACCCAGGAAGGATCTAAAGAGAGAGCTAAGAGCAGCAAGGAGGGGACATGAAAAGTCCTTGGTTGATAGGATTAGGGAAAACCCAAAGGCTTTCTATAGGTATGTCAAGAATAAAAGGATGACTAGGGTAGGAATAGGTCCCGTCAAGGATATTAGTGGGAAGTTGCGTGTGGAGGCTGAAGAAATTGGGGAGACACTGAATGAATACTTTTCGTCAGTATTCACTCAGGAACAGGACATTGTTGCCGATGTGAATATTGAGTCACAATTAATTAGAATGGATGGCTTTGAGATATGTAGGGAAGAGGTGTTGGAAATTCTGGAAAGGGTGAATGTAGATAAGTCCCCTGGGCCTGATGGCATTTATCCTAGGATTCTCTGGGAAGCAAGGGAGGAGATTGCAGAACCATTGGCCTTGTTTTTTTATGTCCTCGTTGTCTACTGGAATAGTGCCAGAAGACTGGAGGATAGCAAATGTGGTTCCCTTGTTCAAGAAGGGGAGTAGGGATAACCCTAGTAACGATAGGCTAGTGAGTCTTACCTCTGTTGTGGGCAAAGTCTTAGAGAAAATTGTAAGGGATAGGATTTATGAACATCTGGATAGGAATAATATGATCAAGGATAGTCAGCATGGTTTTGTGAAGGGCCGGTCGTGCCTCACAAACCTTATTGAATTCTTTGAGAAGGTGACTAAGGAGGTGGACGAGGGTAAAGCGGTTGATGTGGTGTATATGGATTTTAGTAAGGTAGGCTACTGCAAGGCAGGCTACTGCAAAAAATACAGAGGTATGGCATTGAGGGTGAGTTGGAGGTTTGGATTAGGAATTGGCTGGCTGGAAGAAGACAGAGGGTAGTAGTTGATGGTAAAGGTTCATCTTGGAGTGCTGTTACCAGCGGTGTTCCACAAGGATCTGTTTTGGGACCATTGCTGTTTGTCATTTTTATAAATGACCTAGAGGAGGGGCTAGAAGGCTGGGTGAGCAAGTTTGCGGATGATATGAAAGTCGGTAGAGTTGTTGACAGTGAGGAAGGATGTGGCAGGTTACAGCAGGATATAGATAAGCTATAGATAAGCTATAAGCTATAGATATTCTATAAGCTATAGATATAGATAAGCTGCAGAGCTGGGCAGCAAGGTGGCAAATGGAGTTCAATGTCGCTAAGTGTGAAGTGATTCACTTTGGTAAGAGTAACAAGAAGATGGAGTACTGTGCTAATGGTCGGATACTTGGTAGTGTGGATGAGCAGAGGGATCTTGGTGTCCATGTACACAGATCTCTGAAAGTTGCCACCCAGGTAAATAGTGCTGTGAAGAAGGCATATGGCGTACTGGCTTTTATTGGTAGAGGAATTAAGTTCCGGAGTCCTGAGGTCATGTTGCAGTTGTATAAGACTCTGGTGCGGCCGCATCTGGAGTACTGTGTGCAGTTTTGGTCGTTATACTAAAGTAAGGATGTGGAGGCACTGGAACGGGTGCAGAGGAGGTTTACCAGGATGTTGCCTGGTATGGTAGGAAGATCATATGAGGAAAGGCTGAGGCACTTGGGGCTGTTTTCATTGGAGAAAAGAAGGTTTAGGGGTGACTTGATAGAGGTGTACAAGATGATTAGGGGTTTAGATAGGGTTGACCATGAGAACCTTTTTCCACGTATGGAGTCAGATATTACGAGGGGGCATAGCTTTAAATTAAGGGGTGGTAGATATAGGACAGACGTTAAGGGTAGATTCTTTAGTCAGCGAGTCGTGAGTTCATGGAATGCCCTGCCAGTAGCAGTGGTGGACTCTCCCTCTTTATGGGCATTTAAACGGGCATTGGATAGGCATATGGAGGAAAGTGGGCTAGTGTAGGTTAGGTGGGCTTGGATCGGCGCAACATCGAGGGCCGAAGGGCCTGTACTGCGCTGTAATTTTCTATGTTCTATCTTCTATGAAAGAAGTTTACAAACCTACAGTGTGGAAACAGACCGTTTGGCCAAACAAGTCTATACCAACGCTCCGAATGGTAACCCACCCAGATCCATTCCTCTACGTTTACCCCTAGCTAATGCACCCAACTTGCATGTCCCTGAACTCAGTGGGCAATTTAGCATGGCCAATTCACCTAACCTGTGCATCTTTAGACTGTGGGAGGGAACCGGAGCAAACCCACGCAGACGCAAGGAGAACATGCAGCCTCCACACAGACAGGCGCCCAAGGCTGGAATCAACCACTGATCCATGGCGCTGTGGGGCAACAGTGCTAACTACCATGCCCACCCTATGGTGGAGGCAGGTTCAAGTGAAGCATTCAGGAGGATGTTGGATAGTCATTTTATTAGAAATAACATTCAGGATTACAGGAAAAAGGTGGAGGAGGTTGGCACTACGTTAAAATGCCCACAAAGTCAGTGCAGGCACCATGAGCCACTGGCCTCCTTCTGAAATCTCCTTCTGAGATTCTGTGAAAAGCTTTAGTGAGTTTTTGGGCCAAAGGCACTTGTTTCCCAAAGCCAGGCAACACTCCCCACATCTCTTTACCACATTCGTGTCTCAATTCACTCATAAACTGCATCCCACACTTAGTTGGTGGTTGGAGGAGGAGTAGGATCCAGACACTAACTTTAAAGCCATGATTTAATTCATCAACAGTTCTGCTTCCACCCAGCAAGCACCTAGGCATTAATTCCCTTGATAAAGCCGACTCCACAATAGCTGGTGAGCTGATCCCCATCTGACCAGATTGCAGGGTTGGAAAGTAAGCCTTATACTTGGAGCTTAGCGATCTTCCATCACTGGATGGTGGGAGAGCTGTGAAGACAATGAAATCCTTTAAACTGTGATCATAGAACACAGTGAAAAGCACTAAGTGAGAAATGGATATGTAGTTTATGTTGTTGATGTTGATGATTTTTCTAATGACAGAAATGATATCATCTGATTTTGTGCTGCAGTCTGTGACCAGGAGTTAACAAAAACAGAAATTGCTGGAAAAACCTTTCTTAAGGGTCACTGGATTCAAAATATTAACTGTTTCTATCTCCACAGATGCTGCCAGACATGCTGAGTTTCTCCAGCAATTTCTGGTTTTGTTTCAGATCTCCAGCATCTGCAGTTCCTTGTTTTATCCTCTTGACCCAAGTGCTGTTGCATACTGCCATTTCCTGCTGGGCAAAAGACTTGCAGTAAGTGATTACACCTGAAAATCAGGACCACTGTCCAGGGAAAGGGCATTTACAGGAAACTCCCTTGTGTGAATGCATTCCCTGCATGATGGCCATGTGTAACAGTCAGTGCTTTGAAAGTACTCTTTAAGAAGTCTAGTGTTGCTTTCAGTTAACCCTTCAGGTGAAAACCACTGTCATGTTGATGAACAGCCTGGGAGCTAGCAAATAGCCTTGATTGAGACCACTTCAGAGTGTAAAGGTCTCTGTTTCAGATCTTTCACTGATGCCAGTTACAGACACATCACCATGAAGCAGTGACAGGATTACGATGAAGATTCTCACACGTCCATACATTCGGAGAACAATCCACAGAATCTCGCGATTTACCAAGTCAAACACTGGTCAGGTTGATGAAGTCAATCAGAGCCCTAAAGTTTCTCATGGTCGTTATTCCAACACATTTTCATGTGAAGACTCTGAAGAGTCCCTGCCATAGAATATTCCAGAAGAAACTGAAATTTACACCAAGAAACCCCTCGAAGGTCTCCATTTAAATTGTAGACTCTGGAAGGTCCGATGAAATTAAATAAAATAGTCACTTTGGAGAAGTTAAAGTGTTAATTCCTGAGTAACCATTCAACTGATTCTGTACTTATCTCACAAAGTACACCTCCCCTAGAATAGTTCAACTTCCCCAGATCATGATCTGACACATACACACACAGCCTCGGGGACTCAAACATTACATATTCCCCATCCCTCCTCCACCAGATCCAATGCCCAGGCAGATCGTGTGCCCAGAGACCTGTGGATCACGGTACCAAGTATTCAATCACGCCCCCCGCCCCCAGCCCACCACCCACCCCCCCCCCACAACCACCCCCACCCCCCCCCACCCCCCCTCCCCACACCACCATCCCTGGCCAAAACCCGTGAAAGTGAATAGGTGGCATCGTCAAATTGAGGGACAGCAGCTGATAACTTTCATTATATAAGACAGAATCAGAGGGCCCTCGTGTGGCAGAGTGATAGTGTCCCTAACCTGAGAATAAGAGGCCCAGGTTCAAGTACCACCTGCTCCAGAATTGTGTAATAATCTCTCTGAACAGGTTGGTTTAAAAAAATATGTTAAATAAGAAAAACAAAACTCAGGCACTTTCAAAGGGTTCTTGTGGCACAGTGGTAGTGTCCCTACTTCTGGGCTGTGGAGAACTTTGTTCAACTCCCACCTGCTCCAGTGGTACGCAATATTTTTCAACAGGCTGATTTCTCCTTAAAAAAACTATTAGGCTGTTTGAGAAAGTGCAATTCACACCTACTTATGATTGTTGTTGCATTGAGTGAAGTAAACAAGTTGCTTTCCAGTGAGGGTTTAATACACTATAACCAGCAAACTCAAGTTTGATTTTCAGCAAATTAACAAAAAGTGAGTGCAATTCTGGTCCCCTTCTTATCAGAAAGATGTTGTGAAACTTAACATGGTTCAGAAAACATTTACAGGGATGTTGCCAGGGTTGGAGGATTTCAGCTATAGGGAGAGGCTGAATAGACTAGGGCTTTTTTCCCTGGAGCGTCGGAGGCTGAGGGGTGACCTTATAGAGGTTTATAAAATCAGGAGTGGCATGGATAGGATAAATAGACAAAGTCTTTTCCTTGGGGTGGGGGAGTCCAGAACTAGAGGGCATAGATTTAAGGTGAGAGGGGAAAGATATAAAAGAGACCTAAGGGACAACTTTTTCACGCAGAGGGTGGTACTTATATGGAATGAGCTGCCAGAGGATGTGGTGGAGGCTGGTACAATTGCAACATTTAAGAGGCATTTGGATGGGTATATGAATAGGAAGGGTTTGGAGGGATATGGGCCGGGTGTTGGCAGGTGGGACTAGATTGGGTTGGGATACCTGGTCGGCATAGTTGGGTTGGACCAAAGGGTCTGTTTCTGTGCTGTACATCTCTATGACTCTATGACTCTAGCCCCTCAAACTGAGTACACCATTCAATGAGATCATGGCTGATTTGTGACACAACTCTATATACCTGTCTGGATCACCTATTACTAAATAAAAACTGAAAGAACTGCAGATGCTGTAAATCGGAAATGAAAACAGAAGTTTTCAACTGGAAAAGTTCAGCAGGTCTGGCAGCATCTGTGAAGAGAAAGAAAATCGATGTTTCAGGCATAAGCCCCTCATCAGACTTATGCCAAACCGTCGATTCTTCTGCTCCTCGGATATTCCCTGACCTGCTGTGTTTTTCCAGCACCACACTCTCGACTCTTATCTCCAGCATCTGCAGTACTCACTTTCTCCCAGCTGTGAAGAGAAAATCAAAGTTAATGTTTTGGGTCTGGTGACTCTTCCCCAGAACAAACCACCAGAACCAAAGTGTTAATTTTGATTCCTCTTCACAGAAGCTGCCAGACCTGCTCAGCTTTCAAGCAGTTTCTGTTTTTGTTTTGATCACTTATTGCCTTTAGTAAACAAGCGATGGTCAATCTCAGATTTAAAATTACCAGCAATGATCTGACATCAATTGCAAACTGCAGACCACAGTTTCAAATATCGCGCGTGTGTGTGTGTTTGTGTGTGTGTGTGTGTGTGTGTGAGAGAGAGAAACTCAGAAAATTGAATCTTCATGGGCTTTTTAACTATTTGCTATACCTGTCTACAATTTTTAATCACCTGAACCTGGACCATTAAGTCTCTTTGAAACTTTACTGTTTCTGCCTGTTCACTATTTAGAAAGTCCAAAGTTCTTTTGTTTTAGATTCAAAGTGCACAACCTCATATTTGTCTCTATTGAAATCCAATTGCTATATTTTTCCCATTTACTTGACCTATCAATATCTCTATAATGCTTCCAGTGTTATTAATCTTTTGCGATTTTGGATTTGTGGCTTTCCTACCATCTAAGTCCTTGTTGAGTGAAGTGACTAGTTACAGTGGTTGGCACTACTGCATCATAGCGTTAGGGACCTGGGTTTGACTCCAGCCTTGGGTGACTGTCTGTGTAGATTTTGCACATTGTCCCTGTGTCTGCGTGAGTTTCCTCCGGGTACTCCGGTTTCCTCCCACAATCCCAAGATTACAAGTCAGGTGAATTGGCCATGCAAAATTGCCCATAGTGTTAGGTGCATTAGTCAGGGGTAAATGTGGGAAAATGAGTCTGGGTGGATTACTCTTCAGAGGGTCGGTGTGGAGTTGTTGGGCCAAAGAGCCTGTTTCCACACTGCAGGGAATCTAATCTAATCTAATCACCGCATCCTGCCAATTAGAGTACCAACCCTTTCTCCCTACCCTCTGACTGCTGTATCTCATGCAATTTCCAAATGAGGTTTATTACTTGCCTTCAATTTCATGAGCATCAACGTTATCTAACGGTCTCTTATGAGAGACTCAGCACCTTCTGGAAATCCAGTATGAATACTAGGGCAGGCATGGCGACTTAGTGGTTAGCACTGCTGTCTCACAGCAACAGGAACTTGGGTTCAATTCCATTCTTGGGTGACTGTCTGTGTGGAATTTGCACGTTTTCCCTGTGTCTGTATACTCCAGTTTCCCCCCACAATGCAAAGATGTGTAGGTTAGGGAGATTGGCCATGCTAAATTGCACTTAGTGTCCAGGGATGTACAGGCTATGTGGATTCGCCATGGGAAATACAGGGTAAGGGGATGGGTCTGGGTGGAATGCACCTTAGTGGGTTGATGTGGGCTGAATGGCCTGCTTCCACACTGTAGAGATTCTGTGAGCATCCATAGATATTCCTCTTTCCACTAATCACCTTTTCAACTTATTTAGTTAGATTCATCTGGTATGACCCAACCCTTCCACATCCACACTGGGATCTCTCAACTCAACTGAACATTTTTATGGTGTTAAATTACCTGTACTTAGTACCATGTAAACTATACTCATTTCTGATAACAGATAACTGGTTTATAATTCCATGGTTTCCCTCCTTCACCTTTCGTATATGGCAGAGTTAGTGCATGCTATTTTGTAATCTAATGGAACACATCCTGAATCAAGAGAGCTTTGAAAGGTATTTTGATTATCTACAATGTTTGCACTTAAATTCCTTTAACTTGTGACCTTCCAACCATCTAATCATAGGGTTTTATCACTCTTTGGTGTTAATAATCTGTCAGCTATTGTCGCTGAAAAATGTGTTGCTGGAGAAGTGCAGCAGGTCAGGCAGCATCCAAGGAGCAGGAGAATTGACGTTTCGGGCATAAGCCCTTGATTCTCCTGCTCCTTGGATGCTGCCTGACCTGCTGCACTTTTCCAGCAACACATTTTTCAGCTCTGACCTCCAGCATCTGCAGTCCTCACTTTCTCCCTGTCAGCTATTGTCATCTTACTCATGTTTGTTTTCTTAAATTCCTGTGCCTGAATCAATAATATTTTCCTGGCGGGTGTCTGGAATGCTAACCTTTTTCTATTCTGTAAATACTGAGTCAAAGTAACTATTTAGACTGCATACTGTTTCTTTAATTTCATTGACAATTGACATAATTCCAAGTTCTGGATGTGAGTTTGCTAGCTGAGTTGGAAGGTTCGTTTTCAGATATTTCGTCGCAATAATAGGTAACATTTTCAGTGAGCCTCTGGATGAAGCACTGGAAGTGTAGCCTAGTTTCTATTTATACGTTTGGGTTTCCTTGGGTTGGTGTTGTCATTTCCTGTGGTGATGTCATTTCCTATGGTGATGTCATTTCTTGTTCTTTTTCTCATGGGGTGGTAAATGGGATCCAAGTCTACATGTTTGTTGATAAAGTTCCGGTTGGAATGCCATGCTTCTAGGAATTCTTGTGTGTGTGTCTCTGTTTGGCTTGTCCTAGGATGGATGTGCTGTCCCAGTCGACAAGCCAAACAGAGACATGCACAAGAATTCCTAGAAGAATGGCATTCCAACTGGAAGTCTATCACCAAACACATTGAATTGGATTTACCACCCGGATAAAAAGAACAGAAAATGACTTCACCATAGGAAATGGCATCACCACAGGAAATGGCATCACCAACCCAAGGAAACCCAAACATATAAATAGAAACCAGGCTACACTTCCAGTGCTTCATCGGGAGGCTCACTGAAAATGTTACCCAGTATGGTGACGAAACGTTTGAAAATGAACCTTCCAGCTCAGCGAGCAAACCTACATCCAGACTCTCAACCTGAGCTGCAAATCTTCTCAAAACTCACTTTAATTTTCAGTTTGAAAGGCTTTACAGCTGCTGTTGCCTTCAATCAAGACAGATGCATACTGGTCCACAAATCAATTTTTAAATACATAATAATTGCATCACATCTGCAGCACAATAAAGTTTTCGGTGTTGATTTTGATACGTTTTGTGCAAGTTCCTTTTTGCCATCTGCTTTTACTAAAACCTTTGCTCCTCTTCGTCTTTCCTATTTCCTTGACCCTTCTCCTTTTGCCTGCTTTCTCTTTTAGCCCGATGCGCTCCCTGATCCCTTTGCTCTGAAGGTGCTACACTGTAGGTTCATGAGCTAAGGAACAAAAGGCTGAGTAAAATGGGTCTACATTTTTGGAGTCAAAAAGTGCGGCACTGGAAAAGCACAGCCAGTCAGGCAGCGTCTGAGGAGCAAGAGAGTCGTCATTTCAAGCATGAGCATTAATGATGAAGAGTTCATGCACAAAATGTCAACTCTCCTGCTTCTCACATGCTACCTGACTGGCTGTGCTGTTCCAGCACCACACTCTCAACTCTGATCTCCAACCCCTGCAGTCTTCACTTTCTCCTTTCTCCTATATTTTGGAGTTTAGAATTGAGATGAAATTTTATTGAAACATACTAGATTCTTTTTTTTAGAATCCCTACAGTGTGGAAACAGACCATCGGCCCAACAAGTCCACACCAACCCTCCGAAGAGGAACCCACGCGGACCCATTCACCTTGCGTGAAAGGTTCAGACTAAACTGTTACTTTCCCCTGGCTGGGAGATCTAGTGCACGGGGCCACACCTTCACGGTTTAGGACTGAGATCAGAAGAAATTTCATTGGTCATTGTGAAACTTTGTAATTCTACCCCCAGAGGGTTGTAGATAGATCATCATTGAATGCATGAAGGAGTCAAGAGATGTGGGATGTTGATAGATATGCGGTGTTAAGGCTGAAGTTCAGTTGTATTCAGATGTAGGGGAGCAGGCTCAAAGCTCCATTTGGTCAAATCCTGCTTCTCTTTCTTGTGTTTTTTTAATTGTCCATAGCTTTATTTTATTTTTGGACAATAGAATATTTGTCCTTTAGAGGTATAAACTGATTTTAAATCATATTAGATTGTTTTCTGTATACTTGTGAATGATCGTCTGTTGTTTTACCAGGATTGATATGGACACTGTATCGAAGTCAGTCCCATCTACAGCGAGAACCATGTACCTGTTTCAAGTTGCTCCCTTTCAATTATTATTCTGAATTCAGTCATATTATAACCACTGTTTGATAAATTCTCACATATTGTTACTCTGTAAACTTAAACTGGCTCAATGTTAAATACTACATCAAATGGAATTTGCCCTTTGTTCTAGGGCAAAGTGTTACAGAAAGCAATCACAGTTACAGTCAAGAATTTCTCTTGCTGACTTGTGCTGCTTTAATGATCTCGATCTTTTAAGTTAAAATCCCTTATTTAAAACTTCACTACCTATGCTGTCCGCTTACCTGATTTGGGCAATTATATAATCCAATAGCATTCAGTTACAATCAAGAAGCCTATTTACAACTTTTCCTACAGTCTGTCCTACAGAACACTGAATCTTCCTCAAAGCAAAGCGATGTTGTTGAAGCTTTTCTGCTCAAAGTTAGCAGGGAAAACATTACATTTCACTTGTGCACAAAATTAATATGACAGGAGAGGTGGGGTGTTAATCCATTGATAAGAACAGGCCATATTCAACCCCAGTTGCAAAACCCAGGGTATAACATCTACTTTTGGATGTGATTCTGTGAATGGGTGACACTTGCTGAGCAATCCTAAGTATGCTAATAGCCAACTGACAACCAATTAGAGACAATCAGTCGAGCCTTTAACTTGGCTCATTTATGATTTGGAGATGCCGGCGTTGGACTGGGGTGTACAAAATTAAAAATCACACAATACTAAGTTATATAGTCCAACAGGTTTAATTGGAAGCACTAGCTTTCGGAGTGCTGCTCCTTCATCAGGTGGTTGTGGAGTACACAATTGTAAGACACAGAATTTATAGCAAAAGTTTACAGTGTTTACAGTTTACAGTTTACAGTGTGATGTAACTGAAATTATACATTGAAAAATACCTTGATTGTTTGTTAAGTCTCTCATCTGTTAAAATGGCCATATTAGTTTCACTTCTTTCATACGTAAATCACAAAACCTTTTTTTTAAAAGTTACATTCTCAGGTTAACTTTAATAATTGGTGTCAGCCAGATAATATATTGAAGGTGTTGGCCCCCTGTGTGCTGTTGTCTGTGCCAGAATGTTTAGACTGATTCTAATCTAAAAAAATGAGTTAACAGAGTCTTACATGAATTCATGCAGTTTTTGAGCAAAGTACAATGTAACTCTGCAAGTACAAATTCACCCCACAAACGTATACGTGTATGTACATATGTGGGTTGTGTGTGTTTGTGCGTCTGGGGTGGGTGGTTGTGACTGTCTTACAATTGTATATTCCACAACCACCTGATGAAGGAGCGACGCTCCGAAAGCTAGTGTTTCTAATTAAACTGTTGGACTATAACCTGGTTTGTGTGATTTTGAATTTTGGCTCATTTAGACACGTTGGAACTAAATTTCACACTTACAAGTCTGTTCTCTGCAAACAAAAGGAAAATGTTCAAATAAGACAAAGAATGGCAGATGCTGAAACACAGAAATTGCTGGAGAAACTCAGCAGGTCTGGCAGCATATTTGGAGAGAAAGCAGAGTCATTTTGTTAACTCGGTTTTCTCCCCACAGTGACTGCCAGACCTGCTGAGTTTCTTCGGCATTTTCTGCTTTTTTTTGAAGAAATATTCAAGATTCGCACCCTCCTTGATTTATCCAGGAGCCTGAGGAGTTTGCTGGATGGCAATTTGTCAGTCAATCAGACTTGAATCACTAACCATTGAACTGTTTACTCCTGCTGTATAAGTTGTTGATCTAGTTTGAAATTTGATATTTTTGTGTTTGTGCTGATGAGAAAAATCTTCCACAACACATCTGCCTTTTTAGTAATACTTTCCTAGTCATAAGACCCTTTTGGATCTATACTTGAAATCTCCATTGACTGTTTATCATTTATTCCAGTATTTCCTCACTTGAAATGATTGAAATCAAATTGAATTACGAAGGCTGCACATTTTTCCCTACCTCAGAGAGACAAGGAGCTGGAGGTGATCATACAGACCGAGGACCAAGGCCATGAAACAATTTGCAAACAAGGAGGCAAATCTTATATTTAAGTAGTTGTTCAGTTGTGAACCAGTGTTCGCCACAGGAATGATAGGTTATTAGGTCTTGGTGCAGTCACGCAATGTGATAGGATACTCCCCAGTTGCCAGGATAAATGCTGCACAACAATCCTCAAGAAGCTTGACACCATCCAGGCCAAAGCAGCCCAATTGATTGGCTCTACATCTACAAGCATCCATTCCCTCCACTACTGACAATCAGTAGCAACAGCGTGTACTATCTGCAAGATGCACTGCGGAAATTCACCAAAGATTTTCAGACAGCACCTTCCAAACCCACGACCACTTCCATCTAGAATGACAAGGGCAGCAGATAAAATTTGGATACTAATTTCTACACAACACTGTTATTATCACTGATTTTTATCTGATGTGACAGGAGGTGCAACTTCTTGTGAACTGCTCACCATGCTGAGCTTAATTGCTCTGTCACCTCAGAGGATGAAGATTATAGAATGATTAGAGGACATAGAGAGGGTCATTCCATCCATTGTGCCTAGCATCTCATGAATGATGGACCCGGTCCACTCACCCATCCCTCTCCCTGTAACCTGATGAATACAATTCCCTCTTGAAACACTCAATTGTACCTGTCTCCACAACACTGTGAGCCAGCACATTCCAAACCTCAATCAGTTGCTGGTTATCTGTGGCATCCTAACCACTTGCCTTCCCAACTATTTTTATATCCTCTTCAAACATAACTATAGTACATTTATTCTCCAAGTATGACCTACAAGTGACTGCAGACCTATAGAATTGTATTGATTCTTAACTGCCCTCTGAAATGGCTCTAGTAAGATAATCACTTCAAGGGGCATTAAGGATAGGCAACATTGCTACTGCACTGCACTGTCAGCCTAGATGTTATGGGTATGTTTCTCCACTTCTACACAATGTTTTACAGTAGAGGGCACTATATTGTAGCAAATCAGGAGACAGTTATGTCAAGGCCAGCTCCAATATCCATGGAAGATGTATGTATAATTCAGTAAGTGACCTTTCTCTCTAAAAACTTTGGGCTGCCTCAGAAAATGAGCTGTCACAAATAATGCAGGATGGTACTTCAAACTTGAGCTTGATTCTCCTCCAACCAAGGTTAAACTGGTCAGATTCAGTATCATTTGAAGTTTTTAATACCTGAGCCAAGATATTGAACAAATAACCTCACATTTATGCAGTTATCAATCTTCATAATTTCATGAGTTCAAATGATTAAGAGCACAATTAGGCCGTTCAGCCCATTGAGTCTGTTCCTCCTGATATGCTCCTTGACTGTACTGGGTCTCATCAGCAGGAACAGCGAGCCAGCATACAGAGAAGAGGTGCAGTGGCTAACTGACTGGTGCAGAGACAGCAACTTGTCTCTGAATGTGCACAAGGCGAAAGAGATGCCAGTTGATTTCAGGAGGGCACGGAGCGACTACTGTCCGCTGGACATTGACGGCTCCCCCATGGAGATCGCAAAGGGCACCAAATGTTTTGGCATCCACCTGATGGAGAATCTCACCTGGTCCCTCAACACCAGCTCCATAGTCAAGAAAGCCCAGCAGCGTCTCTACTTTCTGTGCAGGCTGGGGAAAATCCACCTCCCACCACTCATTCTCACCACATTCTACAGAGCGTTCTTTGAGACTACCCTGAGCTGCTGCATCACTACCTGGTTTAGGAATCGCACTATTTCAGATCGTAAGACCCTACAACGGATAGTGAGGACAGCTGAGAAGATCACCAGGGTCTCTCTCCCCTCCATTACAGACATTTACACCACATGCTGCATCCAAAAGGCTAAGAGCATTGTGGAAGACCCCACACACCCCTCACTCAAGCTCTTCTCCCTCCTGCCATCTGGCAGAAGTTCCGGAGCATCCAGTCTCTCACAGCCAGACTGTGCAACAGTTTCTTCCCCCAAGCCATCAGGCTCCTTAACACAGTATTATCAGACTCTTTTCCATCTGAAATTCTTTGTACGACTCTGAATTGCTGCTAGAACAATGTCTATTAATTGTCATTCTCTTATTACACTCTAATTTGCTATTTTTGCACTTTATGCTGCCCTGTGTTTGATTGAGTAATTTGTGCTGTCCATGTAGCACCTTGGTGCTGGGGGAACACTGTCTCGTTTTTACTATATCGGTTGTATATGGTAGAAATGATAAATAAAAACTACTGTCTGTCTCTCTCTATCTCTTCCCCATTTCCTGCCTTCTTCCCGTAACCCTTCGACCCATTACCAATTACAAATCTGTCTAACCTCCTTAAATTTACTCACTGTCCCAGCATCCACTGGGGTAGCAAATTTCACTGATTCACAACCCTTTGGGAGAAGTCGTTTCTCCTCAAACCTGTTTTAAATTTGCTACCCCTTATCCTAAGACTATGACCTCTCGTCCTAGAATGCCCCACAAGAGGAAGTTCAATGTCTATTTTATCCATACCTTTTATCATTTTGAATACCTCAAATTAATCTCCCCTCATTCTTCTGAATTCCAGGGAGTATAGGCTTAAACTGTTCAATCTGTCTTCATACAACAAACCCCTCATCTCTGGGATCAATCTAGTGAACCTATCCAGAACTGCCTCCTATACAACTACACCTTTCCTCAAATAAGGGGACCAAAACTGTGCATGATGCTCCAGGTGCAGTCTCACCAATGCCTTGTACAGTTTCCTTTCCTTTATATTCTATTCCTTCAGCTATAAAAGCCAACATTCCATTTGCTTTGTTTATTATCTGCTGTGCCTGCATGCTAGCTTTCTGTGATTCATGAACAAGTACATCTAGATCCATCTGCACTGGAGCACCCCCGAAGTCTAGCCCCAATAAGATAATAGGTTGCCTTCCCATTTTTTTGACCCAAATGCATGACTTCACATTAAAGTTCATCTGCCACATTTTGGCCCACTCTCCTAACCTATCTATATCTATTTGTAAGGTTCTTATTTACTTATTGCAATTTACTGTCCTGCCTATTTTTGTGTCATTCACAAATTTGGCTTCTCTCCCTGTATCCAAGTCGTTAAGGTAGACTATAAATAGCTGGGGTCCAAGGACCAGACCCTGTGGCACCCCACAAGTCACATCTTGCCATCCAGGAAACATCTATTTATCCCGACTCTTTGTCTTCTGTCCATCAGCCAGTCATCTATCCAGGCTAATTAATTAGCCCTAATCTGATATGATGTAACATTGTGAATTAAATTTTCGTGTGGTACCTGATCAAATGCCTCCCAGAAGTCCAGATTAATTACATCTATGTCATCCCCATGATCCACTTTACTTGTTACTTCTTCAAAGAACTCTAGCAAATTAGTCAAACATGATTTGCCCTTCATAAAACCATGCTGACTCTGATGGATAGTGTTTTGACTTTCCAGATATTGCTGATATTACTTCCTTGATACTTGATTCTAACACTTTCCCAACAACAGATGTTAAACTAACTAGTCTGTAATTTCCCACATTTTGACCTCCCCCACCTTTTCTCAATTAGGGTGTTGTATTCGCCATTTTCCAATCCACTGGAACCTTTCCTGTGTTCAGGGAATTTCGGAATATTGTAACCAATCTTCCTCTTAACTAGTTGGCTATTTGACTCTGTTTTAACCTCTGCAAGGAATTGTGTCAATATTGGGAGCAGGGTTGGGTACTTGGTACTCTATGATTACTATGATGTGAATCTAGCAATTACCGTACACACTCAAAGGGCAAATTGTCCTGTATATTCATGTGCAGGAAAACACTGGGATCTAAGAATCAAAATGGACGGGGCTTGTGAGGGATGCTGGGGCTCCAAAGGGTTGCCAAATGTCTGAAATTATCCAAGATTCTCCTCAGACTGTGTGCCAATCTCCTGAACACTGCTGTGAACAACCTAGGAGGAGGAATCATAGGGACATTTCAACAAACATCTCTGATTACTGGGCTGACAAGTGGCAAACAACAATTGCTCCATACAAACACCAGGCAATGACCACTTCCACTAAGAGACAACCTAACTGCTAATATTTAATCGTGTTACCATTACTGGCTCCCACATTGAGGCAGAACAGTGGCTCAGTGGTTAGCACTGCTGCTTCACAGTGCCAGGGACCCAGGTTTGATTCCATCCTCAAACACAGTGTGGAGTTTGCACATTCTCCCTATGCCTGCGTGGGTTTTGTCTGGGTGCTCCGATTTTCTCCCACAGTCCAAAGATGAGCAGGTTAACTGAATTGGCACTGGGAAATGCACGGTTACGGAGCTAGGGTAGGGGTATCAGTCTGGGTGATATGCTCTTCAGAGGGTCAGTGTGGACTGGATGGGCAGATGGCCCACTTCCACGCTGTAGGGATTCTATGATTTCAACATCCTGGGGGTTACCGTTGACCAGCAACTCAATGGGATTGCCCACATAAGCATGAGAAAGTCAGACGCGAGGAATTCTGCGGCAAGTGACCCACTTCCTGACTCCCCAGAATACATCCACCATCTACAGGCACGTTGTGGTGGATTAGTCCCTACTTCCCTGGATGAGTGCAGCTCCAACAACATTCAAGAAGCTTGACACCATCCAGAACAAAGCAGCCCACTTGAATGGAACCACATTAACTCCCCTCCATCATCGATGTTCTATATTATCTACAAGATGCACTACAGGAATTCATCAAAGATCCTTAGATGGCACCTTCCAGATCCACAACCACTTCCATCTAGAAGGACAAGGGCAGCAGATACATGGAAACACCACCACCTGCAAGATCCCCTCCAGGCAACTCATCATCCTGACTTGGAAATATATTGCTGTTCCTCCACTGCCACTGGATCAAAATCCTGGAATGCTCTGCCTAACGGCATTGTGGGTCAGCCCATAGTACATGGACTGCAGCGGTTCAAGAAGGCAGCTCACCAACACCTGCTCAAGTGAATAAATTGCACTAATGCAGTATTGGGGCTGAAGAAAGGGCTGTCTGTGTGAGAGCCCAGAATTATCCAGCCGCAATTTGGAATTCTGTTCACTCTCTAACTGGGTGTAGGAAGGTGGGGGGTACTGCAGTGATTGACATGGCAGGAGAATAGGAGTGGGGTAGTGGAAATGACGAATGAGGTGATGAGATGTCCGGGATCATGCCCAACCAGACTTTGCAACCGTACTCCAGGTCCTGAACATTTTTATTCTCCTATGTTCTTTGAGTTGCTGGCACCCTTAGCCATGAATTTATTTTTTTCCTAACACACCCCAAACCCAGATAGGACCAGGGAATGTTAAACACCCTTTCACTACTACCCTTTTCCTTTTCTATGCAATCCAAGTGGCCAAGTCACCGTGGATCCCATGCATTTTAATCTTCTGAATGAGCCTACCATGCAGGACCTTGTTGAAAGCCTTCTTAAAATCCATAAAAACAACATCCACTGCTCTATCCTCATCGATTACATTGATGCCTCCTCGAAAGATTCAATCAAGTTAGTAAGGCATGACCTACCCTGCACAAAGCCATGCTGACTGTCCCAAATGAGGCTGGGCTTTTTCAAATATGCATAAATCCTATCCCTAACATATCTCTCTAATAGCTCATCAATCTATTGTTTCCTGGATTATCCCTATTTCCCTTCTTGAACAGAGGAAGAACATTAACTAGTGTCCAACCCATGGGACCTCTCCAGTAGCTATTGAGAATTCCAAGATCTGCAATCTTTCTGGTTTAAATAGTATCCGTTTTATAGTCGGGTGACCAGAACTGCACGCAGCAATCCAAATATGGCCTTGCCAATGTCTTGTACAGGTGCAACTAAACATCTCAAGTCCTATACTCAGTGTTCTGACCAATGAAAGCAAGCATGCCGAAATCCTTCTTCACCACCTTGTCTACTCGCAACTCCACTTCCAAAGAGGACAGTGAAAGGTTTTGTTTTCTGTGCAGTACAAGCAGATCATACCATACAAAGTGCATTAGGGTAATCGTACAGAGTGAAGAATACAATGTTACAGCTACAAGAAGGTACACAGACAGCAAGATCAACATTACATTTAAAATTTGAGAGGTCCATTGAGAAATCTGATAACAGTGGGGAAGAAGCAGTTCTTCAATCTGCTTATACATCTATACAAACTTTTATATCTTCTACCCAACAGAAGAGGGTCAAAGAGAGTGTAACAGAGTGGGAGGGGTCTTTGATTAACATGGCTGCTTTCCTGAGGCAGCAGGAAGTATATTTGAGTCAATGGATGGAAAGCTGGTTTGCACTGGGCTAGGTTCATGTCTCTCTGTAGTTTGTTGCCATCTTGGGCAGAGCAGTTGTATGCTGTGATGTGCCTGCAAAGATGCTTTCCATGGTGCATATATAAAAATTGGTAAAAGTCCTTGTGGACATGCCAAATTTCCTCAGCTTCCTGAGATGTTGCCAGGCTTTATTGACCATTGTGTTAACACGGGTAGACCCGGACAGATTTGTTGCTAATCATCACTCCCAAGAAGTTGACGCACTGAACTATCTCCAGCTCAGCACCATTGATGCAGACAGGGGCGTGTCCTCCACTTCACTTCCTGAAGTCAATGACCAGCTCCTTCATTTTGCTGACGTTGATAGAGAGATTGTTGTCTTTGCACCATGCCACTAAGCACACAAACGTTTTCCTGTATCCTGTCTTATCTTTGTTTGAGATCCGCTCTACAACAGTGGCGTCATCAGCAAACTTGTAAATAGAGTTAGTGCAAAATGTGGCGACACAGTTGTGAGTGTACAAGGGGTATAGTAAGGGACTGAGTACACAGCCCTGCAGGGCATCTGCATTAAGGGTTATCCTGGAGGAGGTATTGTCGACTATTCTTACTGATTACGGTCTGTGGGTCAGAAAGTCAAGTTACAGATCGGGGTGTTAGTGCAACAGGGTGCTCCTTTCACTGCTTCAATTTGGCTTCTGCTTTTTCTCAATAGTAAATCTCAAGGTGCTTGACATCTTCCCAAATGCTCTTCCTTCACTTTGGATTGTCTCAGGGCCAGTGATTCCCAGGTGTCTGTGGGAATGCCACATTTCTCCAGTGAGGCCTTGAGGGTATCCCTGAAGCACTTCCTCTGTCCACCTGGGGCTCGCCTGCCGTTTCAGGGGCTGGGAGTAGAGGACCTGCTTGGGGAGTCTTGTGTCAGTCATGGGGATGCCATGGCCAGTCCATCACAGCCCATCAAGGGTGATCAGAGCCTCAATGTTGGGGATGTTGGTCTAGTTGAGGATGCTGGTATTGGGATGTCTTGGCAGCGTCAGTGGTACTGCTCCAGTGACTTGAGGTGCCTGCTGTAGACAGCCCACGTCTCAGAGTCATATAGGAGAACAGGAACCATAGATCTGATATTGTTCTTGAACATCCTATTCCCCAGGTTGTCCAAGGCTATGCCAGCACACTGGAGACAGTGCTAGATCTCTTCATCAATATCTGCTTTGGCCGACAGGAGACTCCCGAGATATTGGAAGTGGTCAATGTTCTCTAAGGCCTCCCAGTGGACCTTGATGACCAGGGGTTTGCTCCACAATGCCAGGCTTAGTTGTTGATGGATCCTCCACTTGCGGATGTTCAGGTGAGACCCACGCTCTCCTATGCCTCTGTAAAGGTGCTGACGATGGTCTGGAGTTCATCCTCTGAGTTTGCACATGGACAAGCATTATCTGCATACTGGAGCTTGATGACACTGGTTTGGGTGACTATGGTTTTAGCTTGAAGGTGGCAGAGGGTGAATAATTTCATGCTGGTTCTGTAAGTTAGCTCCACTCCAGCAGGGAGCTTGTCAACGTTGAAGTGAAGAATTGCAGTGAGTTAGATCGAGAACAGTATTGGGGTGATGACGCAGCTCTGCTTTATTCTGGTCTGAACAGGGAATGGGTCGGTGGTGGGGCTATTTGTTATTGCAATGACTTCCATATTGTCGTGAAGCAGGCGAAGGACGGTGACAAACCTCGTGGTGCAACCAAAGTGGAAAAGGGCACATCATAATGCTTCCCGGTTAATAGTGTCAAAGGCCTTTGTAAGGTCGAAATAGGCCATGTACAGGGGTAGGTGCTTCTCTCTGAATTTCTCTTGCAGCTGTCACACAGTGAAAATCATGCCCATTCTGCCCCTCTGTGGCCAAAAGCCACACTGCGACTCTGGGATGAGTTCCTTAGCCATAGGGAGGGCAATTAATGTCAGCAGGAACCTCAAACAGTGGTCTTTTCCCAATGTACCTTGGTACCCCAAGTTTTGGTGTGTCCCTCAGCACAGTCCTTGGAATGTGCCAGTGTGCAACACTCAGTCGAGATCCATTCCTTGTTCTGAAAGAACAAGTTTCGGGCAGACCAAATCGTTCATCTTTAATCGAGTTGATGGTTCTCTAGGCACAGACAATGTTTGTCTTAGTGTGTGTCCTGGAAAACTGACGGAGACCACAGAGACCTGTGTCACGCAGCTGCTCGGTACAAACCAGGACAACAACCATTGCATCTTTCTTCAGACTTCCATTGCAAAGGCAAATTCCAGCAGAGAGATGTGACTTCCCCCCCCCCCTCCCCCTGCCCCCACCATAACCTGCCCGATTTTGAGAGTAGCATGTGGTGACTCAAACCAATCAAATAAATATGAAGGATCTCACCACCGGCCAAGCGATGCCTTGGCACCTGTTGGAAAGTTCTCGCGATGAGGCATTCTGCCAAATGCCTTTGACAGTCTGCTCAGGGAACCATGTGACAGGATCCACCCTCTCCTTTTCCCTCAGGGTCTCATGCTAACCACTTCTTGATGTATTTGTCGTCAAAGGTGTTTATCTTGGCGAATTTCTCCACAAAGGACAGGTGATACGGAGAGCAATTGAGCAGCTCTGAGATGCCGCTTAGTCCAATCTGTGAGGTGGGCCGCTGTCCCTGTGCTGCCTTTCAACACCGGTATGTTCTACACTGCTGTCGGAGCAGCCTGCCAGAGATTTCAGAGAGGTGTCATGATTGTCATGGGGGGAGGGGTTGGAAAATATCGTTACCAGGTGGGCTACCTGCTCTGGTTTCCACATCCAGTTTTCTCAGCATTGATGTTGTTTGTCATGATAATCAGCTAAACATTAGGGTGGCATGGTGGCTCAGTGGTTAGCACTGCTGCCTCACAGTGCCAGGGACCCAGGTTCAATTCCCACCTCGGGTGACTGTCTGTGTGGAGTTTGCACGTACTCCCCGTGTCTGTGTGGGTTTCCTCTGGGTGCTCCGGTTTCCTCCCATAGTCCAAAGATGTAAAGGTCAGGTGAATTGGCCATGCTAAGTTGCCCATAGTGTTAGGTGCATTAGTCAGGGGGAATGGGTCTGGGTGGGTTACTCTTCATAGGGTCAGTGTGGACTTGTTGGGCCGAAGGGCCTGTTTCCATACCGTAAGAAATCTAATCAGTGACGTGAGTCAGGGTCCCTCATTAGACGTTTAACCAGCTATAATCCCCTTTCGTTGGCAATTCGATGCTGTCTGTCATTGTCCTCACCATGCCACTTGTGCAAAGTATTACTAATGGAACAAAGGGGCTCTCTTGTGGGGCACTGAGAGTGTCCCTGCACCTGGACCAGAAGGCCTGGTTCAGGTCCCACCTGCTTCAGACATATGTAATAGCATCTTTGAAAGATTGATTAGAAAGACAGGTTAAATTAGAAAAATGCTATGGCTTGTTAACTCCAAGAGTGTTCTACTTAGGCCAAGTAGTAGTTTTCTTTGCCTCCTTACACCTTGTACTGTATGAGGAGAAAAAAAATATTTTTTTAAAAAAGGGCAATGGCGCCCTCTTGTGTGCAGTATGGTGTCTTGTGGAGCAATGGGAGCCCCACTGAACGTCCCATCCAATTCTGCCACAAATTACACCATGCCCCACATGGCTCAGACTTCTATTAAATTCCAATGTCTACTGGAGGCAAATAGCACACTTGCACCCATTAATTACAGGTCAATACTTATGCAATCGAAATCCTGCAGTGTGTCAAACTGGAGTCAGTCCCTACTTTGTGTCTGGTGGGTCATGTGACCTACAAATATAAAACTCCATTTAATGTTTCTTGATATCTGGCTTTGCAAAATTTCTTGCTTTTCAGCTTCATTCCCATTCACACTGAGCCTTTCACCTGCTTCCAGCATTTCATCAACACTTGCACTTCCTAGTATCTTTAATTCCCACCCCCATCACTGTTCGAAATGCTTTTGTAAAACATTCTGCTGCAAAAACACAAGTTAGACACAACTCAGGAACCATGAGCAAAGGAAATGCAAAATGAATCACTAGTAATAGATGGTTTGTCCTAAGGAGTTGTGAATTAAATGCAGTCCTGCATACTCTTTTAGGCAGCATCTTCAAATCACTACAATGGCAAATGTCTAAACACATCCACATAAACTATTCTAAGATTTTCACAAAAACAGACTTGCCTCTTTGCAAGGCTAACCAAAGGAAACATCTCCCTATCAAGATAAAAGGTTAGTGATTATAAATATCATTCCAAACAGCCCTGCAACAAGTGCTTAACACATAATTTTAAAACCACTTTATACCCAACATGTTATGGATATTATAATGTTCCAAGAATTGTGCCTATGTCTCTAAGTCTTTAAATCTAGGAGTGCAAAGATGATAAAGTGATGAGATGTGGTGATGGGAGAAAAGAGAGGTGAGATTCTATCCACATTAGCATTTAATTTGTGGTTTCTTGTAGATGAGGATGACTTTCTTCCACTGTCAGGATGAGTCCATAGGTGGCTGTACAGACCGATGCGATTACCGCAGGCTCTGTTACACTGGGGGCAGGTGGTGGTCATGGGTAAGGGGTGGGTGGGGCGTTAGTATGACAGGGCACTCCTTTCGTTGTTTCTGCCTGGCTTCCACTTTTTCCTGACGGCAAGTCTTGAGGTGCTCCATACCTTCCCAGATGCTCCTCCTCCACT
Source organism: Hemiscyllium ocellatum (assembly GCF_020745735.1). NCBI lineage: Eukaryota > Metazoa > Chordata > Chondrichthyes > Orectolobiformes > Hemiscylliidae > Hemiscyllium > Hemiscyllium ocellatum. The sequence continues at coordinate 81,730,507 of NC_083413.1, read as the reverse complement.
TCAGAAAGTCTGGGGCCAGTGATTCCCAGCTGTCTATGGGAATGCTGCCCCTCGCCAGTGAGGCCTTGAGGGTATCACTGAAGCACTTCCTCTGACCACCGGGACTCGCCTGCTTTTCAAAGCTAGGAGCACAGAACCTTAGATTTAGATTTGGATTACTTACAGTGTGGAAACAACAAGTCCACACCGACCCGCCGAAGCGCAACCCACCAATACCCCTACATTCACCCCTTACCTAACACTGCGGGCAATTTAGCATGGCCAATACACCTGACCTGCACATCTTTGGACTGTGGGAGGAAACCGGAGCACCCGGAGGAAACCCACGCAGACACAGGGAGAACGTGCAAACTCCACACAGTCAGTCGCCTGAGGCGGGAATTGAACCCGGGTCTCTGGCGCTGTGAGGCAGCAGTGCTAACCACTGTGCCACTGTGCCGCCCACAACACTGCCTCCTCTACACTGGGGAGACCTTTCTGGGGAGTCTCAGGTTGGTCATGAGGAGGATGTGCCCAGCCCATTGTTGCCAATCAAGGGTGGTCAGAGCCTCGAAGCTGGGAGTGTTGGCCTGGTCAAGGATACTGGTATTGGTGCATCTTTCTTCCCAGCAGATTCACAGGATCTTGCACAGGCAGCTCCAGTACTGCTCCAGTGCCTTGTAGACAGTCCTTGTCTCCGAGCCACAGAGGAGGGCAGGGACCACCACAGCTCTATAAACCATGATGTTGTTGTTGGATGTGATGTTGTTGTCCTTGAATACACTTGCTCCCAGGCAGCCACCCTACCAACCTTCGCATAAACCGCATCATCCCCTGACATTTCCGCCATCTCCAAACGGACCCTACCAACAGGGATATATTTCCCTCCCCACCCCTTTTCGTCTTTCACAAAGACCATTCCCTCTGTGACTACCACAACCTACCCTCCCATCCTTGCACCTTCCCCTGCCACCGCAGGAATTGCAAAACCTGCGCCCACACCTCCTCCCTCACCTCCACCCAATGCCCTATAGGAGCCTTCCACATCCATCAAAGTTTTACCTGCACATCCACCAATATCATTTATTGCATCCACTGCTCCCGATGCAGTCTCCTCTACACTGGGGAGACCGGACGCCTTCTCGCAGAGCGTGTTATGGAACATCTCTGGGACACCCGCACCAATCAACCCCACCACCCCGTGGCCCAACATTTTAAATCCCTCTCCCACTCTGCCGAGGACATGCAGGTCCTGGGCTTTTTCCATCACCACTCCCTCACCACCTGACGCCTGAAGGAAGAACGCCTCATCTTCCGCCTCAGAACACTTCAACCCTAGGACATCAACGTAGACTTCACCAGTTTCCTCATTTCCCCTCCCCTCACCTTACCCCAGTTCCTAACTTCCAGCTCAGCACTGTCCCCATGACTCCCCCTACCAGCCAATCTCCCTTCCTACCTAACCACTCCACCCTCCCCTCTGACCTATCACCTCCATCCCCACCCCCATTCACCTATTATACTCTTTGCTACCTTCTCCCCAGCCCCACCCCCTCCCATTTATCTCTCCACCCTGGAGACTCCCTGCCTCCATTCCTGATGAAGAGCTTTTGCACGAAACTTTGATTTTCCTGCTCCTCGGATGCTGCCTGACCTGCTGTGCTTTTCCAGCACCACTCTAATCTTGACACTGCGCTAACACATTAGCAGGCAGCTACAGTGTCACCATGAATAGCTCCGATAAATATCACTGTTAATCGGATATGACTGCTGACATTTCAGCAGCAAAGGGCAGATTTATGTTTTTGTGATTGCAGAGACCCTGTTGTCAACAATTTCTATTAAGTGCAGTAATAAAGTTCTATGATAACCTGAATCATTGCACTGTACCAATCTCCTTTATGTTGCAGTGAAATGGACAGTTTTGAAATGGACTTCCACACTACAAATGAATGTAAGAGATAGCAGTACAGAGTATATATAGGAATATCCCAACCCTGATGTCTCCTGAGTCTATCCCACCCACTCTAGCCCAGTGAGGGGGGAGTGGAGCTAGGTAAAAGGCGGTGGAAAGAGCAGCAATTAGATGAGTTGGAGAAGATTGAAGTTGGCTCCTGGGCAACATTTTTGCTGGCCTAGAGCACTCAGGTCAAATGGCCTGTTCCCTGCCGTGGAATTCCACCTACTAGCCTACAGTTGGATGCATTGACTACAGTTGTTCTTACCAGACCATGGGGGACCTCGAATACAGACTTACCCCGCCCCAATAGGTATCTCCTCATCACTCTGGTTGGCATCAGAGAAGCCTGAAGCAGAGGTGAGGGTGTGAATGTAAATTTCAGTGGATAAAACTTATCAAACATGCGGAAGAAATAGCAGAAAAGTTCCAGAAGAATCTCCTTTACTCTTTAATTGTACCAATCCCATCTCCTTTAATCAGGAAGCAAAAATACTGCAGACGTTGGAAATCTGAAACAAAAAAACTCAGCATGTCTGGCAGCATCGGCAGAGGGAGAGAAACAGAGTTAACATTTTGTGTCTGATGACCCTTCTGCAGAACTGAGGAATTTCTCAAGAAGGCGTCACATTGCACTCAAAACATTAACACTGTTTCTCTCTCTCCACAGATGTTGCCAAACCTGCTACCCCTTTCATCGTTACCCTGCCTTCCAGTCCCCTCACCACTGTCCTGGCCTCTGCTCTCCTGTTTTTTCTAGCCTTTTACCTGTGTTTAATGCAGCTCTAACTTTAATTCAGTTCTTGCATAAGTTCACTGACCAGAATGCTAATCCTGTGTCACTCTCCACAGATGCCACTGACCCATTGGGTAAAAGAGTCACAGAGTCATAAAGCAGGGAAACGGACCCCTTGACCTAACCCATCCATACTGACCAGTTTCCTAAACTAAACTCGTCCCATTTGCCTATGTTTGGCCCATACCTTTCTAAACCCTTCCTATTCACGTATCTGTCCAAATTTCTTTCAAATGTTGTAATTGTACCTGCCTCTACCACTACCTCTGGCAGCTTGCTCCATACACACCGCCCTCTGTGTGAAAATGTTACCCGTCAGGTCCCTTTTAAATCTTATCCCTCTCACCTTAAACTTATACCCTCTAGTTTTGGACTCCCTCATATTGGGAAAATGAACTTGGCTATTTACCCTATCCAAGCCCCTCGTGATGTTATAAACCTCTCTGAGGTCACCCCTCAGCCTTCTACATTCTGTGGAAAAAAGCCCCAGCCTATTCAGCTTTTTCTTATAACTCAAACCCTCCAGTCTTGGTAACATCATTGTAAATCTTCTTTGCACCTTTTCCAGTTTAATAGCATCCTTCCTACAGCAGGGCGACCAGAATTGTATGCAGTATAACAAATGTGGCCTTACCAATGTCTTGTCCAGCCAGAACATTATGTCTTGACTCCTGTACTCAATGCTCTGATTGATGCCAAACAAATTCTGCACTGTCCTGTCTACCTAAGCCACCAAAGTATTTCCAGCATTTACTATTTAAATCGAGCACTCCGGATTATTTGCACTAAACTACATCTGGGGTCAATGTATCCTTTCTCACGTGAAATGGCTGTGGGAAAATTGCCTCTCCATCATCAGATAGCCCTCTCTAGTTTACAAACCATTTACAATGTCAAGCACAGGCCTCTCCTAGGATCGGGGATCTCCAGGGTGGGGATCACAGGCCTGCAGTGTGACTGCTGTCAGAACCACAGCCACTGGAAGCCCTGGGTATGCAGAGAGACCCTGCCCAGTGCTTCACCGAGTAGGAGGGACATGGGGAAGGAGGGTGGGTAATGAGGGCAGGAGGTGGTCCTCAGTGAGTCTCCCACCCTCCAATGCCCTGTCCCTAAGTCAGAAATTGAATGAACCCCACCCCACCTGAGACTAAAGACAACACAAACAGCTTGGATATGCTCCCGGAATGGTGACTGACTCATCTATCTCAGGGTTAACACTAGTGACAGAAGGATTAGGCCCTTTGGCCATCGTGTATTGCCCACTGAGGCACCTCAACTCAAGGTTAGGTATCCAGTCTGACCAAGATCTTTCCACCTCAAACTTAACCTGGAAGGGGAAAGAAAGCTATGTGTATTTTAAATCTTACTGTCCATCCCAATTAGATGCCCTTCCCACCTCCACGCTACCACAAGAGCAGATAAAAATTGTGTCCATTGCCTTTCAATTAAAAGGTTTACCATGTCCCGTCTGCTCTGGTGGATAACAGTAATTCCAAAACTCTTATTTGAAGAAGGACAATTGAGTTCTCCCCAGTGTTCTGGTGTACTCTTCTCACTCAGTAAGTGCCACAGATTCACGCTCATTATCTGGTCATTATCAATGAGAGCTGGCTGTGAGTAAATTGGCTGCTGCACTTCCTACATGACAACAACATTGATCATTGCAAAAGGACTTACAGTTCTGCACATCACAGACAAGGGTTGCACTTATTTGCTCATCCCTAATTGAAAAAGATAAGGTGGCAGAGAGATGCCTTTTTGAGCCATTGCAGTCCATAGTTTTTTTTAATATTTATTCATTTATGGGATGTGAGTGGGCCAGCATTTATCGCCCCATTCCTAGTTGCCCTTGAGAAGGTGGTGGTCAGCTGCCTTCTCGAACCACTGCAGTCCACCTGCTATGGGTTGACCCACAATGATGTGGAGGTGACCCCTGCTCCTTCCTCAGGCCACTAGTGAGAGAGAATACATCGGACACAGTATTTATAAATAAAGGATCAAAGGGTCATGCAACTTATGCAAATGTATTGAACAAACCTCGATGACTAGGTTTTCAAGTTTTAATCCATTAGAATGGAGGGGCAGGTTTCAATTGATTAATATGCAAATCCTAGAATTTCTTTCAAGTCACTGCCCCAAGATAACTCCAGGTGCAGTTTAGGTGTGAGGCCCTGTTTCAAGTCTGTTTGTATCTCAACCTGGAGCCGGACTGATTTTATTTCCAAAGTAGGAATTTATAAAATGCCACATTGACTGATAGCCATGTTCTGTACCCGTGAGGACAGCCTCAACTGGTGTGTTGGGTTCATGTCAAACTACAGGTGACCCCACCACACTGTACATTCTCACACACGCACTCATGCACACAGACATAGACAAACAAACTCTCTCACACAAATACACACACACTCACACAGACCCTCTCTCATATATACACAACTCGCACTCACACTCTCTCTCTGGTATTTATTCCCTCACACTCACAGACACTCAAGCACACACACTCTTGCACACACTCACATGCACACTCTCACATACATATACACACTCACACTCACACACACCACACTCTCTCTCGAGATTGTGTGCACACACACACACCTGCACACCCACACTCTCCCTCTCTTTCCTTCACACATGCGCACACACAAACACTCGCTCTCTCTCACACACATACGCAGAGACACATATCAATCTATGGGGTGAAATTTGCATTTTCAGATTTGTAGTTGCAGATACATTCTATTTTGTTCAAAAAGTACACAATCTGTTGATAGTCAGTCTCCATGTGGCATTTTATAAATTTCTACTTTGGAAATAAAACCAGTCTGGCCCCAGGATGAGACACAAACAGACTTGAAACAGGGCCTCACACATAAAATGCATTGTCTGACTTAAGGTGTCACCTTTTTTCTGATAAAACCTTAAGTTATTTTGGAGCAGTGACTTGAAAGAAATCGGGGATTTACATATTAATCAATGTCTAACTGATAAAAGACTTGACAGCCTTCTACGTTTGTTCAATACATTTGCTTAAGTTGTATGACCCTTTGATCTGTTACATATAAACTCTGTGTCCGATGTCTTCTCTCTCCACAGCTACGTTTCTCCACCTGAGAAAGGAGTGGGGGCTCCAAAAGCGTGCAGTTTCAAATAAGCCTGTTGAATATAACCCGGTGTTGTACGACTTTTGACTTTGACCCACAATGCCATTAGGGAGGGGATTCCAAGATTTTGACGCAGCGACAGTCAAGGAAAAATAGTTACACTGATCCTGCTGTTTGAGCCTGGGTTCTGGATGTCAACCCAGTGACAGTGAGAGGTTTCCAAGTCAGGATCATGTGTAAATCGAAAGCTACCTTGCAGGGACTGATTTTATTGTGGTTCAGTTGAGGGGTTGCAGGGAGAGGCTAAATCAACTGGGCTTTCTTCCCTGGAATGCTGGAGACTGAGGGATGACCATACAAAGGTTTATAAGATCATGACGGGCATGGACAAAGTGGATAGCCAAGGTTTTTTTCCCCGGGGTGGGGGTATCCAAAACTAGGGGTCATAGGTTTAAGGTGAGAGGAGAAAGATTTAAAAAGGACTTAAAATGCAACCTTTTCATGCAGAGGATGGCATGTGTATGGAGTGAGCTGCCAGAGGTGCTGATGGAGGCTGATACAGTTACAGCATTTTAAGGGCATCTGGACGGGTACATGAATAGCAAAGGTTTAGAAGGATATGGGGCAAATGCTGGCAAAAGGGACTAGGTGAGAATGGGATATCTGGACGTGTTTTAATTGAAGGGTCTGTTTCTGTGATGTATGACTCGATACCTCCATTAGCTACAAACGCTTTGAAACATCTGGTTGTGTGGAAGAACAAAGTTGCTATCTAAATGCAAAAATTAAGACAAGTGGGAAATCTGGAACTTACTTCCCCCAGAAGGCCATTGAGACTGAAGTCCAAACCTGAGATTGTGAAATGAAATGGAGTTGCGGTACAGATTGGTTAGGATCTATGTCTGTGCCTGAGCTGGCTTTAGGAATTGAATGGCCTGCTATTTCTATTTTCCCATATCAATATCATATTTCTCTTCTTTCTATACACTGACCAGATGTGAACATTCAGTATGCATTTCGGATGTGATGCTGTGTCGCACTAGTAAAGGGCACTTTGCAGCATTTGGTTAATGTATTTTCTTAACAACCCGCAGCAGCTTCCGATCTCCTTGCTTCCTCTCTCTGATTTCCAAGAACAGTTCTAGGGATGAGATACTTCAGGAATGGTTGGGGAAGTTGGGAACATTTTCCCTGGAGAGAAAGCCAAGAGGAAAATGCTCACTATCTCAGCAGAGCAGGTAAGGGCTGTTTGGCAGTGGCTGCTTGTAGGCTCGGTGACGTTTGTTTAACGGTTTAAATTTGAATTTTTTTTTGAAAAAGCGCGGAGCGAACCCGGAAGCTGGTGTAGCGCAAGCTTACCTGGGTAAGTTGTCTTCCTATAAAGGCGCGCAGGAGAGGAACCCGAGGCACTACAGAGGTAGAGCCTCCCACCCGCCCTCCTCCTCTAACCTAATAATAAGCCCCGTTGTGGTAAGAAGGTAAGTGCTGCATTTTGCTTATTCTCGTGTTTAGACCTAGTTTTTTTTAAGGGTTACTTTTAGAGGGATGGTAGTGAAGGCAGTGCAATGTTCCTCTTGCAACATGTATGAGGTGAGGGATGCCATGGTCGTCCCTGCTGATTACACTTGCAGGAAGTGCACCCATCTCCAGCTCCTCCAAGACCGTGTTAGGGAACTGGAGCTGGAGTTGGATGAACTTAGGATCATTCAGGAGGCAGAGGGGGTCATAGATCGGAGCTTTAGGGAAGTAGTAACTCCAAAGATTGCAGACAGATGGGTGACAGTGAGGGGGGCTGGGAGGAAGCAGCCAGTGCAGAGACCCCCTGCGGCCGTTCCCCTCAAGAACAAGTATACCGTTTTGGATACTTGTGGGGGGGACGTCTTACCAGGGGTAAGCAATGGGGTTCAGGCCTCTGGCATGGAGCCTGTCCCCGTTGCTCAGAAGGGAAGGGTGGAGAAGAGCAGAGCAATAGTTATTGGAGACTCGATAGTTCGGGGCACAGATAGGCGGTTTTGTGGGGGCGAGAGAGACACACGTTTGGTATGTTGCCTCCCAGGTGCAAGGGTACGTGATGTGTCTCTGATCGTGTTTTCCGGGTCCTTAAGGGGGAGGGGGAGCAGCCCGAAGTCATGGTCCACATTGGCACCAACGACATAGGTAGGAAGAGGAATGAGGATGTTAGGCAGGCTTTCAGGGAGCTAGGTTGGAAGCTCAGAGTTAGAACAAAGAGAGTTGTTGTCTCTGGTTTGTTACCCATGATAGAGAGTCGAGGAATAGGGAGAGGGAGCAGTTAAATGCGTGGCTACAGGGATGGTGCAGGAGGGAGGGATTCCAGTTTCTGGATAACTGGAGTTCTTTCTGGGGAAGGTGGGACCTCTATAAACAGGATGGTCTACACCTGAACCTGAGGGGCAACAGTATCCTTGGGGGGATGTTTGCTAGTGCTCTTTCGGGGCGTTTAAACTAACTCTGCAGGGGCATGGGAACCTAGACTGTAGTTTTAGGGTGCAGGACCTGGAGTGTAGGGAGGTTAGGAACCAGGCATCAATCTTGAAGGAGGGTGTCTGTAAACAGGAAGGTGGCTTGAAGTGTGTATACTTCAATGCGAGAAGTATACGAAATAAGGTAGGTGAACTTGCAGCGTGGGTTGGTACTTGGGAGTTCGATGTTGTGGCTATTACGGAGACATGGGTAGAACAGGGACAAGATTGGGTGTTGCAGGTTCCAGGGTTTAAATGTTTTAGTAGGGTCAGAGGTGGGGGTAAAAGAGGGGGAGGTGTGGCATTGCTTGTCAAAGATAGTATTACAGCAGTGGAAAGGACGATGGATGAAGACTCGCCATCTGAAGTAGTTTGGGCTGAGCTTAGAAATAGGAAAGGTGAGGTCACCCTGTTAGGAGTTTTCTACAGGCCTCCTAATAGTCCTAGAGATGTAGAAGAAAGGATTGCGAGGATGATTCAGGAGAAGAGTGAAAGTAATAGGGTGGTTGTTGTGGGGGACTTTAACTTTCCAGATATTAACTGGGAAAGCTATAGCTCGAGTACGTTAGATGGGTCGGTGTTTGTCCAATGTGTGCAGGAGGGTTTCCTGACACAATATGTAGACAGGCCAACAAGAGGTGAGGCCATACTGGACTTGGTTCTGGGTAACGAACCAGGCCAGGTGTTAGAATTGGAGGTAGGTGAGCACTTTGGGGACAGTGACCACAATTCAGTGACTTTTACTCTAGTGATGGAGAGGGATGAGTGTGCACTACAGGACAAGAGTTATAGCTGGGGGCAGGGAAATTATGATGCGGTGAGGCATGACTTAGGATGCGTGGCTTGGAAAAGTAGGCTTCAAGGGAAGGGTGCAATCGATATGTGGAGCTTGTTCAAGGAACAACTACTGAGTGTCCTTGATAAGTGTGTACCTGTCAGGCAGGGAGGAAAGGGTCGTGTGAGGGAGGCGTGGTTTAATAAGGAATTGGAATCCCTTGTTAAAGGGAAGAGGGCGGCCTATGTAAAGATGAGGCATGAACATTCAATTGGGGCGATTGAGAGTTATAAGGTAGCCAGGAAGGATCTAAAGAGAGAGCTAAGAGCAGCAAGGAGGGGACATGAAAAGTCCTTGGTTGATAGGATTAGGGAAAACCCAAAGGCTTTCTATAGGTATGTCAAGAATAAAAGGATGACTAGGGTAGGAATAGGTCCCGTCAAGGATATTAGTGGGAAGTTGCGTGTGGAGGCTGAAGAAATTGGGGAGACACTGAATGAATACTTTTCGTCAGTATTCACTCAGGAACAGGACATTGTGGCCGATGTGAATATTGAGTCACAATTAATTAGAATGGATGGCTTTGAGATATGTAGGGAAGAGGTGTTGGAAATTCTGGAAAGGGTGAATGTAGATAAGTCCCCTGGGCCTGATGGCATTTATCCTAGGATTCTCTGGGAAGCAAGGGAGGAGATTGCAGAGCCATTGGCCTTGATTTTTATGTCCTCGTTGTCTACTGGAATAGTGCCAGAAGACTGGAGGATAGCAAATGTGGTTCCCTTGTTCAAGAAGGGGAGTAGGGATAACCCTAGTAACTATAGGCCCGTGCGTCTTACCTCTGTTGTGGGCAAAGTCTTAGAGAGAATTGTAAGGGATAGGATTTATGAACATCTGGATAGGAATAATATGATCAAGGATAGTCAGCATGGTTTTGTGAAGGGCCGGTCGTGCCTCACAAACCTTATTGAATTCTTTGAGAAGGTGACTAAGGAGGTGGACGAGGGTAAAGCGGTTGATGTGGTGTATATGGATTTTAGTAAGGCGTTTGATAAGGTTCCCCATGGTAGGCTACTGCAAAAAATACGGAGGTATAGCATTGAGGGTGAGTTGGAGGTTTGGATTAGGAATTGGCTGGCTGGAAGAAGACAGAGGGTAGTAGTTGATGGTAAAGGTTCATCTTGGAGTGCTGTTACCAGCAGTGTTCCACAAGGATCTGTTTTGGGACCATTGCTGTTTGTCATTTTTATAAATGACCTAGAGCAGGGGCTAGAAGGCTGGGTGAGCAAGTTTGCGGATGATATGAAAGTCGGTGGAGTTGTTGACAGTGAGGAAGGATGTGGCAGGTTACAGCAGGATATAGATAAGCTGCAGAGCTGGGCAGAAAGGTGGCAAATGGAGTTCAATGTCGTTAAGTGTGAAGTGATTCACTTTGGTAAGAATAACAAGAAGATGGAGTACTGGGCTAATGGTCGGATACTTGGTAGTGTGGATGAGCAGAGGGATCTTGGTGTCCATGTACACAGATCTCTGAAAGTTGCCACCCAGGTAAATAGTGCTGTGAAGAAGGCATATGGCGTACTGACTTTTATTGGTAGAGGAATTAAGTTCCGGAGTCCTGAGGTCATGTTGCAGTTGTATAAGACTCTGGTGTGGCCGCATCTGGAGTACGGTGTGCAGTTTTGGTCGTTATACTAAAGGAAGGATGTGGAGGCACTGGAACGGGTGCAGAGGAGGTTTACCAGGATGTTGCCTGGTATGGTAGGAAGATCATATGAGGAAAGGCTGAGGCACTTGGGGCTGTTTTCATTGGAGAAAAGAAGGTTTAGGGATGACTTGATAGAGGTGTACAAGATGATTAGGGGTTTAGATAGGGTTGACCATGAGAACCTTTTTCCACGTATGGAGTCAGATATTACGAGGGGGCATAGCTTTAAATTAAGGGGTGGTAGATATAGGACAGACGTTAGGGGTAGATTCTTTAGTCAGCGAGTCGTGAGTTCATGGAATGCCCTGCCAGTAGCAGTGGTGGACTCTCCCTCTTTATGGGCATTTAAACAGGCATTGGATAGGCATATGGAGGAAAGTGGGCTAGTGTAGGTTAGGTGGGCTTGGATCGGCGCAACATCGAGGACCGAAGGGCCTGTACTGCGCTGTAATTTTTTATGTTCTATCTTCTATGAAAGAAGTTTACAAACCTACAGCGTGGAAACAGACCATTTGGCCAAACAAGTCTATACCAACGCTCCGAATAGTAACCCACCCAGATCCATTCCTCTACGTTTACCCCTAGCTAATGCACCCAACTTGCATGTCCCTGAACTCAGTGGGCAATTTAGCATGGCCAATTCACCTAACCTGTGCATCTTTAGACTGTGGGAGGGAACCGGAGCAAACCCACGCAGACGCAAGGAGAACATGCAGCCTCCACACAGACAGGCGCCCAAGGCTGGAATCAACCACTGATCCATGGCGCTGTGGGGCAACAGTGCTAACTACCATGCCCACCCTATGGTGGAGGCAGGTTCAAGTGAAGCATTCAGGAGGATGTTGGATAGTCATTTTATTAGAAATAACATTCAGGATTACAGGAAAAAGGTGGAGGAGGTTGGCACTACGTTAAAATGCCCACAAAGTCAGTGCAGGCACCATGAGCCACTGGCCTCCTTCTGAAATCTCCTTCTGAGATTCTGTGAAAAGCTTTAGTGAGTTTTTGGGCCAAAGTCACTTGTTTCCCAAAGCCAGGCAACACTCCCCACATCTCTTTACCACATTTGTGTCTCAATTCACTCATAAACTGCATCCCACACTTAGTTGGTGGTTGGAGGAGGAGTAGGATCCAGACACTAACTTTAAAGCCATGATTTAATTCATCAACAGTTCTGCTTCCACCCAACAAGCACCTAGGTATTAATTCCCTTGATAAAGCCGACTCCACAATAGCTGGTGAGCTGATCCCCATCTGACCAGATTGCAGGGTTGGAAAGTAAGCCTTATACTTGGAGCTTAGCGATCTTCCATCACTGGATGGTGGGAGAGCTGTGAAGACAATGAAATCCTTTAAACTGTGATCGTAGAACACAATGAAAAGCACTAAGTGAGAAATGGATATGTAGTTTATGTTGTTGATGTTGATGATTTTTCTAATGACAGAAATGATATCATCTGATTTTGTGCTGCAGTCTGTGACCAGGAGTTAACAAAAACAGAAATTGCTGGAAAAACCTTTCTTAAGGGTCACTGGATTCAAAATATTAACTCAGTTTCTATCTCCACAGATGCTGCCAGACATGCTGAGTTTCTCCAGCAATTTCTGGTTTTGTTTCAGATCTCCAGCATCTGCAGTTCCTTGTTTTATCCTCTTGACCCAAGTGCTGTTGCATACTGCCATTTCCTGCTGGGCAAAAGACTTGCAGTAAGTGATTACACCTGAAAATCAGGACCACTGTCCAGGGAAAGGGCATTTACAGGAAACTCCCTTGTGTGAATGCATTCCCTGCATGATGGCCATGTGTAACAGTCAGTGCTTTGAAAGTACACTTTAAGAAGTCTAGTGTTGTTTTCAGTTAACCCTTCAGGTGAAAACCACAGTCATGTTGATGAACAGCCTGGGAGCTAGCAAATAGCCTTGATTGAGACCACTTCAGAGTGTAAAGGTCTCTGTTTCAGATCTTTCACTGATGCCAGTTACAGACACATCACCATGAAGCAGTGACAGGATTACGATGAAGATTCTCACACGTCCATGCATTCGGAGAACAATCCACAGAATCTCGCGATTTACCAAGTCAAACACTGGTCACGTTGATGAAGTCAATCAGAGCCCTGAAGTTTCTCATGGTCGCTATTCCAACACATTTTCATGTGAAGACTCTGAAGAGTCCCTGCCATAGAATATTCCAGAAGAAACTGAAATTTACACCAAGAAACCCCTCGAAGGTCTCCATTTAAATTGTAGACTCTGGAAGGTCCGATGAAATTAAATAAAATAGTCACTTTGGAGAAGTTAAAGTGTTAATTCCTGAGTAACCATTCAACTGATTCTGTACTTATCTCACAAAGTACACCTCCCCTAGAATAGTTCAACTTCCCCAGATCATGATCTGACACATATACACACAGCCTCGGGGACTCAAACATTACATATTCCCCATCCCTCCTCCACCAGATCCAATGCCCAGGCAGATCGTGTGCCCAGAGACCGTGGATCACGGTACCAAGTATTCAAACACCCCCACCCCACCCCCACACACCACCCCCCCCCACCCCCTCCCCACACCACCATCCCTGGCCAAAACCCGTGAAAGTGAATAGGTGGCATCGTCAAATTGAGGGACAGCAACTGATAACTTTCATTATATAAGACAGAATCAGAGGGCCCTCGTGTGGCAGAGTGATAGTGTCCCTAACCTGAGAATAAGAGGCCCAGGTTCAACTCCCACCTGCTCCAGAATTGTGTAATAATCTCTCTGAACAGGTTGGTTTAAAAAATGTTAAATAAGAAAAACAAAACTCAGGCACTTTCAAAGGGTTCTTGTGGCACAGTGGTAGTGTCCCTACTTCTGGGCTGTGGAGACCTTGTTCAACTCCCACCTGCTCCAGTGGTACGCAATATTTTTCAACAGGCTGATTTCTTCTTAAAAAAACTATTAGGCTGTTTGAGAAAGTGCAATTCACACCTACTTATGATTGTTGTTGCATTGAGTGAAGTAAACAAGTTGCTTTCCAGTGAGGGTTTAATACACTATAACCAGCAAACTCAAGTTTGATTTTCAGCAAATTAACAAAAAGTGAGTGCAATTCTGGTCCCCTTCTTATCAGAAAGATGTTGTGAAACTTAATATGGTTCAGAAAACATTTACAGGGATGTTGCCAGGGTTGGAGGATTTCAGCTATAGGGAGAGGCTGAATAGACTAGGGCTTTTTTCCCTGGAGCGTCGGAGGCTGAGGGGTGACCTTATAGAGGTTTATAAAATCAGGAGTGGCATGGATAGGATAAATAGACAAAGTCTTTTCCCTGGTGTCAGGGAGTCCAGAACTAGAGGGCATAGATTTAAGGTGAGAGGGGAAAGATATAAAAGAGACCTAAGGGACAACTTTTTCACGCAGAGGGTGGTACGTGTAGGGAATGAGCTGCCAGAGGATGTGGTGGAGGCTGGTACAATTGTAACATTTAAGAGGCATTTGGATGGGTATATGAATAGGAAAGGTTTGGAGGGATATGGGCCGGGTGTTGGCAGGTGGGACTAGGTTGGGTTGGGATACCTGGTCGGCATAGTTGGGTTGGACCAAAGGGTCTGTTTCTGTGCTGTACATCTCTATGACTCTATGACTCTAGCCCCTCAAACCGAGTACACCATTCAATGAGATCATGGCTGATTTGTGACACAACTCTATATACCTGTCTGGATCACCTATTACTAAATAAAAACTGAAAGAACTGCAGATGCTGTAAATCGGAAATGAAAACAGAAGTTTTCAACTGGAAAAGTTCAGCAGGTCTGGCAGCATCTGTGAAGAGAAAGAAAATCGATGTTTCGGACATAAGCCCCTCATCAGACTTATGCCAAACCGTCGATTCTTCTGCTCCTCGGATATTCCCTGACCTGCTGTGTTTTTCCAGCACCACACTCTCGACTCTTACCTCCAGCATCTGCAGTACTCACTTTCTCCCAGCTGTGAAGAGAAAATCAAAGTTAATGTTTTGGGTCTGGTGACTCTTCCCCAGAACAAACCACCAGAACCAAAGTGTTAATTTTGATTCCTCTTCACAGAAGCTGCCAGACCTGCTCAGCTTTCAAGCAGTTTCTGTTTTTGTTTTGATCACTTATTGCCTTTAGTAAACAAGCGATGGTCAATCTCAGATTTAAAATTACCAGCAATGATCTGACATCAATTGCAAACTGCAGACCACAGTTTCAAATATTGTGTGTGTGTGTGTGTGTGTGTGTGTGTGTGAAACTCAGAAAATTGAATCTTCATGGGCTTTTTAACTATTTGCTATACCTGTCTACAATTTTTAATCACCTGAACCTGGACCATTAAGTCTCTTTGAAACTTTACTGTTTCTGCCTGTTCGCTATTTAGAAAGTCCAAAGTTCTTTTGTTTTAGATTCAAAGTGCACAACCTCATATTTGTCTCTATTGAAATCCAATTGCTATATTTTTCCCATTTACTTGACCTATCAATATCTCTATAATGCTTCCAGTGTTATTAATCTTTTGCAATTTTGGATTTGTGGCTTTCCTACCATCTAAGTCCTTGTTGAGTGAAGTGAATAGTTGCAGTGGTTAGCACTACTGCATCATAGCGTTAGGGACCTGGGTTTGACTCCAGCCTTGGGTGACTGTCTGTGTAGAGTTTGCACATTGTCCCTGTGTCTGCGTGGGTTTCCTCCAGGTACTCCGGTTTCCTCCCACAATCCCAAGATTACAAGTCAGGTGAATTGGCCATGCAAAATTGCCCATAGTGTTAGGTGCATTAGTCAGGGGTAAATGTAGGAAAATGAGTCTGGGTGGATTACTCTTCAGAGGGTCGGTGTGGAGTTGTTGGGCCAAAGAGCCTGTTTCCACACTGCAGGGAATCTAATCTAATCTAATCACCGCATCCTGCCAATTAGAGTACCAACCCTTTCTCCCTACCCTCTGACTGCTGTATCTCATGCAATTTCCAAATGAGGTTTATTACTTGCCTTCAATTTCATGAGCATCAACGTTATCTAACGGTCTCTTATGAGAGACTCAGCACCTTCTGGAAATCCAGTATGAATACTAGGGCAGGCATGGCGACTTAGTGGTTAGCACTGCTGTCTCACAGCAACAGGAACTTGGGTTCAATTCCATTCTTGGGTGACTGTCTGTGTGGAATTTGCACGTTTTCCCTGTGTCTGTATACTCCAGTTTCCCCCCACAATGCAAAGATGTGTAGGTTAGGGAGATTGGCCATGCTAAATTGCACTTAGTGTCCAGGGATGTACAGGCTATGTGGATTCGCCATGGGAAATACAGGGTAAGGGGATGGGTCTGGGTGGAATGCACCTTAGTGGGTTGATGTGGGCTGAATGGCCTGCTTCCACACTGTAGGGATTCTGTGAGCATTCATAGATATTCCTCTTTTCACTAATCACCTTTTCAACATATTTAGTTAGATTCATCTGGTATGACCCAACCCTTCCACATCCACACTGGGATCTCTCAACTCAACTGAACATTTTTATGGTGTTAAATTACCTGTACTTAGTACCATGTAAACTATACTCATTTCTGGATAACAGATAACTGGTTTATAATTCCATGGTTTCCCTCCTTCACCTTTCGTAAATGGCAGAGTTAGTGCATGCTATTTTGTAATCTAATGGAACACATCCTGAATCAAGAGAGCTTTGAAAGGTATTTTGATTATCTACAATGTTTGCACTTAAATTCCTTTAACTTGTGACCTTCCAACCATCTAATCATAGGGTTTTATCACTCTTTAGTGTTAATAATCTGTCAGCTATTGTCGCTGAAAGATGTGTTGCTGGAGAAGTTCAGCAGGTCAGGCAGCATCCAAGGAGCAGGAGAATTGACGCTTCGGGCATAAGCCCTTGATTCTCCTGCTCCTTGGATGCTGCCTGACCTGCTGCACTTTTCCAGCAACACATTTTTCAGCTCTGATCTCCAGCATCTGCAGTCCTCACTTTCTCCCTGTCAGCTATTGTCATCTTACTCATGTTTGTTTTCTTAAATTCCTGTGCCTGAATCAATAATATTTTCCTGGCGGGTGTCTGGAATGCTAACCTTTTTCTATTCTGTAAATACTGAGTCAAAGTAACTATTTAGACTGCATACTGTTTCTTTAATTTCATTGACAATTGACATAATTCCAAGTTCTGGATGTGAGTTTGCTAGCTGAGTTGGAAGGTTCGTTTTCAGATATTTCGTCGCAATAATAGGTAACATTTTCAGTGAGCCTCTGGATGAAGCACTGGAAGTGTAGCCTAGTTTCTATTTATACGTTTGGGTTTCCTTGGGTTGGTGTTGTCATTTCCTGTGGTGATGTCATTTCCTATGGTGATGTCATTTCTTGTTCTTTTTCTCATGGGGTGGTAAATGGGATCCAAGTCTACATGTTTGTTGATAGAGTTCCGGTTGGAATGCCATGCTTCTAGGAATTCTTGTGTGTGTGTCTCTGTTTGGCTTGTCCTAGGATGGATGTGCTGTCCCAGTCGACAAGCCAAATAGAGACATGCACAAGAATTCCGAGAAGAATGGCATTCCAACTGGAAGTCTATCACCAAACACATTGAATTGGATTTACCACCTGGATAAAAAGAACAGAAAATGACTTCACCATAGGAAATGGCATCACCACAGGAAATGGCATCACCAACCCAAGGAAACCCAAACATATAAATAGAAACCAGGCTACACTTCCAGTGCTTCATCGGGAGGCTCACTGAAAATGTTACCCAGTATGGTGACAAAACGTTTGAAAATGAACCTTCCAGCTCAGCGAGCAAACCTACATCCAGACTCTCAACCTGAGCTGCAAATCTTCTCAAAACTCACTTTAATTTTCAGTTTGAAAGGCTTTACAGCTGCTGTTGCCTTCAATCAAGACAGATGCATACTGGTCCACAAATCAATTTTTAAATACATAATAATTGCATCACATCTGCAGCACAATAAAGTTTTCGGTGTTGATTTTGATACGTTTTGTGCAAGTTCCTTTTTGCCATCTGCTTTTACTAAAACCTTTGCTCCTCTTCGTCTTTCCTATTTCCTTGACCCTTCTCCTTTTGCCTGCTTTCTCTTTTAGCCCGATGCGCTCCCTGATCCCTTTGCTCTGAAGGTGCTACACTGTAGGTTCATGAGCTAAGGAACAAAAGGCTGAGTAAAATGGGTCTACATTTTTGGAGTCAAAAAGTGCGGCACTGGAAAAGCACAGCCAGTCAGGCAGCGTCTGAGGAGCAAGAGAGTCGTCATTTCAAGCATGAGCATTAATGATGAAGAGTTCATGCACAAAATGTCAACTCTCCTGCTTCTCACATGCTACCTGACTGGCTGTGCTGTTCCAGCACCACATTCTCAACTCTGATCTCCAACCCCTGCAGTCTTCACTTTCTCCTTTCTCCTATATTTTGGAGTTTAGAATTGAGATGTAATTTTATTGAAACATACTAGATTCTTTTTTTTAGAATCCCTACAGTGTGGAAACAGACCATCGGCCCAACAAGTCCACACCAACCCTCCGAAGAGGAACCCACGCAGACCCATTCACCTTGTGTGAAAGGTTCAGACTAAACTGTTACTTTCCCCTGGCTGGGAGATCTAGTGCACGGGGCCACACCTTCACGGTTTAGGACTGAGATCAGGAGAAATTTCATTGGTCATTGTGAAACTTTGTAATTCTACCCCCAGAGGGTTGTAGATAGATCATCATTGAATGCATGAAGGAGTCAAGAGATGTGGGATGTCGATAGATATGCGGTGTTAAGGCTGAAGTTCAGTTGTATTCAGATGTAGGGGAGCAGGCTCAAAGCTCCATTTGGTCAAATCCTGCTTCTCTTTCTTGTGTTTTTTTTTAATTGTCCATAGCTTTATTTTATTTTTGGACAATAGAATATTTGTCCTTTAGAGGTATAAACTGATTTTAAATCATATTAGATTGTTTTCTGTATACTTGTGAATGATCGTCTGTTGTTTTACCAGGATTGATATGGACACTGTATCGAAGTCAGTCCCATCTACAGCGAGAACCATGTACCTGTTTCAAGTTGCTCCCTTTCAATTATTATTCTGAATTCAGTCATATTATAACCACTGTTTGATAAATTCTCACATATTGTTACTCTGTAAACTTAAACTGGCTCAATGTTAAATACTACATCAAATGGAATTTGCCCTTTGTTCTAGGGCAAAGTGTTACAGAAAGCAATCACAGATACAGTCAAGAATTTCTCTTGCTGACTTGTGCTGCTTTAATGATCTCGATCTTTTAAGTTAAAATCCCTTATTTAAACCTTCACTACCTATGCTGTCTGCTTACCTGATTTGGGCAATTATATAATCCAATAGCATTCAGTTACAATCAAGAAGCCTATTTACAACTTTTCCTACAGTCTGTCCTACAGAACACTGAATCTTCCTCAAAGCAAAGCGATGTTGTTGAAGCTTTTCTGCTCAAAGTTAGCAGGGAAAAACATTACATTTCACTTGTGCACAAAATTAATATGACAGGAGAGGTGGGGTGTTAATCCATTGATAAGAACAGGCCATATTCAACCCCAGTTGCAAAACCCAGGGTATAACATCTACTTTTGGATGTGATTCTGTGAATGGGTGACACTTGCTGAGCAATCCTAAGTATGCTAATAGCCAACTGACAACCAATTAGAGACAATCAGTCGAGCCTTTAACTTGGCTCATTTATGATTTGGAGATGCCGGCGTTGGACTGGGGTGTACAAAATTAAAAATCACACAATACTAAGTTATATAGTCCAACAGGTTTAATTGGAAGCACTAGCTTTCGGAGTGCTGCTCCTTCATCAGGTGGTTGTGGAGTACACAATTGTAAGACACAGAATTTATAGCAAAAGTTTACAGTGTTTACAGTTTACAGTTTACAGTGTGATGTAACTGAAATTATACATTGAAAAATACCTTGATTGTTTGTTAAGTCTCTCATCTGTTAAAATGGCCATATTAGTTTCACTTCTTTCATACGTAAATCACAAAACCTTTTTTTTAAAAGTTACATTCTCAGGTTAACTTTAATAATTGGTGTCAGCCAGATAATATATTGAAGGTGTTGGCCCCCTGTGTGCTGTTGTCTGTGCCATAATGTTTAGACTGATTCTAATCTAAAAAAATGAGTTAACAGAGTCTTACATGAATTCATGCAGTTTTTGAGCAAAGTACAATGTAACTCTGCAAGTACAAATTCACCCCACAAACGTATACGTGTATGTACATATGTGGGTTGTGTGTGTCTGTGTGTCTGGGGTGGGTGGTTGTGACTGTCTTACAATTGTATATTCCACAACCACCTGATGAAGGAGCGCGCTCCGAAAGCTAGTGCTTCCAATTAAACTGTTGGACTATAACCTGGTTTGTGTGATTTTGAATTTTGGCTCATTTAGACACGTTGGAACTAAATTTCACACTTACAAGTCTGTTCGCTGCAAACAAAAGGAAAATGTTCAAATAAGACAAAGAATGGCAGATGCTGAAACACAGAAATTGCTGGAGAAACTCAGCAGGTCTGGCAGCATATTTGGAGAGAAAGCAGAGTCATTTTGTTAACTCGGTTTTCTCCCCACAGTGACTGCCAGACCTGCTGAGTTTCTTCGGCATTTTCTGCTTTTTTTTGAAGAAATATTCAAGATTCGCACCCTCCTTGATTTATCCAGGAGCCTGAGGAGTTTGCTGGATGGCAATTTGTCAGTCAATCAGACTTGAATCACTAACCATTGAACTGTTTACTCCTGCGGTATAAGTTGTTGATCTAGTTTGAAATTTGACATTTTTGTGTTTGTGCTGATGAGAAAAAGCTTCCACAACACATCTGCCTTTTTAGTAATACTTTCCTAGTCATAAGACCCTTTTGGATCTATACTTGAAGTCTCCATTGACTGTTTATCATTTATTCCAGTATTTCCTCACTTGAAATGATTGAAGTCAAATTGAATTACGAAGGCTGCACATTTTTCCCTACCTCAGAGAGACAAGGAGCTGGAGGTGATCATACAGACCGAGGACCAAGGCCATGAAACAATTTGCAAACAAGGAGGCAAATCTTATATTTAAGTAGTTGTTCAATTGTGAACCAGTGTTCGCCACAGGAATGATAGGTTATTAGGTCTTGGTGCAGTCACGCAATGTGATAGAATACTCCCCAGTTGCCAGGATAAATGCCGCACAACAATCCTCAAGAAGCTTGACACCATCCAGGCCAAAGCAGCCCAATTGATTGGCTCTACATCTACAAGCATCCATTCCCTCCACTACTGACAATCAGTAGCAACAGCGTGTACTATCTGCAAGATGCACTGCGGAAATTCACCAAAGATTTTCAGACAGCACCTTCCAAACCCACGACCACTTCCATCTAGAATGACAAGGGCAGCAGATAAAATTTGGATACTAATTTCTACACAACACTGTTATTATCACTGATTTTTATCTGATGTGACAGGAGGTGCAACTTCTTGTGAACTGCTCACCATGCTGAGCTTAATTGCTCTGTCACCTCAGAGGATGAAGATTATAGAATGATTAGAGGACATAGAGAGGGTCATTCCATCCATTGTGCCTAGCATCTCATGAATGATGGACCCGGTCCACTCACCCATCCCTCTCCCTGTAACCCTGCACAACATCCCTTCTCAGATGATGAATACAATTCCCTCTTGAAACACTCAATTGTACCTGTCTCCACAACACTGTGAGCCAGCACATTCCAAACCTCAATCAGTTGCTGGTTATCGGTGGCATCCTAACCACTTGCCTTCCCATCTATTTTTATATCCTCTTCAAACATAACTATAGTACATTTATTCTCCAAGTATGACCTACAAGTGACTGCAGACCTATAGAATTGTATTGATTCTTAACTGCCCTCTGAAATGGCTCTAGTAAGATAATCACTTCAAGGGGCATAAAGGATAGGCAACACTGCTACTGCACTGCACTGTCAGCCTAGATGTTATGGGTATGTTTCTCCACTTCTACACAATGTTTTACAGTAGAGGGCACTATATTGTAGCAAATCAGGAGACAGTTATGTCAAGGCCAGCTCCAATATCCATGGAAGATGTATGTATAATTCAGTAAGTGACCTTTCTCTCTAAAAACTTTGGGCTGCCTCAGAAAATGAGCTGTCACAAATAATGCAGGATGGTACTTCAAACTTGAGCTTGATTCTCCTCCAACCAAGGTTAAACTGGTCAGATTCAGTATCATTTGAAGTTTTTAATACCTGAGCCAAGATATTGAACAAATAACCTCACATTTATGCAGTTATCAATCTTCATAAGTTCATGAGTTCATATGATTAAGAGCACAATTAGGCCATTCAGCCCATTGAGTCTGTTCCTCCTGATATGCTCCTTGACTGTACTGGGTCTCATCAGCAGGAACAGCGAGCCAGCATACAGAGAAGAGGTGCAGTGGCTAACTGACTGGTGCAGAGCCAGCAACTTGTCTCTGAATGTGCACAAGACGAAAGAGATGCCAGTTGATTTCAGGAGGGCACGGAGCGACTACTGTCCGCTGGACATTGACGGCTCCCCCGTGGAGATCGCAAAGGGCACCAAATGTTTTGGCATCCACCTGATGGAGAATCTCACCTGGTCCCTCAACACCAGCTCCATAGTCAAGAAAGCCCAGCAGCGTCTCTACTTTCTGTGCAGGCTGGGGAAAATCCACCTCCCACCACTCATTCTCACCACATTCTACAGAGCGTTCTTTGAGACTACCCTGAGCTGCTGCATCACTACCTGGTTTAGGAATCGCACTATTTCAGATCGTAAGACCCTACAACGGATAGTGAGGACAGCTGAGAAGATCACCAGGGTCTCTCTCCCCTCCATTACAGACATTTACACCACATGCTGCATCCAAAAGGCTAAGAGCATTGTGGAAGACCCCACACACCCCTCACTCAAGCTCTTCTCCCTCCTGCCATCTGGCAGAAGTTCCGGAGCATCCAGTCTCTCACAGCCAGACTGTGCAACAGTTTCTTCCCCCAAGCCATCAGGCTCCTTAACACAGTATTATCAGACTCTTTTCCATCTGAAATTCTTTGTACGACTCTGAATTGCTGCTAGAACAATGTCTA
Organism: Hemiscyllium ocellatum; assembly: GCF_020745735.1. Taxonomy (NCBI): domain Eukaryota; kingdom Metazoa; phylum Chordata; class Chondrichthyes; order Orectolobiformes; family Hemiscylliidae; genus Hemiscyllium; species Hemiscyllium ocellatum. The sequence continues at coordinate 81,707,592 of NC_083413.1, read as the reverse complement.
TTAATTGTCATTCTCTTATTACACTCTAATTTGCTATTTTTGCACTTTATGCTGCCCTGTGTTTGATTGAGTAATTTGTGCTGTCCATGTAGCACCTTGGTGCTGGGGGAACACTGTCTCGTTTTTACTATATCGGTTGTATATGGTAGAAATGATAAATAAAAACTACTGTCTGTCTCTCTCTATCTCTTCCCCATTTCCTGCCTTCTTCCCGTAACCCTTCGACCCATTACCAATTACAAATCTGTCTAACCTCCTTAAATTTACTCACTGTCCCAGCATCCACTGGGGTAGCAAATTTCACTGATTCACAACCCTTTGGGAGAAGTCGTTTCTCCTCAAACCTGTTTTAAATTTGCTACCCCTTATCCTAAGACTATGACCTCTCGTCCTAGAATGCCCCACAAGAGGAAGTTCAATGTCTATTTTATCCATACCTTTTATCATTTTGAATACCTCAAATTAATCTCCCCTCATTCTTCTGAATTCCAGGGAGTATAGGCTTAAACTGTTCAATCTGTCTTCATACAACAAACCCCTCATCTCTGGGATCAATCTAGTGAACCTATCCGGAACTGCCTCCTATACAACTACACCTTTCCTCAAATAAGGGGACCAAAACTGTGCATGATGCTCCAGGTGCAGTCTCACCAATGCCTTGTACAGTTTCCTTTCCTTTATATTCTATTCCTTCAGCTATAAAAGCCAACATTCCATTTGCTTTGTTTATTATCTGCTGTGCCTGCATGCTAGCTTTCTGTGATTCATGAACAAGTACATCTAGATCCCTCTGCACTGGAGCACCCCGAAGTCTAGCCCCAATAAGATAATAGGTTGCCTTCCCATTTTTTTGACCCAAATGCATGACTTCACATTAAAGTTCATCTGCCACATTTTGGCCCACTCTCCTAACCTATCTATATCTATTTGTAAGGTTCTTATTTACTTATTGCAATTTACTGTCCTGCCTATTTTTGTGTCATTCACAAATTTGGCTTCTCTCCCTGTATCCAAGTCGTTAAGGTAGACTATAAATAGCTGGGGTCCAAGGACCAGACCCTGTGGCACCCCACAAGTCACATCTTGCCATCCAGGAAACATCTATTTATCCCGACTCTTTGTCTTCTGTCCATCAGCCAGTCATCTATCCAGGCTAATTAATTAGCCCTAATCTGATATGATGTAACATTGTGAATTAACTTTTCGTGTGGTACCTGATCAAATGCCTCCCAGAAATCCAGATTAATTATATCTATGTCATCCCCATGATCCACATTACTTGTTACGTCTTCGAAGAACTCTAGCAAATTAGTCAAACATGATTTGCCCTTCATAAAACCATGCTGACTCTGATGGATAGTGTTTTGACTTTCCAGATATTGCTGATATTACTTCCTTGATAATTGATCCTAACACTTTCCCAACAACAGATGTTAAACTAACTAGTCTGTAATTTCCCACATTTTGACCTCCCCATCTTTTCTGAATTAGGGTGTTATATTCGCCATTTTCCAATCCACTGGAACCTTTCCTGTGTTCAGGGAATTTCGGAATATTGTAACCAATCTTCCTCTTAACTAGTTGGCTATTTGACTCTGTTTTAACCTCTGCAAGGAATTGTGTCAATATTGGGAGCAGGGTTGGGTACTTGGTACTCTATGATTACTATGATGTGAATCTAGCAATTACCGTACACACTCAAAGAGCAAATTGTCCTGTATATTCATGTGCAGGAAAACACTGGGATCTAAGAATCAAAATGGACGGGGCTTGTGAGGAATGCTGGGGCTCCAAAGGGTTGCCAAATGTCTGAAATTATCCAAGATTCTCCTCAGACTGTGTGCCAATATCCTGAACACTGCTGTGAACAACCCAGGAGGGGGAATCATAGGGACATTTCAACAAACATCTCTGATTACTGGGCTGACAAGTGGCAAACAACAATTGCTCCGTACAAACACCAGGCAATGACCACTTCCACTAAGAGACAACCTAACTGCTAATATTTAATCGTGTTACCATTACTGGCTCCCACATTGAGGCAGAACAGTGGCTCAGTGGTTAGCACTGCTGCTTCACAGTGCCAGGGACCCAGGTTTGATTCCACCCTCAAACGACGGTGTGGAGTTTGCACATTCTCCCTATGCCTGCGTGGGTTTTGTCTGGGTGCTCCGATTTCCTCCCACAGTCCAAAGATGAGCAGGTTAAATGAATTGGCACTGGGAAATGCACGGTTACAGGGCTAGGGTAGGGGTATCAGTCTGGGTGATACGCTCTTCAGAGGGTCAGTGTGGACTGGATGGGCAGATGGCCCACTTCCACGCTGTAGGGATTCTATGATTTCAACATCCCGGGGGTTACCGTTGACCAGCAACTCAATGGGATTACCCACATGAGCATGAGAAAATCAGACGCTAGGAATTCTGCTTCCTGACTTCCCAGAATACATCCACCATCTACGAGGCACGTTGTGGTGGATTAGTCCCTACTTCCCTGAATGAGTGCAGCTCCAACAACATTCAAGAAGCTTGACACAATCCAGAACAAAGCAGCCCACTTGAATGGAACCACATTAACTTCTCTCCACCATCGACGTTCTGTATTATCTACAAGATGCACTACAGGAATTCATCAAAGATCCTTAGATGGCACCTTCCAGATCCACAACCACTTCCATCTAGAAGGACAAGGGCAGCAGATACATGGAAACACCACCACCTGCAAGATCCCCTCCGGGCAACTCATCATCCTGACTTGGAAATATATTGCTGTTCCTCCACTACTACTGATCAAAATCCTGGAATGCTCTGCCTAACAGAATTGTGGGTCAGCCCATAGCACATGGACTGCAGCGGTTCAAGAAGGCAGCTCACCAACACCTGCTCAAGTGAATAAATTGCAATAATGCTGAAGAAAGGGCTGTCTGTGTGAGAGCCCAGAATTATACAGCTGCAATTTGGAATTCTGTTCACTCTCTAACTGGGTGTAGGAAGGTGGGGGGTACTGCAGTGATTGACATGGCAGGAGAATAGGAGTGGGGTAGTGGAAATGACAAATGAGGTGATGAGATTTCCGGGATCATGCCCAACCAGACTTTGCAACTGTACTCCAGGTCCTGAACATTTTTCTTCTCCTATGTTCTTTGAGTTGCTGGCACCCTTAGCCATGAATTTATTTTTTTCCTAACACACCCCAACCCCAGATAGGACCACAGATTTGTTTGTTAATTGTACAAACAAAGGTTAAAGATCTACAGGAGGGTGCTTAAACCATAAGATAAAAACCATTCAGCTTCTCAAACCTGTTCTGTCATTCAGTGAGATCATGACTGATCTGTGGCCTCTGATTCGATAATTATCTATAAACAGCATGAGGCTGCTTGTGGTGCAATGGAAAGGTCCCTACCTCTGAGCTAGAGGTTCAAGGCCCACATGCTCCTAGGTGTTTCATTACATTGCTGTACAGGCTGATCCTTAAAGAAGAACAAATCCAACCCAACTACCATCACCCCCCCACCCCCCCCCAACCAATCAGTCTACCCTTGACCATCAGTAAAGTGATGGAAGGTGTCATCAACAGTGCTATTGAGCAGCACCTGCTCAGCAATAACCTGCTCAGTGATGCCCAGTTTGAGTTCCACCAGGGCCATTCAGCTCCTGACCTCATTACAGCCTTGGTTCAAAAGATCTGAATTCCAGAGGTGAGGTGGAAATGACAGCCCTTGATGTCAAGGCCACAGGTTTTGTTTTCTGTGCAGTACAAGCAGATCATACCATACAAAGTGCATTAGGGTAATCGTACAGAGTGAAGAATACAATGTTACAGCTACAAGAAGGTACACAGACAGCGAGATCAACATTACATTTAAAATTTGAGAGGTCCATTGAGAAATCTGATAACAGTGGGGAAGAAGCAGTTCTTCAATCTGCTTATACATCTATACAAACTTTTATATCTTCTACCCAACAGAAGAGGGTCCAAGAGAGTGTAACAGAGTGGGAGGGGTCTTTGATTAACATGGCTGCTTTCCTGAGGCAGCAGGAAGTATATTTGAGTCAATGGATGGAAAGCTGGTTTGCACTGGGCTAGGTTCATGTCTCTCTGTAGTTTGTTGCCATCTTGGGCAGAGCAGTTGTATGCTGTGATGTGCCTGCAAAGATGCTTTCCATGGTGCATATATAAAAATTGGTAAAAGTCCTTGTGGACATGCCAAATTTCCTCAGCTTCCTGAGATGTTGCCAGGCTTTATTGACCATTGTGTTAACACGGGTAGATCTGGACAGATTTGTTGCTAATCATCACTCCCAAGAAGTTGACGCATTGAACTATCTCCAGCTCAGCACCATTGATGTAGACAGGGGCGTGTCCTCCACTTCACTTCCTGAAGTCAATGACCAGCTCCTTCATTTTGCTGACGTTGATAGAGAGATTGTTGTCTTTGCACCATGCCACTAAGCACACAAACGTTTTCCTGTATCCTGTCTTATCTTTGTTTGAGATCCGCTCTACAACAGTGGCGTCATCAGCAAACTTGTAAATAGAGTTAGTGCAAAATGTGGCGACACAGTTGTGAGTGTACAAGGGGTAGTAAGGGACTGAGTACACAGCCCTGCAGGGCATCTGCATTGAGGGTTATCCTGGAGGAGGTATTGTCGACTATTCTTACTGATTACGGTCTGTGGGTCAGAAAGTCAAGTTACAGATCGGGGTGTTAGTGCAACAGGGTGCTCCTTTCACTGCTTCAATTTGGCTTCTGCTTTTTCTCAATAGTAAATCTCAAGGTGCTTGACATCTTCCCAAATGCTCTTCCTTCACTTTGGATTGTCTCAGGGCCAGTGATTCCCAGGTGTCTGTGGGAATGCCACATTTCTCCAGTGAGGCCTTGAGGGTATCCCTGAAGCACTTCCTCTGTCCACCTGGGGCTCGCCTGCCGTTTCAGGGGCTGGGAGTAGAGGACCTGCTTGGGGAGTCTTGTGTCAGTCATGGGGATGCCATGGCCAGTCCATCACAGCCCATCAAGGGTGATCAGAGCCTCAATGTTGGGGATGTTGGTCTAGTTGAGGATGCTGGTATTGGGATGTCTTGGCAGCGTCAGTGGTACTGCTCCAGTGACTTGAGGTGCCTGCTGTAGACAGCCCACGTCTCAGAGTCATATAGGAGAACAGGAACCATAGATCTGATATTGTTCTTGAACATCCTATTCCCCAGGTTGTCCAAGGCTATGCCAGCACACTGGAGACAGTGCTAGATCTCTTCATCAATATCTGCTTTGGCCGACAGGAGACTCCCGAGATATTGGAAGTGGTCAATGTTCTCTAAGGCCTCCCAGTGGACCTTGATGACCAGGGGTTTGCTCCACAATGCCAGGCTTAGTTGTTGATGGATCCTCCACTTGCGGACGTTCAGGTGAGACCCACGCTCTCCTATGCCTCTGTAAAGGTGCTGACGATGGTCTGGAGTTCATCCTCTGAGTTTGCACATGGACAAGCATTATCTGCATACTGGAGCTTGATGACACTGGTTGGGGTGACTATGGTTTTAGCTTGAAGGTGGCAGAGGGTGAATAATTTCATGCTGGTTCTGTAAGTTAGCTCCACTCCAGCAGGGAGCTTGTCAACGTTGAAGTGAAGAATTGCAGTGAGTTAGATCGAGAACAGTATTGGGGTGATGACGCAGCTCTGCTTTATTCTGGTCTGAACAGGGAATGGGTCGGTGGTGGGGTTATTTGTTATTGCAATGACTTCCATATTGTCGTGAAGCAGGCGAAGGACGGTGACAAACCTCGTGGTGCAACCAAAGTGGAAAAGGGCACATCATAATGCTTCCCGGTTAATAGTGTCAAAGGCCTTTGTAAGGTCGAAATAGGCCATGTACAGGGGTAGGTGCTTCTCTCTGAATTTCTCTTGCAGCTGTCACACAGTGAAAATCATGCCCATTCTGCCCCTCTGTGGCCAAAAGCCACACTGCGACTCTGGGATGAGTTCCTCAGCCATAGGGAGGGCAATTAATGTCAGCAGGAACCTCAAACAGTGGTCTTTTCCCAATGTACCTTGGTACCCCAAGTTTTGGTGTGTCCCTCAGCACAGTCCTTGGAATGTGCCAGTGTGCAACACTCAGTCGAGATCCATTCCTTGTTCTGAAAGAACAAGTTTCGGGCAGACCAAATCGTTCATCTTTAATCGAGTTGATGGTTCTCTAGGCACAGACAATGTTTGTCTTAGTGTGTGTCCCGGAAAACTGACGGAGACCACAGAGACCTGTATCACGCAGCTGCTCGGTACAAACCAGGACAACAATCATTGCATCTTTCTTCAGACTTCCTTTGCAAAGGCAAATTCCAGCAGAGAGATTAGATTAGACTTACAGTGTGGAAACAGGCCCTTCGGCCCAACAAGTCCACACCGACCTGCCGAAGCGAAACCCACCCATACCCCTACATTTACGTCTTACCTAACACTACGGGCAATTTAGCATGGCCAATTCACCTGACCCGCACATCTTTGGACTGTGGGAGGAAACCGGAGCACCCGGAGGAAACCCACGCTGACACGGGGAGAACGTGCAAACTCCACACAGTCAGTCGCCTGAGTCAGGAACTGAACCCGGGTCTCAGGCGCTGTGAGGCAGCAGTGCTAACCACTGTGCCACCGTGCCGCCCACAATGTGTGACTTCCCCCCCCTCCCCCTGCCCCCACCATAACCTGCCCAATTTTGAGAGTAGCATGTGGTGACTCAAACCAATCAAATAAATATGAAGGATCTCACCACCGGCCAAGCGATGCCTTGGCACCTGTTGGAAAGTTCTCGCGATGAGGCATTCTGCCAAATGCCTTTGACAGTCTGCTCAGGGAACCATGTGACAGGATCCACCCTCTCCTTTTCCCTCAGGGTCTCATGCTAACCACTTCTTGATGTATTTGTCGTCAAAGGTGTTTATCTTGGCGAATTTCTCCACAAAGGACAGGTGATACGGAGAGCAATTGAGCAGCTCTGAGATGCCGCTTAGTCTAATCTGTGAGGTGGGCCGCTGTCCCTGTGCTGCCTTTCAACACCGGTATGTTCTACACTGCTGTCGGAGCAGCCTGCCAGAGATTTCAGAGAGGTGTCATGATTGTCATGGGGGGAGGGGTTGGAAAATATCGTTACCAGGTGGGCTACCTGCTCTGGTTTCCACATCCAGTTTTCTCAGCATTGATGTTGTTTGTCATGATAATCAGCTAAACATTAGGGTGGCATGGTGGCTCAGTGGTTAGCACTGCTGCCTCACAGTGCCAGGGACCCAGGTTCAATTCCCACCTCGGGTGACTGTCTGTGTGGAGTTTGCACGTACTCCCCGTGTCTGTGTGGGTTTCCTCTGGGTGCTCCGGTTTCCTCCCATAGTCCAAAGATGTGCAGGTCAGGTGAATTGGCCATGCTAAGTTGCCCATAGTGTTAGGTGCATTAGTCAGGGGGAATGGGTCTGGGTGGGTTACTCTTCATAGGGTCAGTGTGGACTTGTTGGGCCGAAGGGCCTGTTTCCATACCGTAAGAAATCTAATCAGTGACGTGAGTCAGGGTCCCTCATTAGACGTTTAACCAGCTATAATCCCCTTTCGTTGGCAATTCGATGCTGTCTGTCATTGTCCTCACCATGCCACTTGTGCAAAGTATTACTAATGGAACAAAGGGGCTGTCTTGTGGGGCACTGAGAGTGTCCCTGCACCTGGACCAGAAGGCCTGGTTCAGGTCCCACCTGCTTCAGACTTGTGTAATAGCATCTTTGAAAGATTGATTAGAAAGACAGGTTAAATTAGAAAAATGCTATGGCTTGTTAACTCCAAGAGTGTTCTACTTAGGCCAAGTAGTAGTTTTCTTTGCCTCCTTACACCTTGTACTGTATGAGGAGAAAAAAAATATTTTTTTAAAAAAGGGCAATGGCGCCCTCTTGTGTGCAGTATGGTGTCTTGTGGAGCAATGGGAGCCCCACTGAACTTCCCATTCAATTCTGCCACAAATTACACCATGCCCCACATGGCTCAGACTTCTATTAGATTCCAATGTCTACTGGAGGCAAATAGCACACTTGCACCCATTAATTACAGGTCAATACTTATGCAATCGAAATCCTGCAGTGTGTCAAACTGGAGTCAGTCCCTACTTTGTGTCTGGTGGGTCATGTGACCTACAAATATAAAACTCCATTTAATGTTTCTTGATATCTGGCTTTGCAAAATTTCTTGCTTTTCAGCTTCATTCCCATTCACACTGAGCCTTTCACCTGCTTCCAGCATTTCATCAACACTTGCACTTCCTAGTATCTTTAATTCCCACCCCCATCACTGTTCGAAATGCTTTTGTAAAACATTCTGCTGCAAAAACACAAGTTAGACACAACTCAGGAACCATGAGCAAAGGAAATGCAAAATGAATCACTAGTAATAGATGGTTTGTCCTAAGGAGTTGTGAATTAAATGCAGTCCTGCATACTCTTTTAGGCAGCATCTTCAAATCACTACAATGGCAAATGTCTAAACACATCCACATAAACTATTCTAAGATTTTCACAAAAACAGACTTGCCTCTTTGCAAGGCTAACCAAAGGAAACATCTCCCTATCAAGATAAAAGGTTAGTGATTATAAATATCATTCCAAACAGCCCTGCAACAAGTGCTTAACACATAATTTTAAAACCACTTTATACCCAACATGTTATGGATATTATAATGTTCCAAGAATTGTGCCTATGTCTCTAAGTCTTTAAATCTAGGAGTGCAAAGATGATAAAGTGATGAGATGTGGTGATGGGAGAAAAGAGAGGTGAGATTCTATCCACATTAGCATTTAATTTGTGGTTTCTTGTAGATGAGGATGACTTTCTTCCACTGTCAGGATGAGTCCATAGGTGGCTGTACAGACCGATGCGATTACCGCAGGCTCTGTTACACTGGGGGCAGGTGGTGGTCATGGGTAAGGGGTGGGTGGGGCGTTAGTATGACAGGGCACTCCTTTCGTTGTTTCTGCCTGGCTTCCACTTTTTCCTGACGGCAAGTCTTGAGGTGCTCCATACCTTCCCAGATGCTCCTCCTCCACTTCAGAAAGTCTGGGGCCAGTGATTCCCAGCTGTCTATGGGAATGCTGCCCCTCGCCAGTGAGGCCTTGAGGGTATCACTGAAGCACTTCCTCTGACCACCGGGACTCGCCTGCTTTTCAAAGCTAGGAGCACAGAACCTTAGATTTAGATTTGGATTACTTACAGTGTGGAAACAACAAGTCCACACCGACCCGCCGAAGCGCAACCCACCAATACCCCTACATTCACCCCTTACCTAAAACTGCGGGCAATTTAGCATGGCCAATACACCGGACCTGCACATCTTTGGACTGTGGGAGGAAACCGGAGCACCCGGAGGAAACCCACGCAGACACGGGGAGAACGTGCAAACTCCACACAGTCAGTCGCCTGAGGCGGGAATTGAACCCGGGTCTCTGGCGCTGTGAGGCAGCAGTGTTAACCACTGTGCCACTGTGCCGCCCACAACACTGCCTCCTCTACACTGGGGAGACCTTTCTGGGGAGTCTCAGGTTGGTCATGAGGAGGATGTGCCCAGCCCATTGTTGCAAATGTGTTGCTGGTCAAAGCACAGCAGGCCAGGCAGCATCTCAGGAATAGAGAATTCGACGTTTCGAGCATAAGCCCTTCATCAGGAATAAGAGAGAGAGAGCCAAGCAGGCTGAGATAAAAGGTAGGGAGGAGGGACTAGGGGGAGGGGCGATGGAGGTGGGATAGGTGGAAGGAGGTCAAGGTGAGGGTGATAGGCCGGAGTGGGGTGGGGGCGGAGAGGTGTGCAGTGAGAGAGGGACTCACTGAAATCCTTGTAGAGGGAGGAAGAGAGCTTATCCCACCTCCATCACCCCTCCCCCTAGTCCCTCCTCCCTACCTTTTATCTTAGCCTGCTTGGCTCTCTCTCTCTTATTCCTGATGAAGGGCTTATGCTCGAAACGTCGAATTCTCTATTCCTGAGATGCTGCCTGGCCTGCTGTGCTTTGACCACCAGCCCATTGTTGCCAATCAAGGGTGGTCAGAGCCTCGAAGCTGGGAGTGTTGGCCTGGTCAAGGATACTGGTATTGGTGCATCTTTCTTCCCAGCAGATTCACAGGATCTTGCACAGGCAGCTCCAGTACTGCTCCAGTGCCTTGTAGACAGTCCTTGTCTCCGAGCCACAGAGGAGGGCAGGGACCACCACAGCTCTATAAACCATGATGTTGTTGTTGGATGTGATGTTGTTGTCCTTGAATACACTTGCTCCCAGGCAGCCACCCTACCAACCTTCGCATAAACCGCATCATCCCCTGACATTTCCGCCATCTCCAAACGGACCCTACCAACAGGGATATATTTCCCTCCCCACCCCTTTTCGTCTTTCACAAAGACCATTCCCTCTGTGACTACCACAACCTACCCTCCCATCCTTGCACCTTCCCCTGCCACCGCAGGAATTGCAAAACCTGCGCCCACACCTCCTCCCTCACCTCCACCCAATGCCCTATAGGAGCCTTCCACATCCATCAAAGTTTTACCTGCACATCCACCAATATCATTTATTGCATCCACTGCTCCCGATGCAGTCTCCTCTACACTGGGGAGACCGGACGCCTTCTCGCAGAGCGTGTTATGGAACATCTCTGGGACACCCGCACCAATCAACCCCACCACCCCGTGGCCCAACATTTTAAATCCCTCTCCCACTCTGCCGAGGACATGCAGGTCCTGGGCTTTTTCCATCACCACTCCCTCACCACCTGACGCCTGAAGGAAGAACGCCTCATCTTCCGCCTCAGAACACTTCAACCCTAGGACATCAACGTAGACTTCACCAGTGTCCTCATTTCCCCTCCCCTCACCTTACCCCAGTTCCTAACTTCCAGCTCAGCACTGTCCCCATGACTCCCCCTACCAGCCAATCTCCCTTCCTACCTAACCACTCCACCCTCCCCTCTGACCTATCACCTCCATCCCCACCCCCATTCACCTATTATACTCTTTGCTACCTTCTCCCCAGCCCCACCCCCTCCCATTTATCTCTCCACCCTGGAGACTCCCTGCCTCCATTCCTGATGAAGAGCTTTTGCACGAAACTTTGATTTTCCTGCTCCTCGGATGCTGCCTGACCTGCTGTGCTTTTCCAGCACCACTCTAATCTTGACACTGCGCTAACACATTAGCAGGCAGCTACAGTGTCACCATGAATAGCTCCGATAAATATCACTGTTAATCGGATATGACTGCTGACATTTCAGCAGCAAAGGGCAGATTTATGTTTTTGTGATTGCAGAGACCCTGTTGTCAACAATTTCTATTAAGTGCAGTAATAAAGTTCTATGATAACCTGAATCATTGCACTGTACCAATCTCCTTTATGTTGCGGTGAAATGGACAGTTTTGAAATGGACTTCCACACTACAAATGAATGTAAGAGATAGCAGTACAGAGTATATATAGGAATATCCCAACCCTGATGTCTCCTGAGTCTATCCCACCCACTCTAGCCCAGTGAGGGGGGAGTGGAGCTAGGTAAAAGGCGGTGGAAAGAGCAGCAATTAGATGAGTTGGAGAAGATTGAAGTTGGCTCCTGGGCAACATTTTTGCTGGCCTAGAGCACTCAGGTCAAATGGCCTGTTCCCTGCCGTGGAATTCCACCTACTAGCCTACAGTTGGATGCATTGACTACAGTTGTTCTTACCAGACCATGGGGGACCTCGAATACAGACTTACCCCGCCCCAATAGGTATCTCCTCATCACTCTGGTTGGCGTCAGAGAAGCCTGAAGCAGAGGTGAGGGTGTGAATGTAAATTTCAGTGGATAACTTATCAAACATGCGGAAGAAATAGCAGAAAAGTTCCAGAAGAATCTCCTTTACTCTTTAATTGTACCAATCCCATCTCCTTTAATCAGGAAGCAAAAATACTGCAGACGTTGGAAATCTGAAACAAAAAAACTCAGCATGTCTGGCAGCATCGGCAGAGGGAGAGAAACAGAGTTAACATTTTGTGTCTGATGACCCTTCTGCAGAACTGAGGAATTTCTCAAGAAGGCGTCACATTGCACTCAAAACATTAACACTGTTTCTCTCTCTCCACAGATGTTGGCAAACCTGCTACCCCTTTCATCGTTACCCTGCCTTCCAGTCCCCTCACCACTGTCCTGGCCTCTGCTCTCCTGTTTTTTCTAGCCTTTTACCTGTGTTTAATGCAGCTCTAACTTTAATTCAGTTCTTGCATAAGTTCACTGACCAGAATGCTAATCCTGTGTCACTCTCCACAGATGCCACTGACCCATTGGGTAAAAGAGTCACAGAGTCATAAAGCAGGGAAACGGACCCCTTGACCTAACCCATCCATACTGACCAGTTTCCTAAACTAAACTCGTCCCATTTGCCTATGTTTGGCCCATACCTTTCTAAACCCTTCCTATTCACGTATCTGTCCAAATTTCTTTTAAATGTTGTAATTGTACCTGCCTCTACCACTACCTCTGGCAGCTTGCTCCATACACACCGCCCTCTGTGTGAAAATGTTACCCGTCAGGTCCCTTTTAAATCTTATCCCTCTCACCTTAAACTTATACCCTCTAGTTTTGGACTCCCTCATATTGGGAAAATGAACTTGGCTATTTACCCTATCCAAGCCCCTCGTGATGTTATAAACCTCTCTGAGGTCACCCCTCAGCGTTCTACATTCTGTGGAAAAAAGCCCCAGCCTATTCAGCTTTTTCTTATAACTCAAACCCTCCAGTCTTGGTAACATCATTGTAAATCTTCTTTGCACCTTTTCCAGTTTAATAGCATCCTTCCTACAGCAGGGCGACCAGAATTGTATGCAGTATAACAAATGTGGCCTTACCAATGTCTTGTCCAGCCAGAACATTATGTCTTGACTCCTGTACTCAATGCTCAATTGATGCCAAACAAATTCTGCACTGTCCTGTCTACCTAAGCCACCAAAGTATTTCCAGCATTTACTATTTAAATCGAGCACTCCGGATTATTTGCACTAAACTACATCTGGGGTCAATGTATCCTTTCTCACGTGAAATGGCTGTGGGAAAATTGCCTCTCCATCATCAGATAGCCCTCTCTAGTTTACAAACCATTTACAATGTCAAGCACAGGCCTCTCCTAGGATCGGGGATCTCCAGGGTGGGGATCACAGGCCTGCAGTGTGACTGCTGTCAGAACCACAGCCACTGGAAGCCCTGGGTATGCAGAGAGACCCTGCCCAGTGCTTCACCGAGTAGGAGGGACATGGGGAAGGAGGGTGGGTAATGAGGGCAGGAGGTGGTCCTCAGTGAGTCTCCCACCCTCCAATGCCCTGTCCCTAAGTCAGAAATTGAATGAACCCCACCCCACCTGAGACTAAAGACAACACAAACAGCTTGGATATGCTCCCGGAATGGTGACTGACTCATCTATCTCAGGGTTAACACTAGTGACAGAAGGATTAGGCCCTTTGGCCATCGTGTATTGCCCACTGAGGCAACTCAACTCAAAGTTAGGTATCCAGTCTGACCAAGATCTTTCCACCTCAAACTTAACCTGGAAGGGGAAAGAAAGCTATGTGTATTTTAAATCTTACTGTCCATCCCAATTAGATGCCCTTCCCACCTCCACGCTACCACAAGAGCAGATAAAAATTGTGTCCATTGCCTTTCAATTAAAAGGTTTACCATGTCCCGTCTGCTCTGGTGGATAACAGTAATTCCAAGACTTATTTGAAGAAGGACAATTGAGTTCTCCCCAGTGTTCTGGTGTACTCTTCTCACTCAGTAAGTGCCACAGATTCACGCTCATTATCTGGTCATTATCAATGAGAGCTGGCTGTGAGTAAATTGGCTGCTGCACTTCCTACATGACAACAACATTGATCATTGCAAAAGGACTTACAGTTCTGCACATCACAGACAAGGGTTGCACTTATTTGCTCATCCCTAATTGAAAAAGATAAGGTGGCAGAGAGATGCCTTTTTGAGCCATTGCAGTCCATAGTTTTTTTTAATATTTATTCATTTATGGGATGTGAGTGGGCCAGCATTTATCGCCCCATTCCTAGTTGCCCTTGAGAAGGTGGTGGTCAGCTGCCTTCTCGAACCACTGCAGTCCACCTGCTATGGGTTGACCCACAATGATGTGGAGGTGACCCCTGCTCCTTCCTCAGGCCACTAGTGAGAGAGAATACATCGGACACAGTATTTATAAATAAAGGATCAAAGGGTCATGCAACTTATGCAAATGTATTGAACAAACCTCGATGACTAGGTTTTCAAGTTTTAATCCATTAGAATGGAGGGGCAGGTTTCAATTGATTAATATGCAAATCCTAGAATTTCTTTCAAGTCACTGCCCCAAGATAACTCCAGGTGCAGTTTAGGTGTGAGGCCCTGTTTCAAGTCTGTTTGTATCTCAACCTGGAGCCGGACTGATTTTATTTCCAAAGTAGGAATTTATAAAATGCCACATTGACTGATAGCCATGTTCTGTACCCGTGAGGACAGCCTCAACTGGTGTGTTGGGTTCATGTCAAACTACAGGTGACCCCACCACACTGTACATTCTCACACACGCACTCATGCACACAGACATAGACAAACAAACTCTCTCACACAAATACACACACACTCACACAGACCCTCTCTCATATATACACAACTCGCACTCACACTCTCTCTCTGGTATTTATTCCCTCACACTCACAGACACTCAAGCACACATACTCTTGCACACACTCACATGCACACTCTCACATACATATACACACTCACACTCACACACACCACACTCTCTCTCGAGATTGTGTGCACACACACACACCTGCACACCCACACTCTCCCTCTCTTTCCTTCACACATGCACACACACAAACACTCGCTCTCTCTCACACACATACGCAGAGACACATATCAATCTATGGGGTGAAATTTGCATTTTCAGATTTGTAGTTGCAGATACATTCTATTTTGTTCAAAAAGTACACAATCTGTTGATAGTCAGTCTCCATGTGGCATTTTATAAATTTCTACTTTGGAAATAAAACCAGTCTGGCCCCAGGATGAGACACAAACAGACTTGAAACAGGGCCTCACACATAAAATGCATTGTCTGACTTAAGGTGTCACCTTTTTTCTGATAAAACCTTAAGTTATTTTGGAGCAGTGACTTGAAAGAAATCGGGGATTTACATATTAATCAATGTCTAACTGATAAAAGACTTGACAGCCTTCTACGTTTGTTCAATACATTTGCTTAAGTTGTATGACCCTTTGATCTGTTACATATAAACTCTGTGTCCGATGTCTTCTCTCTCCACAGCTACGTTTCTCCACCTGAGAAAGGAGTGGGGGCTCCAAAAGCGTGCAGTTTCAAATAAGCCTGTTGAATATAACCCGGTGTTGTACGACTTTTGACTTTGACCCACAATGCCATTAGGGAGGGGATTCCAAGATTTTGACGCAGCGACAGTCAAGGAAAAATAGTTACACTGATCCTGCTGTTTGAGCCTGGGTTCTGGATGTCAACCCAGTGACAGTGAGAGGTTTCCAAGTCAGGATCATGTGTAAATCGAAAGCTACCTTGCAGGGACTGATTTTATTGTGGTTCAGTTGAGGGGTTGCAGGGAGAGGCTAAATCAACTGGGCTTTCTTCCCTGGAATGCTGGAGACTGAGGGATGACCATACAAAGGTTTATAAGATCATGACGGGCATGGACAAAGTGGATAGCCAAGGTTTTTTTCCCCGGGGTGGGGGTATCCAAAACTAGGGAGCATAGGTTTAAGGTGAGAGGAGAAAGATTTAAAAAGGACTTAAAATGCAACCTTTTCATGCAGAGGATGGCATGTGTATGGAGTGAGCTGCCAGAGGTGCTGATGGAGGCTGATACAGTTACAGCATTTTAAGGGCATCTGGACGGGTACATGAATAGCAAAGGTTTAGAAGGATATGGGGCAAATGCTGGCAAAAGGGACTAGGTGAGAATGGGATATCTGGACGTGTTTTAATTGAAGGGTCTGTTTCTGTGATGTATGACTCGATACCTCCATTAGCTACAAACGCTTTGAAACATCTGGTTGTGTGGAAGAACAAAGTTGCTATCTAAATGCGAAAATTAAGACAAGTGGGAAATCTGGAACTTACTTCCCCCAGAAGGCCATTGAGACTGAAGTCCAAACCTGAGATTGTGAAATGAAATGGAGTTGCGGTACAGATTGGTTAGGATCTATGTCTGTGCCTGAGCTGGCTTTAGGAATTGAATGGCCTGCTATTTCTATTTTCCCATATCAATATCATATTTCTCTTCTTTCTATACACTGACCAGATGTGAACATTCAGTATGCATTTCGGATGTGATGCTGTGTCGCACTAGTAAAGGGCACTTTGCAGCATTTGGTTAATGTATTTTCTTAACAACCCGCAGCAGCTTCCGATCTCCTTGCTTCCTCTCTCTGATTTCCAAGAACAGTTCTAGGGATGAGATACTTCAGGAATGGTTGGGGAAGTTGGGAACATTTTCCCTGGAGAGAAAGCCAAGAGGAAAATGCTCACTATCTCAGCAGAGCAGGTAAGGGCTGTTTGGCAGTGGCTGCTTGTAGGCTCGGTGACGTTTGTTTAACGGTTTAAATTTGAATTTTTTTTTGAAAAAGCGCGGAGCGAACCCGGAAGCTGGTGTAGCGCAAGCTTACCTGGGTAAGTTGTTTTCCTATAAAGGCGCGCAGGAGAGGAACCCGAGGCACTACAGAGGTAGAGCCTCCCACCCGCCCTCCTCCTCTAACCTAATAATAAGACCCGTTGTGGTAAGAAGGTAAGTGCTGCATTTTGCTTATTCTCGTGTTTAGACCTAGTTTTTTTTAAGGGTTACTTTTAGAGGGATGGTAGTGAAGGCAGTGCAATGTTCCTCTTGCAACATGTATGAGGTGAGGGATGCCATGGTCGTCCCTGCTGATTACACTTGCAGGAAGTGCACCCATCTCCAGCTCCTCCAAGACCGTGTTAGGGAACTGGAGCTGGAGTTGGATGAACTTAGGATCATTCAGGAGGCAGAGGGGGTCATAGATCGGAGCTTTAGGGAAGTAGTAACTCCAAAGATTGCAGACAGATGGGTGACAGTGAGGGGGGCTGGGAGGAAGCAGCCAGTGCAGGGACCCCCTGCGGCCGTTCCCCTCAAGAACAAGTATACCGTTTTGGATACTTGTGGGGGGGACGTCTTACCAGGGGTAAGCAATGGGGTTCAGGCCTCTGGCATGGAGCCTGTCCCCGTTGCTCAGAAGGGAAGGGTGGAGAAGAGCAGAGCAATAGTTATTGGAGACTCGATAGTTCGGGGCACAGATAGGCGGTTTTGTGGGGGCGAGAGAGACACACATTTGGTATGTTGCCTCCCAGGTGCAAGGGTACGTGATGTGTCTCTGATCGTGTTTTCCGGGTCCTTAAGGGGGAGGGGGAGCAGCCCGAAGTCATGGTCCACATTGGCACCAACGACATAGGTAGGAAGAGGAATGAGGATGTTAGGCAGGCTTTCAGGGAGCCAGGTTGGAAGCTCAGAGTTAGAACAAAGAGAGTTGTTGTCTCTGGTTTGTTACCCATGATAGAGAGTCGAGGAATAGGGAGAGGGAGCAGTTAAATGCGTGGCTACAGGGATGGTGCAGGAGGGAGGGATTCCAGTTTCTGGATAACTGGAGTTCTTTCTGGGGAAGGTGGGACCTCTATAAACAGGATGGTCTACACCTGAACCTGAGGGGCAACAGTATCCTTGGGGGGATGTTTGCTAGTGCTCTTTCGGGGCGTTTAAACTAACTCTGCAGGGGCATGGGAACCTAGACTGTAGTTTTAGGGTGCAGGACCTGGAGTGTAGGGAGGTTAGGAACCAGGCATCAATCTTGAAGGAGAGTGTCTGTAAACAGGAAGGTGGCTTGAAGTGTGTATACTTCAATGCGAGAAGTATACGAAATAAGGTAGGTGAACTTGCAGCGTGGGTTGGTACTTGGGAGTTCGATGTTGTGGCTATTACGGAGACATGGGTAGAACAGGGACAAGATTGGGTGTTGCAGGTTCCAGGGTTTAAATGTTTTAGTAGGGTCAGAGGTGGGGGTAAAAGAGGGGGAGGTGTGGCATTGCTTGTCAAAGATAGTATTACAGCAGTGGAAAGGACGATGGATGAAGACTCGCCATCTGAAGTAGTTTGGGCTGAGCTTAGAAATAGGAAAGGTGAGGTCACCCTGTTAGGAGTTTTCTACAGGCCTCCTAATAGTCCTAGAGATGTAGAAGAAAGGATTGCGAGGATGATTCAGGAGAAGAGTGAAAGTAATCGGGTGGTTGTTATGGGGGACTTTAACTTTCCAGATATTAACTGGGAAAGCTATAGCTCGAGTACGTTAGATGGGTCGGTGTTTGTCCAATGTGTGCAGGAGGGTTTCCTGACACAATATGTAGACAGGCCAACAAGAGGTGAGGCCATACTGGACTTGGTTCTGGGTAACGAACCAGGCCAGGTGTTAGAATTGGAGGTAGGTGAGCACTTTGGGGACAGTGACCACAATTCGGTGACTTTTACTCTAGTGATGGAGAGGGATGAGTGTGCACTACAGGACAAGAGTTATAGCTGGGGGCAGGGAAATTATGATGCGGTGAGGCATGACTTAGGATGCGTGGCTTGGAAAAGTAGGCTTCAAGGGAAGGGTGCAATCGATATGTGGAGCTTGTTCAAGGAACAACTACTGAGTGTCCTTGATAAGTGTGTACCTGTCAGGCAGGGAGGAAAGGGTCGTGTGAGGGAGGCGTGGTTTAATAAGGAATTGGAATCCCTTGTTAAAGGGAAGAGGGCGGCCTATGTAAAGATGAGGCATGAACATTCAATTGGGGCGATTGAGAGTTATAAGGTAGCCAGGAAGGATCTAAAGAGAGAGCTAAGAGCAGCAAGGAGGGGACATGAAAAGTCCTTGGTTGATAGGATTAGGGAAAACCCAAAGGCTTTCTATAGGTATGTCAAGAATAAAAGGATGACTAGGGTAGGAATAGGTCCCGTCAAGGATATTAGTGGGAAGTTGCGTGTGGAGGCTGAAGAAATTGGGGAGACACTGAATGAATACTTTTCGTCAGTATTCACTCAGGAACAGGACATTGTGGCCGATGTGAATATTGAGTCACAATTAATTAGAATGGATGGCTTTGAGATATGTAGGGAAGAGGTGTTGGAAATTCTGGAAAGGGTGAATGTAGATAAGTCCCCTGGGCCTGATGGCATTTATCCTAGGATTCTCT
This sequence comes from Hemiscyllium ocellatum, assembly GCF_020745735.1. NCBI lineage: Eukaryota > Metazoa > Chordata > Chondrichthyes > Orectolobiformes > Hemiscylliidae > Hemiscyllium > Hemiscyllium ocellatum. Next base: position 81,688,309 of record NC_083413.1, on the reverse strand, counting down.
GGGAAGCAAGGGAGGAGATTGCAGAGCCATTGGCCTTGATTTTTATGTCCTCGTTGTCTACTGGAATAGTGCCAGAAGACTGGAGGATAGCAAATGTGGTTCCCTTGTTCAAGAAGGGGAGTAGGGATAACCCTAGTAACTATAGGCCCGTGCGTCTTACCTCTGTTGTGGGCAAAGTCTTAGATGCAATTGTAAGGGATAGGATTTATGAACATCTGGATAGGAATAATATGATCAAGGATAGTCAGCATGGTTTTGTGAAGGGCCGGTCGTGCCTCACAAACCTTATTGAATTCTTTGAGAAGGTGACTTAGGAGGTGGACGAGGGTAAAGCGGTTGATGTGGTGTATATGGATTTTAGTAAGGCGTTTGATAAGGTTCCCCATGGTAGGCTACTGCAAAAAGTACGGAGGTATAGCATTGAGGGTGAGTTGGAGGTTTGGATTAGGAATTGGCTGGCTGGAAGAAGACAGAGGGTAGTAGTTGATGGTAAAGGTTCATCTTGGAGTGCTGTTACCAGCAGTGTTCCACAAGGATCTGTTTTGGGACCATTGCTGTTTGTCATTTTTATAAATGACCTAGAGCAGGGGCTAGAAGGCTGGGTGAGCAAGTTTGCGGATGATATGAAAGTCGGTGGAGTTGTTGACAGTGAGGAAGGATGTGGCAGGTTACAGCAGGATATAGATAAGCTGCAGAGCTGGGCAGAAAGGTGGCAAATGGAGTTCAATGTCGTTAAGTGTGAAGTGATTCACTTTGGTAAGAATAACAAGAAGATGGAGTACTGGGCTAATGGTCGGATACTTGGTAGTGTGGATGAGCAGAGGGATCTTGGTGTCCATGTACACAGATCTCTGAAAGTTGCCACCCAGGTAAATAGTGCTGTGAAGAAGGCATATGGCGTACTGACTTTTATTGGTAGAGGAATTAAGTTCCGGAGTCCTGAGGTCATGTTGCAGTTGTATAAGACTCTGGTGTGGCCGCATCTGGAGTACGGTGTGCAGTTTTGGTCGTTATACTAAAGGAAGGATGTGGAGGCACTGGAACGGGTGCAGAGGAGGTTTACCAGGATGTTGCCTGGTATGGTAGGAAGATCATATGAGGAAAGGCTGAGGCACTTGGGGCTGTTTTCATTGGAGAAAAGAAGGTTTAGGGATGACTTGATAGAGGTGTACAAGATGATTAGGGGTTTAGATAGGGTTGACCATGAGAACCTTTTTCCACGTATGGAGTCAGATATTACGAGGGGGCATAGCTTTAAATTAAGGGGTGGTAGATATAGGACAGACGTTAGGGGTAGATTCTTTAGTCAGCGAGTCGTGAGTTCATGGAATGCCCTGCCAGTAGCAGTGGTGGACTCTCCCTCTTTATGGGCATTTAAACGGGCATTGGATAGGCATATGGAGGAAAGTGGGCTAGTGTAGGTTAGGTGGGCTTGGATCGGCGCAACATCGAGGACCGAAGGGCCTGTACTGCGCTGTAATTTTTTATGTTCTATCTTCTATGAAAGAAGTTTACAAACCTACAGCGTGGAAACAGACCATTTGGCCAAACAAGTCTATACCAACGCTCCGAATAGTAACCCACCCAGATCCATTCCTCTACGTTTACCACTAGCTAATGCACCCAACTTGCATGTCCCTGAACTCAGTGGGCAATTTAGCATGGCCAATTCACCTAACCTGTGCATCTTTAGACTGTGGGAGGGAACCAGAACAAACCCACGCAGACGCAAGGAGAACATGCAGCCTCCACACAGACAGGCGCCCAAGGCTGGAATCAACCACTGATCCATGGCGCTGTGGGGCAACAGTGCTAACTACCATGCCCACCCTATGGTGGAGGCAGGTTCAAGTGAAGCATTCAGGAGGATGTTGGATAGTCATTTTATTAGAAATAACATTCAGGATTACAGGAAAAAGGTGGAGGAGGTTGGCACTACGTTAAAATGCCCACAAAGTCAGTGCAGGCACCATGAGCCACTGGCCTCCTTCTGAAATCTCCTTCTGAGATTCTGTGAAAAGCTTTAGTGAGTTTTTGGGCCAAAGTCACTTGTTTCCCAAAGCCAGGCAACACTCCCCACATCTCTTTACCACATTTGTGTCTCAATTCACTCATAAACTGCATCCCACACTTAGTTGGTGGTTGGAGGAGGAGTAGGATCCAGACACTAACTTTAAAGCCATGATTTAATTCATCAACAGTTCTGCTTCCACCCAACAAGCACCTAGGCATTAATTCCCTTGATAAAGCCGACTCCACAATAGCTGGTGAGCTGATCCCCATCTGACCAGATTGCAGGGTTGGAAAGTAAGCCTTATACTTGGAGCTTAGCGATCTTCCATCACTGGATGGTGGGAGAGCTGTGAAGACAATGAAATCCTTTAAACTGTGATCGTAGAACACAATGAAAAGCACTAAGTGAGAAATGGATATGTAGTTTATGTTGTTGATGTTGATGATTTTTCTAATGACAGAAATGATATCATCTGATTTTGTGCTGCAGTCTGTGACCAGGAGTTAACAAAAACAGAAATTGCTGGAAAAACCTTTCTTAAGGGTCACTGGATTCAAAATATTAACTCAGTTTCTATCTCCACAGATGCTGCCAGACATGCTGAGTTTCTCCAGCAATTTCTGGTTTTGTTTCAGATCTCCAGCATCTGCAGTTCCTTGTTTTATCCTCTTGACCCAAGTGCTGTTGCATACTGCCATTTCCTGCTGGGCAAAAGACTTGCAGTAAGTGATTACACCTGAAAATCAGGACCACTGTCCAGGGAAAGGGCATTTACAGGAAACTCCCTTGTGTGAATGCATTCCCTGCATGATGGCCATGTGTAACAGTCAGTGCTTTGAAAGTACACTTTAAGAAGTCTAGTGTTGTTTTCAGTTAACCCTTCAGGTGAAAACCACAGTCATGTTGATGAACAGCCTGGGAGCTAGCAAATAGCCTTGATTGAGACCACTTCAGAGTGTAAAGGTCTCTGTTTCAGATCTTTCACTGATGCCAGTTACAGACACATCACCATGAAGCAGTGACAGGATTACGATGAAGATTCTCACACGTCCATACATTCGGAGAACAATGCACAGAATCTCGCGATTTACCAAGTCAAACACTGGTCAGGTTGATGAAGTCAATCAGAGCCCTGAAGTTTCTCATGGTCGCTATTCCAACACATTTTCATGTGAAGACTCTGAAGAGTCCCTGCCATAGAATATTCCAGAAGAAACTGAAATTTACACCAAGAAACCCCTCGAAGGTCTCCATTTAAATTGTAGACTCTGGAAGGTCCGATGAAATTAAACAAAATAGTCACTTTGGAGAAGTTAAAGTGTTAATTCCTGAGTAACCATTCAACTGATTCTGTACTTATCTCACAAAGTACACCTCCCCTAGAATAGTTCAACTTCCCCAGATCATGATCTGACACATATACACACAGCCTCGGGGACTCAAACATTACATATTCCCCATCCCTCCTCCACCAGATCCAATGCCCAGGCAGATCGTGTGCCCAGAGACCGTGGATCACGGTACCAAGTATTCAAACACCCCCACCCCACCCCCACACACCCCCCCCCCCCACCCCCTCCCCACACCACCATCCCTGGCCAAAACCCGTGAAAGTGAATAGGTGGCATCGTCAAATTGAGGGACAGCAACTGATAACTTTCATTATATAAGACAGAATCAGAGGGCCCTCGTGTGGCAGAGTGATAGTGTCCCTAACCTGAGAATAAGAGGCCCAGGTTCAACTCCCACCTGCTCCAGAATTGTGTAATAATCTCTCTGAACAGGTTGGTTTAAAAAATGTTAAATAAGAAAAACAAAACTCAGGCACTTTCAAAGGGTTCTTGTGGCACAGTGGTAGTGTCCCTACTTCTGGGCTGTGGAGACCTTGTTCAACTCCCACCTGCTCCAGTGGTACGCAATATTTTTCAACAGGCTGATTTCTTCTTAAAAAAACTATTAGGCTGTTTGAGAAAGTGCAATTCACACCTACTTATGATTGTTGTTGCATTGAGTGAAGTAAACAAGTTGCTTTCCAGTGAGGGTTTAATACACTATAACCAGCAAACTCAAGTTTGATTTTCAGCAAATTAACAAAAAGTGAGTGCAATTCTGGTCCCCTTCTTATCAGAAAGATGTTGTGAAACTTAATATGGTTCACAAAACATTTACAGGGATGTTGCCAGGGTTGGAGGATTTCAGCTATAGGGAGAGGCTGAATAGACTAGGGCTTTTTTCCCTGGAGCGTCGGAGGCTGAGGGGTGACCTTATAGAGGTTTATAAAATCAGGAGTGGCATGGATAGGATAAATAGACAAAGTCTTTTCCCTGGTGTCAGGGAGTCCAGAACTAGAGGGCATAGATTTAAGGTGAGAGGGGAAAGATATAAAAGAGACCTAAGGGACAACTTTTTCACGCAGAGGGTGGTACGTGTAGGGAATGAGCTGCCAGAGGATGTGGTGGAGGCTGGTACAATTGTAACATTTAAGAGGCATTTGGATGGGTATATGAATAGGAAGGGTTTGGAGGGATATGGGCCGGGTGTTGGCAGGTGGGACTAGATTGGGTTGGGATACCTGGTCGGCATAGTTGGGTTGGACCAAAGGGTCTGTTTCTGTGCTGTACATCTCTATGACTCTATGACTCTAGCCCCTCAAACCGAGTACACCATTCAATGAGATCATGGCTGATTTGTGACACAACTCTATATACCTGTCTGGATCACCTATTACTAAATAAAAACTGAAAGAACTGCAGATGCTGTAAATCGGAAATGAAAACAGAAGTTTTCAACTGGAAAAGTTCAGCAGGTCTGGCAGCATCTGTGAAGAGAAAGAAAATCGATGTTTCGGACATAAGCCCCTCATCAGACTTATGCCAAACCGTCGATTCTTCTGCTCCTCGGATATTCCCTGACCTGCTGTGTTTTTCCAGCGCCACACTCTCGACTCTTACCTCCAGCATCTGCAGTACTCACTTTCTCCCAGCTGTGAAGAGAAAATCAAAGTTAATGTTTTGGGTCTGGTGACTCTTCCCCAGAACAAACCACCAGAACCAAAGTGTTAATTTTGATTCCTCTTCACAGAAGCTGCCAGACCTGCTCAGCTTTCAAGCAGTTTCTGTTTTTGTTTTGATCACTTATTGCCTTTAGTAAACAAGCGATGGTCAATCTCAGATTTAAAATTACCAGCAATGATCTGACATCAATTGCAAACTGCAGACCACAGTTTCAAATATCGCGCGTGTGTGTGTGTGTGTGTGTGTGTGTGTGTGTGAAACTCAGAAAATTGAATCTTCATGGGCTTTTTAACTATTTGCTATACCTGTCTACAATTTTTAATCACCTGAACCTGGACCATTAAGTCTCTTTGAAACTTTACTGTTTCTGCCTGTTCGCTATTTAGAAAGTCCAAAGTTCTTTTGTTTTAGATTCAAAGTGCACAACCTCATATTTGTCTCTATTGAAATCCAATTGCTATATTTTTCCCATTTACTTGACCTATCAATATCTCTATAATGCTTCCAGTGTTATTAATCTTTTGCGATTTTGGATTTGTGGCTTTCCTACCATCTAAGTCCTTGTTGAGTGAAGTGAATAGTTGCAGTGGTTAGCACTACTGCATCATAGCGTTAGGGACCTGGGTTTGACTCCAGCCTTGGGTGACTGTCTGTGTAGAGTTTGCACATTGTCCCTGTGTCTGCGTGGGTTTCCTCCAGGTACTCCGGTTTCCTCCCACAATCCCAAGATTACAAGTCAGGTGAATTGGCCATGCAAAATTGCCCATAGTGTTAGGTGCATTAGTCAGGGGTAAATGTGGGAAAATGAGTCTGGGTGGATTACTCTTCAGAGGGTCGGTGTGGAGTTGTTGGGCCAAAGAGCCTGTTTCCACACTGTAGGGAATCTAATCTAATCTAATCACCGCATCCTGCCAATTAGAGTACCAACCCTTTCTCCCTACCCTCTGACTGCTGTATCTCATGCAATTTCCAAATGAGGTTTATTACTTGCCTTCAATTTCATGAGCATCAACGTTATCTAACGGTCTCTTATGAGAGACTCAGCACCTTCTGGAAATCCAGTATGAATACTAGGGCAGGCATGGCGACTTAGTGGTTAGCACTGCTGTCTCACAGCAACAGGAACTTGGGTTCAATTCCATTCTTGGGTGACTGTCTGTGTGGAATTTGCACGTTTTCCCTGTGTCTGTATACTCCAGTTTCCCCCCACAATGCAAAGATGTGTAGGTTAGGGAGATTGGCCATGCTAAATTGCACTTAGTGTCCAGGGATGTACAGGCTATGTGGATTCGCCATGGGAAATACAGGGTAAGGGGATGGGTCTGGGTGGAATGCACCTTAGTGGGTTGATGTGGGCTGAATGGCCTGCTTCCACACTGTAGGGATTCTGTGAGAATTCATAGATATTCCTCTTTTCACTAATCACCTTTTCAACATAATTAGTTAGATTCATCTGGTATGACCCAACCCTTCCACATCCACACTGGGATCTCTCAACTCAACTGAACATTTTTATGGTGTTAAATTACCTGTACTTAGTACCATGTAAACTATACTCATTTCTGGATAACAGATAACTGGTCTATAATTCCATGGTTTCCCTCCTTCACCTTTCGTAAATGGCAGAGTTAGTGCATGCTATTTTGTAATCTAATGGAACACATCCTGAATCAAGAGAGCTTTGAAAGGTATTTTGATTATCTACAATGTTTGCACTTAAATTCCTTTAACTTGTGACCTTCCAACCATCTAATCATAGGGTTTTATCACTCTTTAGTGTTAATAATGTGTCAGCTATTGTCGCTGAAAGATGTGTTGCTGGAGAAGTTCAGCAGGTCAGGCAGCATCCAAGGAGCAGGAGAATTGACGCTTCGGGCATAAGCCCTTGATTCTCCTGCTCCTTGGATGCTGCCTGACCTGCTGCACTTTTCCAGCAACACATTTTTCAGCTCTGATCTCCAGCATCTGCAGTCCTCACTTTCTCCCTGTCAGCTATTGTCATCTTACTCATGTTTGTTTTCTTAAATTCCTGTGCCTGAATCAATAATATTTTCCTGGCGGGTGTCTGGAATGCTAACCTTTTTCTATTCTGTAAATACTGAGTCAAAGTAACTATTTAGACTGCATACTGTTTCTTTAATTTCATTGACAATTGACATAATTCCAAGTTCTGGATGTGAGTTTGCTAGCTGAGTTGGAAGGTTCGTTTTCAGATATTTCGTCGCAATAATAGGTAACATTTTCAGTGAGCCTCTGGATGAAGCACTGGAAGTGTAGCCTAGTTTCTATTTATACGTTTGGGTTTCCTTGGGTTGGTGTTGGCATTTTCTGTGGTGATGTCATTTCCTATGGTGATGTCATTTCTTGTTCTTTTTCTCATGGGGTGGCAAATGGGATCCAAGTCTACATGTTTGTTGATAGAGTTCCGGTTGGAATGCCATGCTTCTAGGAATTCTTGTGTGTGTCTCTGTTTGGCTTGTCCTAGGATGGATGTGCTGTCCCAGTCGACAAGCCAAATAGAGACATGCACAAGAATTCCGAGAAGAATGGCATTCCAACTGGAAGTCTATCACCAAACACATTGAATTGGATTTACCACCTGGATAAAAAGAACAGAAAATGACTTCACCATAGGAAATGGCATCACCACAGGAAATGGCATCACCAACCCAAGGAAACCCAAACATATAAATAGAAACCAGGCTACACTTCCAGTGCTTCATCGGGAGGCTCACTGAAAATGTTACCCAGTATGGTGACAAAACGTTTGAAAATGAACCTTCCAGCTCAGCGAGCAAACCTACATCCAGACTCTCAACCTGAGCTGCAAATCTTCTCAAAACTCACTTTAATTTTCAGTTTGAAAGGCTTTACAGCTGCTGTTGCCTTCAATCAAGACAGATGCATACTGGTCCACAAATCAATTTTTAAATACATAATAATTGCATCACATCTGCAGCACAATAAAGTTTTCGGTGTTGATTTTGATACGTTTTGTGCAAGTTCCTTTTTGCCATCTGCTTTTACTAAAACCTTTGCTCCTCTTCGTCTTTCCTATTTCCTTGACCCTTCTCCTTTTGCCTGCTTTCTCTTTTAGCCCGATGCGCTCCCTGATCCCTTTGCTCTGAAGGTGCTACACTGTAGGTTCATGAGCTAAGGAACAAAAGGCTGAGTAAAATGGGTCTACATTTTTGGAGTCAAAAAGTGCGGCACTGGAAAAGCACAGCCAGTCAGGCAGCGTCTGAGGAGCAAGAGAGTCGTCATTTCAAGCATGAGCATTAATGATGAAGAGTTCATGCACAAAATGTCAACTCTCCTGCTTCTCACATGCTACCTGACTGGCTGTGCTGTTCCAGCACCACATTCTCAACTCTGATCTCCAACCCCTGCAGTCTTCACTTTCTCCTTTCTCCTATATTTTGGAGTTTAGAATTGAGATGTAATTTTATTGAAACATACTAGATTCTTTTTTTTAGAATCCCTACAGTGTGGAAACAGACCATCGGCCCAACAAGTCCACACCAACCCTCCGAAGAGGAACCCACGCGGACCCATTCACCTTGTGTGAAAGGTTCAGAATAAACTGTTACTTTCCCCTGGCTGGGAGATCTAGTGCACGGGGCCACACCTTCACGGTTTAGGACTGAGATCAGGAGAAATTTCATTGGTCATTGTGAAACTTTGTAATTCTACCCCCAGAGGGTTGTAGATAGATCATCATTGAATGCATGAAGGAGTCAAGAGATGTGGGATGTTGATAGATATGCGGTGTTAAGGCTGAAGTTCAGTTGTATTCAGATGTAGGGGAGCAGGCTCAAAGCTCCATTTGGTCAAATCCTGCTTCTCTTTCTTGTGTTTTTTTTAATTGTCCATAGCTTTATTTTACTTTTGGACAATAGAATATTTGTCCTTTAGAGGTATAAACTGATTTTAAATCATATTAGATTGTTTTCTGTATACTTGTGAATGATCGTCTGTTGTTTTACCAGGATTGATATGGACACTGTATCGAAGTCAGTCCCATCTGCAGCGAGAACCATGTACCTGTTTCAAGTTGCTCCCTTTCAATTATTATTCTGAATTCAGTCATATTATAACCACTGTTTGATAAATTCTCACATATTGTTACTCTGTAAACTTAAACTGGCTCAATGTTAAATACTACATCAAATGGAATTTGCCCTTTGTTCTCGGGCAAAGTGTTACAGAAAGCAATCACAGATACAGTCAAGAATTTCTCTTGCTGACTTGTGCTGTTTTAATGATCTCGATCTTTTAAGTTAAAATCCCTTATTTAAACCTTCACTACCTATGCTGTCTGCTTACCTGATTTGGGCAATTATATAATCCAATAGCATTCAGTTACAATCAAGAAGCCTATTTACAACTTTTCCTACAGTCTGTCCTACAGAACACTGAATCTTCCTCAAAGCAAAGCGATGTTGTTGAAGCTTTTCTGCTCAAAGTTAGCAGGAAAAACATTACATTTCACTTGTGCACAAAATTAATATGACAGGAGAGGTGGGGTGTTAATCCATTGATAAGAACAGGCCATATTCAACCCCAGTTGCAAAACCCAGGGTATAACATCTACTTTTGGATGTGATTCTGTGAATGGGTGACACTTGCTGAGCAATCCTAAGTGTGCTAATAGCCAACTGACAACCAATTAGAGACAATCAGTCGAGCCTTTAACTTGGCTCATTTATGATTTGGAGATGCTGGCGTTGGACTGGGGTGTACAAAATTAAAAATCACACAATACTAAGTTATATAGTCCAACAGGTTTAATTGGAAGCACTAGCTTTCGGAGTGCTGCTCCTTCATCAGGTGGTTGTGGAGTACACAATTGTAAGACACAGAATTTATAGCAAAAGTTTACAGTGTTTACAGTTTACAGTGTGATGTAACTGAAATTATACATTGAAAAATACCTTGATTGTTTGTTAAGTCTCTCATCTGTTAAAATGGCCATATTAGTTTCACTTCTTTCATAAGTAAATCACAAAACCTTTTTTTTAAAAGTTACATTCTCAGGTTAACTTTAATAATTGGTGTCAGCCAGATAATATATTGAAGGTGTTGGCCCCCTGTGTGCTGTTGTCTGTGCCATAATGTTTATACTGATTCTAATCGAAAAAAATGAGTTAACAGAGTCTTACATGGATTCATGCAGTTTTTGAGCAAAATACAATGTAACTCTGCAAGTACAAATTCACCCACAAATGTATACGTGTATGTACATATGTGGGTTGTGTGTGTTTGTGTGTCTGGGGTGGGTGGTTGTGACTGTCTTACAATTGTATATTCCACAACCACCTGATGAAGGAGCAGCACTCCGAAAGCTAGTGCTTCCAATTAAACTGTTGGACTATAACCTGGTTTGTGTGATTTTGAATTTTGGCTCATTTAGACACGTTGGAACTAAATTTCACACTTACAAGTCTGTTCGCTGCAAACAAAAGGAAAATGTTCAAATAGGACAAAGAATGGCAGATGCCGAAACACAGAAATTGCTGGAGAAACTCAGCAGGTCTGGCAGCATATTTGGAGAGAAAGCAGAGTCATTTTGTTAACTCGGTTTTCTCCCCACAGTGACTGCCAGACCTGCTGAGTTTCTTCGGCATTTTCTGCTTTTTTTTGAAGAAATATTCAAGATTCGCACCCTCCTTGATTTATCCAGGAGCCTGAGGAGTTTGCTGGATGGCAATTTGTCAGTCAATCAGACTTGAATCACTAACCATTGAACTGTTTACTCCTGCGGTATAAGTTGTTGATCTAGTTTGAAATTTGACATTTTTGTGTTTGTGCTGATGAGAAAAATCTTCCACAACACATCCGACTTTTTAGTAATACTTTCCTAGTGATAAGGCCCTTTTGGATCTATACTTGAAGTCTCCATTGACTGTTTATCATTTATTCCAGTATTTTCTCACTTGAAATGATTGAAGTCAAATTGAATTACGAAGGCTGCACACTTTTCCCTACCTCAGAGAGACAAGGAGCTGGAGGTGATCATACAGACCGAGGACCAAGGCCATGAAACAATTTGCAAACAAGGAGGCAAATCTTATATTTAAGTAGTTGTTCAATTGTGAACCAGTGTTCGCCACAGGAATGATAGGTTATTAGGTCTTGGTGCAGTCACGCAATGTGATAGAATACTCCCCAGTTGCCAGGATAAATGCCGCACAACAATCCTCAAGAAGCTTGACACCATCCAGGCCAAAGCAGCCCAATTGATTGGCTCTACATCCACAAGCATCCATTCCCTCCACTACTGACAATCAGTAGCAACAGCGTGTACTATCTGCAAGATGCACTGCGGAAATTCACCAAAGATTTTCAGACAGCACCTTCCAAACCCACGACCACTTCCATCTAGAATGACAAGGGCAGCAGATAAAATTTGGATACTAATTTCTACACAACACTGTTATTATCACTGATTTTTATCTGATGTGACAGGAGGTGCAACTTCTTGTGAACTGCTCACCATGCTGAGCTTAATTGCTCTGTCACCTCAGAGGATGAAGATTATAGAATGATTACAGGACATAGAGAGGGTCATTCCATCCATTGTGCCTAGCATCTCATGAATGATGGACCCGGTCCACTCACCCATCCCTCTCCCTGTAACCCTGCACAACGTCCCTTCTCAGATGATGAATACAATTCCCTCTTGAAACACTCAATTGTACCTGTCTCCACAACACTGTGAGCCAGCACATTCCAAACCTCAATCAGTTGCTGGTTATCGGTGGCATCCTAACCACTTGCCTTCCCATCTATTTTTATATCCTCTTCAAACATAACTATAGTACAATTATTCTCCAAGTATGACCTACAAGTGACTGCAGACCTATAGAATTGTATTGATTCTTAACTGCCCTCTGAAATGGCTCTAGTAAGATAATCACTTCAAGGGGCATTAAGGATAGGCAACACTGATACTGCACTGCACTGTCAGCCTATGGGTATGTTTCTCCACTTCTACACAATCTTTTGCAGTAGAGGGCACTATATTGTAGCAAATCAGGAGACAGTTATGTCAAGGCCAGCTCCAATATCCATGGAAGATGTATGTATAATTCAGTAAGTGACCTTTCTCTCTAAAAACTTTGGGCTGCCTCAGAAAATGAGCTGTCACAAATAATGCAGGATGGTACTTCAAACTTGAGCTTGATTCTCCTCCAACCAAGGTTAAACTGGTCAGATTCAGTATCATTTGAAGTTTTTAATACCTGAGCCAAGATATTGAACAAATAACCTCACATTTATGCAGTTATCAATCTTCATAAGTTCATGAGTTCATATGATTAAGAGCACAATTAGGCCATTCAGCCCATTGAGTCTGTTCCTCCTGATATGCTCCTTGACTGTACTGGGTCTCATCAGCAGGAACAGCGAACCAGCATACAGAGAAGAGGTGCAGTGGCTAACGGATTGGTGCAGAGACAGCAACTTGTCTCTGAATGTGCACAAGACGAAAGAGATGCCAGTTGATTTCAGGAGGGCACGGAGCGACTACTGTCCGCTGGACATTGACGGCTCCCCCGTGGAGATCGCGAAGGGCACCAAATGTTTTGGCATCCACCTGATGGAGAATCTCACCTGGTCCCTCAACACCAGTTCCATAGTCAAGAAAGCCCAGCAGCGTCTCTACTTTCTGTGCAGACTGGGGAAAATCCACCTCCCACCACTCATTCTCACCACATTCTACAGAGCGTTCTTTGAGACTACCCTGAGCTGCTGCATCACTACCTGGTTTAGGAATCGCACTATTTCAGATCGTAAGACCCTACAACGGATAGTGAGGACAGCTGAGACGATCACCAGGGTCTCTCTCCCCTCCATTACAGACATTTACACCACATGCTGCATCCAAAAGGCTAAGAGCATTGTGGAAGACCCCACACACCCCTCACTCAAGCTCTTCTCCCTCCTGCCATCTGGCAGAAGTTCCAGAGCATCCAGTCTCTCACAGCCAGACTGTGCAACAGTTTCTTCCCCCAAGCCATCAGGCTCCTTAACACAGTATTATCAGACTCTTTTCCATCTGAAATTCTTTGTACGACTCTGAATTGCTGCTAGAACAATGTCTATTAATTGTCATTCTCTTATTACACTCTAATTTGCTATTTTTGCACTTTATGCTGCCCTGTGTTTGATTGAGTAATTTGTGCTGTCCATGTAGCACCTTGGTGCTGGGGGAACACTGTCTCGTTTTTACTATATCGGTTGTATATGGTAGAAATGATAAATAAAAACTACTGTCTGTCTCTCTCTATCTCTTCCCCATTTCCTGCCTTCTTCCCGTAACCCTTCGACCCATTACCAATTACAAATCTGTCTAACCTCCTTAAATTTACTCACTGTCCCAGCATCCACTGGGGTAGCAAATTTCACTGATTCACAACCCTTTGGGAGAAGTCGTTTCTCCTCAAACCTGTTTTAAATTTGCTACCCCTTATCCTAAGACTATGACCTCTCGTCCTAGAATGCCCCACAAGAGGAAGTTCAATGTCTATTTTATCCATACCTTTTATCATTTTGAATACCTCAAATTAATCTCCCCTCATTCTTCTGAATTCCAGGGAGTATAGGCTTAAACTGTTCAATCTGTCTTCATACAACAAACCCCTCATCTCTGGGATCAATCTAGTGAACCTATCCAGAACTGCCTCCTATACAACTGCACCTTTCCTCAAATAAGGGGACCAAAACTGTGCATGATGCTCCAGGTGCAGTCTCACCAATGCCTTGTACAGTTTCCTTTCCTTTATATTCTATTCCTTCAGCTATAAAAGCCAACATTCCATTTGCTTTGTTTATTATCTGCTGTGCCTGCATGCTAGCTTTCTGTGATTCATGAACAAGTACATCTAGATCCATCTGCACTGGAGCACCCCCGAAGTCTAGCCCCAATAAGATAATAGGTTGCCTTCCCATTTTTTTGACCCAAATGCATGACTTCACATTAAAGTTCATCTGCCACATTTTGGCCCACTCTCCTAACCTATCTATATCTATTTGTAAGGTTCTTATTTACTTATTGCAATTTACTGTCCTGCCTATTTTTGTGTCATTCACAAATTTGGCTTCTCTCCCTGTATCCAAGTCGTTAATGTAGACTATAAATAGCTGGGGTCCAAGGACCAGACCCTGTGGCACCCCACAAGTCACATCTTGCCATCTAGGAAACATCTATTTATCCCGACTCTTTGTCTTCTGTCCATCAGCCAGTCATCTATCCAGGCTAATTAATTAGCCCTAATCTGATATGATGTAACATTGTGAATTAACTTTTCGTGTGGTACCTGATCAAATGCCTCCCAGAAGTCCAGATTAATTACATCTATGTCATCCCCATGATCCACTTTACTTGTTACTTCTTCAAAGAACTCTAGCAAATTAGTCAAACATGATTTGCCCTTCATAAAACCATGCTGACTCTGATGGATAGTGTTTTGACTTTCCAGATATTGCTGATATTACTTCCTTGATACTTGATTCTAACATTTTCCCAACAACAGATGTTAAACTAACTAGTCTGTAATTTCCCACATTTTGACCTCCCCCACCTTTTCTGAATTAGGGTGTTGTATTCGCCATTTTCCAATCCACTGGAACCATTCCTGTGTTCAGGGAATTTCGGAATATTGTAACCAATCTTCCTCTTAACTAGTTGGCTATTTGACTCTGTTTTAACCTCTGCAAGTAATTGTATCAATATTGGGAGCAGGGTTGGGTACTTGGTACTCTATGATTACTATGATGTGAATCTAGCAATTACCGTACACACTCAAAGAGCAAATTGTCCTGTATATTCATGTGCAGGAAAACACTGGGATCTAAGAATCAAAATGGACGGAGCTTGTGAGGGATGCTGGGGCTCCAAAGGGTTGCCAAATGTCTGAGATTATCCAAGATTCTCCTCAGACTGTGTGCCAATCTCCTGAACACTGCTGTGAACAACCTAGGAGGAGGAATCATGGGGACATTTCAACAAACATCTCTGATTACTGGGCTGACAAGTGGCAAACAACAATTGCTCCATACAAACACCAGGCAATGACCACTTCCACTAAGAGACAACCTAACTGCTAATATTTAATCGTGTTACCATTACTGGCTCCCACATTGAGGCAGAACAGTGGCTCAGTGGTTAGCACTGATGCTTCACAGTGCCAGGGACCCAAGTTTGATTCCATCCTCAAACGCAGTGTGGAGTTTGCACATTCTCCCTATGCCTGCGTGGGTTTTGTCTGGGTGCACCGATTTTCTGCCACAGTCCAAAGATGAGCAGGTTAACTGAATTGGCACTGGGAAATGCACGGTTACGGAGCTAGGGTAGGGGTATCAGTCTGGGTGATATGCTCTTCAGAGGGTCAGTGTGGACTGGATGGGCAGATGGCCCACTTCCACGCTGTCGGGATTCTATGATTTCAACATCCTGGGGGTTACCGTTGACCAGCAACTCAATGGGATTGCCCACATAAGCATGAGAAAGTCAGACGCTAGGAATTCTGCGGCAAGTGACCCACTTCCTGACTCCCCAGAATACATCCACCATCTACAGGCACGTTGTGGTGGATTAGTCCCTACTTCCCTGAATGAGTGCAGCTCCAACAACATTCAAGAAGCTTGACACCATCCAGACCAAAGCAGCCCACTTGAATGGAACCACATTAACTCCCCTCCATCATCGATGTTCTATATTATCTACAAGATGCACTACAGGAATTCATCAAAGATCCTTAGATGGCACCTTCCAGATCCACAACCACTTCCATCTAGAAGGACAAGGGCAGCAGATACATGGAAACACCACCACCTGCAAGATCCCCTCCAGGCAACTCATCATCCTGACTTGGAAATATATTGCTGTTCCTCCACTGCCACTGGATCAAACTCCTGGAATGCTCTGCCTAACGGCATTGTGGGTCAGCCCATAGTACATGGACTGCAGCGGTTCAAGAAGGCAGCTCACCAACACCTGCTCAAGTGAATAAATTGCACTAATGCAGTATTGGGGCTGAAGAAAGGGCTGTCTGCGTGAGAGCCCAGAATTATCCAGCCACAATTTGGAATTCTGTTCACTCTCTAACTGGGTGTAGGAAGGTGGGGGGTACTGCAGTGATTGACATGGCAGGAGAATGGGAGTGGGGTAGTGGAAATGACGAATGAGGTGAAGAGATGTCCGGGATCATGCCCAACCAGACTTTGCAACCGTACTCCAGGTCCTGAACATTTTTATTCTCCTATGTTCTTTGAGTTGCTGGCACCCTTAGCCATGAGTTTATTTTTTTCCTAACACACCCCAAACCCAGATAGGACCAGGGAATGTTAAACACCCTTTCACTACTACCCTTTTCCTTTTCTATGCAATCCAAGTGGCCAAGTCACCGTGGATCCCATGCATTTTAATCTTCTGAATGAGCCTACCATGCAGAACCTTGTTGAAAGCCTTCTTAAAATCCATAAAAACAACATCCACTGCTCTATCCTCATCGATTACTTTGATGCCTCCTCGAAAGATTCAATCAAGTTAGTAAGGCATGACCTACCCTGCACAAAGCCATGCTGACTGTCCCAAATGAGGCTGGGCTTTTTCAAATATGCATAAATCCTATCCCTAACATATCTCTCTAATAGCTCATCAATCTATTGTTTCCTGGATTATCCCTATTTCCCTTCTTGAACAGAGGAAGAACATTAACTAGTCTCCAACCCATGGGACCTCTCCAGTAGCTATTGAGAATTCCAAGATCTGCAATCTTTCTGGTTTAAATAGTATCCGTTTTATAGTCAGGTGACCAGAACTGCACGCAGCAATCCAAATATGGCCTTGCCAATGTCTTGTACAGGTGTAACTAAACATCTCAAGTCCTATACTCAGTGTTCTGACCAATGAAAGCAAGCATGCCGAAATCCTTCTTCACCACCTTGTCTACTCGCAACTCCACTTCCAAAGAGGACAGTGAAAGGTTTTGTTTTCTGTGCAGTACAAGCAGATCATACCATACAAGTGCATTAGGGTAATCGTACAGAGTGAAGAATACAATGTTACAGCTACAAGAAGGTACACAGACAGCAAGATCAACATTACATTTAAAATTTGAGAGGTCCATTGAGAAATCTGATAACAGTGGGGAAGAAGCAGTTCTTCAATCTGCTTATACATCTATACAAACTTTTATATCTTCTACCCAACAGAAGAGGGTCAAAGAGAGTGTAACAGAGTGGGAGGGGTCTTTGATTAACATGGCTGCTTTCCTGAGGCAGCAGGAAGTATATTTGAGTCAATGGATGGAAAGCTGGTTTGCACTGGGCTAGGTTCATGTCTCTCTGTAGTTTGTTGCCATCTTGGGCAGAGCAGTTGTATGCTGTGATGTGCCTGCAAAGATGCTTTCCATGGTGCATATATAAAAATTGGTAAAAGTCCTTGTGGACATGCCAAATTTCCTCAGCTTCCTGAGATGTTGCCAAGCTTTATTGACCATTGTGTTAACACGGGTAGACCCGGACAGATTTGTTGCTAATCATCACTCCCAAGAAGTTGACGCACTGAACTATCTCCAGCTCAGCACCATTGATGCAGACAGGGGCGTGTCCTCCACTTCACTTCCTGAAGTCAATGACCAGCTCCTTCATTTTGCTGACGTTGATAGAGAGATAGTTGTCTTTGCACCATGCCACTAAGCACACAAACGTTTTCCTGTATCCTGTCTTATCTTTGTTTGAGATCCGCTCTACAACAGTGGCGTCATCAGCAAACTTGTAAATAGAGTTAGTGCAAAATGTGGCGACACAGTTGTGAGTGTACAAGGGGTATAGTAAGGGACTGAGTACACAGCCCTGCAGGGCATCTGCATTGAGGGTTATCCTGGAGGAGGTATTGTCGACTATTCTTACTGATTACGGTCTGTGGGTCAGAAAATCAAGTTACAGATCGGGGTGTTAGTGCAACAGGGTGCTCCTTTCACTGCTTCAATTTGACTTCTGCTTTTTCTCAATAGTAAATCTCGAGGTGCTTGACATCTTCCCAAATGCTCTTCCTTCACTTTGGATTGTCTCAGGGCCAGTGATTCCCAGGTGTCTGTGGGAATGCCACATTTCTCCAGTGAGGCCTTGAGGGTATCCCTGAAGCACTTCCTCTGTCCACCTGGGGCTCGCCTGCTGTTTCAGGGGCTGGGAGTAGAGAACCTGCTTGGGGAGTCTTGTGTCAGTCATGGGGATGCCATGGCCAGTCCATCACAGCCCATCAAGGGTGATCAGAGCCTCAATGTTGGGGATGTTGGTCTGGTTGAGGATGCTGGTATTGGGATGTCTTGGCAGCGTCAGTGGTACTGCTCCAGTGACTTGAGGTGCCTGCTGTAGACAGCCCACGTCTCAGAGCCATATAGGAGGACAGGAACCGTAGGTCTGATATTGTTCTTGAACATCCTATTCCCCAGGTTGTCCAAGGCTATGCCAGCACACTGGAGACAGTGCTAGATCTCTTCATCAATATCTGCTTTGGCCGACAGGAGACTCCCGAGATATTGGAAGTGGTCAATGTTCTCTAAGGCCTCTCAGTGGACCTTGATGACCAGGGGTTTGCTCCACAATGCCAGGCTTAGTTGATGATGGATCCTCCACTTGCGGACGTTCAGGTGAGACCCACGCTCTCCTATGCCTCTGTAAAGGTGCTGACGATGGTCTGGAGTTCATCCTCTGAGTTTGCACATGGACAAGCATTATCTGCATACTGGAGCTTGATGACACTGGTTTGGGTGACTATGGTTTTAGCTTGAAGGTGGCAGAGGGTGAATAATTTCATGCTGGTTCTGTAAGTTAGCTCCACTCCAGCAGGGAGCTTGTCAACGTTGAAGTGAAGAATTGCAGTGAGTTAGATCGAGAACAGTATTGGGGTGATGACGCAGCTCTGCTTTATTCTGGTCTGAACAGGGAATGGGTCGGTGGTGGGGCTATTTGTTATTGCAATGACTTCCATATTGTCGTGGAGCAGGCGAAGGACGGTGACAAACCTCGTGGTGCAACCAAAGTGGAAAAGGACACATCATAATTCTTCCCGGTTAATAGTGTCAAAGGCCTTTGTAAGGTCGAAATAGGCCATGTACAGGGGTAGGTGCTTCTCTCTGAATTTCTCTTGCAGCTGTCACACAGTGAAAATCATGCCCATTCTGCCCCTCTGTGGCCAAAAGCCACACTGCGACTCTGGGATGAGTTCCTCAGCCATAGGGAGGGCATGATTTCGGAGGACCTTGGCGATGACTTTTCCACCTGTATGATAGCGTGTAGTTTCCCCTGTAGTTACCACAGTTGGACTTGATCTCTTTTTTCAAAATGCTCACAACTGCTCTCCTCCTTCCAGGTAAGGCAGACAAGGGCCCATAACTGCAGCAGGAGCTCCTGGCCTTGTGATTTTACAATCACAGAACGAGAATGAGCAGCACAATGGCGGAAGGGGAGTGTCAACCTCACACTGCTCCCTTTGTACTACAGGGGAGTGTCAGTCTCACACTGCTCCCTTTGTACTACAGGGGAGTGTCAGCCTCACACTGCTCCCTTTGCACTACAGGAGAGTGTCAGCCTCACACTGCTCCCTTTGCACTACAGGGGAGTGTCAGCCTCACACTGCTCCCTTTGCACTACAGGAGAGTGTCAAGCTAACACTGCTCCCTTTGTACTACAGGGGATTGTCAGGCTAACACTGCTCCCTTTGCACTACAAGGGAGTGTCAGGCTAACACTGCTCCCTTTGCACTACAGCGGAGTGTTTGGCTAACATTGCTCCCTCAGTACAATATGACTGTGTCAGACCGATTCTGCTTCATGTATTTGGTACAGATGATGGTTTTCTTTCTGATAGTTGGTACAACTTTGGAACAATTGCAAGCTCTAAAAGAGAATTCACTGATTATTTTCAAGAAACACATGGTTTGAACCTTGTTTACTGAAGAAACCTAGATTATTGGTGGTTGATGGGAAAGTAGGAGTCAAAGCACAATCAGATCAGCCATCATCTTAATGAAAGTCAGAACCGGCTTAAGGGCTCAATGGCCTTGTTTCAACTCCTATTTCCTATGTTTGTCTGTAAACTGTGGTGGGCTTTAGAGTGAGTTCATGTTTCTATGTTCTGCCTCCTTACAAATATTAAAATATTTATCTCTATTACACATGGCAGGATTTATTTAAGGCTTCCTGGTTTAGTTGTGAACAATAATGTCAGACAGATATTTGTTGGACCCAACTCCACTCTGGAAGTGAACCCAGCAGCTGGCAATTACTCATACTCACATGGCAATGAGAGTGTCCCTTCCCCCTGCCCAGAGTTTAAAAGTAGAACTCTATCAGGAAGCTGATAGTTCCGTCTGATAAGTTGGAGATGCTGATTCATTTCTTCTTTTCCACAGCACAGATGTACAAATAATGTTTTGCAACTAAGATGCTAACTTAAGCAACCTGTTTCCCTTTTCTGTGCTCTGCCAACTGTAATATAATCCCCTGGGATCCTGAGAGTGGACTTGAAACTCATCAAGTCATTGTAGTTTAACAATTATGGAAGGAGATTAACAGAATAGTTTTTTTTTAACTGAGGGATATGTACAGTACACATGTGTGAGTGTGTGGCAAAAGTGTGTCTTTAGTGTGAGTGTGTGTGTGTGTGTTTGTTGCGTGGAAGGTGTGTTTGTGGTGTAAGCTGTTGTGAGTGTTTGAGGTCTGGTTGTGGGTGAGTATTGTGTATGTTGTGGTGAGTGTATATGTTTGTTGCGTATGAATTTGTGGCATGCTGTGTGTTTGAGGTAAAATTGTGTGTGTATTGTGTTTATGGCATTGGGGTTGGTGTGCGCGATATCTAGAAGAGATTTCATGCTTAAGGACTCCATGTGTCATGTGTATATGATGCTGTGACTTTGCCTGGCAGTGAGTCGTTAAAGCAGTTGTGAGTGACACTTACAGAGAAATCAATAGATTTGTTGCAATATCGACTTCATAATTTATTCTGTGTTTTACTGTTTTAAATAAATTAACACAAGGAGTTAATTCTCTAGGGACAAGCCCTTGATTATTAGAGTGTCATCATTACTATGACGTGGTGAATAGCAGTGAAAACAATGTGCTGAGGAGGCCTGTCATTTTCAATAGCTAGCAAATTAATTGACTGGGAAAATGTAAAGGTACTGAAGTGCATACGACAACCCTCAATGTCTTTGTTACTTACAGCCTTAGAGAATGTTAAAACAGCCAAATCCTGAACAAGACACTGGTTTCAAGACCAAAGTTAATAGGAAGCATAAGTTTCTGTATTTGCAAAAATGATCTTTTATTACAAGTAATTAGACTGTAGCTACAAGCAAATAGCGATTAACTTGTGGTATCTAATCCCCTTATAAACTACCCTTATACATTGACAGACAGACAGGTATAAATAGGTTATGAGTGGAGAAAGGTGGAAAATGATTCTTATTTGTGTGTTGCTGAGATGATCCTTTTTCTGGTCATAACATTGCTGTTCAGTCTTCTTTCTCCAGATGCTTTCACTATGCATGTGTGCACGTGTGTGTGTTTATGGTGTTGATTTGATTTAATTTATTGTTGTCACATGTATCTAAGTACAGTGAAATTTTGTTTTGTATGTAATTCAGGCAAATCATAATATACAAGAACATACATATTAGAGGATGTTTAGACAGAATGAGGCATAAAGGGTTACGGCTACACAGGAGATGCACAAAAGCAAGATCAGCATTGTATTTGTAATTAGAGAGGTCCATTCAGCAGACTGATAACAGCAGGGAAGAAGTTGTTCTTGAACCTGTTACTGCTTGTGTTTAAGCTTTTATATCTTCTGCTTGTTGGAAGAGATTAGAAGAGAGTATTACTGGGGTGGGAGCCAACTGATGATGTTGGCAGCCCTTCTGTGGCAATGAGAAGTGTAGATGGAGTCCGTGGCTGGGAGGTTGGCTTGTGTGATGGCCTGGGAAGTGCACACATCTTAGTGCAGGTTATGGTGCATCAGTAAAAATTGGTGAGGGTCCGTATGAACATGCTGAATTTCCTCAGCCTCCTGAGGAAGAGGAAGAGCTGTCGTACCTTCTTGACCATTGCATCTATGTGGGAGGACAAGGACAGCTTGTTGGTTATCATCACTCCTTGGAACTTAACATTCCCAACCCTCTCCGCCTCAGCTCCATTGATTTGGTAGGGGTGTGTCCTCCTTTTTTCTTTCTGAAGTCAAAGATCAGTGAATTCTATAGCAGTGTTAACATTCTACCTGAATCCGCTCGCTTCCCTCTACATTAAAACCATCAACACCTCTGTCTATTCCTTTCCCCCTTCATATGTAGCTTCATCTCTCTTATTTGTATCTGCACTGGACCATAATTGAACTTACTTCGACCAGAATCTGAGACCCCTACAATCTGGACTGGAATCGAAGACCCCTGGGCTGGACTCAGAGACCAGTCTATAAAGTACCCAAACTCTGTGGTGGCAGCGAAGATCAAGAAATAAATCTGAGATCATGTAGAGAAGACAAAAATTCAAATCTCATTCTTTAATAAAATCATCGTTGCAGCTTTAAGACCAGCTAGCAAACAGAAAAGCTTTAGAGCTGAGCTGAAGCTGTGAAGAAAGCATCTCCAAACACAACAAATGAGGCCTTTGTGTTTCATCTGTCCACATGAAGAATGGTTGGGGTCAGAAGGTGTGGGTCACAGAGCTCCAGAACTCTGACTGAGGAGGAGGAAGGGATTATCCAAGAGTCAGTGTCCTCAGACAGTTTTTTTTTATTTTTCTGTACATTTGATTTAAAACTGATATGGGAAAAGAGTTTTAAGAGCCAACAATTATTGAAGATTGATTCACTTTTTACAATCAAATTACATGGCACTCATTGATAGTGTTGTTTACACAGCTAGGTGTCAGGCAGTGAGGGAAAGCCACATTGCAGAAGCCAGGGAGCTGTGTATGAATGGAGCATAGGCGGGCAACAAGAATGTTAAGTGATTGGGCCAAGAGTTGGCAGAGTTTAATGCAGAAAACTGTGAGACCATGCATTCAGATGTAGAGAATCAAAAAGCAGACTATGGATTTAAATGGAGGGAGATTCCAAAAATGTGGAGTGCAAAAGGCTCTGGGTATTCTTGTGCATAAAACATACCAAAAAAATGCAGATTTAGCAAGTAATTGAAAAGGCGAAATGGAATGGGGCAGCGCAGTGGCTCAGTGGTTAGCACTGCTGCCTCACTATGCCAGGGACCTGGGTTCACTTCTACCATTGGGTGACTATCTGTATGGGGTTTGCACATTCTCCCCTTTTCAATATGGGTTTCCTCTGGGTGCTTGGGTTTCCTCCCACAGTTTGAAGCTGTGCAGGTTATGTGAATTGTCCATGCTGAACTGCCCATAGTATCCAGGGATGTGCAGGCTAGTTGGTTAGCCATGAGAAATGCAGACTTATGGGATAAGGTAGGAGGATGGGTTTCGTTGGGATGCTTTTCAGAGGGTCAGTATGGACCCGATGGGTCAAATAGCCTGCTGTAGGGATTCTATGGTTCTTTTATGGTTAAGGGTTTGGAGTTTAAAAATAAGGAAGTTATGTCACAACAGTACAGGGTGTTGGCCTCACTATGCCTGGAGTGAATCATAGAACCCCTACATGTGGAAGAAGGTCATTCAGCCCATCAAATCCACACTGGGGAGAGAATGTGCAAACTCTACACAGGTAGTTGCCTGAAGGTGCAATCAGACACAGGTCCCTGGCTCTATGGACAGCAATGCTAACCACTGCACCACTGTACTGTCATTATGTACTATCATTGGAGGCTATTCAAAAAAGATCCACTGGGCTGATTCCCCAAATGGAGGGGCTGACTTACCAAGAACAACTAAACAGATTAGGCCTTTATTCTTCTGTTTTTTATTCACTCATGGGATGTGGGCATCTCTGGATGGCCAACATTTCATTACTCCTCAGGAAAATGGCGGTGAGCTGTGAATACTGGACTTTGTCTCCCCAAGAGCTGTGCGATAATCAGTCTTGTCGATACTGTCATCGGCAGATGTGTCTGCAGCTGGCAGATTGGTAAGGATGAGGTCAAGTATGTTTTTCCCTCTTGGTTCCCTCACCACCTGCCGCAGACCCAGTCTAGCAGCGATGTTCTTTAAGACTCAATCAATAGTCACTGCTGCTGAACCACACTTGATCGTAGACATTGAGATCCCCCACCCGGAGTACATTTGTGCTTTTGCCACCCTCAGTGCTTCCTCCAAGCGTTGTTCAACATGGAGGAGCAATGATTCATCAGCCGAGGGAGGACAGTATGTGGTAATCCGGAGCAGATTTCCTTGCCCATATTTAAATTTAAGCCATGAGACTTCATGCATTCCAGAGTCAATGTTGAGGACTCTCAGGGCAACCCAGGAATTCTTCTGTCAGAAGGTAGTGAACATCTGGAATTCTGTATCCCAGAGAGTTGAGGTTAAATTAGCCATGATAGAGAGATTTTTGAAATATCAATGAGATGAAATTATGAGGAAAATGCATAAAATAGTTCAGAGCTGGGTTAGAACAGCCAGGTATTGTTCAATGTGGGACAGACTTGGGAGATTGAATAACCTAATAACCTAATCTTGCTCCTATTTTTTAGTCTTCTTATGATCCACTATTAATAAACTCATACCTGGTCCAATATTAAAAATTAATAGAGTCATCAGTAATAAGTACTAAATTTAAACTCACACCTAGTCTTTGCCAGTATTCATGTTCCACAAACCTCCTCCTAACATGCTTCATCTCAGCTTATCAATGTCAGCAACACACACCCAGTCTAATATTAATAAATACATAACTGGTCTCATATTAATAAGCAAACAACCACTCTAATATTAATGAATGACACATGCTCTAATATTAATAAACACACCCAGACTAATATTAATAAACATGCACCTGATCTAATTTTAATAAACACACACTTTGTCGAATATTAACAGACATGCAGCTGGTTTAATATGAATTAAGGCACACAGTAGATCTAATATTAATAAACAGGCACATTGTTTAAAATTAATTAACTCACATACCTGGTCTAATATTAAGAAATACTCACCCAGTGTAATATTAATAAACAGATGATTAATAAATTTACAGATGACACCAATTTGGTGGTATTGTGAACAGAGCAGAAGGTTATCTCAGATTAGGGTAAATTAGCTGACGAGTGGAAGATGTAGTTGAATTGGGATAAATGAGAGATATTGCACTTTGGTTAAAAAGCAAACCAGGGCAGGATTTATACAATTCAAAGTAAGGCCTTAGGTCGTGCTGTAGAACAAGGGGTTCTACCCCTGTAGGACCGGGGGTTCAGGTTCATAATTCTTTGAAGTCTTTGTCACATGTAGACAGGATGATTAAAAGGTGCTGAGCACACTTGTCTTCATTATTCAGTCTTTTGTGCACAGGAGTTGGGAAGTCATGTTGAGGTTGTAAAGGATGTTTGTGAGGCCTCTTCTGGAATACTGTGTTCAGTCCTGGCCAACCTGTTATTGGAAGGATATTATGATGGACAGGGTTCAAAACATTTGCCAGGATGTTGCTGGAAATGGCATTATAAGGAGAGGCTGGGTAGGCTGGGACTTTTTTCATTTGAGCGTAGGAAGTTTAGGGGTGACCTTATAGAAGTTTATAAAATCATGAAGAGTATAGACAAGGTGAATGGCAGGTGTCTTTTCTATAGGGTTTGGGATTTCAAGAGTGGTGAGCATATTTTTAAGGTGAAAGATTTAAAAGAGACATAAGGGGCCAACTTTTTACGCAGAGAGTGGTTTGTGTGTGGAAGGAACCTCCAGAGGAAGTGGTGGATGTGGGTACGGTTACAATGCTTAAATAGCATTGGGATAAGTTCGTAAATAAGAAGTATTTGGAGTGATATAAGCCAAATGTATGCAGGTGGAACTAGATTAAATTGGGAACGTGGTTGGCAAGGACTGGTTGGACTGAAGGGTTTGTCTCCCTGCTGCACAACTCAATGACTCTATTAATAAACACATACCTGGTCTAATATTAATAAATGTACACCTGGCCGGATATTAATAAATGTACTTTCTGGATCAGTGGTGCTGGAAGAGCACAGCAGTTCAGGCAGCATCCAACGAGCAGCGAAATCGACATTTCGGGCAAAAGCCCTTCATCAGGAATAAAGACAGTGAGCTGGAAGCATGGAGAGATAAGCTACAGGGGGGTGGGGTGGGGTGGGGAGAGAGTAGCATAGAGTACAATGGGTGAGAGGGGGAGGAGAGGAAGGTGATAGGTCAGGGAGGAGAGGGTGGAGTGGATAGGTGGAAAAGAAGATAGGCAGGTTGGACCAGTCCGGACAAGTCATGGTGACAGTGCTGAGCTGGAAGTTTGAAACTAGGATGAGGTGGGGGAAGGGGAAATGAGGAAGCTGTTGAAGTCCACATTGATGCCCTAGGGTTGAAGTGTTCCGAGGCAGAAGGTGAGGCGTTCTTCCTCCAGGCGTCTGGTGGTGAGGGAGCGGCGGTGAAGGAGGCCCAGAACCTCCATGTCCTCGGCAGAGTGGGAGGGGGAGTTGAAATGTTGGACCACGGGGCGGTGTGGTTGATTGGTACGGGTATCTCGGAGATGTTCCCTAAAGCGCTCTGCTAGGAGGCGCCCAGTCTCCCCAATGTAGAGGAGGCCGCATCGGGAGCAACGGATACAATAAATGATATTAGTGGATGTGCAGGTAAAACTTTGATGGATGTGGAAGGCTCCTTTAGGGCCTTGGATAGAGGTGAGGGAGGAGGTATGGGCACAGGTTTTACAGTTGCTGTGGTGCCAAGGGAAAGTGCCAGGATGGGAGGGTGGGTCGTAGGGGGGCATGGACCTGACCAGGTAGTCACGGAGGGAACAGTCTTTGCGGAAGGCGGAAAGGGGTGGGGAGGGAAATATATCCCTGATGGTGGGGTCTTTTTGGAGGTGGCGGAAATGTCGGCGGATGATTTGGTTTATGCGGAGGTTGGTAGGGTGGAAGGTGAGCACCAGGGGTGTTCTGTCCTTGTTACAGTTGGAGGGATGTGAAATGTACATCCAGTCTCATATTAGTTAACTCAAACCTGGTGTAATATAAAGAAATATACACTTAAAATCATAGAATTCCTACAGTATGGAAACAGGCCATTTGGCCCATCGAGACTACACCAACCTTCTGAAGAATATCCCACCCAGGCTCACACCCCTACCCTATCCCTGTAACCTGCATTCTCATTGGCTAGTACAACCAGCCTGCCCATTCCCGGAAACTATGGGCAAATTTCCAGTGTCCAATCCACCTAACCTTCACATGCCTGCACACTTTGGCAGTTAGCAATCCACCTAATCTCCATATCTTTGGACTGTGGGAGGAAACCCATGCAGGCACAGGGGAAATGTGTAAACTCCACCCAGACAGTCACCTGAGGGTAAAGTCAAAGCTATGTCCCTGGTGCTGTGAGGCAGCAGTGCTAACCACAAAGCCATTGTTACCCTTGGTCAAATATTAATAAACATACACCTGTTAATACAAAAGCAACTGTTTTTTGTTGAGAAACACTTACCCGATCTAATATTATTAGACATACACCTGGTCTGATATAAATAAACATATAACTGGTTGACTATTAATAAACATACATGCGGTTTGTTATTAGTAAACACACCTGGTCTAATATTACGGAACACACACTCATATTTGGGCAGCACGGTGACTGAGTGGTTAGCACTGTTACCTCACAGTACCACTGAACTGGGTTCGACTCCATCCTCAGGGTTTGTGTGGAATTTGCATATTCTCCCTGTGTCTGTGTGGGCATCCCCCAGGTGCTCTGTTTCCTCCCACAGACCAAAGATGTGTTCAGTTTTGGTCACCTTGCTATAGGAAGGATGTTATTAAACTGGAAAAGAGAGCAGGAGAAAATTACAAGGATGTTGCCAGGACTCAACAGTCTGAATGATCGGGAGAGGTTGGACAAGCTAGGACATGTTTATTCGGAGCACAGTCGACTGAGAGGGGATGTTATAGAAATTTACAAGATCATGAGAGGCATGAATAGGGTGAATGCACTCAATCTTTTTCCCATGGTTGGGAAGTCAAGGACCAGAGGCTATCAGGTGAAAGTTAGAGGGGAAAGAATAAATGGGAACCTGACTGGCAGCTTGTTTACACAAAGGGTGGTATGCATATGGAATGAACTGCCAGTGGAAGTGGTTGAGCTGGGTACATTAACAACACTTAAAATGCACTTAGACAATATATGGATAGGAAAGGTTTAGAAAGATGTGGGCTAAGTCCAGGGAAATGGGGTTAGCATGGATGGACACTTTAGTTGGCATGGACCAGTTTGGGTAAAAAATGAGGTCTGCAGATGCTGGAGACCACAGCTGAAAATGTGCTGCTGGCCAAAGCATAGCAGGTTAGGCAGCATCCAAGGAACAGGAAACTCACTGAAATCCTTGTAGAGGGAGGAAGAGAGCTTCTTCAAGGAAGGCATCCTTGCAAGAGGATTCACAGTAGGTTAAAATCTTCGGGTAAAAAATGAGGTCTGCAGATGCTGGAGACCACAGCTGAAAATGTGCTGAGAGGATTTGCAGTAGGTTAAAATCTTCGGGTAAAAATGAAGGGCTTATGCCCGAAACGTCGAATTTCCTGTTCCTTGGATGCTGCCTAACTTGCTGTGCTTTGGCCAGCAGCACATGGACCAGTTTGGGTAAAGGGCCTGTCTCCGTGGAGTAGGACTCTATGTGCAGATTAGGTGGACTGGCTATGCTAAGGTGGATTAGTCATCGTAAATGTGGGATTACAGGTAGGGGGTGGTCTGAGTGGAATGCTCTTCAGAAGGTTAGTGTGGACACAATGTGTTGAATGTCCTGCTTCTACACTGCAGCAATTCTAAGAGTATATTTCTTAATATTTGACCAGTTGTATGTTTATTAATGTTAGACTAGGTGCATGTTTATGTTATTATTATTAAATCAGGTGTTTATTTATTAATATTGGACTGGGTGTAAGTTTATCAATCTTAGACCAAATGCATGTTCATTAATATTAGACCAAATGTGTGGTAAATAATATTAGACTGAATACATGTGTATTAGTATTAGATCTGGTGTGTGTTTATTAATATTAGACCAGTTGTATATTTGTTAATATTAAACTGGCTGTGTTTAATAGTTTTAGTCCAGGTGTCCGTTTATTAATATTTAACCAGGTGTGTGTTTTTCAATTTTAGACCGAATGTGTGTTTAGTAATATTAGACCAGGTGTGTGTAAATTAATATTAGAATGGGCTTGTGTTTATTAATAGTAGATCAGGTGTTTATTTTTTAAATGAACAAATTCCCAGTCTAATATTAATTAATATTAGATTGTTATTAGATTATTATTAATATTAGATTGGGCGTGTATTTATTAACAGTAGACCAGGAGTGTGCTCGTTGATATCAGATCAGGTGTGTGTTTATTAATATTAGACCAGGAATATGTTTACTAATGTCAGACCTTGTGTGTATTTATTAACATTAGACCAAGGGGTGAGTATTTTATTAATATTTGACCAAATGTGTTTATTAATATTAGACAGTATGCATTAATGTACCTGTTCTAATGTTAATATGTTTATTAATATCAGATTGGGTGTGTATTTATTAATATGAGACAATTAATAATATGTGTATTAATTGAACACATTCCCAGTCTAAATTAATAACAACTAGCTAATAGCAATTACTAACATTAGACCGGACTCTATGACTCTATGACAGGTGTGTTTATTAATAACACATTGGGTGTGTATTTATTAATATTAGACCAGGTGTGTATTATTAATTGAACACATTCTTGGTCTAATATTAATTAATAAATACACACCTGGTCTGATATCATTAAACACATATCTAGTGTAATGCTAATGAACACACACCTGACCTAATATTGTGTCAGCTTAAGATTCAAGACAGTGGTGATGGAATTGGCAGCGTCTGGGCTCTTCAGCCTGAGTCACATCCATTCTGTCTGTTTTTTTTTTCTTTTCTCATTCTTCTTCTCTCGAGTGGCGGTGACATTATCTGAATGGCTGAGGCCGGAGGAGAGCAGGCTAGAGGCCCCAGAGGATTAGGAAGGTCAATGGGCTCCAAGAAGAACAGGATGGCCAATAGGCTGGAGACTTACAGCAGAGCAGGATGGCCAATAGGCTGGAGGCTACAGCAGAGCAGGACGGCCAATGTGCTCCAAATGGAGTAGGATGGCCAATGGGCTGGAGGCTACAGCAGAGCAGGACAGCCAATGTGCTCCGAGTGGAGTAGGATGGCCAATGGGCTGGAGGCTACAGCAGAACAAGATGGCCAATGTGCTCTGAGTGGAGTAGGATGGCCAATGGGCTGGAGGCTACAGAAGAGCAGGACAGCCAATGTGTCCCGAGTGGAGCAGGACGACCAATGTTATAGGAGGTTATAGGAGGTTATAGGAGAGCAGGATGGCCAATGTGCTCCAAGTGGAGCAGGATGGCCAAAGTGCTCCAAGCAGAACAGGATGGCCAATGGGATGGAGAACTACAGCAGAGCAGGACGGCCAATATACTCTAAGTGGAGCAGGACAGTTAATGGTCCAGTTATTAATTTCATAAACCTCCACTGAACCATCTCCAGTCCATTTACATCCTTCATCAAAATGGAGACCAAAACTCCACACAGCATTGGAAATGTGGTCTCATCAGTGCCCCATATAACTAAAGCTGAACATCCTTATTTTTATATTCAATTCCTCTTGTAATAAAATGCAGTATATCATCCACCTTCTTGAGTATGTGTTGTGACCAGAAAGAAGGAACATTTTGTCAGTGAAATGCTCTTGGAAGCAGAGCATGATCTGACCACCAAGTGACCCCAATTTGACACTGTGTGATTACATACAACCATCAGACCCTCAACAAGAAAAGGCCAAGGTCCATTTGGTTCACCTTCTGGCATGATACCTCAGTAATGGAAGTGTCGACTAATTCCCGCACCCTTTCAGGGAAGCTGTGCTATAATGGCTATAACGTTGAGTCCTAATCCACAATGCAGGATAGCGTTTTGGAGGCTTGTGTTCAAATCCTGCCATGGCAGGATTCAAATCTTGAATAAAAAGGTAGCCTCATTGTACCCATTGTTTATTGTTGTAATGCCCTTCGTGGTTCAATGATGTCCTTTCGAGAAGGGAATCTGCAGACTTTATCCTGTCTGGCCTACATGCGACTCCAGACTCAGCAATTTTTAGCAAGCAATTTGTTTTGGGGAGTAACCGGGGACTTCTGTGGGATTTCACAGTTCTCTGCTCATTGGTGTATCTGGGATGTCACTGATGCAACGTATTCTGGAAACAACCATTTACATTTTTTTCCCACATGATTTGGCTTAATGTCCTAAGGATTGTCAGCTGGTTTCCCAAAGGGCACAATTGATTTGGACCTTCCATCGATTTGAGAGCACCTTACCACCACTGGCAGTGCTTATGAGTAGAAATCGGTCCCACTCCCATATCGTTCAGCTCATTTGCGATCACAGTCACTGGATATCCAGGAAATTGTCATGTCTCAAACATCCTAAAGCACTCCCAGATGACAGCCGAGGTTCTCAGTGCACACAGTGGCTGGGCAGAAGAGACACTCCTCCTGACATGGATATTGATACTTGAAGAAAAGCTCAGAGTATGCAGAGGGAAATATACAATAGCACCTGCACTTGGATGGCACGGTGGCTCCATGGCTAGCACCGTTGCCTCACAGCAACTGGGCCCTGGGTTTGATTCTAGATTTGGGTGACTGTCAGGTGCTCCCACAACCCAAAGGTGTGCAGGTTAGGCAGATTGGTCATGATTAATCTGAGGTTATGGAGGTAGGGTATGGCGCTGGATGGGATGGACTTTAGAAGATTGGGCCAAAGGGCCTCTTCACTGTAGGGATTCTATGAAACAGAGACATTTCAGTACAGTCCATTGGCCTCCTGAAGGTGAGATCCTTCTGCCTGGACTGCCTTGTGCTATGTCCCAGACAGAGTGATCCACATGACAATGAGGGTGCCATGCTCTCCACCATCAGATTTACCAAAGGGGGAGGGGGCTCTGTTGAAGGAGTGTGCAATACAGGAGGTAGAGGGATCCTCTGAGGAGCAAAATGAGGGTGAGGATTTTGAACTGCACCAGGAGGAGCATCAGTGGAAGGAAGGCAGGGAAATGATGTCGAGAACCCAAGACGCTGGGGGAGCTAGCTCCCAGAAAGACTGAACCAGCTGGGGACTTTCAAGTTGTAAATTCTAATTTACTTTGAGCAATTCCACATTGATGGGTGGTTTGCTTATTTTGAATGTTCATTATGCTGTTCAATCAAGTATTCAATTCTTCTTTCAAATGGGGATCTGACAACAGCAGAGGCTATCTGTGGTCACCAGCTTTGTTAAATATGAGAGAGGAACAAACAATTGGAAGATGCAGTTGTTGCATGTTCTTTTTGCAGGTTGAAGATGCTCCACATCTCTTAACTACAGTCTATTTCACCAGCCCATTTGGGACAACAGACTACAATAGACATTGTAATAACAGAGGAGAATATATACAAGTATTCACCAAAGTAGGATGTCTACAATGATTGAACATCCATGCCATCAACGTGCCCTCAGAATGGACTGCCCTTCCTCCCCTTCCCACCAGGTCTAGCTGCTGGCCTGACGCCTGTGGCTGGGATGGAGAGAGCCTGCTGCAGGTACACTCTGTTGATTTGAAGATTTGGGCCATCACCCCCAGTGCCTTGAACCCGGGCAGCTCCAGTCAGCTGAGAGTGCCCTGCCCAGTGTGAGCTCTCCCTCCTTGGCTTGAACCACAGGAAGTAATGGGGTCACAGGCAGGGGGAGATGAGAGTGGAGTAAACCTCTGGAGTACCTAGAGCATTACAGCACAGGGGCAGGCGCTACTCATACTGAGTGTGAATATGATGTCAGTTAGGCATTTGACAAAGTTCAAGCATTATGGAGAGTGGGCAGCAAAGTGGACTTAGGGCTCAGATGAGCTCAGCAGAATAGGATGGAGGGGCTGAATTGCCTACTTCTATTCTCACGTTGTGTACTGTTCCTCACTGATGATCTCTGACGGCCACAGCGGCTGTGAAATAGAAGAGAAAGGTTTAGTTGCTGAACATGGTCAGGGCTTACACAGAGCAATATTCAGGCATTGGTGCTCATCAGAGAGGAGCAAAACTTTGACAGCTGGGCAGCTGGCCCCTTGGTGTTTCCCCATCACCACAGGAAGTGCCCTAGGTCCTCACTTTCCATCTCGTTGGGCCTTTCCTTAAAGGGGTTAAGGATGCCCTCCTAATCCAATGCCCACACCCTCTGCCAGTCTTGCCACTGAGAGAAAGGCTTCACGTTGAATAAATTTGTGGACTTGAGCACGAAAGGTTATGGATACCTGACTTGTTTTTGTTTTAAGAAAATGAAGACACTTTTAATTTGGAATTTCTTATTTTAACAAGGAATGTCTTAGGAACTATGTGTTTTGAGAAAATAGCTGCTTCTAGTTGCTTGAACTCATTTCAGGTTAACATCTTTATGTCTGTTCAAACTTCGTTTGTGCAAATAGTGTTTTGAAGGCTTGAAATTTGTTTGGATTATTGGTTGGAGAAAACCTGCAAAGGACAAACTGCTCAATCAAGTCTCTCATTTCTGGAGTACCAGGTAGTGACAGCAGTGTGAAACCTGATTGTTCTGGATGTAGGATTGCTCGCTGAACTTGAAGTTTCATTTCCAGACGTTTCATTACCCTACTAGGTAACATCTTCAGTGGGCCTCAGGTGAAGCAATGCTGAAAATTCCTACTTTCTATTTATATGTTTGGATTTCTTTGGGGTGGTGATGTCATTTTCTGTGGTGAAGTTATTACCTGTGGTGGAGTCACTTCCGGTTCCTTTTCTCAGGGAGTGGTAGATGGGGTCTAACTCGATGTGTTTGTTGATAGAGTTCCGGTTGGAATGCCATGCTACTAGGAATTCTCGTGCATGTCTCTGTTTGGCTTGTCCTAGGATGGAAGTGTTGTCCCAGTCGAAGTGGTGCCCTTCCTCATCCATATGTAAGGATACTAGTGAGACAGGTCATGTCTTTTTGTGGCTAGTTGATGTTCATGCATCCTGGTGGCTAGTTTTCTGCCTGTTTGTCCAATGTAGTGTTTGTTACAGTTCTTGCACAGTATTTTGTAAATGACATTAATTTTGCGTGTTGTCTGTATAGGGTCTTTCAAGTTCATTAGCTGCTGTTTTAGTGTGTTGGTGGGTTTGTGGGCTACCATGATGCCAAGGGGTCTGAATTGTCCTCCACACCGCCTCCCTCACTTCCATCCAAGGCCCCAAAGGAGCCTTCCACATCCATCAAAGTTTTACCTGCACATCCACTAATATTTATTGTATCCGTTGCTCCCGATGCAGTCTCCTCTACATTGGGGAGACTGGACGCCTCCTACCAGAGCACTTTAGGGAACATCTCTGGGACACCCACACCAATCAAACACACCACCCTGTGGCCCAACATTTCAACACACCCTCCCACTCAGCCAAGGACATGGAGGTCCTGGGCCTCCTTCACCGCCTCCCTCTCACCACCCGCCGTCTGGAGGGAGAACGCCTCATCTTCCGCCTTAGAGCACTTCAACCGCAGAGCATCAATGTGGACTTCACCAGTTTCCTCATTTCCCCTTCCCCCACCTCACCCCAGTTCCAAACTTCCAGCTCAGCACTGTCCCCATGACTTGTCCTACCTGCCTATCTTCTTTTCCACCTATCCATTCTACCCTTCTCTCTGACCTATCACCTTCATCCCCACCCCCATTCACCCATTGTACTCTTCGCTACTTTCACCCACCCTCCTTCCTGACCTATCACCTCCATCCCAACCCTCATTCACTTATTGTACTCTATGCTACTTTCTCCCCACCCCCACCGTCTTCTCATTTATCTCTCCACCCTGCAGACGCTCTGCCTCTATTCCTGACGAAGGGCTTTTGCCCGAAACGTCGATTTTACTGCTCCTCAAATGCTGCCTGAACTGCTGTGCTTTTCCAGCACCACTCTAATCTAGAGTCTGAGTTGTCTGGCAGTCATTGTCGAGATGTCTTTGATGTAGGGGAGAGTGGCTAGGGTTTCTGGATGTGTATTAGATTAGATTAGATTACTTACAGTGTGGAAACAGGCACTTCGGCCCTTCGGCCCAACAAGTCCACATTGACCTGTCAAAGCACAACCCACCCATACCCCTACATTACCCCTTCACCTAACACTACAGGCAATTTAGCATGGCCAATTCACCGGACAAGTTTTGTTTGCTTGCTTGGGTTTGTGGCACCCAAGTAGGGTGACAAAATGTCTACAAATTTTCTCAAAACTCACTAAGACATGATTGTCCTCTGGAAGTGTGGTTGGAAGACTTCGTAATGCTGTTTATCCTGAGCAAGCTGTATCTGCTAAGGTCCCAGAGATAATTACCTATGTTTGGTGGCACCCATCTACACAAGCCAAGCATCCTCAGTGAGTGAGTGGGAACTGGAGTTGGCTGGAAGGCTCAATAGTTTGAGAGGATTAGTTGGATGAGAGTCTTTAAATGGGCCTGCTGCATGTGATATTATGATTCATATTTTAAAAACCCTCGGTGAGAGGTATTTGCAGTGGCAGTGAAAGACAGAGTGGTTGCCCCTGTGAGTTTGAGATAACTAGCTTTGTGGGAAGCTAGGGAAGATATTGCATGCCCCTTGCAGAAAAGTTTGTATCATTGACAGCCATAGCAGGGGGTGTGGTGCCAGAAGACTGGAGGTGGTCAATGTTGTGCCATTGTTTAAGAAAGGCTATAAAGAAAAGCCTTTAGGATAAATGAAGGTGTTGCATTTTGGTCATGCAAACCAGAGCAGAATTTATATAATTAGTGGTAGGGTCCCGGGGAGTGTTGTTGAAAGGGGGACCAAGGGGTTCATAGTTCTTTGAAAGTGGCATCACTTCAAAGACAGAGTGGTGAAGGTGTTTGGCATGGTTGCCTTTATTGGTCAGAGCTTTCACTGTAGGAGTTGGAACTTCATGTTGTGACTGTACAGGACATTGGTGGGGCCACTTTTACAATACCCCAGATCATTCTGGTCACCTTGCTATAGGAAAGATGTTGTTAAATTAGAAAGGGTACAAAAAATATTTACTAAGGTGTTGCAGGGACTGGAGAGTCTGAGTTAAACGGACAGGCTGAATGGGCTAGGGCTTTTTTCACTGGAGCCTCGGAGGCTGAGGGGGTGACCTTATAGAGGTTTATAAAATCATGAGGGACATGAATAGGATAAATAGACAAGGTCTTTTTCAAGGGTCGGGGAGTCCAGAACTAGAGGGCATAAGTTTAAGGTGAGAGGAGAAAGATATAACAGGGACCTAAGGGACAACATTTTCACATAGAGGGTGATGCATTTATGGAATGAGGAAGTGTTGGAGGCTGATACAATTACAACATTTAAAAGACATTTGGACAGGTGCATGGATAGAAAATAGAGGGGTATGGGCCAAACACAGGAAAATAGGACTAGTTTGGTATGGACGAATTAGACCAAAGGGTCTTTTTGCGTTATATATGCTCTTTGACTCTATGTCCAGCAGAGAGATTATGGTACAATTTACTGCTGTGGAATGAAGCAAATCATTGACTTTCTTGCAGCACTATTTACCATCACATTGTTGAGCATCAATTGCATTGACCCTTGCAGGGCTCTCTGCCTAGGTCAGATGAATCATCTGTGATGACCTAAATGTGTGGTCAGCTGTGAAGAGGAGAGACTTTCTCTGGTTCATCCTGCCCTACAATATCTGGAGGGCATTTCCAGTAGATCCAGGAGCCAATTGTGCCTTTTAGAACCTTGCTGAACGGGGTGACCAGCTCAAGCTGAGGAGATACTTCTGGCTTGTAGCGAGTGAAATGGTGCCCAGCTAGCCTTTAAATAAAGGCACGGAGAAAGTGAGGACAGCAAATGAAAGGTTTTTGCCCAAAACTTCAATTCTCCTGCTCCTTGAATGCTGCCTGACCTACTGTGATTTTCCAGCGCCTCACTTTTCAACTATAAATAAAGCACCAAAGTCTCTGATCATGGAAGTCCCACCAGTGGCAAGAACTATGGGCTTGCTCACCACGAATTCAGTGAGTAACTTTGTGCAGCATCTCGCCTGCCGAGAAAATGAGCTAAGAAATGTATGATCATGTAAGGGTCTCACCCTGGGCACCAGCAGATATCACACCAACTACAAGGAGGAAGTGTTGGAGGGCCACAAATGTTAAACAAGGGGACAATGTAGTCTGTCTTTGGAATGCTGGAAGACGAAGGGTAATAAAACAAAGTGGACCATCTTGTGCTGGCAGTTTAGGATTTACTGTCTTTCAATTCTGATCAAGGAGGTTCATAAATAAAGTAAGTACAAACTACATGAAGAAACCCACTGCAGTCAATAGACAGTGTTACCCAAAAGGAGTACTGAACATTGGTCCTACGTATTCCTCACTTGTGTGACAGACAAAGGTCAGGAATTTGACTAAGACCTTACTTAAACAAATCCTTCTTCACTTTAACCCTTTCGGGACTAATATTCAATATAAGCCATATATTCATGGAACATTTACTTTTCACGAAATTAACTTCAACTTTAATTTCATTTTACTTCATTATGACTTAATCCATATTTAATTCTAACTTTAATTCTATAAGTTTGGCTTGAAACAAATACTAGTCCAATTCGAGTGAAGGAGCCAATTTTGTTCTCGGTGCGGGTCTAGCCTTGCGGCTCTTTGTCTTCTCTGAAGATAACTTCAGACACGTCCTTCCCAAATGTTGGTCTCGAAGGCTCTCTCCTACAAATTGCAATGTTCTGCTAACTTTTATCGCAAAACGTGCTCCTTTCCAGAAACTTCTCTGGCACTCAGCCAGTGATTTGGCTAAACCTGAATACCATGTTTGATCCTAGCCAATGGAGTTTACTGGTAAACAACTCCAACTCATAAACAGTCACATTCCATGCTCTGTATAAAGTAATATAGTGCCAGTCTGTCTCACAAGCTCCCATAAAACCTCCCTTATTTGGTCAACACAGGAAAACGCAGGTCACAGTATTTTGCCCATCCATATTTGCTCAGAGGGGAGTTACGTCAACCATGTTGTTGTGGGTCTGGAGTCACACATAGACCAAACCAGGTAAGGACAGCAGTTTCTTTCCTTAAAGGACATTAGTGAACCAGGTGAGTTTTTCCCAACAATTGGCAATGGCATCATGCTCATCATTAGACTCTTAATTCCAGATTCTTTACCGAATCCAAGTTCCACCATCTCTCATGGCAGGATTTGAACCCAGGTCCCACAGAACATTAATTAGGTCTCTGTATTAACTGTCCAGCAATAATACTATTAGGTCCTCACCTCCCCCATTTACAGGCCAGGTCAAAACTGTCCTGGCTACAGTTTTAACTGAGGTCAGAGTATAAACTAGCTTGACCAAATTTCCCAGAATGCTTCATTGCAGCACTTAACCAGTCTCTTAGCCATTTCTGTTGCTGGCCACCTGACCACAACTGTAAGATCTGAGTGGTGGGCGGTTCAAAACATGCAGTCAATCCAGTTCCATCAGGTTTCCGGCTGACCAGGTTTGACTAAAATTATCCCCCAAGTCTGGTTGATTTGGCCTCAGACCTAACCAGGACCAAGAAAGCCACCAGTGGATTGTGCATTTGTATATTCTTGGGCTGTGTATATAATGGGATCCTGGTTAGAGTCTGAGGGAAAGCCAATAAGGGTTCACACTTTCACAAATGACCAGTCTCCACACCGGCCCCAACCCACTGAAACCGCACATTCCTCTTCTCCTTCTGTCACAACATTTCCAACAGCAACAGTGACAGTCACTGAAGACATTGCTGCTGAGGGCTGCTTAGTGCGAGGGTGATGGGCCAGATGAATAGTGGCCCTGTCAGATACAGGAAACTGAGACACTCTTTGAGAAGGACATGGTCTCTTTCCTGACATGGTCAGTGTTTTGAAACTTCCTCTTTTGATTTGAATCATGGGCTATAATGATCACATTGGCTCTGAGGAAAGAGATTTTAAAAAGTTTTCTGTGCAAAGAACTTTAAAAAAACACTGTTGTTTTGACATTTTACTTCTTTTGCTGATTTTCAAGGAGGGACGTAATTGTTAATTTCTCTGCTGTGACATTTCTTAGCAATATTGGGTGTCAAAAGAGTCAGGTCACAAACTCACCGAACACTGAAACAAACCACAGCTATATGCCTGCCCAAACCTCCCCACCCCCACCCCCAAAACCACATTTGCTATTTTAAAAACCATGAGCTTGATTTTTACTACTTTGCCAGAAAAGCAGATGTGAGTAAAAAAAGAGATGTGAGTCCTAACGAACAGCTTGTTCAAGTTTAGCTCTCGCTGCAGGACTCAGCAAGTCAAAGAAGAATTGTGCGACTTTTCTGATGTGGTGGCATTAATGGGATTTTACAGGGAAGGGCAATTGAGCAGCAATTAGTTTAGGTCACTATACAGGAGTTGAA
This sequence comes from Hemiscyllium ocellatum, assembly GCF_020745735.1. NCBI lineage: Eukaryota > Metazoa > Chordata > Chondrichthyes > Orectolobiformes > Hemiscylliidae > Hemiscyllium > Hemiscyllium ocellatum. Next base: position 81,648,652 of record NC_083413.1, on the reverse strand, counting down.
CAAGGCAGAGGAGCCAGCATACAAGCCTACCAGGACGCAAGCAGTGGATTGCTTGTATTACTCATTCTCAGTGTGTAGGCATCACTGGCCAGGCCAGCATTTATTGCTCATTCCTAATTGCCCAGAGGGCAATTAAAAGGCAACCACATTGCTGTGGGTCTGGAGTCACACGAAGTCCAGACCAGGTAAGGATGGTATTTTCCCTCCCTAAAGGACATTAGTGAACCAGATAGGCTTTTCTGACAATTGAAAATGGATTTGTGGCCATCATTAGACACTTAATTCCAGATTTTGTTTTTGTTGCATTCAAATTCCACCAACTGTGGTCAGAATTGAACCTAGGTCCCCAGAACATGACTTAAGTCTATAGATTAATTGTCTCGTGATAATACCACTAGGCCATTGAAAGAAAGAAGTAAAACCAAACAGAGGTTTGAATTACTGGTGATTCAGAACAGCTCTGCATTTCATCATTTCCTGCTGGTGTGGAACTGTAAGAAAACGTGAGACAAAATTTGATCTTTCTCCCCCACTCTCAGTGTCAAAACTATGAAATAGCCACAGGATTAATCAGAAAACCCAAACACCTAAAAGTTGTGTCCCCACCGTCAGTGTTGGGGAAAGAATACCATAAAGTGCATTACAGTCTAAATCTCACCAAGAGGCAGAAAAGGCAGACTATTGATATTTTGACAGCTTCTCCAAAATACTTTGAATCACATTCCAATGTTAATTACAAATGTTTTTGTTCAAAATCAAAGCACAAGGCAGAGGCTGTGATAGATAAGACTTACAGGGAAGTAGTTACTCCTAGGCACAAAGAAAGCTGGGTAACTGTTCAAAGGGGGAAAAAACAGTCAGTGGAGGGATCCCCTGTGGTTGTTCCCCTGAAAAAGGTGTATAACGTTTTGGATACTGTTGAGGGGGATGACTTACCTGGGGTATGCAATGAGGCCTAGGTCTCTGACACAGAGCCTGTCCCTGTTGAACGGAAGGGAAGGAGGGAAAGGTGGAGAGTGTTAGTCATTGGAGACTCGATAATTAGAGGCTCAGATAGAAAGTTTGTTGGGAACGAACGAGACTCACAGTTGGTGTGTTGCCTCCCAGGTGCCAGGGTCCGTGAGAGTAGTAAGGGTATAGAATGCTTTGCCTGTAACGGTAGTAGATTCGCCAACTTTAAGTACATTTAAGTCGTCATTGGGCAAGCATATGGACGTGCATGGAATAGTGTAGGTTAGATGGGCGTCAGATTGGTATGATAGGTCAGCACAACATCAAGGGCCGAAGGGCCTGTACTGCGCTGTAATGTTCTATGTTCTATGTCTCGAATCGTGTCTTTGGGGTCCTGAAGGGAGAGGGTGACCAACCTCAAGTCGTGGTCCATGTAGGTACCAACGACATAGGTAGAGAGAGGGATAGGAATGTAAGGCAGGATTTCAAGGAGCTAGGGTGGAAGCTGAGAGCTAGAACAAACAGAGTTGTTATCTCTGGTTTGTTACCCATGCCACGTGATAGCGAGGTGAGGAATAGTGAAGAAGGCGTTTGGTATGCTTTCCTTTATTGGTCAGAGTATTGAGTACAGGAGTTGGGCGGGAGTGAGTGAGGACTGCAGATGCTGGAGATCAGAGCTGAAAAATGTGTTGCTGGAAAAGCGCAGCAGGTCAGGCAGCATCCAAGGATGCTGAAGAAGGGCTTATGCCCAAAACGTCGATTCTCCTGCTCCTTGGATGCTGCCTGACCTGCTGCACTTTTCTAGCAACACATTTTTCAGTATAGGTGTTGAGAGGTCATGTTGCGGCTGTACAGGACATTGGTTAGGCCACTGTTGGAATATTGCATGTAATTCTGGTCTCCTTCCTATCGGAAAGATGTTGTGAAACTTGAAAGGGTTCAGAAAAGATTTACAAGGATGTTGCCAGGGTTGGAGGATCTGAGCTACTGGGAGAGGCTGAACAAGCTGGGGTTGTTTTCCCTGGAGCTTCGGAGGCTGAGGGGTGACCTTATAGAGGTTTACAAAATTATGAGGGGCATAGATAGGATAAATAGACAAAGTCTTTTCCCTGGGGTCGGGGATTCCAGAACTAGAGGGCATAGGTTTAGGGTGAGAGGGGAAAGATATAAAAGAGACCTAAGGGGCAACTTTTGCACACAGAGAGTGGTATGTGTATGGAATGAGCTGCCAGAGGATGTGGTGGAGGCTGGTACAATTGCAACATTTAAGAGGTATTTGGATGGGTATATGAATAGGAAGGGTTTGGAGGAATATGGGCAGGTGGGACTAGATTGGGTTGCTATATCTTGTCGGCATGGACGAGTTGGACCGAAGGCTCTGTTTCCATGCTGTACATCTCTATGACTCTATGACTCTATGGATAGGGAGAGATATCAGCTGAACACGTGGCTGCAAGGATGGTGCAGGAGGGAGGGTTTCAGGTTCTTGGATAATTGGGGCTTATTCTGGGGAAGGTGGGACTTGTCCAAACAGGGCAGTCTTCACTTGAACCAGAGGGGTACTAATATCCTGAGTGGGAAAATTGCTGGTGCTATTCGGGTGGGTTGAAACTAGCTCAGCAGGGGGATGGGAACTGGAGGTGTAGTTGTACTGCATAGGAGGATGAGAGTAGGGAGGACAGGGACAGGATTTCAGGGTCATAGGAATGTGCTGGCAGACAGCAAGCTGGTTTGAAGTGTGACTACTTCAACGTCAGAAGTATCCGAAATAAGGTCGGTGAGCTTGCAGCATTTGAAGGTACCTAGACTTTGATGTTGTGGCCATTTCGGAGACATGGATAGAGCAGGGTCAGGAATGGAAGTTGCAGGTTCCAGGGTTTAGCTCTTTCATTAAGAACAGGCAAGGTGGTAAAAGAGGGGAGATGTGGCCTTGTTAGTCAAGGATAGTATAATGATGGCCGAAAGAACTTTTGACGAGGACTTGTCTACTGAGGTAGTGTGGGCTGAGGTTAGAAACAGGAGAGGAGAGGTCACATTGCTTGGAGTTTTAAATAGGCCTCCGCAGAGTTCCAGGGAGGTGGAAGAGAGGATTAGAAAAATTATTCTGGGTAGGAGTGAAAGGAACAGAGTGGTCATTGTGGGAGACTTTAACTTCCCCAACATTGACTGGAAATGCTAGTATGTCAAATGTTTTTGTCCAATGTGTACAGAAGGGTTTCCTGACACAGTATGTCGAAGGGCCGACAAGAGGGGAGGCCCCACTGGATCTGGTAGGAGAAAATGAGGACCGCAAATGCTGGAAATCAGAGCTGAAAATGTGTTGCTGGAAAAGCGCAGTGGGTCAGGCAGCATCCAAGGAGCAGGAGAATTGACTTTTCGGGCATGAGCCCTTCTTTAGGAACCCCCACTGGATCTGGTATTTGGTAATGAACCAGGCCGGGTGTTTGATTTAGTTGGAGATGGGCACTTTGGAGAGATTGACCATAATACGGTTACGTTTAGTTTAGCGATGGAAAGGGATAGGAACATGCCACAGGTCAAGAGTTATCGATGGCGCAAGGGCAATTATAACATAATAAGGCAAGAAGTAGGATGCATAGAATGGGGTAGCAAAATGCAGAGGATACAGACAATGGAAATGTGGAACTGGTTTAAGGAACAGATATTGTGTGTCCTTGTCAGGCAGGGAGGAAGTGATGAGGTAAGAGAACTATGGTTTACTACAGAAATTGTTAAATAGAAGAAGGAGGCTTTTGTGTTGATGAGGCAAGATGGTTCAGATGAGACAATGGAGAGTTACAGATCAGCTCGGAAGGACTTAAAGAGAGAGTTAAAAAGAGCAAAAAGAGGACACGAGCAGTCTTTAGAAAATAGAATAAAAGAGAATCTTAAAGCTTTTTATAGGTATGTGAGGAATAAAAGGATGACTAGTGTAGGAATAGGGCCAGTCAAAGACAGAAGTGGGAAGTTGAGTGTGGACCCTGTGGAGATTAGATAAGTGTTAAGTGAACATTTCTCCTCAGTTTTCACTCAGGAAAAGGAGAATATTGCAGAGGAGAAGAATGAGGTATAAGATATTAGACTAGAAAGGATCAAGGTTAGTTATGAACAGCTGCTATCAATTCTAGAAGGAGTGAAAGTAGACAAGTTCCCTGGGCTGGTTGGGATTTATCGGAGGATTCTCTGGGAAGCTAGGGAGGAGATAGCAGAGTCTTTGGCTTTGATATTTGAGTCATCATTGTCTACAGGTTTAGTACCAGAGGACTGGAGGATTGTAAATGTTGTGCCCTTGTTCGAGAAGAGCAGCAAAGATGACCCAGGTAATTATAGACCAGTGAATCCTACTTCTGTTGTAGGAAAGGTTTTGGAACCACATTGAGTTTTTTGGGAAGGTGATCAAGCATGTAGATGAGGTTAGGGCAGTTGACGTAGTGCACATAGACTTCAGTAAAGCCTTTTGATAAGGTTCCACATGGTAGGCTGTTGGAGAAAATGCAGAGGCATGGAATTCAGGGTGATTTAGCAGTTTGGATTAGAAACTGGCTTTCTGTAAGAAGGCAGCGAGTGGTGGTTGATGGAAAATATTCAGCCTGGAGTCCGGTTACTAATGGTGTGCCACAGGGATCTGTTTTGGGACCACTCCTGTTTGTCATTTTTATAAATGACTAAGATGCAGGCATAGGTGGATGGATTAATAAATTTGCAGATGACACTAAAGTCGGTGGAGTAGTGAACAGTTTGGAAGAATATTACAGGTTGCAGGGGGACTTGGATAAACTGCAGAATTGAGCTGAGAGGTGGCAAATGGAGTTCAATGCAGCTAAATGTGAGGTGATACACTTTGGGAAGAATAATAGGAAGGTAGAGTATGGGTCAATGGAAAGATTCTTGATAGAGTGGATGTGCAGAGGGATTTTGGAGTCCATGTACATGAGATCCCTGAAAGTTGCCACCCAGGTTGATAGTGATGGCATATAGTGTGTTAGGTTTCATTGGGAGAGGGATTGACTTCCGGAGCCACAATATCATCTGCAACTATACAAAATGCTACTGCAGCCACACTTGGCATGGTGTGTACAGTTCTGGTTGCCATATTTCGGGAAAGATGTGGAAACATTGGAAAAGGTGCAGAGGAGATTTATCAGGAAGTTGCCTGGTCTGGAGGGACAGTCTTATGAGGAAAGGCTGAGAGACTTGGGTCTGTTCTCATTGGAAAGAAGAAGGCTAAGAGGGGATTTGATAGAGACATAAAAGATGATTAGAGGATTAGATAGGGTAGACAGTGAAAGTCTTTTTCCTAAGAATATGACGTCAGCTTTTACGAGGGGGCATAACCACAAGAGTCATAGAGATGTACAGCATGGAAACAGACCCTTCGGTCCAACCTGTCCATGCCGACCAGATATCCCAACCCAATCTAGTCCCACCTGCCAGCACCCGGCCCATATTCCTCCAAACCCTTCCTATTCATATACCCATCCAAATGCCTCTTAAATGTTGCAATTGTATCAGCCTCCACTATTTCCTTTGGCAGCTCATTCCATACATGTATCACTCTCTGTGTGCAAAAGTTACCCCTTAGGTCTCTTTTATATCTTTCCTCTCTCACCCAAAACCTATGCGCTCTAGTTCTGGACTCCCCAACCCCAGGGAAATGATTTTGCCTATTTACCCTATCCATGCCCCTCATAATTTTGTAAGCCTCTATAAGGTCACCACTCAACCTCTGACACTCCAGGGAAAACAGCCCCAGCCTAATCAGCCTCTCTCTATAGCTCAAATCCTCCAAACCTGGCAACATCCTTGTAAATCTTTTCTGAACCCTTTCAAGTTTCACAACATCTTTCCAATAGGAAGGAGACCAGAATTGCACGCAATATTCCAACTGTGGACTAACCAATGTCCTGTACAGCCGCAACATGACGTCCCAACTCCTGTACTCAATACTCTGACCAATAAAGGAAAGCATACCAAATGCCTTCTTCACTATCCCATCTACCTGTATCTCCACTTTCAAGGAGCTATGAACCTGCACTCCAAGGTCTCTTTGTTCAGCAACACTTCCTAGGACCTTACCATTAAGTATAGAAGTCCTGCTAAGATTTGCTTTCCCAAAATGCAGCACCTCACATTTATCTGAATTAAACTCCATCTGCCACTTCTCAGCCCATTGACCCATCTGATCAAGATCCTGTTGTAATCTGTCCACTACACCTCCAATTTTGGTGTCATCGGCAAACTTACTAACTGTACCTCTTATGATTGCATCCAAATCATTTATGTAAATGACAAAAAGTAGAGGACCCAACACTGATCTTGTGGCACTCCACTGGTCACAGGCCTCCAGTCTGAAAAACAACCCTCCACCACCACCCTCTGTCTTCTACTTTTGAGCCAGTTCTCTATTCAAATGGCTAGTTCTCCCTGTATTCCATGAGATCTAACCTTGCTAATCAGTCTCCCACGGGGAACCTTGTCAAACGCCTTACTGAAGTCATATAGATCACATCTACTGCTCTGCCCTTGTCAATCCTCTTTGTTACTTCCTCAAAAAACTCAATCAGTTTCCCACGCACAAAGCCATGTTGACTATCCCTAATCAGTCCTTGCCTTTCCAAATACATGTACATCATGTCCCTCAGGATTCCCTCCAACAAGTTTCCCACCACCAACATCAGGCTCACTGTCTATAGCTCCCTGACTTGTCTTTACCACCCTTTTTAAACAGTGGCACCACATTAGCCAACCTCCAGTCTTCCAACACCTCACCTGTGACTATCGATGATACAAATATCTCAGCAAGAGGCCCAGCAATCACTTCTCTAGCTTGCCACAGAGTTCTAGGGTACACCTGATCAGGTCCTGGGGATTTATCCACCTTGACCCATTTCAAGACATCCAGCACTTCCTCTTCTGTAATATGGACATTTTGCAAGATGTCACCATTTATTTCCCTATAGTATATATCTTCCATATCCTTTTCGACAGCAAATACTGATGCAAAATATTCATTTAGAACCTCCCCCATTTTCTGTGGCTACACACAAAGGCCGCTTTGCTGATCTTTGAGGAGCACTATTCTCTCCCTAGTTACTCTTTTGTCCTTAATATATTTGTAAAAACTCTTTTGATTTTCCTTGATTCTATTTGCCAAAGCTATCTCATGTCCCCTTTTTGACCTCCTGATTTCCCTCTTAAGTATACTCCTACTTCCTTTATACTCTTGTAAGTACTCTCTCGATCTATCCTGTCTATACCTTACATATGCTTCCTTCATTTTCTTAACCAAACCCTCAATTTTTTTAGTCATCCAGCATTCCCTATACCTACCAGCCTTCCCTTTCACCCTGACAGGAATATACTTTCTCTAGATTCTCATTATCTCATTTCTGAAGGCTTCCCATTTTCCAACCATCCCTTTATCTGCCCCCAATCAACTTTCGAAAATTCTTGCCGAATACCGTCAAAATTGGCTTTTCTCTAATTTCAAACTTCAACTTTCAGATCTGGTCTATCCTTTTCCATCATTATTTTGAATCTCATAGAATTATGGTTGCTGGCTCCAAAGTGCTCCCACACTCACACCTCAGTCACCTGTCCTTATTTCCCAAGAGTAGGTCAAGTTTTACACCTTCTCTAGTAGGTACATCCACATACTGAATCAGAAAATTGTCTTGTACACACTTAACAAATTCGTCTCCATCTAAACCCTTAACACTATGGCAGTCCCAGTCTATGTTTGGAAAGTTCCCTGCCATAACCACCCTATTATTCTTACAGATAGCTGAGATCTCCTTACAAGTTTGTTTCTCAATTTCCCAAATTGAGGGGTGATAGATTTAAGACAGATGTCAGAGGCAGGTTCTTTACTCAAAGAGTGGTAAGGGTGTGGAATGCCCTGCCTGCCAATGTAGTTAACTCAGCCACATTAGGGAGATTTAAACAATCGTTGGATGTGCACATGTATGATGATGGGATAGTGTAGGGGGAATGAACTGAGAATAGTTCACAGGTCGGCGCAACATCGAGGGCTTAAGGGCCTGTTCTGTAATGTATTGTTCTTTGTTCTATGTTCTATGTTCTAAGGGGAGAAGGAGACTATTAATTAGTGTGTGACTGCACTGATACATCCAGCTGAATCTTGTGATTTTGCACAACTGAAAAATTATTGCATGAAAGATTAGATTCTGCTGTGAAAGCAGGTCTGCTGATAGAGGAGAAACTTACTATCAAGAAAGCTATTGGTATTTGCAGAAGTTATAAGGTTGTCAATCATCAGCTAGGGTCTGTTAATGGGAGAACAGACATTATGCTCTACCACATGTATTATGCAGAGAGACATTTCAGATTGAATAAAAATAACCGACTCAGAAAATAAAAGAGATATTTGCAGCAAAGCCTGGAGCAAGATCAAGGTCAGAGAATAGAATGTAAATATTCTGGAGGAAATTCCACAATTGAAAAGGAAGCATGGGGAAACAGGGTTCTAACTATAAGATGTTGAATTGTTTAGCACACAAGCCTTTCACTAGAGAGAAACAAAATAAGCTCTAAAGGTGGCTGGTGGAGAGCTAGCAGCCATTAAATCACTCAGCAACAGGTTGAAAGGTTTGTGACAACTAGACCGATGACTGTAGAAGGACAGCATCAAGTGAACAGGAAGTGTTCATGTGAGGGACACCCACAATGCCAGTGGGGGACCTCCATGACTCTGACCAGGCAACACTAAAGGAATGGCAATATATCTCCAAGTTAGGATGACAAGCGTCTTAAAGGGGAACCTGCACCTAGTGGCAATATTCCTGTTTATCTGCTGTCCTCATCCTTCTCATAGAATCACCGAGTCATTGAGTCCTACAGCACGGAGAGAAGCCCTTTGGCCCAAACTGGTCAATGCTGACCAAAATGTCCAACCATGCTAACCCCACTTCCCTGCACTTGGTCTTCTAAACCTTTCTTATCCACCATTTCTGCTGGCAACTCATTCCATATGCGTGCCACCTCCTGTATAAAAACGTTATCCTTTAGGTTTCCTTTTATTCTTTCCCCTCTAACTTTAAAATGATGCTCTCTAGTCCTTGATTCGCCAACCCTGGGAAAAAGACTGAGTACATTCACCCTATCCATGCCTCTCATGATCTTATACACTTCTATCAGGTTTCCCCTCAGTCTCCTACGCTTGAAAGAAAAACGTCCTAGCTTGTCCAAACTCTCCCTATAACTTAGACCATTGAGTTCAGCCAACATCCTTGTAAATTTCTTCTGCACACTTTCCAGTTCAATAACATCCTTCCTCTAACAAGGTGACCCAAAACTGAACACAATACTCCAAGTGTGGCTTTACCAATGTCCTGTACAACTGCAACATAACTTCCCAACTTCAATACTTGATGCCCTGACCAATGAAGCCCTCTTCACTGCCCTGCCAACCTGTGACTCCACTTTCAGAGAACCGAGCACCCAATCTCCAAGGTCCCTCTGTTCCACTGCACTCCTTAAGGCCCTACCATTCACCATGAAACTCCTTCTGACTTTACAAAATGCACAACCTCACACTTGTCTATATTAGATCCATTTGCCATTTCTCGGCCCACTTTCCTAGCTGATCAAGGTCCTGTTGCAATTTCTGACAACTTTCCTCACTGTCCACAGTATCGTCTATTTTCATGTCATCTGCAAATATATTAATCATGCCTTGTACATTCTCATTCAAATAATTGATATCGATAACAAATAGTAATAGGCTCAGCACCTACCCCTGACGTACTTCATGAGTCACAGGCCTCCAGTCCAAACAAGCATCCTTCCACTATTACCCTCTGCTTCTTAGAATCAAGCCAATTGTGTATCCAACTTGCCATCTCCCCTGGACTACATGTGATCTAACCTCCACAGCAGCCTATCATGTGAAACCCTGTCAAAGGTCTTACTGAAATCCATACAGACTATGTCTACTGCCCTGCCCTCGTCAACCTTCCTGGTCACTCCATCAAAGAATTATAGCAGATTTGTGAGGCATGATCTCCCTCTCACAAAGCAATGGTGCACCTTATGAGTTTGGAAGGAGCTGTCAAACTCAGTGAGTTTATTATTGTGGCTTCATTGTTCTTTAGATTGAATTTGAACATTCATAGACACTTGGATTTTTTTTGTTAAAGTTTAATGAAAATATACTTTGGAACTTTTTTGCAAAAAGATACTTGCAGCACTCTACTGGTCACAGGCCTCCAGTCTGAAAAATGACCCTCCACCACCACCCTCTGTCTTCTACCTTCAAGCCAGTTCTGTTTCCAAATGACTAGTTCTCCTTGCATTCCATGAGACCTAACCTTGCTAACCATGAGGAACCAAAATGTCCAGATTACAGAGGAGAAAGTGCTGGATGTCTTGAAATGCATAAAGGTGGATAAATCCCCAGGACCTGATCAGGTGCACCCTAGAACTCTGTGAGAAGCTAAGGAAGTGATTGCTGGGCCCCCTTGCTGAGATATTTGCATCATTGATAGTCACAGGTGAAGTGCTGGAAGACTGGAGATTGGTTAACACGGTGCCATTGTTTAAGAAAGGTGATAAGGACAAGCCGGGGAACTATAGGCAGTGAGCCTGACTTCGGTGGTGGGAAAATTGTTGGAGGGAATCCTGAGGGACAAGATTTATATGTATTTGGAAAGGCAAGGACTGATTAGGGATAGTCAACATGGCTTTGTACGATTTACAAGGCATCTAGATGGGTATATGAAAAGAAAAGGTTTAGAGGCATTTTTACGAAGTGCTGGTAAATGGGACTAGATTAGTTTGGGATATCTGGTTGGACCAAAGGGTCTGATTCTGTGCTGTACATCTCTCTGACTCTATGACTCTAAGGTACTTCTTGAAAAGCACATGGTTCCATATAATCACTGGTCTTGGTGGTTTGGTCTCACTTCAGGAAAACACCTGACTGTTTTCATGACGAGGTTTTATTGCTGTTCTGTTTGAACAGTATTGCAGATTTGGAGATTATTTAGAGTAGTTTGAGAGGGGTTTCCTGAAAGATGAAGAACTACATAGTTTCATTGTGCGGTTTCTGGGAAAATCCTTGTTCAGTGTGAAACCTGATTGCCCTCTTGAGCAGCATCCTGAACAATCCGAGGGAAGTTGTGTTTGTAAACTTCCCAGGGAATCCTGCTTATGTCTAATGGCCCCCATCTACACATAGCATATCAACATCATCTGAGCACCTTTAACCTTATCCACTCTGTTTCCAAGAAATAAGGCTTATTGGCCAAGTGTGTTTTATTTTCCAAAGAGAATCTCTGCAGAAACTCTGTTTCCTTTTACTTGGATTATTTACAGAGGTAAATATTCATATATTTATATTATAAACCGTATGTATAAACCAATCTGCATTTTCATTGATGAGAATGTGTTGCTGGAAAAGCACAGCAGGTCAGGCAGCATCTGAGGGGCAGAAGAATCGACATTGTGGGTATAAGTCCTACATCAGGAAGCTCTCTTGCTCCTCGGATGCTGCCTGACCTGCTGTGCTTTTCCAGCACCACACTCGACTCTGATCTTCAGTGTCTGCAGTCTTCACTTTCTCCCTGCATTTTCATTGAAATTATTTTGTTTCAATTATTTTTGTTGTATTAAAGAAATCTGAATGATGGATCTTCTTATTAAAGTCTAACAAAGCTTTAGGGTATGATTGGCCAAATTAGAAACTGGGTAGTTTATGCTGCAACATGTGGAATAGAGGGACGAGACACCAGTATACTCCTTCCAACTTAATTATAATAAATTACTGCAATGCATCTCATAGATGGTGCATACTAATGCTACTGTGCATTAGTGGTAGAGGGGATGAGTGTTGAAGCTGGTGAATGTGGTGCCAATCAACTGGGCTGCTTTGTCCGGGTTGGTGACAACTTTGTGAGTATTGTTGCAGCTGCACCCATCCAGACTAGTGGGGAGTACTCCATCACACTCCTGACTTGTACCTCCTAGATGATGGACTGGTTTTGGTGAATCAGGAGCTGACTTACACTCTGACCTATTCATAGCCTCTGACCTGCTCTTGCAGCTATTGTGTCTATGTTGCAAATCCAGGATGTTGATACTGGGGACTCAGCAATGGTAATATCATTGAACTGCTGATGGTTAGATTTTCTCTTATTGGGGATGGCCATTGTCTGGCAATTGTGTGGCTTGAATGTTACTTGCCAATTTTCAGCCCAAACTGGATACTGTCTAGGCATTGTTGCATTTGAACCTGGACTGATTCAGTATCTGAGGAAAAATGGATGTTGCTGAACATTGTGCAATCATCAGCGAATGTCCCCACTTCTGACCTTATGATGGAGGGAAGGTCATTGATAAAGCAGTTGAAGATGGTTGGGCCTAGGACACTAATCTGAGGGACTCCTGCAGAGATGTCCTGGAGTTGAAATGACTGATCCCTAACAACACCAACCATCTTCCTATAAATGAGGTATGACTCTAACCAGTGGAGAATTTGTCCCCTGATTCCCAGTTTTGGTAGGGCACCTTGATGCCACAATTCTGCCTTGATGTCAAGGGCTGTCACTCTCACCTCGCCTCGAGAATTGAACACTTTTGTCTATGTTTGAACCAAGGCTGTAATGAGGTCAGGAGCTGAGTGACCCTGGCAGAGCCGAAACTGGGCATCACTAAGCAGGTTAGTACTGAGCAGGTGCTGCTTGATAGCGCTGTTGATGACACCTTCCATCACTTCAATGATGGTCGAGAGGAGACTGATGGGGTGGTAATTTGTCAAATTGGATTTGTCTGGTGATTTCCAGAGCATTATCTTTAAGGTATGATTCCATGGGTACTGTTGAGGGTTCAGGTTGTTGTTGTAATTTCAGGACCCAGGTCGATGCCTGGTGGTTTATCCAGCAACATCCCTTTCTCTAGACTTTCTAGCAGGTTTGGTACAACTGAGTAAATTGCTCAGCCATTTCAGAGTCAACCACATTGCTGCAGATCACATGTAGGACAGACTTCCTTCCTTAAAATGAACCGGACAGGATTTTATGACAATTGATTCAATAGACTGTTTTTATTCCAGATTTAATACGCGCTGGGGTGGGGTTTGAACCCATGGCCCTCAGCCTGGGCTTCAGGATTATATTTCCGGTGATATTGCCACCACACCATTGTATCCCACTGTCCTGCACAGAGACCCAAGGATAACTGTGACTGATAGGCAGCGGACTGACAGCAATTATTTGGACTGGCTTTATAGGCATCACTGAGATGGGGACTGGAGATGAACAACAGTCACATAATCCATGGTAGCTCAGTGGTTAGCACTGCCTTCTGACAGCACCAGGGACCTGAGTTTGATTCCAGCCTCGGACGCCTGTCTATGTAGAATCTGCACGTTCTTCCCCATGTCTGTGTGAGTTTCCTCCAACAGTCCAGAGATGTGCAGGTTAGGTGAATTGGCCATGCTAAATTGCCCACAGTGTTCAGCGACGCTTAGGTAAAATGCATTAGTCAGGATTAAAGTGTAGAGTAATAGGGTAGAGGAATGGGTCTGGGCAGGATACTCTTTGCACTGTATGGACTTGTTGGGCCAAATGGCCTGTTTCCACACTGTAGGGATTCTATGAATATGTATGTATCCGGCTTCATGAGTAGCATGACCACTTTCATTTAAAGAGGCGGCACTTCAATGCAGTCCCGAGGGAGTGCTGCACTGCCAGAGGTGCTGTCTTTCAAAAGAGACATTCACCCAAAGCCCAGTCTGTTCGAACAAATGCAAAAGTGTTCCAGCCCACGTACACACACACACACACACACCAATGAAACGTACATTACCCAGCCATTAATGTGCTGCTGCTGTAGGGTCTTGCTGTACACAGGTCAGGCTGGGAGGGCTTTGAGGTGCCCGGAGGCCGTGCAAAGGGGCTGGATGAACGTAGGTCATACATTCTTCCTCCCGTGGGACAGTTGTGTGACCATCGCCGCTGCATTTCTTTTGTGTTGTTGCTTCAGTATCTGTCACACCTGCAGGAAACAGAGAAGCTTCTGTTTCCGTTTTCAGACTGGACTCCCACCTGAAGTTATTGAGCTCTGTTAGTGTGGTTCCCAGCTGAACCTTATCAGCTCTGAGGGCTGCTTGTTTGTAGTAATGTTGCTTTTTCCTTGATTTAGTTTTGTCCCCTGCCTTCTTATGGGGGGTCTGTCCTCGTAGAAACCGTGGTGAGGTGATGACAGAGGAGCAGGATCATCGCCGCAGATGTTAGAACATTGAACAGAGGACACCAGTGTGGACGGCATGGTGGCTCAGTGGTTAGCACTGCTGCCTCATAGCACCAGAGTCCTAGGTTTTATTCCAGCCTCGGGTGTCTGTGTGGAGTTTGCACTTATTTTTTGGTGGGTGGCACAGTGGTTAGCACTGCTTCCTCACAGTGCTAGAGACCCGGGTTCAATTCCCGCCTCAGGCGACTGACTGTGTGGGGTTTGCACGTTCTTCCCGTGTCTGCGTGGGTTTCCTCCGGGTGCTCCGGTTTCCTCCCACAATCCAAAAATGTGCGGGCCAGGTGAATTGGCCATGCTAAATTGCCTGTAGTGTTAGGTAAGGGATAAATGTAGGGGTATGGGTGCGTTGCGCTTCAGCGGGTCAGTGTGTACTTGTTGGGTCGAGGGGCCTGTTTCCACACTGTAAGTAATCTAAACATTACAGCGCAATACAGGCCCTTCAGCCTTCGATGTTGCGCCGACCTGCGGAATCAATCTGAAGCCGATCTATCCTACACTATTCCATTTTCGTCCATATGCCTATCGAATGACCATTTAAAGCCCTTAAAGTTAGTGGTCTACTACTGTAGCAAGCAGGGAATTCCATGCCCTTACTACTCTCTAAGTAAAGAAACCACCTCTGATATCTCTCCTATATCTATCACCCATCAATTTAAAGCTATGTCCCCTTGTGCTAGCCATCACCATCTGAGGAAAAAGGCTTTCACTGCCCACCCCATTTAACCGCCTGATTATCTTATATGCCTCAATTAAGTCAACTCTTGACCTTCTTCACTCTAACGAAAACAGTCTCTCAAATTTTCCTCATATCACCTTCCCTCCATTTCGGGCAACATCCTAGTAAATTGCCTTTGAACCCTTTCCACAGCTTCCACATCTTTCCTATAATGCGGTGACCAGAACTGTACGCAATACTCCTAGTGCAGTCGCACCAGAGTTTTGTACAGCTGCAGCATGACTTTGTGACTCCGAAACTCAATCCCTCTACCAATAAAAGCTAACACACCGCATACCTTCTTAAAACCCTATCAATCTGGGTGGCAACTTTCAGGGATCTATGTACATGAACGCCCAGATCTCTCTGCTCATCTACACTACCAAGAATCTTACTATTAGCCCAGTACTCTTCATTCCTGTTATTCCTTCCAAAATGAATCGCCTCACACTTTTCTGAATTAACCTCCATTTGCCACCTCTAAGCCCAGCTCTGCAGCTTATCTATGTCTCTCTGTAACCTCCAACATCCTTCAGCACTCTCCGCAACTCCACTAACCTTAGTGTCATCCGCAAATTCACTAACCCATCCTTCTACGCCCTCATCTAGGGCATTTATAAAAATGACAAACAGCAGTGGACCCAAAACAGATCCTTGTGGCACACCATTAGTAACTGAACTCCAGGATGAATTGTTCCCATCAACCACCACCTTCTTTCAGCTTCTTTCAGCTAGCCAATTTCTGATCCAAACTGCTAAATCACCCTCAATCCCATGTCTCCATATTTTATGCAGTAGCCTACCAAGGGGAACCTTATCAAACACCTTACTGAAATCTATCCACATCCCATCAACAGCCACCAGTTTGGTCACCATCTCAAAGAACTCAATAAGGTTTGTGAGGCACGACCGATCCTTCACAGAAGTATTGCGTACAGTCCTGGTCACCACGTTATATGAAGGATATGGGTGCATTGGAAAGGGTGCAGAGGAGATCTACTCGGATGTTGTCTGGTATGGAGAGAAGGCCTGACAAGGGAAGGCTGTGGGACTTGAGACTGTTTTCCTTGGAGAGAAAAAGGTTGAGAGGTGACTTAATTGACACATATAAAATAATCAGTGGGTTAGATAGGGTGGACAGTGAGAGGCTCATTCCTCAGATGGTGATGGCTAACAGGAGGGGAAATAGCTTTAAATTGAGGGTTGATAGATATCAGATAGATGTCAGAGGTGATTTCTTTACTCAGAGATTAGTAGGGGCGTGGAATGCACTGCCTGCAACAGTAGTAGACTCGCCAACTTTAAGAGCATTTAAATGGTCAGTGGATAAACATATGGACGAAAATGGAATTGTGTAGGTTAGATGGGCTTCAGATTGTTTCCACAGGTCTGCGCAATATCTAGGGCTGAAACGCTTGTACTGCGCTGTAATGTTTTATGTTCTAATGTTCTAAAACCACATTGACTATCCAACACTTAATGCACAACCGAAGTAAGGCTCACTGCTGTATAATTACCAGTGTTGTCTCTATTCCCTTGTTGAACAAGGGAACAACATTTGCTATCCTCCAGTCTTCTGGCACTATTCCTGTAGACGATGACGGCATAAAGATCAAAGCCAAAGGCTCTGCAATCTCCTCGCTGGCTCCCCAGAGAACCCTTGGATAAATCCCATCCGACCGGGGAACTTATATATTTTCACACTTTCCAGAATTGCTAACACCTCCTCCTTGTGAACCTCAGTCCTATCTAGTTGAGTAGCCTATATCTCAGTATTGTCCTCAACAACATTGTCTTTTCTCAGTGTGAGTACTGGCGAAAAATATTCGTTTAGCGCTTCCCAATCTCCTCTGACTCCACACACAACTTCCCACGACTATCCTTGATTGGCACTAACCTTTCTCGAATCATTCTTTTATTCCTGGTGCACCTATAGAAAGCTTTAGGGTTTTCCTTGATTCTATCCACCAAAGACTTCTTGTGTCGGCTCTTCTTAGCTCTCTCTTTAGGTCTTTCCTGACTAGCTTGTAACTCTCAAGCGCCCTAACTGAGCCTTCACGTCTCATCCTAATATAAGCCTTCTTCTCCCACTTGACAAGAGATTCAACATCCTTAGTAAACCATGGCTCCCTCATTCAACTACTTCCTCCCTGCCTGACCGGTACATGCTGATCAAGGACACGCAGTAGTTGTCCATTGAATAAGGTCCACATTTCAAGTGTGCTTATCCCTGCAGTTTCCTTCCCCATCCTATGCATCCTAAATTTTGCCTAATCACATCATAATTGCCTTTTTCCCAGTTTTAACTCTTGGCCTGAGGTATATACCTAGCCCTTTCCATCGCTAAACTAAACGTAACCAAATTGTGGTCACTACCACCAAAGTGCTCCCTTATCTCCAAATCTAACAGTGTGTTTTGAGCACAACAGTGTTCCAGGAATATCACAGCAGTAGAGGAGTTGAGTTGCATTTATATAGCACCTCGCCATGCCATTCCATCTCCAACCACCCTCCCTCAAAACGCACCATTGAAGTACAGCATTGTGCACAGTTCTAGTTTCCAAAATTAAAAGAAAAGAGGACATAAAGACTCCAGAGAACCAAAAGTGTAAAAATAAATACAAACAATGTTCATGAGATTGTACAAACTATCTGTCAGGGCAGGCTGGAGAAGCTGGAACACTTCCCTCTGGTGATGAGGAGATCAAGGGGTGACCTGAAGGAGCTCTTTAAAGTTACAAACGAATTTGATAAAGTTGAGAGTGTCTCAATGGCACAATGGCTCAATGGTTAGCTCTGCTGCTTCACAGCGCCAGAGACCCGGGTTTGATTCCCATCTCGAGTAACTGACTGTGTGGAATTTGCACATTCTCCTCATCTCTGCGTGGGTTTTCTCCAGGTGCTCCGGTTTCCTCCCATAGTCCTAAGTCGTGCAGGGTTACCTGCATGAGAAATTGCTTGTAGCATCTAGGGGTGTGTAGGTTGGGGAGTGGGGGGTAGCCATGAGGAGTGCAGGGTTACAGGGATAGGTAAGGGGGATGGGTCTGGGTAGGATGCTCTTCGGATGGTCTGCTTCCACACAGTTGGGGATTTTATCATTCTAAGGGATGGGGTCTGGGGCAAATCTAACAAGTTGGTTTGAACACTGACTTGGATTTGCCTCTGAAGATGTGCATCCCAGGTTGGCCTTGGTGGAATTCACATGAAAGTGGAGACTGGAAGTGGGTGGCCTTTCAGACTGGATTTGCTTCCTGTCTCAACCTGCCTTCGTGGATAGTTTTGTGCAGGAGGCTGGGATTAGGAGGAGAATCTTTCAGCCACTCATTCATTTACTCATCACACCACCCTTGCCCCTCCCTGATAGACCACCCGGCCCCCATTCCTCGACCCCCACCCCCCTGCCTGACCAGGTCCCAGACCCCATTCACCAGCCCTCCAAATACCTGCTGCTGAAAGCCTCACTAAATCCAGGAGCTGGGTTTGAAGGAGTTTCTAAAAGAGAAAGGGAAGTGGAGAGGTGTAGGGGATGGGAATCCCAGAGCAGAGCTTCCAGGCAGAACAAAGGCAAGACTAGAATGTTCAGTCTGGTCACCTTATTATCGGAAAGATGTGGAAATTTTAGGGAAGGTGCAACGGAGATTTACCAGGATGCTGCCTGGACTGGAGGGCAAGCTTTATGAAGTGACGGTGAGGGAGTCAGGCCTCTGCTTACTGGAGTGAAGAAGGATGAGAGGTGACTTGATAGGGGTGTACAAGATGCTGAGAGGCACAGACAGAGTGGATAGCCAGAGATGTTTTCCTCGGGCAGAAATGGCTATCATGAGAAGGCATAATTTTAAGGTGATGGGAGGAAGGTTTAGGGGAGATGTTGGAGGTATGTCCTGTACACAGAGAGTGGTGGGTGTGTGGAATGCACTGCTAGCAGTGGTAGTAGAGTCAAATACGTTAGGGACATTTAAGTGACTCTTGGATAGGCACATGGATGATAGTAAAATGAAGGATATGTAGGTTAACCTGATCTGAGAGTGGGCAGCATAACATTGAGGGCTGAAGGTCCTGAACTGTACTGCACTGTTCTATATTCTAGAGTGATGTGGAGTGATTGAAAAACTGGGTCGCTCCAGGTGCAATAGGCAAACACAAGGATCTCAGAGGGATGTGGGCCTGGCATAGAAGTAACAAGGGGGCAAATAATGGAGGCATTCAGGAACAACAGTGAGAATCCAAAAATAAAAATGCTGTTTGGCCAGGAGAGGCAGTGAGCACATGCAGAATTGGTCTACGGAACTTGTTCTAAGTTAGGGTACAAGTTTGGGTGATATCAGGTTGTCAGGAGTGGGTTAGAGCAATCAATGCTGAAGGTAATGAAGATGTGATGCAGAGGTGCTGGTGTTGGATTGGGATGGACAAAGTTAAAATTCGCACAACACCAGATTATAGTCCAACAGATTTATTTGGAAGTACTCGCGTTTGGATCACTGCTCCTTCATCAGTTACCTAGTGCTTCCAAATAAACCTGTTGGACTATAAGCTGGTGTTGTGTGAATTTTTAACTAAGGAGGTAATGAAGACACTGATGAGGGTTTCAGTTGATGTGCTGAGGCAGTGGAAGGGCCAGGCAGTTATAGAAGTAGATAACAGACAGTCTCAGTAATAGCAGAGGTGAAAATATGACACCAAACTGCCTAAGTAAAAACAAAGAAGAACTATGGATGCTGGAACTCACACACAAAAAAAAACAGGATCTACTGGAAAAACTCAGCAGGTCTGGCAGGATAGAGTCATAGACTCATAGAGATGTGCAATACGGAAACAAACCTTTTGGTCCATCTTGTCCATGTGGGATCAGACATCTTAAATTAATCTAGTCCCATTTGCCAGCACTTGGCCCATATCCCTCTAAACCCTTCCTATTCATATACCCATCAAGATGCCTTTTAAGTGTTGGAATTGCATCAGCCTCCACCACTTCCTCTGGCAGCTCATTCCATCCACGAAAAGCTTGCCCCTTAGGTCACTTTTATATCCTTCCCCTCTCACCCTAAACCTATGCCCTCTAATTCTGGACTCCCCCCACACTAAGGAAAAGACCTTGTCTATTTATCCTATTCATACCCCTCATGATTTTATAAACCTCTATAAGGTCACCCCTCAGCCTCCGACATTCCAAGGAAAACAATCCCAGCCTAATGAGCCTCTCCCAATAGCTCAAATCCTCAAACTCTGGCAACATCCTTTTGAGTCTTTTTTGAATCCTTTCAAGTTTCACAACATGGAGGTGCCAGTGTTGGACTGGGGTGGACAAAGTTAAAAATCACACAACATCAAGTTCTAGTCCAACAGGTTTATTTGGAAGTACTAGCTTTCGGAGCAGCACTCCTTCGTCAGGTAGCTAGTGAGGCAGGATCATGGGACACAGAATTTATAACAAAAGATTGTTGAGTTTGTATTTGCAGATACATTCTATTTTGTTCAAAAGCACACAATCTGTCAGCACTCAATCCATGTGACATTTTATAAATTCCTACTTTGGAAATAGAACCAGTCTGACTCAAGATTGGAATATAGACGACTCTAACCTTTCACCTTTAATGCACTGTCTGAGCTGACATGCCATCTTTTTTTATATTATCTTAAGCTATCTCGGGAACGTGACTTGAAAGAAGTTCTGGGATTTACATATTAATGAATTGAAACTTGCAAACCATTCGAAAAGATGAAAGACTTAACAGCGATCTAGGTTTGTTCAATATATCCTATCAGTTGAATGACACAATGATGTTTTGCTATAAATTCTGTGACCTATGATCTTGCCCCACTAGCTACCTGACAAAGGAGCAGTGCTCCAAAAGCTAGTACTTCCAAGTAAATCTGTTGGACTATAACCTGGTGTTGTGTGATTTTTAACCAAGTTTCACAACATCCTTCCTATAAGAGGGAGACCAGAATTGCAAACAGTATTGCAGAAGTGGCCTAACCAATGTCCTGCACAGTCACAACATGACTCCCAACTCCCACACTCAATGCTCTGACCAATAAAGGTAAGCATACCAAACGCCTTCTTCACTATCATACCTAACAGCAACTCCACTTTCAAGGAACTATGAACCTGCACTCTAAGGTCTGTTTGTTCAGCAACACTCCCTAGGACTTTACCATTAAGCATATAAGTTCTGCCCTGGTTTGCCTTTTACAAATGCAACACCTCACATTTACCTAAAACAAATTCCATTTGCCACTACTCAGCCCATTGGCCCATTTGATTAAGATCCCATTGTACTGTGAGGTAACCTTCTTTGCTATCCACTACATCTCCAATTTTGGTGTCATCTGCATATTTACAAACTCTACCTCTTATGTTCACATCCAAATCATTTATATGAATGACGAAAAGCAGTGGACACAGCAATGAAGGGCTTATGCTTGAAACATCGGCTCTCCTGCTCCTCTGAGGTGCCTGACCGGCTATGCTTTTCCAGCACCACACTCTTTGACTCTGACACACCACCGGTGACAGGCTTCCAGTCTGAAAAGTAACCCTCCACCACCACCCTCTTTCTTCTACCTTCAAGCCAGTTCTGTATCCAAATGGCTAGTTCTCCCTCTATTCCATGTGATCTAACCAGTCTAACATGAGGAACCTTGTCGAATGCCTTACTGAGGTCCATATAATATCTGCATTATAAATCAGAATTAACGTTTCGGGTCCTGTGATCCTTCTTCAGAACTCTGATTTCTCTCCACCAATGCTGAGCCTTTCCAGCAATTTCTGTTTTGGTTCAACCTATGGTAGGAGCTAGGGTGAGGGCTGGAGTCAATAACTAGGGAGCTGTATTTGCAGCAATACAATGGTGACAGTCTTCCCAACATCTAATTGGTGGAAGTCTCTGCTCATGTCAAATAACAGGTCTGACAATGTGCATGGTGGCTCAGTGTTAGCAGTGCTGTCTCACAGGGACCTGAGTTCATTTCTACCCTCAGCTGACTGCCTGTGTGGAGCTTGCACATACTCCCTGTGTCTGTGTGGGTTTCCTTCAGTTGGTCCGGTTTCCTCCCACAGATGTGCAGGTTAGTTGGATCGGCTGTGGTAAATTGCTCCTTCATGTCCAAGGATGTGCACTCTAGGGCTACAGGGAATGGTGGGTCTGGGTCGGATGTTGTCTGGAGGGTCAGTGTGGACTTGATGGGCTGAATGGCCTGCCTCCACACTGTAGGGATTCTGTGAATTAGACAATGAGGAGCTGAAAGAAATTGCGATGAGATCAAGTTTGGGTACCATTGAGGGGTATATAAAACCTAACATTGTTCATGTGAAGTCACTAAGGGACAGCAAGGAGATGAGAAGTAGGAGAGAGATGCTTGTGAGATGCCAGAGCTCACGGTGTTAGATTGGAAAGAGCATTTCCAAATTATTGAGGGGTATGAAATAAACACAATAGCTATCACACATTGAGCTTCATTTAAGAGGATATTGAACTGTTTAGTTTAACAAAAATTTTTTAATTTTCTCAATGGTTCAATCGATTTTTTTTCAAATATTGAGTCCATTGATACATTTTGAACTAGTTGGTAAGGGATGGTCCATGACCATTAAAAGGGCTAGATGTTGTTAAGTTCCCTGAATCTGATGGGATACATTTGCTGCTCAGGCCCACCTGCCAGCAATTGGCCCATATCCCTCCAAACCCTTCCTATTCATATACCTATCCAGATGCCTTTTAAATGTTGCAATTTTACCAGCCTCCACCACTTCCTCTGGCAGCTCATTCCATACACATACCACCCTCTGCGTGAAAATGTTGCCCCTTAGGTGTCTTTTATATCTTTCCCCTCTCACCCTTAACCTATGCCCTCTAGTTCTGGACTCCCCCACACCAGGGAAAAACCTTGTCTATTTATCCTATCCATACCCCAACCGAAGGGTCAGTTGCCGTGCTGTACACCTCTCTGACTCTGACTCTGTCTCTGACTACAACTCCGCCATTTTCTATCCAGACTGATCTCAAAATTCTGTGACCTTGATCTCAGCTCTGCCCTCTGCAAATGGATCATCAGCTTTCTGACCCACAGACCGCAAACAGGGAGATAGGTAACTGAACCTCCTCTACAATAGCACTCAACACTGGAGGCCCTGAAGGATGCGTCCACAGCCCCCTACTACTCTCTGTATACCCACAACGGTGTCGCCAAATTCTGAACAAATACCATCTACAAATTCACTTTCAATACCACTGCAGTAGGATGGATATCTAACAACAACGAGTCAAAGTACAGAAGGGAGATAGAGGGCTCGGTGACCTGATGAAATGAGAAAAACCTCTCTCTCAACATCGGCAAAACTTAAACAACTGATCATAGAGTCATAGAGATGTACAGCACAGAAACAGACCCTTTCGTCCAACTTGACCATGCCGACCAGATATCCCAACCCAATCTAGTCCCACCTGCCAGCACCCGGCTCATATCCGTCCAAACCCTTCCTTTTCATATACCCTTCCAGATGCCTCTTAAATGTACCAGCCTCCACCACTTCCTCTGACAGCCCATTCCACAGATGCACCACTGTCTGCGTGAAAATGTTGCCCCCTTTATCTCTTTTATATCTTTCCCCTCTCACCCTAAACCTATGCCCTGTAGTTCTGGAATCCTCCACCCCAGGGAAAAGGCTTTGTCTATTTATCCTATCCATGCCCCTCATGATTTTATAAACCTCTATAAGACCACCCCTCAGCCTCCGACACTCCAGAGAAAACAGCCCCAGTCTATTCAACCTCTCCCTACAACTCAAATCCTCCAACCCTGGCAACATCCTTGAAAATCTTTTCTGAACTCTTTCAAGTTTCACAATATCCTTCTAATAGGAAGGAGACCAGAATTGTCCAAAAGTGGCCTAACCAGTGTCCATTGATTTCAGAAAGAAAAGAGGAGCACACGTCCCCATCTACATCAATGGAACTGAGGTTGAGAGCGTCAAGTTCCTCGGAAGGACAATAATAAAGAACCTGTCCTGGACCTCCTACATAGGTGTAATAGGAAAACGTGAAGACTGACAATGTTGGAGATTAGAGTCGAAAAGTGTGACACTGTAAAAGCACAGCACGCCAGGCAGTATCCAAAGACCAGGAGAGTCAATGATTCAGGCATATGCCCTTCATCAGGAATGCAGGGTGGGTAGGGGGCTGAGAGATAAAAAGGAGGGGGGTGGGACTGGGAGGTAGTTATCTAGGAAGGCGATAGGTGGTTGCTGATGGCGGGTGATGATGATAGGTCAGAGTGGAGGATGGAGTGGATAGGTGGGAAGGAAGATGGACAGGTGGGACAGTTGAAAGGGCTGTGCGGAGTTGAAGGGTTAGATCTAGGATGGGGTGGGGGGAGGGGAGATGAAGAAACTGGTGAACATTGATGCTGTGTGGTTGAGAGTCCCAAGGTGGAAGATGAGGCGTTCTTCCTCCAGCATCTGGTGGCTATAATGTGGCAGTGAAGGAGGCCCAGGACTTGCATGTTCTTGGTGGAGTGGGAGGGAGGGTTGGAGTAGTCAGCCACAGGGTGGTGGGTTTGTTTGGTGCAACAGTCAAGAAGGCAAAACAACACTTCTTCTTCTCAGGCAGCTCAGGAAGTTTGGAATATCGTAAGGACTCTCACCAACTTCTCCAGATGCACCATTGAAAGCATACTGTCCGAGTGTGTAATGGCCTGGTGTGCCGACTGCTCTGCCCAGGACCATAAGAAACTACAGAAGGTGATGTGCACAGCCCAGACCATCACAGAAGCCAACCTTCCATCCATGGACACTATTTACACAGCTCACTGCCCAATATCATCAAAGACCCATAGCACTCCAATAATGATATCCTACACCCTCTTCCATCAGGCAGAAGATACCGAAGCCTGAATACACACGCCAGCAGATTCGGGAACAGCTTCTTCCCAGGTATTATTAGACTGATGAATGGACTCTCGGGTCTCAAACAATGCTGATCTTGCTAACATTGATATCGCCTTGTGCACACCCCATACCATGTAACCTGCATGGCTCTGTCTAAATCTTTTTGATCAGTACCCTATTGCTTAATATTATCTACCTGTAATGCTCGTACACAAAGTTTTCACTGCACTTCATTACACTTCTCAATAAATCAATCAATGAAATTAAAGGACATGTCTACAGAGATAATGGATACATTGGTGGCAATCTTTCAGGTATCCTTAAATTCAGGAAATATCTCAAAGGAATGGAAAACTGCTGTTGTAACAGCTTTATTTATAAAAGGAAGGAGACAAACAATAGGTAACTATATGCCTGTTGGTTTTTGATCTGTTATTGGGAAATTGGTGGAGTCTATTATAAAGGATGGAAAAGCAAAGCATTTAAAAATATATTACATGGTCAAGTAGAGTCAGCTTCGCTTCAGGACATTACTGGAATTATTTTGAGGAGATAACATAGGCGATAGATAAAGGGGAACTGGTGGATATAAAATATTTGGATTTCCCAAAGACATTTGATAAGATACTACTCATTAGATTACTTAATAAGAGCCCATGGTGTTGGAGGCGGTATAGATAGGAGATAGGTCAACTGATAAAAGACAGAGTTAGGATAAGAGAGCATTTCAGGATGGCAACCTGTATTTAGGCAGTGCCTCAGGGATCAATGCCAGGGACATAATTATTTATAATATATATTAATGACTTGAATGAGGAATATGAATGTACTATTGCCATGTTTATGAATGACACAAACAAAATGCCTTCATTGCTCAGACCTTTGTGTATAGGAGTTGGGGTGTGGGTTTGAATTATAAGGAGTGGCTGGATAGGTTGGGACTATTTTCCCTGCAGCATAGGAGGTTCAGAGGTGACCTTATAGGAGGTTCAGAGGCTATACCTGATAGAGGTTTATAAAATCATGAGGGGCATAGATAGGTGAATTTTTTCCTGAGGGTGGGGAATTCAAAACTTGGGAGCGTACTTTTCAGGTGAAAGGAGAAAGATTTAAAAGGGAACTGAAGGACAACTTTTTCATACAGATGTTAGTGCATATGTGGAATGAATTGCCAGAGGAAGTGGTGGATGCAGGTACAGTTACAACATTTAGAAATCATTTGGACAGATAGATGAATAGGAAAGGTTTCGAGAGATATGGGCCAAACACAGGCAAATGGGAGATAAGTGAATTGCTTTCAGCGTGGCCTTGCTGTAAGTCTGCAGTAGTGAGTAGTGTGGGTTCTTTCTTGATTATATGTTTTATTGAGACATATCTCTTGATTAAACTTCAAAATGTAAGCCATAACATAGAACATGGAACATAGAACATAGAACATAGAACAATACAGCACAGAACAGGCCCTTCGGCCCACGATGTTGTGCCGAACAGCTATCCTAGATTAAGCACCCATCCATGTACCTATCCAATTGCCGCTTAAAGGTCGTCAATGATTCTGACTCTACCACTCCCATGGGCAGCGCATTCCATGCCCCCACCACTCTCTGGGTATCGAACCCACCCCTGACATCTCCCCTATACCTTCCACCCTTCACCTTAAATTTATGTCCCCTTGTAATACCTCTGTTGTACCCAGGGAAAAAGTTTCTGACTGTCTATTCTATCTATTCCTCTGATCATCTTATAAACCTCTATCAAGTCACCCCTCATCCTTCGCCGTTCCAACGAGAAAAGGCCGAGAACTCTCAACCTGTCCTCGTATGACCTATTCTCCATTCCAGGCAACATCCTGGTAAATCTTCTCTGCACCCTCTCCAAAGCTTCCACATCTTTCCTAAAGTGAGGCGACCAGAACTGCACACAGTACTCCAAATGTGGCCTAACCAAAGTCCTGTACAGCTGCAACATCACTTCACGACTCTTGAATTCAATCCCTCTGCTAATGAACGCTAATACACCATAGGCCTTCTTACAAGCTCTATCCACCTGAGTGGCAACTTTCAAAGATCTATGTACATAGACCCCAAGATCCCTCTGTTCCTCCACCTGACTAAGAACCCTACCGTTAACCCTGTATTCTGCATTCTTATTTGTTCTTCCAAAATGGACAACCTCACACTTGGCAGGGTTGAACTCCATCTGCCACTCCTTAGCCCAGCTCTGCATCATATCTAAGTCCCTTTGCAGCCGACAACAGCCCTCCTCACTGTCCACAACTCCACCAATCTTTGTATCATCTGCAAATTTACTGACCCACCCTTCGACTCCCTCATCCAAGTCATTAATAAAAATTACAAACAGCAGAGGACCCAGAACTGATCCCTGCGGAACTCCACTTGTAACTGGGCTCCAGGCTGAATATTTACCATCTACCACCACTCTCTGACTTCGACCGGTTAGCCAGTTTTCTATCCAATTGGCCAAGTTTCCCTCTCTCCCATGCCTCCTGACTTTCCGCATAAGCCTACCATGGGGAACCTTATCAAATGCCTTACTAAAATCCATGTACACTACATCCACTGCTCTACCCTCATCCACGTGCTTGGATAATTTAAAACATAATTTAAAACATAAGTATTAAGTTAGCCTGCACCAGTGTTTTGTAGAGGAATACGACAGTGCTATTTTCTGGGTCTGCAGATTGGTAGAATCAAAAATGGTCTTCAGTAGAGTGATATGCTCTTCTTGTCAGACGTGGGAGTTTAGGGAGAGTTTAAAGGTTACTGAGGACAATATTAGCATTAAAAGCCATTGGTTCCAAATACTATCAGATCAAATGGATTGATTAGAGCAACAGTTAGAGGCAATAAGAAATTTACAAGAACAAGCGGGTGTGATGGATGGCAGTTATAGGAAGGAAGAAAAGTCACGGATATAGTCATATATAGACGGGTTAACTCCAGAAAGGCAAGACAGGTCGGCAGTTAGTGCAGGAGTTTTCTGTGGCTATCCCCATTTCCAACAAGTATGTTGTTTTGGATTCTCAGAGGAATGTAGCACAAATAGCCAAGTTTCTGGTATCAAGACTGGCTCTAATGCAATGAAGGGTATGTCAGGTTTCAAAAGATCAATTATGTTAGGGGATTCTCTAGTCTGAGGCACAGACAGATGTTTCTGCAGCTATCAGCGAAAAAGCAGAATGGGGTGTTGCCTCCCTGTGCCAGGATCAAGGATGTCTTACAGAGAGTGCAGAATGTTCTCAAGAGGAGAGGGGCCAGCAAGTGGTCATTGCACACATTGGAACCAACAACATAGGAAGGGAAAAGGGTGAGATTCTGAAGGGAGAATATAGAGAGTTAGGTAGAAATTTAAAAAGGAGGTCCTCGAGAGTAGTAATATCTGGATTACTCCCAGTGCTATGAGCTAGTGAGGGCAGGAATAGGAGGAGAGAGCAGATGAATGCATGGCTGAGGAGCTGGTGTATGGGAGAAGGATTCACATTTTTGGATCATTGGAAGCTCTTCTGGGGTAGAAGTGACCTGTACAAGAAGGACAGATTGCACCTGAATTGAAAGGGGATAATATACTGTCAGGGAGATTTGCTAGAGCTGCTTGGGAGGATTTAAACTAGTGAGGTGGGGTGGAGGAGTGGGGGGAACCCAGGGAGATAGTGAGAAAAGAGATCAATCTGAAACTGGTACGGTTGGGAAAAGATGCAAGTCAGTCAAAACAGTCAGGGCAGGCAGGGACAAAGCAGAGAACAAGGTAGGACTGATAAATTAAACTGCATTTATTTCAAAGGAAGGGGCCTAACAGGGAAGGCAGATGAACTCAGGGCATGGTTAGGAACATGGGACTGGGATATCATAGCAATTACAGAAACATGGCTCAGGGATGGGCAGGACTGGCAGCTTAATGTTCCAGGATACAAATGCTACAGGAAGGATAGAAAGTGAGGCAAGAGAGGAGGGGGTGTGGCATTTTTGATAAGGGATAGTGTTATAACGAACAAAGAAAATTACAGCACAGAAGCAGACCCTTCGGCCCTCCAAGCCTCCGTCAATCCAGATCCTCTATCTAAACCTGCTGTCTATTTTCAAAAGATCTGTATCCTTTCACATTCATGGATCTGTCTCGATACATCTTAAATGACAATATCATTCCCGCCTCTACCACCTCCACTGGCAACGAGTTTCAGGCACCCACCATCCTCTGCGTATCTCCCCTAAACCTTTCCCCCTCAGTAATTGATTTCCCCACTCTTGGAAAAAGCTCCTTGCTATCCACCCTGCGTATACCTCTCATGATTTTGTAAACCACAATCAGGTGCCCCCTCAACCTCTGTCTTTCTAATGAAAATAATATTAATCTACTCAACCTCCCTTCATAGCTAGCAACATCCTAGTGAACCTCCTCTGCACCCCCTCCAAAGCATCCGTATCCTTTTAGTAATGTGGCAACAAGAGCTGTACACAGTATTCCAAATGTGGTTGAACCAAAGTCCTATACAACTGTAACATGACCTGCTAACTCTTGTACTCAATACCCCGTCCAATAAAGGAAAGCATGCTGTATGCCACCTTCTGAGAACAATGGACCTGAACACCCAGATTTCTCTGAATATCAATTTTCCCCAGGTCTTTTCCATTCATCATATAGTTCGCTCTTGAATTGGATCTTCCAAAATGCATCATCGAAAGAAGGGGATCTAAGATGGCGGCGATCTGAGAGGATTGCACTGCAGAGCTTTGTATCGCAGCACAAGGAGGACGATCCTTTAACCCACCCAACCCAGGCCATCGTGCTATCTTGGGACTCCAGAAAGTCCCAAGAAACCTCTAAAAATTGACTTACCTGTGTTTCCAGCCATCCAGAGATGCCAAAAAAGGGAGGAGGAGCATCCAAGGCCGAGTCTGTAGTTCAGCCTGCAGCAGCCTCAGAGCCGATTACTCTCCAGGCCCTGGTAAACCAGTTCTTGAAGACTCGCAAGAGGCTGGGGAATCAGCTTGAAGAGAAGCTGGCTCCAAACTCTCTCATGAGCAGAACCTGGAGAAGAGGATGGATGAGGTGGAGCACAGGGTCACAGTAGTGGAAGCTGATGCCAGTTCATCCAAGGATAGGACCCAAGCCCTGGAAACACAGGTCCATAATTTGCATGACCAAGTGGATGATCTTGAGAACAGGGGCAGTAGAAAAAACATTCAGATCATCGCTCTGCCTGAGGGTAAGAAAGGTGAGTGGCCTACGAGATTTGTTGAGGATTGCCTCCGAAATTCCTTGACTTGGAGGTTGGCATGAGAGGATTGAAGATAGAGAGGACTCACCAAGTCGCAGCATGGAGATCGGGTCTGGGTCAACGTCCTCATTCTCTCCTGGTGCAGTTCCATCATTACCAGGATAAGGAGAGAGTCATGGGGGCTTCCAGAGTCCAGGGAAAAGATCCGAAGGCCCTAATTTACGAGGGTTCTAAGATCATGTTTTCTCAGGACTTCTCATTGGCAGTGATCCAGAAATGAAAATCTTATGACGGTGTCAAGAGAAGACTGAGGGAGCTTGGGATTCAGTATCCCTGAGGTATCCGGTGGTACATCAGATCACCTTAGATGATCCGCACATCTCTATGACACGTCGCAGAAGGCAAGAGACTTTGTGGACAAACTAACCTAATTTGAACAATTGTAGTATGTATGAATAGTGTTGTTTGGGTACGTGTTTGTCATTCTGCAAAAGAAACGGAGGAAATCCGGTTGGAGCTTTATTTTTCTTTTTTTTCCTCTATTGTTAATAATTTGGTTTAAACTATGTCTGGCGGTGGTTGAGATGTACATTTTCAATTTCTAAGTTAGGATATACCAAAGGATGTTTAGGGTATTTATTCCCCCTTTTTTTTAAGAAAATGTTTTTTTGTTCATATTGGTAGTCTATGGGGTGTTTATTCTTTTTCACTTATGTTTGCAGTGCAGCTCTAGCTGGGAGAAGTGAAAGTGGTTGGGATGGTTAGATGCGTACTTATGGACAGTTTGGGATGGGTAGTTGCCCCCTTGAGGCAAGAGGTGAGTTCCCCTACTCAGCACTGTTGATGCTTCATTTGTTGGTTTGCTTTTTGGTTTTTGTTGTTTCTTATTCTCAATAGTTTTGTAGGTTTGTTAAATGTAGTGGTTTTAGTTTATATCGTTTTTGTATTTGGTGGATCATGTGACACTAAGGCTCAGCAGTTTGTGGTCTGGGTTCCTCCGCTCTGGAATTTAAATGTTGGTGCAGAAGATTAAGGCTAATGATTTGATTAAATAGTGTACCTGGAATATTAAGGGAAGTCACTCACCAATTAGGAGGAAGAAGGTACTCTTGAGTCCTAGAAAGGCGAAGGTGGATATTGCTTTGTTACAGGAGACACACTTGGATGACATTTGAAATTACAGCAGAATGGCTTTGACCAAGTTTATTTTTCATCATTTAATACCAGAAGTAGGGGAGTGGCTATATCCATTAGGAAAAATCTCCCATTTAAATTGTTGGAGTGTGTTAAAGACACACACGAGAGTTTTGTAATTCTTAAAGCCTTGATAAATGGGGAAGAATATGGTGTTTTAAATGTTTATTGCCCTCCAGCTCATCCCCTTAAAGTTTTGGTAGATTTTTCACTAAATTGATAAGTCTTGAGTCCTGGCACATCATTACAGGGGGAGATTTTAACTGTCTCATGGTCCCCATAGTAGACAGATTGCCCAAAGGTCCCTCGATACCCTCTGTACAAACTAAACTCTTAGTGGGTCTGTGTGGGGAGTTAGGATTGGTGGACACCTGGTGGCGTCTCCACCCTTTAGGTAGGGATTTTATGTTTCTCTCCAATCCGCAAAGATTGTTTTTTTTTCTGACCCCTGCAGTAACCCTGGATCTGGTGGCATCTTGTATGATTAGTCATATTACCATCTCTGATCATGCTCCAGTGTACCTTATGGTTAAGATTAAAGACGTTACAGTGGGGTTGAGTTACTAGCGAATGGATCCCTTTATCCCCATGGATAATAAGATTGTGGAGTATTTCTCTAGGGAAGTTTGGGTGTTTCTAGACATCAACATAGGTTCTGTTGATAGCTCATCCATTCTCTGGGAAACTGCCAAACGCTTATGCTAGGGGGTTAGTTATTTCATATTCCATCAGTATGAAGAGGCAGAAGGGTGAGCAGCAATGTCTCCTTGAAGCATGGTTGAACGCAGCCGAGAAGGCCTACTTTGACAGACCCTCGTTGGTCAAATTACAGAAGATTACAGCGCTGGGGTCTGCACTAAATTCCATGCTCACGCAGATGGCAAAGTAGGAGCTGGCGTTTGCAAAGCAAAGGTCATACAAGCATGGAGACAAGCCAGGCAAATACTGGCTTGTATTTGGAGTACAATAGGAGTGCCCCATAAGCCATTACAGTGTTTAGGGAAGGGTCTGGGAACCTAACATGTGATTCTAAAAAGACTAATGTGGCATTCCAGAGATTTTATTCCACGTTATATCAATCTGAGAATTGTGAGGAGGGGCAGGGCCAAAATGGAGTCCTTTTTCAGAGATCTGAAGCTCCCGGGTGTGACTCCCAAACAACAGTCCTTTCTCAATGTCCCGTTATCAGAGCAAGAAGTGCAGGAAACTGTGAAGTAGCTTCAGAGTGGAAAGGCGCCCGGTCCTGATGGACTTCCCAGTGAATTCTATAAGGGATTTATAAGTATACTGTCAGGCCCAATGCTCTATATGTTTAATGAGTCATACAGTCACGATTGTCTCCCGCTGTCTCTGAGAGAGGTCAATATTTCACTTATCCTTAAAAAAAGGGAAGGATCCGGAAGACTGTGCTTCATACAGGCCCAACTCAATCTTAAATGTGGACTTTAAAATCCTCTCTAATGCTCCTGCGTTAAGGCTGGAGATTGTGTTACCCTCTATTATTAAAGAGGATCAGACGGGCTTTATAAAGGGTCACAGATCATCCAATAACGTTAGGAGGCTGCTTAATGTAATTCAATACAGGATTGGTGATTTCTCTAGATGCAGAGAAGGCATTT
The DNA here is from genome assembly GCF_020745735.1 of Hemiscyllium ocellatum. Lineage (NCBI taxonomy): Eukaryota > Metazoa > Chordata > Chondrichthyes > Orectolobiformes > Hemiscylliidae > Hemiscyllium > Hemiscyllium ocellatum. The sequence goes on along the minus strand of NC_083413.1, from coordinate 81,615,782 downwards.
GAGTTGAGTGGCTGTACTTTTTCTATACTCTGGAGCAGTTTGGTTTGGGCGCTGTCTTCATAAGATAGGTAAAGGTTCTCTATGGTGTACCTCTCGCGGTGGTCATTACCAATAGAGTATGATCAAGCAATTTTAATATTTTTCGGGGCAGCCGGCAGGACTGTTCCCTTTCACCATTGTGTTTTACACTGGTGCCTGAAATGGCAGAGGCCATTCGTGAGGATCCTAATATATCAGCTCCAGAAGTGGGGTCAAAATTACATAAGATCTCGTTGTATGCAGACAATATCCTAATTTTTTTTGTCAAATCCAGCAGTTTTAGTGCCTCACCTGATCCAATGCATCTGCGCATTTGGTGCTTTTTCGGGGTACAATATTAATTTTACTAAATCAGAGGCTATGCCTATGGGCGGTCTTGCGCAGAGTAAGCTCTTGAGGGCGAATATAGATTCCCATTTGGGTGGTCTGTTTGTGTATCTGGGCAGATTCATGACTCCAGTTCTAGAGTGGCTGTTCAAAGCCAATTTTAGTCAATTATTTGGAAAAATTAAACAAGATCTTCAAAGATGGGAGGCACCTCCAGTCTCGTGGTTGGATCGGATAGCGCTTCCTAAGATATATATTCTTCCCCGTTTGCTGTACCCTATACAGATGCTCCCCCTGATTTTTAATAAGCAAACACTCCAGAGGCTGAATGTCTGGTTCAGCTCCTTTACTTGGCATTGCAAGCGATCCCTCATTAAATTAGCCAAACTGCAGTTGCCTCACAGATTGGGGGGAGTGGACTTTCTAGACATTAAAAATTACCAATTAAGCTCGCTTTTGTCCTACACAAGACTGGTTTTGGGGAGATCCTCTTTCAATATGGCTAGATATCAAAGCCTCCCATGCAGGGTGCTCCCTTACTAGACAAAATGAGGATAGTTAGGGAATATTGCCATAACCCAATCGTTATCAATACTGTTAAAGCATGGAGGGCAATTCAGCAGAGGGATGGCAATATTTGAGTAAAAAATGAGGTCTGCAGATGCTGGAGATCACAGCTGCAAATGTGTTGCTGGTCAAAGCACAGCAGGCCAGGCAGCATCTCAGGAATAGAGAATTCGACGTTTCGAGCATAAGCCCTTCATCAGGAATAAGAGAGAGAGTAGCCAAGCAGGCTGAGATAAAAGGTAGGGAGGAGGGACTAGGGGGAGGGGCGATGGAGGTGGGATAGGTGGAAGGAGGTCAAGGTGAGGGTGATAGGCCGGAGTGGGGTGGGGGCGGAGAGGTCAGGAAGAGGATTGCAGGTTAGGAGGGCGGTGCTGAGTTGAGGGAACCGACTGAGACAAGGTGGGGGGAGGGGAAATGAGGAAGCTGGAGAAATCTGAATTCATACCTTGTGGTTGGAGGGTTCCCAGGCGGAATTCTATCTGCCATTTCTCTGCCCATCTCTCCAATCTGTCTATATTCTGTTGTATTCTCTGACAGTCCCCATCACTATCTGCTACTCCACCAATCTTGGTGCCATCTGCAAACTTGTTATTCAGGCAACTGATGCCTTCCTCCAAATCATTTCTATATATATCACCAACAACAGTGGTCCCAGCGTGGCTCCCTGTGGAACATCATTGGTCACAGGTCTCCACTTTGAGGAACACCCTTCCATACTACCTTCTGTCTCTGCTGCCCAGCCAGTTGTCTATCCATCTAGCTAGAACACCCTGGACCTCATGCAACTTCACCTTCTCCATCAGCCTACGATGGGTAACCTTATCAGATGCCTTATATGTATATGACATCTACAACCCTTCCCCCATCAATCAACTTTGTCACCTCCTCAAAGAATTCTATTAGGTGTGTAAAACATGACCTTCCCCACACAAAACTATGCTGCACATTACTGATAAGCCCATTTTCTTCCAAATGGGAATAGATCCTATCCCTCGGTATCTTCTCCAGCAGCTTCCCTACCACTGACGTTAGGCTCATCGGTCTATAATTACCTGGAGTATCCCTGCTACCCTTCTTAAACGTTAGCAATTCTCCAGTCCTCCAGGACCTCACCTGTGTCCAAAGATGCTGCAAAGAGAGCTGTTAAGGCCCCAGTTATTTCCTCTCTCACTTCCCTTGGTAACCTGGGGTATATCCCATCCAGACTTGGGGACTTGTCCACCTTAATGTCTTTTAGAATACCCAAAACTTCCTCCCTCCTCATGCTGACTTGACCTAGAGTACTCAAAGATCTATCCCTAACCGAAACATGCGCAATGTCCCTCTCCTCGGTGAATACCAATGCAAAGTACTCATTAAGAATCTCACCCATTTTATCTGGTTCCATGCATATCTTTCCTCCCTTGTCCTTGAGTGGGTCAACCCTTTCTCTAGTTAGCCTCTTGCTCCTTATATATGAAAAACAGGCTTTGGGATTTTCTTTAACCCTGTTTGCTAAAGATATCTCATGACCCCTTTCAGCCCTCTTAATTCCTCATTTCGGAATGGTTTACATTTTCAATATTCTTCCAAAGCTTTGTCTGTCTTCAGTAGCCTCAACCTTATGTATGCATCCTTTTTCCTCTTGGCTAATCTCATAATTTCACCTGTCATCCATGGTTCCCTAACCTTGCCATTTCAATCCCTCATTTTCACAGGGACATGCCTGTCCTGCACTCTAATCAACCTCTCTTTTTAAAAGCCTCCCACATATCAAATGTGGATTTACCCTCAAACATCTGCTCCCAGTCTACATTCCCCAGCTCCTGCCGAATTTTGGTATGGTTGGCCTTCCCCCAATTTAGCACTCTTCCTTTAGGACCACTCCAAGTGCATTCTAAAACTAATGGAATTATGATCACTATTTCCAAAGTAATCCCCGAATGAAACGTCAACCACCTGGCTGGGCTCATATCCCAAAACCAGATCCAGTATGGCCCCTTCCCAAGTTGAACTATTTACATACTGCTCTAGAAAACCCTCCTGAATGCTCCTTACAAATTCTGCTCCATCTAGATCTCTAACACTAAGTAAATCCCAGTCAATGTTGAGAAAATTAAAATCTCCTATCACCACCACTCTGTTGCTCTGACATCCTTCCATGATCTCTCTACATATTTGTACCTCTATCTCACGCTTGCTGTTGGGAGGCCTGTAGTACAGCCCCAACATTGTTACCTCACCCTTCCAATTTCTGAGCTCTGCCCATATTGCCGCACTGCTCGAGTCTTCCATAGTGCCCTCCTTCAGCACAGCTGTGATATCCTCCCTGTCCAGTAATTCAACTCCTCCACCCCTTTTACCTCCCTCTCTATCCTGGCTGAAGCACTGATATCCTGGGATGTTTAGCTGCCTGAGGATTACAGCTGAACTGAGGGAGGATATTCCCCGAAGTACATCCAGAGAAGTTATTTGGATGGAACCAAGAAATAAAAAAGGATGATCACCTTATTGGGATTGTATTATAGACCCCCTAATAGTCAGCAGGAAATTGAGAAACAAATTTGTAAGGAGATCTCAATTATCTGTAAGAATAATAGGGTGGTTATGGTCAGGGATTTTAACCTTCCAAGCATAGACTGGGTATGCTATAGTGTTAAGGGTTGAGATGGAGAGAAATTTGTTAAGTGTGTTCTTGGGAAATAAGGCAGGGCAGGTGACTGAGGTGTCAGTGGGGGAACACTTTGGGGCCAGCGACCATAATTCCATAGGTTTTAAAATAAGGATGGAAAAGGATAGACCAGATATAAAAGTTGAAGTTCTAAATTGGAGAAAGGCCAATTTTGACGTATTAGGCATGAACTTTCAAAAGCTGATTGGGGATAGATGTTTGCAGGTAAAGGGACGACTGGAAATTGGGAAGCCTTCAGAAATGAGATAACAAGAATCCAGAGAAAGTATATTCCTGTCAGGGTGAAAGGAAAGGCTGGTAGGTATAGGGAATGCTGGATGACTAAAGAAATTGAGGGTTTGATTAAGAAAAAGAAGGAAGCATATGTTAGGTTAGATCAAGTGAATCCTTAGAAGAGTATCAAGGCGCCTTTAGCCTGTGTGTCAATCGAAGGGAGGTTTGGAACTTCATTGCTGGACGCATTCACACGAAGTGAAGATGGGCAAGGAAAAGACACACATAAATATTGTTGTCATTGGACATGTGGATTCTGGGAAATCAACAACCACCGGCCATCTCATCTACAAATGTGGTGGAATTGATAAAAGAACCATTGAGAAATTTGAAAAGGAAGCTGCTGAGATGGGCAAAGGGTCATTCAAATATGCCTGGGTGTTGGATAAGCTGAAGGCTGAACGTGAACATGGTATTACCATTGACATTGCTCTCTGGAAGTTTGAAACATCCAAGTACTACATTACCATCATTGATGCCCCAGGACACAGGGACTTCATCAAGAATATGATTACTGGAACATCACAGGCTGACTGTGCTGTGTTGATTGTTGCTGCTGGTGTGGGTGAGTTTGAAGCTGGTATATCAAAGAATGGACAAACAAGAGAGCATGCTCTGCTTGCCTACACACTTGGTGTCAAGCAACTCATTATTGGTGTCAACAAGATGGACTCCACTGAACCACCATACAGCGAGGCAAGATTTAAGGAAATTGTAAAAGAAGTTAGCACGTATATCAAGAAGATCGGCTACAATCCAGACTCTGTTCCTTTTGTTCCCATCTCTGGTTGGCATGGTGACAACATGTTGGACAACAGTCCGAAGATGCCCTGGTACAAGGGTTGGAAATGTGATGAAAAGAGTAAGGAACCTAAAACAGGCTCTACCCTTTTGGACGCCCTTGATTCCATTCGACCTCCAGAACGCCCCTTATCTAAACCTCTACGTCTCCCCTTGCAGGACGTCTACAAGATTGGTGGTATTGGCACAGTACCAGTTGGTCGCGTTGAGACAGGTATTCTGAAACCTGGTATGGTGGTGCACTTTGCTCCTGCTAGCATTATCACTGAAGTGAAGTCTGTGGAAATGCATCATGAAGCTCTTTCAGAAGCTGCTCCTGGTGACAATGTTGGTTTCAACGTTAAGAACGTTTCTGTGAAGGATATTCGCCGTGGTAATGTTGCTGGTGACAGCAAAAATGATCCTCCACAGGAAGCAGCTTCCTTTATTGCACAGGTTATTATCCTGAACCACCCTGGCCAAATTTCTGCTGGTTATAGCCCAGTTCTTGATTGTCACACTGCCCATGTTGCCTGCAAGTTTAGTGAGCTGAAAGAGAAAATCGATCGTCGTTCTGGCAAGAAGTTGGAAGATAGCCCCAAATTTGTGAAATCTGGAGATGCAGCCATTGTGGATATGATTCCATCCAAGCCAATGTGTGTGGAAAGCTTTAGTGCATATCCACCTCTTGGTCGTTTTGCTGTCCGTGACATGAGACAGACTGTGGCTGTAGGTGTGATAAAGTCTGTTGTTAAGAAAGAAACAGCTGTGAAAGCTACCAAGGCTGCAACTAAATGTTTAAAGAAGTGAATATCACTATCAATCACTCTAGTTCAGCAAGCCCTGTCAAGACTGATGCCACCAAAATGTTTGTTCGTTACCAGCCAAATATGTGTATTGATGAGAGACTGGATATTGATTAAGATGCATCGCAAAAAATTCAGAAGGAAAGGAGGAATGAAGGAATCAGTGTCATTGCAAATGCCCTTTTCCTTTTCATTTGAGTGATTAATAACTATTATGGTTGTGTAACAATTAAAACTAATGAACATCCAAAAAAAAAGAGTATCAAGGCAGTAAGACTATACTTATGATGGAAATCAGGAGGCCAAAAAGGGGACATGAGATATCTTTGGCAAATGGAGTTAGGGAGAATCCAAAGGTATTTTACAAATACATTAAGGACAAAAGGGTAACTAGGGAGAGAATAGGGCCCCTCAAAGATCAGCAAGGTGGCCTTTGTGTGGAGGGCAGGACATGGGGGAGATACTAAACAAGGATTTTGCATCAGTGTTTACTGTGGAAAAGGACATGGAAAATATAGAATGTAGGGAAATAATTGGTGACATCTTGAAAAATGTCCATATTACAGAGGAGGATGTGCTGGAAGTCTTGAAACACATAAAAGTGGATAAATCCCCATGACCTGATCAAGTGTACCCTAGAACTCTGTGGGAAGCTAGGCAAGTGATTGTTGGGCCACTTGCTGAGATATTTGTATCATTGATAGTCGCAGGCGAGATGCCAAAAGACTGGAGGTTGGCTAATGTGGTGCCGCTATTTAAGAAAGGTGGCAAGGACAAGCCAGGGAACTATAGACCAGTGAGCCTAATGTCGGTGGTGGGCAAGTTGTTGGAGGGAATCCTGAGGGACAGGATGTACATGTATTTGGAAAGGCAAGGACTGATTAGGGATAGTCAACATGGTTTTGTGCGTGGGAAATCATCTCTCACAATTGAGTTTTTTGAAGAAGTAGCAAAGAGGGTTGATGAGGGCAGAGTGGTAGGTGTGATCTATGTGGATTTCAGTAAGGCGTTCAACAAGATTCCCCATGGGAGACTGGTTAGCAAGGTTAGATCACACAGAATATAGGGAGGACTAGCCATTTGGAAACAGAACTGGCTCAAAGGTAGAAGACAGAGGGTGGTGGTGGAGGGTTACTTTTCAGACTGGAGGCCTGTGACCAGTGGAGTGCCACAAGGATCGGTGCTGAATCCACTACTTTTCAACATTTATAAAAATGATTTGGCTGGGAGCATAACAGATATAGTTAGTAAGTTTGCAAATAACACCAAAATTGGAGGTGTCGTGGACAGCGAAAAGGTTACCTCAGATTACAACTGGATCTTGATCAGATGGGCCAATGAGTTGAGTGGCCGATGGAGTTTAATTCAGATAAATGTGAGGTGCTGCATTTTGGGAAATCAAATCTTAGCAGGACTTATACATTTAATGGTAAGGTCCGAGGGAGTGTTGCTGAACAAAGAGACTTTGGAATGCAGGTTTATAGCTCCTTGAAAGTAGAGTAGCAGGTTAATAGAATAGTGAAGAAGGTGTGGAGTCTAATACAATTGTAACATTTAAAAGGCATCCGGATGGGTGTATGAATAGGAAGAGTTTGGAGGGATATGGGCCAGGTGCTGGCAGGTGGGACTAGATTGAGTTGGGATATCTGGTCGGCATGGACGAGTTGAACTGAAGGGTGTGTTTCTGTGCTGTACATCTCTATGACTGGTTCAGCTTGGGAAACTTGGTTGGCTTGGATGAGTTGGACCGATGAGTCTGTTTCCATGCTGTATGAATCTATAAGTCTATGATTGTATGAGAAGAGGTTGAGAAGGTTGGGCCCGTTCTCAATGGAGTTTAGAAGAATGAGAGATGAACTTATTGAAATATATAAGATTTTTAAGGGACTTTACAAAGTAGATATGGAGAGGTTAGTTCCCATGTGTAGGACCAGAGGGTATAATGTCAAAATAAGGTGTTGCCCATTAAGACAGAAATGAAGAAGAATGTCTAGTCTCAGAAAGTAGTGAGTCTGTGGAATTCATTATCTCAGAGGGCTGTTGAGGCTGGGTCATTAAGTGTATTCAAGACTGAGGTAGACAGATCTTTAATCAGTAAGTGAATTGAGGGTTATGGGAAAATGGCAGGAAATTGGAGTTGAGGATTAGCAGATCAGCCATGATCTCATTGAATGGCAGGGAAAACTCAATGGACTGAATGGACTACTTCTGACCCTCCATCTTATGATCTAAAAGAAGCCATTCATGGGGACCCTCTGGCCACCACTAGATAGATAAGAATTGAACCAGGTGAGAGCAGCCCCACTCAGTGAAGTTGCTTTGTGTTATGTGATTTGTGACCTGGGGTTACTGTATCTAAACAATACATGGTCTTAAAGCTAGGGGATAATCTCTTATATATGGCAGTCTCACTCTGGATTGTCCACATTGAGCTTCATTTCGGATGATATTGAACTGTTTGGTGAAACAAACAGTCCAATGTAAATTTTTAATCAAATTTTGAGAATTTTGTTAGTCCATTGATAGATTTTTGAAGCTAACTAGGAAGGATTGTTCATGAATTATTGGAAGGTAATGGTTATTTGGCAGGACAGAACCTGAGTATTTACGAAAAGTAAACTTGCTCTCAAAGCTTTTGTCTTGCACTCATCAGGACATAATTGCAACAATATTAAATCACAAAGGGAGCAACATCAGAAGAGGGCAGAGAATGGTTGACAAGTGACCTCTAATAGTTGCCATGGAGAATTTTCTAGGAAGCAGTTAACCCCCTGCAAGCTTTTGTTTAAATTCAAAGTTGGGTCAACTCTGATTGGTCAAGGCTTTCAAAGGGAACACCGAATGACTGTCAGTGACCTTTAGTGTTTTTCACAAAAGTGCAACCTGAGGACATATTCTTTCTGCTTGGAAAGGACAGGGTCCTGTCTGTGAATGTATGTAACTTACCAGCAGACACAGGTTAGCCATACTGTGAACCAACTGATAATCTTCAATTGGTTATAGAGTCATACGGCACGGAAACAGGTCCTTCGGTTCAACCATGCCAAATATAATCCCAAACTAGACTAGTCCCACCTGCCCTAACCTTTCCTATTATGCATCTTTTAATCACTGTAATTGTACCCACATCCACCAGTTCCTCAAGAAGTTCATTCCTCTGTGTAAAAAAGTTTGTCTCTTATGTCTTTTTTAAATCTCTGTCCTCTCACCTTAAAAATGTATCCCCTAGTCTTGAAATTCTCCAATTTAGGGAAAAGACAACTACCATCAACTCTAACTATACCTCTCATAATTTTATAAACTTTTATCAGACAACCTGGGCGGCACAGTGGTTAGCACTGCTGCCTCACAGCACCTGAAGACCCGGGTTCAATTCCCGACTCAGGCGACTGACTGTGTGGAGTTTGCACGTTCTCCCCGTGTCTGCGTGGGTTTCCTCCGGGTGCTCCGGTTTCCTCCCACAGTCCAAAGATGTGCGGGTCAGGTGAATTGGCCATGCTAAATTGCCCGTAGTGTTAGGTAAGGGGTAATGTAGGGGTATGGGTGGGTTTCACTTCGGCGGGTCGGTGTGGACTTGTTGGGCCGAAGGGCCTGTTTCCACACTGTAAGTCTAATCTCAGCCTCCTAGGTTCCAGTCTGTTTTAGTTTTTCTGTTATAACTCAAAAACCTTCCATGCCCAGCAACATCCTTATAGATCTCTTCTGAACCCTCTCCAGTTTGATAATATCCTTCTGATAACTGGGTGACCAGAGCTGGTCACAATATTCCAGAAGAGACCTCACCAATCTTCTGTACAATCTCAACATAATGTCTCAACTCCTATACTCAAAGAACTGGGCAATGAAGGCAAGTGTTGTTGGAATAATTCTCAGCGCAATTGGAATTACCCATTATTTCATTTATTTATTTGTTATCAGTTACTTATTTAGCTTAGTATTATCATGAAGTGTTTGCAACTGTCAGCACTTATGTTCTCGCAAGAAATGGTCTGGGTTTGACAGAGTGGACAGGTCAGAGGGCTCAGGGAGATAGGTTATCCTTAGAGAAATAAAGCTGGAGGTTATCTTTCTATTCCAGGAGGCATCTGGAATGGTGAACAGCTCTGACAGAGCAGGACCTAACAAGGCCATCTATCTCATCCCTGATGGAGCCAATCCAACTTTACCATCAGATAGTCCCTGACTCCCTAGCTACATGGTGAAAGGACAGTATCTAATGCATTGAAAACAATCAGTCCCTCAACAACAAAACATAAAATCACTGTATTCCAGCTGGATAATGGGGCTGCTTTCTATATACAGACAGAGAAAGAGAGAGACTGGTGGTAGCTTAATCTGAGGGTCACGAGACCTCAGGTGTGGGGATCAGGTTGGGAAGTAGAGTCCTTCAGCTGATGTGGGAATTCAACCCACGCTGTTGACATTATTCTGCATAGCAAACCAACTGTCTAGCCAATTGAGCTAACTAGCACCCCTCAGTGTCTCAGTGGTTAGCACTGCTGCCTCACAGATTTGCGTCCAGCTGCAGGCTGCTGCCTATATAGAGTTTGCACATTCTCCCTGTGTCTGGGTCCCCTCCAGGTGCTCCTGTGTCCTCCCACGGCACAAATATATGCAGTTGGGTGAATTAGCCATGGGAAATTGCCGCACCACTAGCTACATGGGTTAGCCATGGGAAACGTGGGCTTATGATAATAAGGGGATGGGTCTGGGTGCGATGCTCTTTGGAGAGTCGGTGTGAACTCAATGGGCCAAATGGCCTTGATCTGCACTGTAGGGATTCTCTGAACATGAGCTCTTAGAAACCAGTCTCTATCATAAGAACTGGTGCACAGTCTAGGAGGAGGCGGGTTGCATCTCTGTCTGGTATCTGAGTCAAAAGCCAGTCCCAAATGAACAGGGTAAAGCTTCTACCATCTACTGACTCCTGGGGTCCCATATAATATTAGGGGTCAAGGGTCAAACCAAGCATGGGACTCCAGTAAGATGCCGTGTACGTCCTATACTTCCACACTGAGGCAGTAAGTCATGTTATTCTGAGGTCTGGGATGAAGGGATGTGAGTCAGACTCTGCTTCTGTCCACACTGCTTAATGTGACACTGGGGTGAGGGGCTTACTCATCATTACACAGCATTCTGTTCAAATGCAGAGGCTTTAAATCAGTGCAATGTGAGCAAAGTATCAGAGTTAAAACCAGAAATCTGTCCTGTTTATCACCACCTTCTCAGGCAAAACAGAAATCACACAGCATTTACATAAAAAAGTTTCAAAGTTTAATGCATATTGGGTTCTATTTTCCTTCTCCAACAATACTTCGGGCCCACACACCTGGGCACCTACCTATTCTGTACATGTAGCTTAATAATTACACCATAAATATTATGGAAGGTTTTTTTTTGTGCAAGTTCAAGAAACAATTTCATCAGTGGTAAAACGCAGTGTTCACAGTCAGCTCCTACCCCTTTTGTGGTCAGGAAGTCTGGCCAATGGGTGTGACATAGGACCCCGTGCCCTTATACCCACCCTTTCCAATTTTTTTTAGTGCCTCCATTTGTGCCCAGTATTCACACACCATGGCGTGACCATTGTCAAATCTGCAGGAGGTGCCCATTCTGGCATGGCTGCACCTGGGGAGGCAGTAGGCACCTCTCCCCACGTTAGCCGCATGCCCGTAGTTTCACAGCGCGTTCCCAGTGTCCGCAATGGGCTCCTCGAGCTGGCACAGGCTAATACTGAGCCCCTGATCTGCATTTGGCTTTCACATACTTGGGCAACAACTTGGAACTCAAAGAGAATAGAACCATCACACAAACACTGAGGATACACAGAATTGTCGGCAGCAACAGCAAGAAATATTTTAAAACAGTGTTATCAAATTTGCAGTTAGCTTTGGTCGACTGGGAAATCCTATCGATGGGCTCCAGTTTGAAAGACGTGTTGCAAGTGATCGCAGATCTATCGCGGATGGTCAGTGACTCGGCATTGGCGAGGAAGCTCCACCATTGCAACCGGCAGCAGTCAAAGGCATTGCCGCTCAGGTACAAAGTTCGAAGGCTTTGCAACAGGCCGTACAGAACGTCTGGCTGAAGCACAGACAGCCTGTTCTTCCGTAAGTCCAGCGATCTTAGGCGAAGGTTTTTGAGTACAGGATGTAGGCTTGTCATGGAATTTTCAGACAAGTCCAAAGTCTTTAGGTTGCCAAGAGTCACTTGCAACCCAGAACCTATCTGGCCAGAATCTAACCCATTGTTCCTCAGAGATAAGGATTGCAATGACTTGGCCACGGCATGAAACATGCTCGCTTCCAGTCGGATTCCAATATTGGATGATAAATCCAGATGGGTTAAGGGCGAAGCAACAAAAGCATTGGGAGGTAGTGTGACCAAGTCACAGTTGGAGAGATAAAGTTGTCGCAACGATTTGATCTGTGCCAATGCAACACAACCTCTGCTCAAAGACCTTCTCCTATTTCCTAAAGGATGGTCACAAACAGAGACCCTGTTGTGACTGAGGTCTATTGTTGTAATCCGAGGCATCTTCGTAAAAAGATCTGAAGGCACCGATTCTAAATGATTGAAGCTAAGATTAAAATAGTTTAGGTTCTCCAGCCTGCTAATATTGAAATTCAAATGGGACAATTGGTTGTGACTGAGATCGATCGCCTGAAGAAAACGGAGAGAGTCCTGCTCTGTCAGCGAGAAGGTCCTTAAACAGTTCTGGTCGAGTAGCAGAGCTGACAGCGATGTTATTCCCCGGAGGAATCCAGGAGGGAGATATCGAAATGAATTCCGGCTCATATCCAGCAACTGCAGTTCAGGCAAATTTACGGAAATCACCTCATCCCATAGATTTACGGAAGTAACGTTGGTCACATTTCCGACAATTTGTACAAATTGGACCTCGGAAGCTGAGTCGTTCATCAGGTCGTTGTAAAAATTCATCTCATTGTCTGCCAGCAACAGCAATTTGAGCTTGTTGTGTTTGGGTAAGAGCGGGAAAAACAGCAGTTTGTTATTGGAAAGGTCCAGAGTTTCCAGCTGGAATTCAGTCTCGGTCTCTCGGGCTAAAAACAGTTCCATGACATTGTGACTGATATTTAATGTTTGCACTTGGTACAAGTTGAAATCTACAATGCACGAGATGTGATTGTGGGCAAGGTTCAACCTGGTTAGCCTTTTCAAACCCTCAAATGTCCCACTTTCAATTTCGTAGATATAATTGTTCTCCAAGTTTAATTCCTGAAGCTGGGCAAGGCCCTCTAATGTGCTAGGTTCCAATCTCATGATGAAATTCCTGGCCAGAGATAGATATTCCAGTGTGGTCAGATTTTGTACAATGTAGCTCACTATGACTTCACTGAGTCTATTCCCAGATAAATCCAGTCTCGTTAACGCTGAGAGGGACCTTAGTGCCAGTCGGGTTCTTGTATAGTTTATATCAATCCTGTTGTTCATTAGATTCAAATCTTGTAGGTTCTTATTGTAGGAAAAGGCTGCAGGTTCAATGAGTTCAAGTTGGTTCCCGCTCAAGTCCAGTGTGTGCAGCCACCTGTACGTAGACAGTGACTGGTTTTGGATTGCTTTAATTTCATTTCCATTGAGAAAGAGTGCTTCAGTTGTTAAGGGCAGATCCACTGGCACACAATTCAACCTGCGTGTCACACAAAATGCCACCATGTCAACCTGCAACAGAAATGGTGAATTGAAACTCACTCATGCTACTCAGTTACTTTTAAAACCATGGAATAAAACAACTCAGAGGGAGGTTGTTTCAAAAACCGAAACACTTACAACAGAGTGGGTCCCTCTCCTGTGCCTGCTCTTAGAAAGTGCTGACCAATTTATCCCACCCCATTTTTTTTGTCCCTGTAACTGTCCAAATTAATTCGATCACCTCTCCAATTGCCTCTAATTTCACTGAAATCTGATTCCAGCTCCAATCAGGTATTCCATTATAGACTGCACTGCAATGCCTCTCCTCATTGCCCCTTCTGTTTAATGTTGTAAATCACTTTAAATCTATGATCCCTGCTTTCTGGCTCACTTGCCAATGGAAACCAGCCCCCAGTCATCAGACTCAGTGGTTAGCAAAGCTGCATCCCAGCACCAGGGAGCCAGGTTCGACTTCCCTGTCTGGAGTCTCTACATTCTCCCCGGGTCTGCGTGGGTTTGCTCCCGTTTCCTCTACAGTCTCAAAATGTGTCAGATTAGGTGTATTGGTCATACTAAATTGCCAGTAGTGTCCAGGGATGTACAGGCTGAGTGGGTTAGCCATGGGAAGTGCAGGGTTACAGGGTAGGGTCTGGATTGGATGCTCTTTGTGGGTTTGGTGGGCCAAATGACTTGCTTCCACATTCTATGATTCTAAATTGGACAACTTCCGTTCAATCCAGCTATAATCTTCTCCACTCCATAGGGAACCAACCTCATTTCTTCAGTCTATCTCTCTGTATAGAACTGATCACTCCTGATCTACATTAAAGTGGTGCTAAAAAAGCACAGCAAGCCAGGCAGCTTCCGAGGAGTAGGAAAATCAACATTTCAGGCAAAAGCCCTTCATCAGGACTCTAATACCCGATCACTCCTGATGCCATTCTGGTTAAACGTCCTCTGTGCTTTCTCACTGGGCTGAATATCTTGCCTCACATGTGGAAATCTACACCATATTGTCAGCTGAGGGCCAAACAGGGATTTTAAAAGTTCAGTTAAATTTCCCTATTTTATTATTATTCAAATTCCCTAATAACAAAACGAAGTATCTCATACATTTTCCGAACAAGTTTAATAACTTGCCTGTCATTTCCAAGAATCACACCTCCCCATCCCGCTGCCGTCCATTTCTTTTGAAATAGTACAATTTGGATCAGACAATCTCCCCAGAGCCCTACACGTTCTGCTTTTTAAAAAAAAGTATCTTCCCCTTTTTTAAAATTCCCTTTTAAAAGTTACCATTGAGTCAGCTTCCACCTTTGAGTAAGTGCATTCTAGATTACAGGTCGCTGGGACAAATAAATTTCATTATTGTTTGATACTTTTCTCAATTACAATCCCGAGAGAATTGGATCGTTGCTGCAGGAACAAGAGTTTGAATCCTACCACAGCAGATTAAGTTGAATTAAAATCTGGAATTAAAAGCTAGCCTGCCATTGCCTGTGTTATCACTGTTGATTGTCATCAAAGAACATTTAGAGCTGAAATTTGCCATCCTTCCCTGGTCTGGCCTAGCTATGACTCCAGGCCTACAACAATGTGATTGACTCTTAACTGCTCGCTAAAATTGGCATGGACAGCCAATTGGTTGAAGCGCAACTAGGAATGGGCAACAAATTCCAATGGTGCCCACACTCCGTGAAAGAATAAACAAAACAAAATCTCCATTCTGAGGTCTTGGGTCATCCTAGATGGCTCGTGGATTTGATGGTGAATTCTTGTAAACTGCTGTTTTTGCAGTCAACCATCAGCCCTGTGTGACCTTCCGTCTGACAAGATGTTGGGTTAGATTGGGGTCCACTAGCTCTGGGCGGTATCTGAAACAGCTGACTGGTGAACAGCTTCGAAAGCAGGCCCAGTCTGTTCTAAGACGCTGATGTGGTATGCCTCCCACAGTGACAGCAGCTCTCCCATACAGGAGGGTAATGGAGGCAGGAGTGGGTAGGCTTTAGTGGTGATCATCCTTGGACTGGACAAGGAGTGGGTGGTCACAACAGGGGACTCGAGTCGTTTCTATGTAACGGGCACTCCCAGCAACCCAACCTCTGGGCTCAGCTTGGGCTGACGACGCGTGGAGGGTGAGTCGTGTCATGAAGACTGGTAAAAAATGGTGCCCAGGTGACCAGTGACCAACCAGACCGAGATAGCCAATCTACATCGCCAACAAGGCTCTGAGCCGGTTTCCTGATGAAGGGCTTTTGCCCGAAATGTCAATTCTCCTGATCCTCGGATGCTGCCTGACCGGCTGTGCTTTTCCAGCACACACTCTCGGCTCTGAGCCGGTCACTCCTGCCGCTTTGAGCCAATCCCTTCCTGTTCCACCATTCAATGTGCGCCACCCAAATACCTCGCTGACTCATGCTTCTGTACAAATATGGCTTTGCAATTCACCGTTTATTATGTAACCAGCTTTGAGAGAGAATTTTTTAAAAATAAATGAAAAGGGCGAAGGAGGGTAGCCATTGCTGGCCGTTTGAGAATAAGAAATAGACTCTGGATAGGCTATTCGGCTTTTTGATTCTATCCTATCATTCAATGCAATCATTGGTGATCTTCTCGATCAATTCCAGCACAATATCACCCAACCAGTCTTCATACTTTGGAGGGGGAGGGGGAGGGGGAGGGGTGGGGGTGGGAAACCACAAAGTCAAACTCCTGAACATAAATGAACACAACAAAAAACTCCCTTCACAGCGCTACACACTGCAGCTGAGCTTTATACCAAAAAAGGCATTTTTCAGTAATGTGTTCACACATTTTCCCCACAGAGAAAATATGAAACCGTTAATTTGGGCATTGGCTTTTAAAATACAACGTAGCCACTTAAGTGTGTAGCGATGTAAGCGTTTTGGAAAAAAAGGTGCGAGCTATCAGGTTGTTAAGGAATGCAAATGAGAGGTCGGTTTGCTTTTGTCATTTCGTGTGCCTGTAAGGTGTGAAACAATTTATCCGTTATCTCAGCAAACTAAGGACACATTGCACAGACTGCATCCTGCTGGGTGTAAAGTGTACGAGGGTAAAGGAACAGACACACTGAGCTCCTCAGACAAGTGGACACTGTGCAAGAAGACAAGATGCAAAGCCAAAAGCAGAAATTGGGGGACAAACCCTGCAGGTCTGGTGGCATCTGTGGAGAAAGAAAGCAGAGTTAACATTTCAAGTTTGGTGATTCTTCACCTGAAATGTTAGCAGCTAAGAATCCAGAGAAAGACAGAGAGAGAGAGAGAGAGAGAGAGAGAGAGAGCTGAAAGGGAGATTATGGTGAGCAGGCTAGGACAGAAGGAATGCTGAATAAGGGAGGTAAGAGTGGGGAATACTCAGGAGGAAAACAGTGGTCATTTCTGAGGAATTCCTGTAGAAAGGTGCCTTCGTCAGGATATACAAAGTTAAAAATCAGAGATGGAAAAACTGGGAGGATGAAATAGAGTCTTTACAGGAAGCAGGGTGTGAGGATGCATAATCTAGGTAACTGTGAGAGTCAGTGGGTTTATAGTGGATATTGGCAGCCAGTGTATCCTCAGAAATGGAAACAGAAATGTCAAGAAAAGGATGTCAAGAGTCAGAGGTGGACCAGGGTAGAAATTGGAAGCAAAATTGATTATTTTTCCAATCCCAGATGAGAGTCAACCAACAATGTTAGCTGTCTGCTACATTTAAACAAATAATTAAGGATCACTTGGCATCAATACCACACCATAATAAGGTTGGCATGGACAGAGTAGATGGGGGCAGATAATTCTTCTTTTCAACAAGTTTTTAAGAGTGCGGTTACTAAGGGCACTGGTGGGATTTGAATTCACTAAATATCTGGATTTAAGCATGACCACAGATTCTTTGTTGATTGTCAGGAAAACCAACTGGTTCACTAATGCCCTTCAGGGAAGGAAATCTGCCATCCTTACCTGGTCTGACCTGCATGTGACTTCAGACCCATAGCAGTTTGGTTGATCCTTAACTGTCATCTGGGTATTTAAAGAAGGACAATAAATGCTGCCTAGCCAATGATGCCCTCATCCTGTGAATGAATTTTTTTCTAAAAAGTCCCAGGATCTAAGTGTGGTCATGGACCAATTGTAACGAGGCCTATTTATTGACCTATGTGCATCATATACAGACCATAACTACCTCAACTTTCGGAGCGCTGTGTGTCACATGACTTGATGGTCACTTCCTGTGATGTCATACAGTCACCTACTGACAGATATTGGGATGAATCCTGGGATACCCCAATGTGGGCTCAATCCCTGGAGGAAATATACTCAGTCCTTGAATACAGTATCAAACTGGGTCATACATCACCCCAGTTTCTGGTTTAGAGAAAATTTCTAACACAGAAGGAGGCTATTCAATCCATCATCTCTCTGCTAGTCCAGCCAGTTAAATGCCATTTTCCAGCTCCTAGCCCCACCTCTGGAGTTTGCATCCATTCAAATTGTATATCCAAAATACAAAGAGGGTTTCAGTTTTCACCGCTGTTAGGGACCCCAAGTAGGATCGCAGAGCTGAAGTTTTGGGGACCTGACCACTGAGGCAGTAATTCCTGATCTGAAGCTCTCTGGCTGACTCAGCGATAAGAGTTGTACTCCCCAATCTAACAGGCCTGCCTTCGCAAGCGCCCTCAACCCTCCCCACTCTCACACTCCACTCTGAGGGGCTGTGACATTTCCAAGCCTTGATACGGGGTCATGGTCGAGAAAGGTTTGGGAATCAATGCTTTTCAGAGAAAACATTTCTCTCAAAAATCTTCCTAACCTTTTTTACCGATTAAATCGACATTTCGCCAGGTTACTCGGTGAAGGGAAATAGACCCTTCTTCTCCAAGCCCCTCACAATGTTATGCACCGCGATTAGATCTGCCCTCGGCCTCCTTCGCTCTAAAGAAAACATTCCAAGTTCTGAGCTTCTTCAGTTCTTTATTCCCTGCAACTTTCTAGAAGATCTCTCCTGTATCCTCTATCATACAAGCTCAATATTCCTATAAATGTGGTGACTAGGGACAGCATCAATTATCCCAGCTAAAGCTTCATTTGTATTTTAGAGAATCCCAGGATAACTTCACTGCTTTTATATCCTAGGCCTCAGTTAATCCAGGCAAGTGACTGGGTGCCTTTCTTCACCACCTTGTCTTTTTTTATTGTATCATGGGATGTGTGTGTTTGTGGCTGGGCCAGCATTTATTGCCCATTCCTTGTTGCCATTCAGAAGGTGTTAGTGAGCTGCTTTCTTGCACTGCATTGCAGTATGTATGGTACTTATTGGCTGTTATGTTTAGGGTAGACAGGCAGGAGGCTGGAAGAAAACAGCAAGCCAGGCAGCATCAGGAGGTGAAGAAGTCAACGTGTCAGGTTGGTGTAGGGGGGAGCTGCAGATAAAGGGGGTGGTGGGAGCAGGGTGGTGAAGTGGGGATCGGTGAACACAGGTAGAGGGTTCGACCTGGTTGGTCAATGGGAGGAATGAATCCGGTTGGTGGCTAGGAGGAGTGGAAAGGAGGGGTAGGGGCTGGGAAGGAGGGGTAGGGGCTGGGAAGGGAAATTGGAGAACTCAACGTTGAGTCCTCTGGGCTGTTGCCTCCAATTTGAGGTTTGGTTCATTGTGTCAATGGAGGAGGCCAAGCATGGTCATGTCAGAAAGGGAGTGGGAATGGGAATTAAAATGGGCAGTGGCTGGGAATTCTGGTCCACCGCTGCAGGCACGGCTGAGATGCTCGGCAAACTGTTCCCTAAGTTTATGTTTGGTCTCCCCAGTGTAGAGAAGACCACATCAGGAGTGCCTGATGCTGGTTGGGAGAGAGGCAGGTGAACCACTGTCTCACCTTGAAGGAGTGTTTGGGGCCCTGGATGGAGGTGAGGGGGTGGTATACTGGCAGGTGACCTGTGGCCCGATGTTCATCAGGTCCTTGATTCCTTTACTCATTTTGGAATCCACACAGAAGTGGAATCAACTCCAGGAATCAATCCTCAAGAGAGGACAGAAGTAAAAGAGGCTAATCATGTGTCTTTGGTTGTAGTAACCCGGATACAGGGCTTGGTACCCAGGGCGCACGGTCTCACTTATTGGGATGATTTGCAAACTGGAACACATGAGAATTCCTACTATTTCAAAAAAAAACTAAAAAACGTTCCTCAGAATGCTATACTGGATTTGTCTTGGTTTTAGCAGTGCCCTGGCTTAAAGCAGCAGGAGGACTGGGGCCTAGTGATGAGGAGAGGTTCACCCTCAGCACTCCACATACACAGACGTACAAACACACAAGACAGACAGACAGACACACACGCTCGCACTCGTGCATACACACATTCACATGCAGACACACACAAACTTACAGACTCATTCACACACACACACACAGAAACACACTCACATACATACACAGACACACACACATTCTCACTCGTACACACACACACACACACATGCACAGACACACACGTACAGACACACAGACACATATTCTCACTCGTACAGACACACATCCACAGACACACTCATGCACACACACACGCACACACACAGAGATAGCATCCTCCTCAAGTAACTACTGCTTCACTTCAGTGTTTGACAGCACTAGGTCTGCAGTAGAAAAATGTTTTGTTTTAAAAAGACAATAACCGCAGGGAGGTTGGAGTATGGTTGGGTGTGTCAAACAGGATGCTCAATGGGTTTTAGTGCAGCACTCATCAAGATCAGGAGCAGACTATCAAAGGCCATGCACTGTGTATTGCAGAGTGAACATTTAACACCTCAAGGTTTGGAGCTCACAGGTTGTGAACAAACCTCCCCGCCTGAAGGACTGTGAGGTTTTTCTCACACACACACACACACACACACACGTTTATATTTAGTTTAACATTCAATCAACTCTGCTGCAAAAAGCTCATTTCAGTAATTCCCCCTCTCAAAACGGTGCAAGTTGATTGTCATGTTTGAAACAAGGATGGCTGGTCAGGGGCTTTTTGGCTTCCCTGAAAAGTGTCAGGTCGTTCACCTGTCATCTCCAAAGGTGTTTAGAGAAAAGCGTCTCATTTCTGTAGTGTCTTTCATGACCTCAGTAATCAGACAGCATTTCACAAGCCAATGGCATGCTTTCAAAGCACAGTCACCACAGGAAGTTGGGGTGATAGTTGTGCAATGAGAGGCTATTCAACTCTGGATGGCTTCACAGATTAGCTCATTCATGTTCTCAAACACACACACACACACACACACACACACACACACACACACACACACTCCTGAAGTCCACACCACAGTCCGTAGTAAGTCCGCAGGGAACAGTTAAACCCAAAATGTGCGTCATGAACAAGAAACAATTGAGTCAGGCATCCAATTAATATCCTGGACATAACCATATACGCATTGACCAGAAAGAGCCCTGAATACCCTGGCTCAGTGTGGGTGAATGGTGGGATTTAAATCAAGCCCATTGTGTCAAAGCTAAAACGTCATACCAGAGATCTGTAACAATGCACGACAACACAAACTCCCTGCTCTACCAAGGCCGTGGAACTTACCATGGTGCAGTTCCCCAGACACCTCACCAAACTCGCTCCAGCAAGCATCATGAGAGCTGTGAGGGTGAGTGACATCGAACAGAATCTGAGCTCCATTTTCACACCTACAAAGAGACTAAATGTTAGGACACAAATGACAACACAAGCCATTTATCAAACAAATATCTGTACCACTCAAACAATATTAATCTGCGTTGCCAGAATAATTGTTCTGAGGTAGCACCACGTTTTTGGAGGGTCAGCACCGAGGAGCACCAAGTTGTCCGAGGGTCAGCACCGAGGGAGTGCCACGCTGAGGATCAGCGCTGGGGGAGTGCCGCCCTGTCCGACGGTCAGCGCCAGGGGAGCGCCGCCCTGTCTGAGGGTCAGTGCCGGGGGAGTGCCAACCTGTCCGAGGGTCAGCACCAGGGGAGTGCCACCCTGTCCGAGGGTCAGTGCCAGGGGAGTGCCGCCCTGTCCGAGGGTCAGCGCCAGGGGAGTGCCACCATTTTCTAAAGGTCAGTGCTGGGGGTGTGCCGCGCCGTCTGACAGTCAGCACCTGGGGAGTACCATGCTTTCGTAGGGTCAGCGCCGACGGAGCACTGTGCTGTCCAAGGGTCAGCGCTGGGGGTGCGCCATGCTGTCCAAGGGTCAGCGCCGGGGGAGCATCGCGCTATCTGAGGGTTAGCGCCGGGGGAGCATTGCGCTGAGGGTTAGCATTGTGGGAGCGGGGAACACAACACTGTCCAAGTGTTAGTGCTGGGTGAGCACCGCACTGTCCGAGGGATAGCGCCAGGGGAACACCGCACTGTCTGAGGATCAGCACCGGGGCAGCACCGTGCTATCTGAGGTTCAGCGCCGAGGGAACACCGCAATGTCCGAGGGTTATTGCCGGGGTGCACCCCGCTGTCCGAGGGTTAGCGCCGGGGGAGCACCGCACTGTCTGAGGGTTAGCATCAGGGGAGCACCGCACTGTGCAAGGGTTAGCGCGGGGGAGCACCGCACCGTCTGAGGGTTAGCGCTGGGTGAGCATTGCACTGTCCAAGGGTTAGTGCCGGGGGAGCACCGCACTGTCTGACGGTTAGCACCGGGGGAGCACCGCACTGTCCGAGGGTTAGCATCAGGGGAGCACCGCACTGTCCGAGGGTTAGCGCGGGGGAGCTCCGCACTGTCCAAGGGTTAGCGCGGGGGAATACCGCACTGTCCGAGGGTTAGCGCTGGGGGAACACCGCACTGTCCGAGAGTTAGCATCAGGGGAGCACCGCACTGTCCGAGGGTTAGCGTGGGGGAGTACCGCACTGTTCGAGGGCTAACGCTGGGGGAGCACCGCACTGTCCGAGGATTAGCATCAGGGGAGCACCGCACTGTCCGAGAGTTTGCGCTGGTGGAGCACCGCAGTGTCCGAGGGTTAGCGCTGGGGGAGCACCACAGTGTCCGAGGGTTCGCGCTGGGGGAGCACCACAGTGTCCGAGGGTTCGCGCTGGGGGAGCACCGCGCAGTCTGAGGGTTAGCTCTGGGGGAGCACCGCACTGTCCAAAGTTAGTGCTGGGGGAGCACCGCGATGTCCGAGGATTAACGCCGGGGGAGCACCGCACTGTCCGAAGTTAGTGCTGGGGGAGCACCACGATGTCCGAGGATTAACGCCGGGGGAGCACCGCGATGTCCGAGGATTAACGCCGGGGGAGCACCGCACTGTCCGAGGGTTAGTGCTGGGTGAGCACCGCGCTGTCCGAGGGTTAGTGCCGGGGGAGCACCGCACTGTCCGAGGGTTAGTGCTGGGGGAGCACCGCGTTGTCTGAGGGTTAGCACTGGGTGAGCACCGCGCTGTCCGAGGGTTAGTGCCGGGGGAGCACCGCACTGTCCGAGGGGTAGTGCCGGGGGAGCACCGCACTGTCCGAGGGTAATCGCCGGGGTGCACAGCACTGTCCGACAGTTAGCGCCGGGAGAGCACCGCGTTGTCTGAGGGTTAGCGCTGGGTGAGCACCGCGCTGTCCGAGGGTTAGTGCCAGGGCAGCACCGCACTGTCCGAGGATTAGTGCCGGGGGAGCACCGCACTGTCTGATGGTTAGCGCCAGGGAAGCACCGCACTGTCCGAGGGTTAGCATCAGGGGAGCACCGCGCTCGCCGAGGGAGCACTGTGCTGTCCCAGAGTTAGCACTGGGGGAGCACTGTGCTGTCCAAGGGTTAGTGCCGGGGGAGCACCACGCTGTGCGAGGGTCAGCTCTAAGTTAGTACCACGCTGTCCGAGTGTTAGCGCCGCGCTGTCCGAGTGTTGGCGCTGGGTTAGCGCCACGCTGTCCGAGTGTTAACGCCATGCTGTCCTAGTGTTGGTGCCACACTGTCTGAGGGTCAGCACCAGGTTAGTGCCGCGCTATCCAAGGGTCAGTGCTGGGGGAGCATCGCGATATCCAAGGGTCAGCACCAGGGGAGCGCTGCACTGTCATATCAATCCTTAAAATGCAGCAAACAGATGCAGAAAATAGTGAAGAAGGCTCCTGGAATGCTGATCTTTCAAGCTAGACACTGGGATGCTGACATTATACTGCTGCTTTAAAAAACTCCCTGGTTAGATGCCAGTTGGAGTACTGTAAGCTTGAGAATGTGTATAGGGTATAAGCAGGCAGGAAAAGAGTTAAGTTCTGAGTTTTGCGAAACATGAGGTTCAGCTGAGCATGACTCCGATCAGATAAGAACTTACAGTTAACAATGGGGTGCTGGAGGCAAAGGTAATGGGTTAACAAGGTGGAAAAGCAGTCATTATGTAGAGTCATTTAACAATATTGGAAGCATTCAGTATGTAAGGTCAACTAACAAGGGGAGAAGTATCCATTGTAGGAATCCAGTTAACATGGTTAAGAACATTAATTGTATAACAGTAAAGGACTTGGTCTCTGCTATTGATACTCATTGATTGTAACAGTCATCCAATCAATATGTATGTTGCCTTATCTGGATGCTCCTTCCTGTAAAATGACTATATAATTCATTGAGAAACTGCTGCTCCAGAGAAGAACAAGAACTCATGACCCTGTGCACATGGGCGATTGTTCTCTTCCCCCTTCATGGCCCAGAATAAAGATGAAGGAGGTAAAACTATACTGTGTCTCTGAACTTTTTGCTTCGACTGAGGGGGGAACAGGATGATAAGTTGATCTGGGATCCACACCTTAGGAACGCTACATTGGCCTTGGAGGGGACAATACAGCTTTCAAGAATGACACCTGGATTTCAGGGGTTACATTATGAGGACTGATTACACAAATGAGGTCTGTTTTCTCTAGAATTTCAGAATTTAAGGGGCAAAGTCTTTACGCTATTGAAGTCTTCAAGACGTTAACAGGAAAAAACAGGGTAGATAATGATAAACTATTTCCACAGATTGGGAATTCTTGAATCAAGCAGCACAGAATCAGGGCCAGACTGTTGAGGAGAGATATTAGGAAGCACTTGTACACACACTCGGTGAATTCTGTTTCACAAATGGCAGTAGGTGGTGGATCAGTTTTTAAATTTAAATCTGAGATAGGTTTTCGTTGTGAGTCAAAGGTAAGCGTATGGAGTTAGTCCACAGATCATAATCTCAATAAGTGGCAGAACATGCTCAAGGGCCTGTACTTAGTGGCCAGAACTGAGGAAGCTGTATATTGTCTGCTGCAGTGATACTGCCAATGCGAGACTCTGTACACCAATATTGCTGAGATGTAACGTTACCCCTACATCAGTGACTGCTAAAAGAGACTCGAACTGAATGGCAATGTTGCTCCTGTCTCATGGAGAGCTTTACCACACCATGACATTGCAAGTACCACAACAACCACATCACAAGGACTGCGTCACTGTATCACCAATATCAACACACTGAGACAGAGAGAGAGAGAGAGAGAGACAGACAGACAGCGAGACCATTCTAGGGTACATTTCCACAGCAACCATGCTGAGGTTTCACAGTGGGAATATGTGATCCCATTGTGGTTAGCACAGTTGATGCTGAATATCGACCACCACACAGAAGAGGACTTTCTCTTGGAGCCCACACTCACTGAGACTTAGTTGTTGTGAGATCTTCCAATGGTCCACCTGAAACCATGGTTACTGCCACTA
The DNA here is from genome assembly GCF_020745735.1 of Hemiscyllium ocellatum. Taxonomy (NCBI): domain Eukaryota; kingdom Metazoa; phylum Chordata; class Chondrichthyes; order Orectolobiformes; family Hemiscylliidae; genus Hemiscyllium; species Hemiscyllium ocellatum. The sequence goes on along the minus strand of NC_083413.1, from coordinate 81,591,018 downwards.
GCCCCACCCTCTCACTACAGCCCAACCAAATGAAATCCCAGAGAGGTGTGTTAAGATAAGGCCCTAGGTTGATGTGCCCTTTCTTGGTAAAAACAAGGGCTGCAGATGCTGGAAACCAGAGTCTAGATTAGAGTGGTGCTAGAAAAGCACAGCAGGTCAGGCAGCATCCGAGGAGCAAGAAAATCGATGTTTCGGGCAAAAATCCTTCATCCCTATCTTGGGACAACAGTTGGGGACAATGGACTTTCTTGGACTTTGGTGGCCTATGGGCAAAATGTACAATTGTTGCAATATTCTGCATCAATGTGCTTTCATTCACTGCTTTTCCCCACTGTCTCCCATCTCAATCCATCGGACTGGCTTCGCACAGGGATCGTGCACCCTACTTTTCTGGCTGCCTGGCATTCACTGGCCTGTCACAATCCAGCTGAGTACCTTTTTCCCATCCTTGAGCAGATCGGGAAACATTTTGCACTGTGGAAGCTGTACCAACACTGCACACTCGCACCACAATGGGGCTGTTATACAGGCAGTTGTCATAACTCTACCTCACTCTAAATCTCAGCTCACCTTAGCTATGATCTGCATTTATTTTTAAAACCACAACCCAGACCCTGTCAGGGATTATCATATGTTTAAAAAACTCCACAACGGAATAGAATCCAGGATGACCCTACTGTGTGATATTGCAGCACTGTCGCTTGTGACCAAGATTAAGCACCCATAGAATCACATGAAAATCCCCAGAGTATTTTTAGTAGAAAAGCTCTCCTGCCTAACACACCACTGTCGTTTAATGCTGCCAAAGTCATAAAATCGGTCGTTTATCTCAAAGCTGTTGATGGGATTTTGACCCACTGTCAGCCTGCAGGACAGCAACTTTGGTTCTTCAGATGTGAAACTGTGAGAGCAATGCTGGAAACGTAAAGACACGCTGTCACTTTAAGGTATGATGATTGTGCCCCCCTGCCTCCCTTTAGACCCTACACCCAAGCAGGATGCAGGCACTGGGTTGTAGTAGCTTCATCACTCTGAGGAGTTGTGCTGCCCCCTATCTCCAGGTGTGCGTCATTTCTGAAGGTTTTTTTTGATTCTCCCTCCACAGTGCTTGTTTTTTCATAGCATCTCTGCAGTGTGGAAGCAACCAACAATTCCACACCGACTCTCCAGAAAGCATCCCTGTAACTGTGCATTCCCTATGGCTAATCCACCTAATGTACACATCCTTGAAGACCACGGGCAATTTAGCGTGGCCAATCCACCTAGTCTGCGCATCTTTGGACTGTGGGAGGAAACCCATGCAGACAAGGAGAGAAGTTGCAATTCTCTATTAGCTGTCAGCACTTTCACCTCTGACATAGGTTCGGAGTTGCAGTCCTTACAAATCCAGACCGACTTCAGGGGGGTGGGGGAAGCTGCACTGTCAGAGTAATAGGGGAAGGATGCCAAGGACCTGCCCAATTATCCTTGGTCCCCTCGGCCAATGTTTATCCCTCAATCAACAGTTTACTCTGGTCCCTTTATTTATCCTCTCCAGAGACACTATTACACGCCTCTGAAAGGTTGTATTTTTCTTAACCCCCACTATCGAATCGCTGCGGGGTTTGCTAAATGCAAATTGCATGTCAAGTCAAATGAAAGGCTGATTTGGAGGCAGCCTGATGGTCCTGAGAGGCGCTATGCAAATGCAGGCTCCCCGCCTGCCCACCCCCCAAGTCTGCTACCGCTGCCTCTTATTTTCCAGACGCATCTGCGGGGCGACCACACACCGAGTAGCGCCCAGCCCGTCCCCGAGGTGCCACTTACCGAGCTCTCCCCGCCCCCGGCTGTCAGAGCAGGAAGGGAGCGGGGCTGTCTGAGCCGGGCTGCCCGGCTGCAGGATCACCACTGAGCCAGCCCATCGGCCCCGGAGAGTTCACTCACCGCTCCGGAACATAACAGCGGAAACAACAGTAGTCACATGGAGAGACTGAGAGAGCAGGCAGTGTCTGTCAGCAATCCAGAGATCCCCCTTCAACCTCGCCCACTCCCACCTCCCCAAACTGACTGTCAATTCCACACCAGACTCTGGATGACTGACTTTCTGTCACTTGGTCAGTTGCCAGTAGTTTTGTTTTTGTTTAAGGAGTTAACACTAATCACGCTTCCTCACAAAATATTCACGAGATTCATTGCAACATCAGTTTGTTGTTTTTTTTTCCCACCCCCTTCTCTACTTTGGATGGTGTTGAGTTTCTGGTTTTGGAATTGATTCGTCTCTGGGAAACGGCCAGTCAAAAGGCAGGTAGATCCAGTTGATCAGCTTCTGATTTCGGATCCCAACAGTGGGGTCCACTCCCCAGGCTTGAAATTCCGAATTAAGAGAATTTGTCGTAGTCCCAGATTTCAGCAGAAGAGGGAACTATGATGGAGATTTGACAGGACCAGCGGGGGGGGGGGGGGGGGGGGGGGGGCTATTTTGAAAATATCCTCATACCTTGAGCTCCTGGTGATTGACAATTTGATGATTGCCAAGTTGATGCTCATTTTGGGTCCGTCTGCTTCTGTGCATTTTGGAGTAATCCTCAAGAGTGGGATGGCTGTTAATTTTACCCGAAAGACCGCTGTACAGACGAGGGTGAGACAACAGAGGGCCAATGAGACAGCCCGTGGGTGTGTTATTCCAAAATGAGAAACAGCTCCCTAAGAAAGATCAGGTCATCGCAGCAGCGTGAAGTTATTTGAGTCCTGACCTTGTATCAGTCATCTTGAGTCTGTGTAAACTGTCAGCGTGTGAAACTGTGCTCTATCTGAAAGTATCTCTGGGGCCCACCCATCCTGTCTGAGATGCCCTGCCCGATAGGCAGCAGTTGACACCAGTGTTTCTGTGAGAGGTGTGAAAGATAAAACAGCAGCTCAGCGAGTTGCGCTCAGGGCTGAGAGGCTCACCGTTCTGGGTGTTAATTCCTGTCAAATCTCTTTCCGCTTCTTCACTCCCACTCTGCGGTGCCTCTGAAATAAACCTCACACCAGTGTAGGCAGTGCAAAAAGAATTGTGCAAGGATGCCACTAAGAGACTGGATTAAGAGGCCAGGTCACTCTTACCCTTGGCCATGGAAAGCTGAGGGGTGACCTAATTAAAAGAGCTTTCATCACAGAAACCCTAAAGCGTGGAAGCAGGCCACTCAACCCATCAAGTCCAAACTCACCCTCTGAAGACCTTTCTGCCCAGACCTAATTCCTTTATCCTATCCCTGTAACCCTGCATTTCCCATGGCTAACCCGTATAACTCTGGACACACAATTTATAGCATGGCCAATCCACATCTTTGGACTGTGCAAGGATACCAGGGTATCCAGAGAACCCCCCCCCCCCCCCAGCACCCCCCCCCCCCCGCCCGCTCACACACACACAGGGGAGAGTGTGCAAACTCCACACAGACGGCTGCCCGAGGGTGGAATTGACCCAGGTCTCTGGCACTGTGAGACAGCAGTGCCACCATTTCTAAAATCCTGTGACGTTTTGGTAGAGTGAGCGTGGAGAGAGTGTTTCCTCTTGTGGAGTATGGCCCAGGCCATCAGTGTAAGAGTACCAGCAAGAAATCCAACAGGGAATTCAACCAAATGTAGCTGAGAATGTGGTACTCCCTGCTACAGGGTACAGTGAACATCAGTGCATTCGAGAGAAGGTTAGACCAGGCAACAGGGAGAAGGGAATAAGGGGCAATGTACTCGCCCACTATTGTTGAAGGAAGTTTCAAGTGGAACATGAATGCCAGCAGGGACAGATAGGCCCAAATGATGTGTTGTACATCCTGTGATTTTTAACATTTTTTTCATTCACTCGTGGGATGTAACCATCACTGACTGGGCCATCATTTATTGCCTGTCTCTAGCTGCCATTGTGAGGGTGGTAGTGAGGTGCCTTCTTGAATCACTGCAGTTTGTCTGCTAACGGTAGACCCACAATGCTCTTGGAGAGGGAATTACAGGATTTTCACCCAGCGACAGTGAAGGAACAGATATATATTTTTCAGTCAGGATGGTGAGTGACTTGGAGAGGAACTTGCGGGGGTGATGTTCCCATGTATCTACTGCCCTTGTCCTTCTGGGTGGAAGTGGTTGTGTGTTTGCAAGGTGTTGTCTGAGAATCTTTGGTGAATTTCTACAGTGCATCTTGCAGATAGTACACACGACTGTTGCTGAGTGTCAGGAGTAAAAGGAGTGGATGTTTGTAGATGTGATGCCAATCAAGCAGGCTGCTTTCTTTTGGATGGTGTTGAGCTTCTTTAGTGTTGTTGGAGCCGCTCCCATCCAGGCAAGTGAAGAGTACAGTCAGTTCTCCTATAACGGGGTAGTTCTGTTGTTGTGCAATCCCGTGTTATAAGAAAGTAACGTAATAGAAGCATCATTTAAACTAATTAGTATAACTAATCATGTTATAACTAATGTATGATTTAAAACTTTGCAGTTTAGAAACAGTGTCCCCAATTTGTCAATCATATTACAGTGAATTCGCATTAACGAACTGTATTAGAGCAGAACAAATAATATTCCATCACTCTCCTGACTTGTGCCTTGGGGAGTCATGAGGTGAGTTACTTGCCACAACCCTAGCCTCTGACCTGCTCTTGTAGCCTCTGCGTTTATGTGGTGAGTCCAGTTGAGTTTTTGTTCAATAATAACCCCCAGGACGTTGTAGTGGGAGATTCAGTGATGGTAACACCATTAAATGTGAAGGGGCGCTGGTTAGGTTGGAGATGGTGATTGCCTGGCATTTATGTGGCAATTATTTGTAGGAGCCAGGCTAGGAGTTGGATAATAGATACTACTGCAGAGTGGGAACCGGGATAGGAGCTGGGTAATATACACCACCGAGGGTGGCAGGAGCCGGGCTAGGAGCTGAGTAATATACACGACCGAGGGTGGGAACTGAGATAGGAGCTGGGTAATATACACCACCAAGGGTGGGAACCGAGATAGGAGCTGGGAATATACACGACCGAGGGTGGGAACCGAGATAGGAGCTGGGTAATATATACCACCGAGGGTGGGAACAGGGATAGGAGCTAGGCGATATACACCACCGAGGGTGGGAACAGGGATAGGAGCTGGGTAATATACACCGACAAGGGTGGGAACCGAGATAGGAGCTGGGTAATATACACCACCGAGGGTGGGAACAGGGATAGGCGCTAGGCGATATACACCACCGAGGGTGGGAACCGAGATAGGAGCTGGGTAATATACACCACCGAGGGTGGGAACAGGGATAGGAGCTGGGTAATATACACCGACAAGGGTGGGAACCGAGATAGGAGCTGGGTAATATACACCACCGAGGGTGGGAACAGGGATAGGAGCTAGGCGATATACACCACCGAGGGTGGGAACAGGGATAGGAGCTGGGTAATATACACCGACAAGGGTGGGAACCGAGATAGGAGCTGGGTAATATACACCACCGAGGGTGGGAACAGGGATAGGTGCTAGGCGATATACACCACCGAGGGTGGGAACCGAGATAGGAGCTGGGTAATATACACCACCGAGGGTGGGAACCGAGATGGAAGCTGGGTAATATACACCACCGAGGGTGGGAACCGAGATGGAAGCTGGGTAATATACACCACCGAGGGTGGGAACTGAGATGGAAGCTGGGTAATATACACCACCGAGGGTGGGAAGTGGGATAGGAGCTGGGTGATATACACCACCGAGGGTGGGAAGTGGGATAGGAGCTGGGTGATATACACCACCGAGGGTGGGAAGTGGGAAAGGAGCTGGATAATATATACCACCTGGGTTGGGAGCCTGGTTGGGCTCTGAACTGTACAAAGCTGCCAATTTCAATGGGACCACTGGGAGACTAACAGCAAGGGAACATTGACCCCCGTGACACCAGACGTAGAGAAATTAAGTGCAGCTGGTGAGCAGTTACACAGTTCCTCATTAGCCCTTCTGGTGTGAACAGTGAGTTAAAAACAAACGCCTAAAATGAGGCTGCCCTTTGTATGAACCTTGTGCTGAAAGGTTTTTTTCTTTTGTTTTTCCGAATTATGAAAAGTTCAAACAACTGTTAGCGACGGTGGTTATGTTGGTACAGGAGCTGTGTCATTCAGTGGAAACCATTTAAACAGAGTGGCAGAAGACTCATCAAGTTTTGTCTCAGACTCTGATTATAAGACAGATATAATTCTTCAGAATCCACTTTGTAGGCAGGAAAGTACATTGAAGGCGCTAACTTAAAACAAATCCTTTCCCCTTTCCTCCCAGAAGCTGAGCTCTTCCAAATAGCCCACACACTGTATTCCTGAGATTAATCCCATCTCAGATTTTAAACCCATGGGATCAAGCTCAGTGCCGTTTGATCACCATCAATAACATGGAACCATCAAAGCAGTCTCTCAATTTGCTGTTGTCTTATTCCCTCCAAAATTCACCTTTGTTACTGACCAAGACTTCATTCCTACTTTTGTAAAATACAAAGCAAGTACAGTAGTGGGCTGGAATAACTCCACAGAGTCGTGTATCCTGTCACCAAGTCACCCTTTATACACAGGTGGAGAGTCCTTGACACTGACCCAGCTCCCTCAGAGCCAGCTCTCAGAGTGAACAGAACCTCTGACACTCCTGTTCTTATCCATCAGCCAGCGTTCCCTGATTGGACCAGGTTAACAGTCCCAATCAGGGAACTCATATCGTATGAGGTCCATCTGGCTGACCTCATTACAATCACTGCAGGCTATTCAACCCACCAAGCCTGTTCTATCATTCAAGACAACAACAACTGAACTCGGGCTTTAACTCCACTTTCCTATATCCCTTGATTCTCTCAGAGACCTCAACTTTGCTTTTTTTTCTGCTTTAAATTTCATTTCCACCCACAACACTCTGTGGTAGAGAATTCCAAAGATTCACATCCCTTTAAGTAAAAAAGCTTCCCCTCACTTTTTTGTCCTTCATAAACTGCCTCGGATCCTGAAACAGCATCCCCTTGTTCTAGATTCCCCTACCAAGGGAAACATCCTCTCAGTGTCTACTCTGAGTGTGGGTGAGAGAGAAGTGGTGAAAGCGAGAGTGAAAAGGAGAGAGAAACACACACAGATAAAGACAGAGTGTGAGAGAGAGAGAGAGAGAGAGACAGAGTGAGGACAGACAAATGGGTGGCACTGCGGCTCAGTGATTAGCACTGCTGCCTCACAGCACCAGAGTCCTGGGTTCGATTCCCGCCTGGCTGTGTGGAGTTTGCACATTCTCCCTGAGTCTGCATGGGTTTCCTCCGGGTGCTCCGGTTTCCTCCCACAATCCAAAGATGTGCAGGTCAGGTGAATTGGTCATGCTAAATTGCCCACAGTGTTAGGTGTGTTAGTCAGGGGTAAATATAGGGTAGGGGAATGGGTTTGGGTGGGTTTCTCTTCGGAAGGGCGGTGTGGACTTGTTGGGCCGAAGGGCCCGTTTCCACACTGTAGACATTCTAACCTAAAAAAAGAAACAGAGTAGCAGAAAGGATCAGAAACAGAGAGTGTGCACGAATGATTGGGAGGGAGTGGCAGAGAGAGAGTGGGTGGAGAGGGTAGGATTTAGAGATGATCAGGGTAGAAAGCGAGAAAGTAGTGAATCTCTAGACGCTAGTGTTGTAACTGTACTGGAACAGTTTGCATGCTGTGGCAAGTTCTGGAGCACAAGCCTTCAGCACTGTGCCAGAATGTTGTCAGACCCTATAGCCTTTGCAGTATCCAGTGCCTCCAACTGTTTCTCATATCATGTGGAATGAATCAAATCGGCTGAAGGCTAGTATCTGTGATGCTGGGAAAAACTGAGGGAGGCAGTTTGGGGAAATATAAATAAAACTGAAGTTTGAGAATGAGGACCCTGGTTCTAACAAATATCACTCACACTTAGTGTACAAACCAACCCTAATGATGCAGCAGTTTTGCATCCAAATAAGGGAACTGAAATTATAGCACGTTACTTCCAAAATGATCAATCCACTTAGCTGAAAGATGTCCCATTCCCATATCCTTCAATATCACACCCAATCTAATTCTCAAAACCCTTTAATATCTAACTGGGTGTAATAACAGTTGCCTGATTGTCGCTTCTAATCTTTAATATCCCACCTGCTCTAAATCCACCCGCTTGCAACACCAACAACAACTTGCATTTATATAGCTTACTGTATAAAGCCTTTGTGGTAGCACTATCCTCCAAAATGCTACACAGAAGTGTTATTGAACAAAATGTGACACCAAACCACATACAGTTTCTTGTTATGAGGGATAGTGTAAGTATTGCTGCATCAGACAATATACCCTTTTTGAGGTAAATTCACATCGAACTCAAATTAAGATGCATGGAGCAGGGTTTTGGATAGCCTCAGGTTTATGGTGGGGGGAACATTGGAAGATAGTTAGGGTTGCATTGAAATAATAAACATGAAGCAATGAGCTGAGGCAGAAGTTGAGTTAGGCAATCTTACAGGAACAGAAATAGACCATCTTAATGATGGATATGCGAGCAGGAGTTAAACACAGAGGGAAATGGGACACTAAAGCTGGAAAGGAACTGCTTTAGACTCAGACAGCGGCCAGGGTGGTCAGGATTGTGGTTAAGGGGCGGAGTTTGTGGCAGGAATATTTTGTTGGAGGAATTTTCTGTTTTTGGATGATATCACCAATCCTTGGGGCAGGATCAGAAAGGGAAACCGTTGCAAATGACTCTCTGGTGATAACTAGATAGAAAAGAATAAATCCCATGTGTCCTCCCTACCCAGCTGAACGATGATAGAGAAACATTGGAGGAAGATGGTGTTGTCAATTGTGTCAAAGGCTCGAAACTGTTCAAGAAGGATATCGAAGGAAAATGCAGTCAGTCACATAGGATGTCTTTTGTTCGGAATCATCTTGGTACTGTAGCAGGCATAGATATTTGACCAGACACATTCAGGCATGCATTTCCAGGAAAGCTGGGAACGAAGTTGGAAGGGAATAATATATTCAGTGACTTTGGAGAAAAAGAGGAGGTGAGTGATTGGATGATGCTTGACAAGTGAGGGTGGAGGGAGGGTTGTTGTATCACTTTAGGAGTGATGTCCCTTTAAGAAACTTGGCATGCAGATGAGCCATGTACCTTGATGCCATCACATGACCAGAGGCCTTGGTCAGTTTGCACGGATGTATTTAGAAATTTCTCTATACTATCTGTACTAGTTTAACTCCAAATGAACCCAGCAGAAATCTTCATGTAGGCAGAATCAATGTACCTCATTTGTGTTCCAACTTGATATCCCAAAAATATGTCACATGGTGCAAACTGATGATTCCTCTCTTTACCTCCCTTGCCTAAGAGAATGTATCCACTTCTGCCTTAAAAATATTCAATGATCCCGCCTTCACCTCCTCCTGAGACAGAAAGGTCCAAAGTCACACAGCTCTCGGAAACAAAATAAAATATTCTCCTCATCTCTCTCCTAGAAAGGTTACTGCTCACTTTAAAACAGTGCCCCATCATCTGGACTGACTCACAAGAGGAAACATCATTTTCATGTCCACCTTTTCAAGACCATTCAAGATCTTACACACTTTGATCAAGTCACCCCTCACTCTTCTAAACTCCAGGGGAAACAAGACCGGTCTGCCCAACCTTTCCTCACCAGACAACTCACTCTTTTGAGGTATCAGTCCTCCTCTAACCCACCTTCAACACACTTCCATCAGTCCTTCAATAAAGAGATCAAGATTCCAGTTGGAATCAAGATATGGACTCACGAATACCTTGTATGAATTAAAAATAACATTCTTCATCTTGTGTTCAATTCCACTTGTGAAAGAATGATAGACATCCTATTATCCAGACTCAGTGTGGTCAGAGCAGTTGAAGAACCCATTTCTCATAACGGGTCACAGTATGTGAGCAGGACTTTCAGTGATAACATGGGTCACAGAGTTCATGAGTCGTGTCACGTCCCTATTACACTTCCCCAGATCAAATGCTGTCACCAAGCAAATGATTCTCACTGTTAAATCGCTCATTCTGAAATAAGATTTTTATGTTGCCTATGTTACATCTCGGAGCTATACCTCTGGAGGTGGGGTTACTGGAGATCACATTCAGAAGACAAGGGAGAACTATCTACCACCATCCAAATGCTCTAAGAAGCAAGATCAGTAAATGAGGAAGAGGATGGTGCATGGCCCACAAGCAGATATGGAACTATCTCAGCTACTCACAGGACAGATTGTGAGAATCATCCACCCTACAATGGGAACAACCTTACCACAGAGGCATTGAGCCCAGGTCTTAGGAAGTCAAGACACCTAATGGATCAAACAGGGAGAAAACAGGCTCAAAAAAGTATCAATTGCAACAACATTGGGCACCAAAGGACAGAATCCAGATGATGAGGTCAGTGTGGTGAAATGCTAAGGCAACAACCAATGACATCCAGCCAAGGGGGAAATCAACATCTCTGGAGGGTTACACTATAGCAATATCTGGAAAAATTGTCAAGTTTTCAATTCTTATTTCTGCCTTTCAGCAGTTTAGTGGCAGTAGGATTGCAGGAAGAGTCCACCACGATCTCATGTAAGGTCTGCATCCATTGATTCTTAAGGAGCTGAGATCAGGACTGAATCAGGAGGAAGAATGACTACAGAAATGCAGTGGTGAATTGAAGGCCTTCAATTTGACAGAGTTTATTTTGACAGAACAGTTGTAACTGAGAGGTTGAAACTGACATTGAGATTTCCCGAGGTAAAACAGGGCAGTTGGAGTTGGGAGGATTGAGGGGCATGTGTTGGAGAGTGGCAATGGACCTAACACCACTTCACTGTTTGTTTGTTCCTTTTCACTCTTAATACCTTTCCTCCCCAGTCTCCTCACTCTCTAGAACCTTTATCTCACCCTTCCCCTACCCCTAGAGTTGATTGAGTCGTTTGGAAAGTATCCACGCCCCACTGTGTAAATAGATGAAAGTTGATATGTAGCCTCATTTCCTGTTTTGTGGGGACTGTTTTCTGATTATTCGCTGGCTTGACAACAGGCATCAGTCTAAAATAACGGTCAGTGCAGCTGGCTGCTACTGTCAGCTTGAGTTTGGTGCATTGCTGTATCAGAGGGTCTGCACAGGCTCCTGACTAATTATACATCGCATCTAAGTCACTTTTCTGTGAGGTGTGTTTATGTTAGTGAGTAACTGGAATGAGTGGACCATTTGGAGACCACTGCTCCCTGGGTGTACACACTTAGGAGTTTGGAGATTTTTTTTTGTTTGTTTGGATAGAGTGTTTGTTTGCTTCTTTGATGTATTATTATACAGAACCAAACTGCATTTGTGACTGTGTATATATACAAAGATTTGTTTTTATGAAAAAAGTATATTTTTGAAATAAAACAGAAGTTTAGAGAATTGATTATTTCAAGTGTTAGGCTTTTCACAAGGTCCCAGATGGGAAACTGATAAAGAAGGTAAAAGTTCACAGGATCCAGGGTAATCAAGATAGATCCAAAAGTGGCAGGAGACAGAGAATGGTGGTAGAAGGCTGTTTGTGTGATGGAAACCCAGTTTGCAGAGGTGTTCCACAGGGATCCGTGCTGGGTCCCTTATTGTTTGCGATATTCATAAATTACGCAGATGAGAATGCGGAGGTGAGATGATAAATAGGTTTACGGATGACACAATGACTGGCCAGGGTGGTTTACAGTGAGGAGAAAGGTGTTAAGTTAGGAGAATATAAATGGATTGGTCAGATGGGCAGATCAGTGGCAGATAGACTTTAACCCTGATAAATGTGAGATGATGCACTTTGGAAGAAGGAACAAAACAGGGGAGTAGTCAATGAATGACACGACACTAGGAAGCTCAGAGGAACCTTGGAAGGTTCCACACAGCCCTGAAGGAGCAGGAAGGTTAACACAATAGTTAAGAAGGCTAATGGGATAGTTATCTTTACCAGTCATGGCAGAGGTTATCAGAGCATTAAGATGATGTTGGATCTGTACAGGGCTTTGGTTCAGCCCACAGCTGGATTACTGTGTGCAGTTCTGGTCACCGCACCATAGGAAGGATGTGACTGCACTGGGAGGGATTTGGAGGAGATTCACTAGGCTGTTACCTGAGCTGGATCAGATTAGTTATGAAGAGGGACTGGATAAGCTGTTTTCTATACAGCAGAGAAGGGTGAGGGGGACCTAATGAAGATATATAAGATTATGAGGGGTATGGGCAAGCTGAATAGAAAACAGCTGTCCCCATTAGACAAAGGGTCAACAATAAGGGAACATAGTTTTAAAGTGAAAGGTAGGAACTTGAGAAAGGATTTGAAGGAATTTTTTCTCATCCAGAGGGTGTGGGGGACCTGGACTGCACTGCCTGGGAAGGTAGTTGAGGTGGGAAACCTCATAACCTTTAAAATGTACTTGGACACACTGGATAGTGTCCTTATCTCTGAGGCAGGAAACCTGGATTCATGTCCTACTAGTCCAGAGGTGTGACATCACATCTCTGAACAGGTTAGTTAGGAAAATATCCACAAACATGGACATTCAAAGGATCCAACTCGACTGAGAAAGAGGGATAGAGTTAAGGCTGGGCTGGGCCATACCCAGTGAAGAGGTCATCAGGCTCCTTAGACAGCAAAAGTGGGCCATCAACAATATAAAAGCCTCGCTTCAGGGTGTTTCCATCACATTTGCGCTTTAATCTGTTGAACTCTCTCAATGAGAAAGCTTGAGTTAGTTACACAGTCATAGAGTCAGAGAGATGTAAAGCACGGAAACAGACCCTTCGGTCCAACTTGTCCACATATCCCAACCCAATCTAGTCCCACCTGCTAGCACCACCCCGTATCCCTCCAAACCCTTCCTAGTCATATACCCATCCAGATGCCCCTTAAATGTTGCAATTGTACCAGCCTCCACCACTTCCTCTGGCAGCTCATTCCAAACATGTACCACTCTCTGCGTGAAACAGTTGTCCCTTAGGTCTATTTATCCTGTCCATGCCACAAATGATTTTATAAACCTCTATAAGGTCACCCCTCAGCCTCCAATGCTCCAGGGAAAACAGCCATAGCCTATTCAACCTCTCCCTATAGCTCAAATCCTCCAACATGCTTGTAAATCTTTTTTGAACCCTTTGAAGTTGGTGAATTTATTCCATGATCTTCCCGATGAAGTCTGGCTGAAGGATCTGAAAGCTCTTCTGAAGGGACTGGGGCCCAATATGACAGGAGGGTTTGATCACTGATGGGGTATGCGTCATGTCTGAGCCTGGGCAGCTGATTTAAAGTTAGAATTAATTCAACTGGGAGGATAGAACTTTCTCTTTAAATCAATCTTCAAGCTGCCTCTAACTATCATTCATCCTGAGGAGTAACTGCACAGGACGCAACTATTCCAGGGACGGGTATTGAAATAGAGATTGAAAGACATGTGAGTGAACTCAGTGGCTCTCACACCTCACTACAGACTGAACATTGGGGTGGGTGACAGACTCAGCTGAAGAGAGTTGAAAGCAGAGCAGGTCAAGCTGAGAAACAAGATCCTCAGGAAGTACATTCCTGGGAATTAGATTAGATTTGATTCCTTACAGTGAGGAAACAGACCCTTCGGCCCAACCAGTCCGCACCAACTCTCTGAAGAGTAACCCACCCAGACCCATTTCCCTCTGACTAATGCACCTCGCATTATGGGCAATTTAGCATGGCCTAACATGCACACCTTTGGACTGTGGGAAGAAACCGGAGCACCCCCACGCAAACACAGGGAGAATGTGTAAACTCCACACAGAGAGTTGCCCAAGGCTGGAATTGAACCTGGGACCCTGTTGCTGTGAGGCAGCAGTGCTAACCACTGAGCCACTGTGCCTCACATTCCCCTCCAAGTCACTAACCCAACTGACTCGAACGACATGACCATATTTTCAACATCACTGGGTCAAACTCCTGGAACTTACTCCACAAGAGCACTGTGGGTTAAATTGGTACAAAAAGGTAGCTCATGATCACCTACCTGCAGCAAGCTCGTCAATGTCAATGTTCAGCCATGTTAACAATCACACTTACAGTCCAACAGCTTTATTTGGAAGCATTAGCTATCGGAGCGCTGCTCTGAAAGCTAGTGCTTCCAAATACACCTGTTGGACCATAACCTGATGTTGTGCGATTTTTAACTTTGTACACCCTAGTCCAATATCAGCATCCCCAAACTATGTTCAGCGATTTCTCTGGAGCAGGTGGGACTTGAACTTGGACCTCCGGACTCAGAGGTAGGGACACCACTACTGCTCCACAACAGCCCTGCAGCAACTAGGTAAAAGGCTAGGTAAAATGGTAACCTCGTCGGTCACAATCACAAATTGAGAACAGATAGACAGACATTGGTGGAGCCTTGCCTGTTTTCTCATGTAAACCTGTCTCACTGAAAAACAGAGACTTTTGAATATCAGAAGTCTGCCTCGCACCTGGCGACACTAAACACAGCAAGGAAGGGGAGAGCAGAGCTGGCTGAAGGAGCTCAAAGGGAAGCAGCATTTTGTACCTTCCTCTTTCTGCCTCCCGGGAGCTGAGCCTGCCCGACTAGCAAAGCACAGGCCGCCTCACAGAAGACCCTTCTTCAATGGACCCTGGTCCCCCTCCAGCACCATCCCGAAGAACTGTATCCCACGTCCGTCTCTCACGTTGCACACGGGGGTGTCTGTGCAGACAGTTTCTGTTTCCGTGCCTCTATAATGTGGTGTGTGTGTACCTCCTCCCTGTGGGCAATGGTTACGAGGTTTTAATTTTTGACCAGCATATTCCACTGTGCTCTTGCACTGTTACTCGTGGCTTTTCAGGTTAGGGTGGCTTGCGGGAGAGTGCTGGTAAACCACTCCCACAAGCAATGCATCCTCCTCTTCATTAACTTACAGTTAGAGCGAATATTTGTGAAATACTGGGCTCTGTCCCAGCCAGAATACTGTACCGTGTCTCGTGTTTCTGCACACCACATCTGACGGCTTTTGAGAGGGTGCAGAAAAGATTTACAATGGTTCCGGGACTGAGCCACTTTGCTTTTGTAGATAGATCGGTGAATAAGGGACACTAGGATTGAGAGGGAATGTAACTGGCTTAGAAGAGTCTACACAGTAGGAAGGGGAAACCATTCCCGTTGGCAGAAGGATTGAGAAAACAAGAGGACCTGGACTTGCCTTGAGTTGGACGATAAGAAAGGCAACAATAACGTGAGGAGAACATCTTTTACAACGACTAGTTGTGACCTAGGAGGCGCCGCCTGGTGTTTGATGTGGGCAGGTTAAATCTTAGTCTTCAAAACCAAATTTGATGAAAAGAAATCAATTTGAGGGGCTGGGAAGACAGGGTGGAGAGCTGAACTGCTCTTTCAGAGAGGTGATGGGCCAAATGTCCTCCATCTCTTGTCTCAATTCTCCAGTTATGAGAGAGACCTGCAACAGCAAGCCTTTTGGTAAACTCAACTGAGTCACTTGAAATAGTGGGAGACAGCCCCCCCTGTGGGTATAATGTGGAAGAGCCAACTATCTTCACCACAAATCCAATAAGACAGACTGCTTCAGTATAAACAATTTCCCTTTATTAAGTTATTAAAAGGACAAGTTTCTGTGATACAGAAGATGAATTTGTTCCATGCTGTGATAATTAAAGGGTAGGTTGAAGGGTGTTCTGTGTCCAAGCCAAGGATCAGAACTTTAAAACAGAGCCAGAATGTTTCAGGGCTAATGTCATGAAGCACAAAGGGAAAAGTGAATCTGGAGCTCTCTTCCCCAAAAGCTGTTGAGGTCAAGTGAAAATGCCAGAACTGAAAGTGATAATACTTTTACTTCACAGAAACCTAAGTGGCTTAGACAGAAGGCAGGTAAATGGAGGTTAAGGGAGAGACCAACCACAGTCTAACTAAGTGAGAGAGCAAGGTCAGGGAATAAAGAGCCTCTTAAAGTCATAGAATCATATAGCACAGAAACAGACCCTTTGGGCCAACTTGTCCATGCCAACCATAATCCCAAACTAAACTAGTCCCATCTCCTTGCATTTGGCCCATAACTCTCCAAACATTTCTTATTCATGTACTTATCCAAATGTCTTTTAATTGTTGTAACTGAACCTGCATCCACCACTTCCTCAGGAAGTTCATTCCGCACACAAACCACTCTCTGTGTGCAAAAATTGCCCCTCATGTCTTTTTAAAGTCTTTCTCCTCTAAACCTCTATAAGGTCATCCCTCAACCTCCTACACTCCAGTGACAAAAGTCCCAGCCTATCCAACTTTTCCCTATAACTGAAACCCTCCATTCCTGGCAATCTCCTGGTAAATCTCTTCTGAACCCTCTCCAGCTTCATGATATCCTCTTCTTTGTATTATCACTGTAAACATTCCAATTCTGTAAAGTTTGAGGCTCACACTCTTAAAAAAAATCTGCAAAAAACTGTGGCCTTTGAAACTCTGAAATAATTTGAATCGATGAAATATTTCATTTTGTAACGATCTGCTGTAGTGTGTCTTACCAGATGATGATGATAATGTTATACAGAAATAAAGTTAAAAATCACACAACACCAGGTTATAGTCCAACAGGTTTGTTTGGAAGCACTAGTTTTCGGAACGCTGCTCCTTCATCATGTGGTTGTGAAACAGGATCATAAGAGGGTGAGCTTGCCAATTGGATCCAAAATTGGTGTTACAATAGGAGATAGAGGGTAGTAGTGGAAGGTTGTTTTTCAGACTGGACGCCCGTGATCAGCATAGTAATCAGTACTGGGTCCACTTTTATTTGTCATTTTATATGAACGATTTGAATGAGCATGGTCAGTAAATTTGTGGGTGATACCAAACCTGGTGGCATAGTGGACAGTAAAGAAGATTATCTGAGATTACGAAGAGATCTTGATCTATTGGGACAATTGGCTGAGGAGTGGCAGATGGAGTTTAATTTGGATAAATGCAAAGTATTGCAATTTGGTAAAACAAACATGGACAGGACTTATACAATTAATGGTAGAGCCCTGAGTACTGTTGTAGAGCAAAGAGATTGAGGGGTTCAGGTACATAATTCTTTAAAATTTGTGTCGCAGGTAGACAGGGTGGTTAAGAAAGTACGTAAGAAAGTGCTCAGACGTTTGAGTATAGGAGGTGAGATGTTATGTTGAGGTTGTACAGAATGAGGCCTCTTATGGAGTACTGTGTGCAGTTCTGGTCGCCCTGTCATAGGAACGATGTTATCAAACTAGAGAGGATACAGAAAAGATTTACCAGGAATAAAGGGCCTGAATTATAAAAATAAGCTGGATAGGCTGGGGCATTTTTGACTGGAGTCTAGGAGGTTGAGGGGTGACCTTATCAAGGTTTATAAAATCATGAGGGGCATAGATAAGTTGAAGAGCAAAGATCTTTTCTCTTAAGGTTGGGGAGTTCAAAATGAATAAAGGCTCCTCTTGAAATAACATTTCATTTGCTGTCCTTATTACCCACTAAACTTGGCTGCTAGCTTTTTGTGATTTAAGCAGTCTTTCTCCATTTAAATAATATTGGTTCCTCTATTCTTCCCACCAAGTGAATAACCATACAGCCATAAGATAGAGGAACAGAATTAGGCCATTCGGTCCATCAGGTCTGCTTTGCCATTTGATCATGATTGATATGTTTCTCCTGCCTTCTCCCCGTTACCTTTGATCCCCTTAATAATCAAAAACCCATTTCTGTTTTAAATATACTCAATGACTTTGCCACCATAGCCTTCTGTGGAAATGAGTTCCACAGACTCATGGCTGATGAAATTCCTCCTCATTGCAGTTATAGAGGACCATCTCTTCACTCTGAGACTGTGCCCTCATGTCCGAGTCTCTCCTAATAGTGGAAACATCTTCTCTACACCCAATCTATATATAATATTCACTTTTCTCATCCAAGTCATTAGTACATAGACAGTGAAAGTATTCTGAAAGTTTCAATCAGATCCTCCCTCATCCTTCTAAATTCTATTGAGTATAGGCCCAGAGATCTCATCCGTTCCTCATATGTCAAGCCATTCAGCCCATGGACCAATCTTGCACACCTCCAAAGCTGCTCACAATATTCCAAATATGGTCTGACCAGACCCCTTTCAGCCTCGGCAGTACATCCCTGCTCTTGTATTCTACCCCTCTTGAAATGAACACTGCATTTGCTATCTTAACCGCCAACTGAACCTGCACGTTAACCTTCAGAGAATCCTGAAGTAGGATTCCCAAGTCCCTTTGTGCCTCAGATTTCCACAGCCTTCCCCCATTTAGAAAATATTCTATGCTCCTATTCTTCTTACCAAATGATTTTTGTACACAGTATTCCATTTGCCCACTTTCTTAATCTGTATATCTCTCTGCAGGATCTCTGTGTCATCCCCACTTCCCAGCTATTTTTGTGTCATCTGCAAACTTGACTATAATACATTCACCTCCTCTTCCAGGTCATTATTATATATTGTAAACAATTATGACCCTGACCCATCCTGAAAATGTCCCCTTGTCATTACTCACTGCTTTCTGTTAGCCAATCCTCCATCCATGCTAATATACTACCAAGTATCCTGAAGTCTATTGCATCTAATAATGACATGCTGATTTGTACCCCAGTTCCAATTATCCACCTATGCTCCAGTTTTTTAATGTATCTGAGCGATGACATCCTCCTACAATGTAGTACTCCACTGTACTGCACTAGGGTATCAACTGGGTATCAATTTTTGTGTTCAAGCACTATTAATACATTTATTATTGGAATGCAGGCATCACTGGCTGGGCCAGCGTTTATTATCCATTTCCATTTGCCTTTGAGGTGGTGGAGGACAGCTGCATTTTTGAACTGCTGCAGTCTTTGGGACATAGGTATAATGCTGTTAGGGAGTTCCACATTTTTGACAGAAGTGACAGTGAATGTACAGTTCCAAGTCATATACATAAATGATTTGGACACAAGCATAAGAGGTACAGTTAGTAAGTTTGCAGATGACACCAAAATCAGAGGTGTAGTGGAAAGCGAAGAGGGTTACCTCAGATTACAGGAGGATCTTGACCTGATGGGCCAATGGGCTGAGAACTGGCAGAGTTTAATTCAGAAAAATGCAAGGTGTTGCATTTTGGGAAAGCAAATCTTAGCAGGACTTATACACTTAATGGTAATGCTCTAGTGTTGCTGAACAAAGAGTCCTTGGAGTGCAGGTTCATAGCTCTTTGAAAGTGGAGTCGCAGGTAGATAGGATAGTGAAGAAGGCATTTCTTTATTGGTCAGAGTATTGAGTACAGGAGTTGGGAGGTCATGTTGCGGCCGTACAGGACATTGGTTAGGCCAGTATTGGAATATTGTGTGCAATTCTGGTCTCCTTCCTATCGGAAAGATGTTGTGAAACTTGAAAGGGTTCAGAAAAGATTCACAAAGATGTTGCCAGGGTTGGAGCTATAGGGAGAGGCTCAACAGGGCTGTTTTCCCTGGAGCGTTGGAGGCTGAGGGGTAACCTTATAGAGGTTTACAAAATTGAAGGGCATGGATGGGGTAAATAGGCAAAATCTTTTCCCTGGGGTGGGGGAGTCCAGAACAAGAGGGCATAGATTTAGGGTGTGAGGGGAAAGAATGAGCTGCCAGCGTAAGTGGTGGAGGCTGGTACAATTACAACATTTGATTGGGTATATGAATAGGGTTTGGAGAGATATGGGCCAGGTGCTGGCAGGTGGAATTAGATTTGGTTGGGATAACTGGTCGGCCTGAATGGGTTGGACCATGGTCTGTTTCCATGCTGTACATCTCTATGACTCTAAGTCAAGATGCTTTATATCTTGGATGAGAATTTTCAGTGGTGGTTCTCCTTTCTAGATGGTAGAGTGGTGTTGATGGAACCTTGGTGAATTATTATAGTGCATCCTGTCGATGGTACACACTATACCAGTGGTGGATGAGTGTTGAAGGTGGTGGATGTGGTGCCAATCAAATGTTCTGATTTGGCTTTAGTATTGAGCTTCTGGAATGTCGCAGCAGAACCCATCCAGGTAATTGGAGACTCTTCCATTCCACACCTGACATGCGTTTTTTAATTGGTGGAAAGATTTTCAATGTGAGGATGCAAGACATTTGCTGCACAATTAGACAATATTGGAATCATCACAGTTTACAGTAATGAAGTAGGCTGTTCACTCCAACATACTATCCCAACAAAATACAAACCTGATTATATTAAACTGGTTTACAGAATAATTCCTACCAGACAGAATAATTTAATAAATGTTGTTCAACTGCAATCATACCCATCCTGTATTGCAGTGACTACAATTGCATGCAATACTCTAGCTTTGTAACTAGTCATTTATGCACAGTGCTAGCAGATCTCAAATTCTATGCATTACCTCAGAAATGCATGTATTGTGATACCTGCTTGACTACCTTATCTACATGCCCCATACTTTCAGGGATCGATGGATATGCAATCCTTGATCCCTCTACTCCTTTCAGTATCCTACCATTTATTGTGTATTCCCTTACCTTGTTAGTGTTCTCAAATGCATTATCTTATTCTTCTCCAGATTAAAGTTTGTTTGCCATTTTTCTACCCAATCCTCTATTTACCCCTGACTAATGTACCTAACCTACACATCCATGAACATTATGGGCAATTTAGCGTTCCAAATTCACCTGACCTGCACATCTTTGGATTGTGGGAAGAAACCCCCACAGACATGGAGAATGGGCAAATTCCACGCAGACAATTGCCCAAGGCTAGAATCAAACCTGGATCCCTGGTGCTGAGACAGCAGTGCTAGCCACTGAGCTGCCCTTACATTAGACACCATGAGGAGGTGGCTAGATTCCCTTATTGATCCACTTGTTTAAATATTAATGAAAACACAAGTTGATCACACCAGTAACTGCATAAATTTGAGTGAATGCACACCAGGTTTCTTAATTTCCATACCTGTGCATCATAGTTTTAGCAACTTGTGTACAAAGACCCAAAATCTGTCTGCTGCTCCATGAATGCCATTAGGAGAAAAAGTGAGAGATTTATCTTCCATGGATCCAAAATGAGTGTTCTGATACTCTTTCACAGATTGGACTTCAGCCAGTTTATACCCACTCACTAAATCTTTTCACATCTCTTTTTACGTCTCCTGCTCTCTGCTAAACCACTTATGGTGTCTTGTAACTCAGTATCTTTTGCAAACTGGATCTGTTCTATCATTGACAGAAATAGTATAAAGTTGTAGCATAATGCAGATCCAGAAGGAATACTACTTAGCTCATGACTTCTATCTCTACCCTTTGTCTCTTGCTTCTCAGCCACTATCAGAAGGTTACCCTCAATTCTAAATGTTTCTTTTTCCTAATAATCTCTTATATGGAAAGCCAATAAAAGCCTTCTGGATATCTATCTGAACAACATCGACAGACACTTCCCTAAGCTTTAGTATCTCTATCCTCCTGTTCCAGTACCCATCCATCAATGAACACAATTCTTCATATTTTAATGTCGAATCTTATTTGGAATATGTGCACCTTGTTGATTCACTAAGGAAAGCTATTGAGCACCTGAGATAAATGGCAAAACAAAATGGCAGTGATGAAAAGGAGGGTTACCTTAGAGTACAACAGGACCTTCTTAGATAAGCAAATGTGCCAAGGACCGGCAGTTGGATTTTAGTTTAGATAAATGCGAGGTGCTTCATTTCAGTGGAACAAATCAGGGCAGGACTTTTATACTTAATGGAAGGTCCCGGGGAGTGTTGCCAAACAGAAGAGCATCCTGAGCTACAAACCTTCACAAACCTTGTAAAAACCTATGGGCGCAACACGCTACAACTTGCCTGAAGATGGGAAAAAAATGCCATCCGAGAGAGTTCCACCCGCAAACAATTGTACTTCCTGCATGAATGTTTAAGAAAACAGATACTGCCACCTCAACCCTAAGCAGAAGAGGCCTTGGGGCACAGGTTCATAGTCCTTCAAAGGGGAGTTGAAGGGAGACAGGGGAGTGAAGGTAGCGTTTGGTACACTTGCCTTTATTGGTCAGTGCATTGCGTATGAGTTGGGAAGTCATGTTGCAGCTGCACAGCATATCGGTTACACAACTTTTGGAATACTGCATTCAATTCTGGAAAGATGTTGTGAAACTTGAAAGGATTCAGAAAAAAATTACAAGGATCTTACCGGGGTGGAGGATTTAAGCTATAGGAAGAGGCTGAATAGGTTGGGACTATTTCCCTGAAGCGTTGAAGGCTAAGGGGTGACCTTCTAGAGGTTCATGAAATCATGAGGGGCATGAATAAGGTAAATAGCCAAGGTCTTATCCCAGGGGTAGGGGAGTCCAAAACTAGAGGGCAAAGATTTAAGGTGAGGGGGGGAAGAAAAGACTTAAAAGGGACCTAAAGGGCAACTTTTCCATGCAGGTGGTGGTGTATGCGTGGAATAAGTTGCCAGATGTGGTGGAGGCGGCTGATACAATTACATTTAAAAGGCACCTGGATGGGTGCATTATCAGAAAGGGTTTAGAGGGATATGGACCAAATGTTGATGAACGGGACTAGATTAATTTAGGATATCTGGTTGGCATGGACGAGTAGGACCGAAGCCGTACATCTCTATGAGTCAATAGAGTCTATGACTCTATTTAAATGCTGAGCTAGGCTTTCTTTTAATCCTATCATTGCAAAAGAAACAAATTCCAGCTGCAAGACCATTGTCCAGACTGAAAACTACTCCAGATTTATTTACAGATAAAACTATGTACAAAGGCAGAAATAGATAGGTCAGGTAAATTTCAGCACAAACCAAGAAAAAAAGAAAGAGAGACTCTGGATTGACTGCTTAAAATCAAAGACTCCTCTAGGTGAATCTCTGGTGAAAGGATTTCTCCAGGGTTCTCATTCTCTCCCTAATACAGAAATGGCAACTGAAGTATCTGAAGGTCAGATGTCCGCTTTCATAAGGATCATAAGGACACTGTCTAATTTAGTACACAGAAACAGATATTTGAGGATCTTATGTTCTAAACTAGCTAAAGCATAAACAAAATGGTTTTACTATTTGACAATAATAGAAATCCTGAAAGAACAGACTAATTATTACACTTCCCTCAAGTTCCTTTGTAATTTATTTAACGTGCCAGTTGTGACTCTTGAGATAAAGCAGTGATGACCTTATTCTAAGACACATGAGGTCATGTTTTACATGAGGATAACTGGAAAACATACATTTAATATAGTGCAGAATTCCAACTCTCCTCATTGTGTCTTAATGCCCATAAGGAAGGTGTAGTGTATTGTCAAGCAGCCTCAGCCATGCTCTGCAATCTCACGGTCAAAGTTAAAGATCTCTCATCTTTTACCAATTCATTCTCAGGGTAAAATGACTCCTTTACATTACAAAAAAAAATTCAGATCATTTAAAATTGCTCACAAATGAAAATCCATGACATATGCACAAATAAAAGTTCGTAAATAGCAAAATACCATGTTCATCATGTCCATAACACAAAAACTTAATCAAAGTTACAAAAATACAGAAAAATAACAGAAATACAATTCTATAGCAGCAATACACTTCATCAAGACTGCCTTGTAGTAGACAGAAATGCGCAGTAAATGCACAACTTCACATTTGGATACTTTCTTTTCCAAATAAATACCCTCCCATGTTGGAAATTCAAATTAAAATTAGGCCCAGTTGTCACTGTACAATAGCTGGGCTAAAGGTGAAGGCTCCAGGCCTAACCACTGGGGTTGCTCTCATCTACCCAGTAGCATATTTCTAAAACAGACTACTCCAACTCCACTGGTATGGAAACCAGATCAACAAACTGACCCCCAGAATCAAATGAAATTTGTGGGAAACCTGAGTGGGGTTGCACCATATGGCCAGGGCATATCTCCATTTCCTGACCCCAGGAATGTTTGGAAAGCTTTCCAGAGAAATTTCAGGTGTATATAATGGCACCCAGTACCATTCCCCAAAATGGCTAAAATCACCTTGCAATCCTGTTTGAAGATCAGGGCCTTCCTGAGGAAGGGTGACTCAACCTGAAAAGTTAACTCTGATTTCTCTCCACAGATGCTGCCAAACCTGCTGAGCTTTTCCAACAATTTCTGTTTTTGTTTCAAATTCACAGTGGAATTAGATTCCAGTCCATGCTGTATGACTCTATAGTCCTGTACATTTTATTCCAGCGCTCCAGCAAGATTCAAATAGAAACAAATAACATGAATAACTGTTTAGCTGGTGCATTCATCAGGGAACTGCCGAAAGTTATGTGCACTTCAGGATACAACATGCATCTGAATTTGTCAATTGAGTGCATTCATCGCAGAGCTCGCAAAACAAACTCATTTTTTAAAAAGCTGAAACGTTGACCACTAACACTATCTAACAGCCCCGAGAATAAACCACCCAGTTCAAAAGAACTTGTCAGTTTGTGCTGCAGCTTTTGATGGGTTCAGTGAGATTGAAGTGAAACTGGATATTAAGTCAACCCCCTTGCAAACCATTTTCTAAACAGGCATGGCTCAGATTGTACCATTAGATACAACTTTGCACTTTGCTCTGTAAAACTTGAAATAGGAACAAAGAAGAAAATGAAGAACTGGTGGTAAAGAAGGCAGAGAGAGTTCCTTTACTGTTGATAACACAGCCTGAAATTGAATCAACAAAATGTGATCAAGGACAAGAGAATCAGGATACTGTCAAGTGGCAAAGTGTAAACTGTTTCTTTTAAGGAACCAACTGTTAAAATGTTTACATGTCAGTCTCCACCACCAACACCTACCCTTTGGCATAGACCTGCCATGCAACGATCCACGTGACGTTATCCACACTACTTCATTCAAATTCCCACCCTCCCATCCCCAGAAGATACCTCCTTGCGAGTCCAGCCCGTGTCACAGTAATAAATAATTTAAAATCCTGAGCTGTGCAGCATTCGATCACAATCAAATGTGTTTCAAGATGCAGCTAGGGTACACAATTTTACGTGAAATCTCCAGTTAGTAAAATGATTTGAGTTACAGCCTGACTCTGTTCCCACCCCCTGCCCATCATTATAGTGAAATTGTACACAGCATGTTACAGTAAAACAGACAGCCAACGTCACTACATACACACAGATTATTTAGACATATATACAATGGTGATCCAGCCATATGGGTTCTGCCAGTTGGCAGTCCTCACTGCACTCCCTTGGACTACTGCACATTGCTCCTTTTGATTGCCGGGAATTGACAAGACTATCCACGGCCCTTTGAGCAGCTTCCTTTGGTTCTAAGACGTAAACTCATGCAGTTTGCCCACTATCAACCATCAAGTGGTTTGCCCAGATACACCATAGTCACCTCAGTGTTACCATAAACCGCTGATACCGCCGGATACAGACATGCTTTTGGCAAGCCTCGGAAAGCTACGCCAAGAAATTCATAGCCTCTTTCAAATGCTAAAGTCTTGTCTTCCATATCGAGAATGACACGTATCCTTTCCCCAATCTGTAGAAAGAAGTAGGCAACAGATTTATAAAAAGAAGAGACAGAAGATTTATCAATATAATCAAGATTTATTTCCATTTGAGATTTCAGCTGAGTTTCTCTCTGTGTTTGCTCAGGGTAGAGTATAACTCCCCAGAGTACTACGATTTTGAGGGTCACTTTTTAATATATCTGGCTTACACAGTATTTCACATAACTTACAGCACAAGAGCTACTCATTAATGAAACAGGTTATTTATGTTCCAACTCAGTATACTTATCTTGCTACAGCATAAGGTTCTTTCTCATGTTGCTAATTTAGCCTCCTTTTATATATGCCAATGTTGGATGCCTTGGCTAATCCACACAGTTACAAATTCCAGATTCTCACCACTTCCTGGGTAAAGACTTTCAGATTCACGAATGACAAGCTCACTTCATGACTCCTTACTGTGGCTATCCGCAGTAGTGGAAACATCTTCTCTGTGTGTTGAATAAAACTATTTCATAATTCTATCAGATCATCCTTTTGCATATTACCCCCCCTCCCCCCCCAACGCAAGTGTTTATACCTTATAGAAGCTAGGAGAAAGTGAGGACTGCAGATGCTGGAGATCAGAGCTTTAAAATGTGTTGCTGGAAAAGCGCAGCTGGCCAGGCATCATCCAAGGAGCAGGAGAATCGACGTTTCGGGCATAAGCCCTTCTTCAGGAATGAGGAGGGTGTGCCAAGCAGGCTAAGATAAATGGTAGGGAGGAGAGTCTTGGGGGAGGGGCGTTGGGAATACGATAGGTGGAAGGAGGTTAAGGTGAGGGTGATAGGCCAGAGAGGGGGTGGGGGCAGAGAGGTCAGGAAGAAGATTGTAGGTCAAGAGATCGGTGCTGAGTCTGAGGGTTGGGACTGAGAAAAGGTGGGGGGAGGGGAAATGAGAAAGCTGGAGAAATCTGCATTCATCCCTTGTGGTTGGAGGGTTCCTAGGCAGAAGATGAGGCGCTCTTCCTCGAGGCGTCATGTTGCCATGGTCTGGTGATGGAGGAGGCCAAGGACCTGCATGTCCTTGGCGGAGTGAGAGGGGGAGTTGAAGTGTTCAGCCACGGGGCAGTTGGGTTGGTTGATGCGGGTGTCCCAGAGGTGTTCTCTGAAACGTTCCACAAGTAGGCGGCCTGTCTCCCCAATGTATAGGAGGCCACATCGGGTGCAGCGGATGCAGCAAATGATGTGTGTGGAGGTGCAGGTGAATTTCTGACGGATATAGAAGAATCCCTTGGGGTCTTGGAGGGAAGTGAGCGGGGAGGTGTGGGCGCAAGATTTGCACTTCTTGCAGTTGCAGGGGAAGGTGCCGGGAGTGGAGATTGGGTTGATGGGGGGTGTGGATCTGACGAGGGAATTGCAGAGAAAGTGGTCTTTCCGGAACGCTGATAGGGGTGGGGAGGGAAATATATCCTTGGTGGTGGGGTCTGTTTGGAGGTGGTAGAAATGACAAAGGATGATACGATGTATCTGGAGGTTGGTGGGGTGGTAGGTGAGGACCAGTGGGGTTCTGTCCTGGTGGCAATTGGAGGGGCAGGGTTCAAGGGCGGAGGAGTGGGAAATGGAGGAGATGTGGTGGAGAGCATCGTCAACCACGTCTGAGGGGAAATTGCGGTCTTTGAAGAAGGAGGCCATCTGGGTTGTTCGGTATTGGAATTGGTTTCAGCACCGCCTTCTTGACATGCAATCTTCTTACCAACCTCTCCGCCCCCACCCCCTCTCCAGCCTATCACCCTCACCTTAACCTCGTTCCACCTATCGTATTTCCAATGCCCCTTCCCCCAAGTCCCTCCTCCCTACCTTTTATCTTAGCCTGCTTGGCACACCCTCCTCATTCCTGAAGAAGGGCTTACGCCCGAAACGTCGATTTACCTTATAGAAGCGGTCTGGTACTAACATTGTAAGTAGGAGCAAGAGTAGGTCATTCAGCCCCTCAAGCGTGGTCATACTCTGCCAGTCTGAAAATGACCAATTTATTATGGAATCGGTTTCCTCAGTATTATCCAATTTCTACCCAGGATAATACATCAACCTCTCCACTGGAAGATTTTCTCGTTTAACAAGCATTTATGTAGTACCTCATAAAATGTTTTGTGGTAAACCTAATACACAATTGGTTTCCTTTATTTGCCCTGCTTGTTACATCCTCAAAGATGCCTAAGAAATTTGTCAAAGACTACTTTCCTTTCACAAGATCACGTTAACTCTGCCTGATTGTAGTATGATTTTCTAAATGTTCTACTATTACATCCTTTGTAATAGAGTAGAGTTTTCCAACAGGTAGAGATTAGACAAACTGGCCTACAGTTAACTAGTTTCATGCTCTGTTTCCCTCCTCTCCTGAATGGCAGCGTTACATTTGAAGTTTTCCAATACGCTTAGTCCTTTCAAGAACCTAAGGAATTTTGGAAGATTACAACCAATACATTACTATCTATTCAGGCTTTAGTCCCATTAGGTTTCCTGGTACACTTTTTGTTTGGTGACTGTGCTTGTTTGAAAGCCCCTTTTTGAATCTTGTATTTCTACTGTTTTTAGGATTGTATCTTTACAGTAGAAGGTGCAAGCACAAGATATTTGTTCAATATCTCTGCCATTTTCTTATTCATTATTTCATTATTCATTCCCCAATCTCATTTCCTAAGGGACTGACACTTACTTTAACTACTCTCCTTTTCACATATTTGTAGAAACTTTTACTTTGGTTTTACATTTCTTATTAGCTTCTCACATCAAACTTCTCCATTTTTTTTTACAAAAACATCTGTGCTGTTTGTAAAGTGTTATTTCTCTGGGCTACCACCAGGCTTTTTAGCACCACACTTCTTTTCTATCAATTTGATACAATTCTAAATTAGCCTTAGATGATGTCTGCATCTCATGGTACCTTCTTTTCTTAACAGAGTGCATCTTTTGAGTTATAGCTCCTTATATGTTTGCTATTGCTTCTCTCTCATTTTTTAATCAATATTCTCAAATTAAACTTCAGTCATTTCTGCCTCTGTATCCTTACAAATTGGCTTTGCTAAAGTTTAAAGACACTCATTTCAGATCAAAATTACTCATCCTCAAACTGAATGCTTTTATTATGATTTGACCACTCTTACCCCAAGGATCCTTTACTATGAAGTCATTCATCAATCCTGTTTCATTAGACATTACAGCTCCAAATTAGCATAAATCTGGTGACGATAGGAATTGTGGATGCTGTTCCTCAGAACACAGGAAAGGTCATCAACTCGAAATGTTAACTCTGATTTCTCTCCACAGACGCTGCCAGATCTACAAAGCTTTTCCAGCGATATCTATTTTGTCTCATAATTCTGATGACATTTGGTCTACTACTCCTAAGAAACTGTATTCTCCTATGAACCCACCCCAACTGTTTAGTTTAAAGCTCTCTACGCAGTGCCGATCTGATTTCTCTCTTTAAAACTTCAAGTAGACTCATTGATATTAACAGGACATAATACCTTTTAAAAGAGAAATCTACACCTGCAGCTATTAACTATTTTAATTAAATTTGCATCAGTATTTACTGTGGAAAAGGATATGGAAGATATAGACTGTAGGGAAATAGATGGTGACATCTTGCAAAATGTCCAGATTACAGAGGAGGAAGTGCTGGATGTCTTGAAACGGTTCAAGGTGGATAAATCCCCAGGACCTGATCTGAGAACTATGTGGGAAGCTAGAGAAGTGATTGCTGGGCCTCTTGCTGAGGCATTTGTATCATCGATAGTCACAGGTGAGGTGTGTGAAAAACCGGAGGTTGGCGATGTGGTGCCACTGTTTAAAAAGGGTGGTAAAGACAAGCCAGGGAACTACAGACCAGTGAGCCTGATCTCGGTGTTGGAGAGAATCCTGAGGGACAGGATGTACATGTATTTGGAAAGGCAATGACTGATTCAGGATAGTCAACATGGCTTTGTGCGTGGGAAATCATGTCTCACAAACTTGTGAAGAAGAAACAAAGAAGATTGATGAGGGCAGAGCAGTAGATGTGATCTATATGAACTTCAGTAAGGCATTCGACAAGGTTCCCCATGGGAGACTGATTAGCAAGGTTAGATCTCATGGGATACAAGGAGAACTAGCCATTTGGATACAGAACTGGCTCAATGGTAGACGACAGAGGGGAGTGGTGGAGGGTTGTTTTCCAGACTGGAGGCCTGTGATCAGTGGAGTGCCACAAGGATCGGTGCTGGGTCCTCTACTTTTTGTCATTTACATAAATGATTTGGATGCAAGCATAAGAGGTACAGTTAGAAAGTTTGCCAATGACACCAAAATTGGAAGTGTAGTGGACAGATTACAACAGGATCTTGATCAGATGGGCCAATAGGCTGAAAACTGGCAGATGGAGTTTAATTCAGATAAATGCGAAGAACTGCATTTTGGGAAAGCAAATCTTAGCAGGACTTATACACTTAATGGTAAGGTCCTAGGAAGTGTTGCTGAACAAAGAGACCTTGGAGTGCAGTTTCATAGCTCCTTGAAAGTGGAGTCACAGATAGATAGGATAGTGAAGAAAGTGTTTGGTACGCTTTCCTTTATTGGTCAGAGTATTGAGTACAAGAGTTGGGAGGTCATGTTGCAGCTGTACAGGACATTGGTTAGGCCACTGTTGGAATACTGCGTGCAATTCTGGTCGCCTTCCTATCGGAAAGATGTTGTGAAACTTGAAAGGGTTCAGAAAAGATTCACAAGAATGTTGCCAGGGTTGGAGGATCTGAGCTACAGGGGCTGAACAGGCTGGGGCTGTTTTCCCTGGAGCGTCGGAGCTGAGGGGTGATCTTATAGAGTTTTACAAAATTATGAGGGGCATGGATAGAATAAATAGACAAAGTCTTTTCCCTGGGGTAGGGGAGTCCAGATCTAGAGGGAATAGGTTTAAGGTGAGAGGGGAAAGATATAAAAGAGACATAAGGGGCAACCTTTTCACCCAGAGGGTGGCACGTGTTTGGAACGAGCTGCCAGAGGAAGTGGTGGATGCTGATACAATTGCAACATGTAAGAGGCATTTGGATGGGTATATGAATAGGAAGGGTTTGGAGGGATATGGGCCAGGTGCTGGCAGGTGGGACTAGATTGGGTTGGGATATCTGGTCAGCATGGACGGGTTGGACCGAAGGGTCTGTTTCCATGCTGTACATCTCTATGACTCTAAACTGCCTTGCACATTGATGAACAATGCCTTCAGATATTTATACACGAATTGAAGAAAGTCACTGTCTAAAAGTGTGGTTCAGTCAGAAACTCTCATTAGCACTTAAGCAGGGTTTAGCCCCTTCAGGGCTGTGAGCCAAGAGCTGAAGAATGGGATTAATGTAGGTAGCTGACTGCTGCAGACACAATGAGCCAAGTGGCCTCCTTCTGTGCTGTAAACATCTGTAAGTTTGTGAAAATTGAAAAACTTTCACCTCTCCTCAAATTTCAGGTATAAGCAAACTAAGAAAAATTGAACACTAATAGTCGGTTAAGCTCACAAACAATTTTGGTGAATCTTTAACCCCTTATTTGCCATGACAAAATTAAAACAGCAACTGCCCAGGTTAATTCCTAAACATTTCGTTATATTGCTTCAATTCATTCTCAACATCATATTTTTCTCACCCACCACTCCCCAGGTAAACATAGGGTGCCTATCTCTCTAACTTAAGATGCAAAAAGAGACAAGGGATTAGACGATTTAAAATGGTAGGGAAGAGGCTCAAGTGGAGGTAAACACCAGAAAAGATTGGTTGGGCTGAGTGAAATAGTATATGCTCTCAGTATATACTATGTAAACAATGACAATGAATGGAATCCCCTTTAGTCAGGGCAGGAGATTATGTTACCGGAAGTATCTGGGATGGATTTTGAATAGATAATTTGATTATCTAGAGACACAGAGTCTATTTATAAGCAGTCATCCGCATCTTCCGGTATACAGCAAAGTACATTAATGGAATGTGCAATAGTGTAAACATTAGAAGTCACTAATTCTAATGGAATGCAAGTTTCATTTATTCAGTCAGTAATTGACCTCATATAACTGAATCAATGTCAAATGCTATTATATCAATTGCAAGCTGTCTCCACAAAGGCTGAGCTATGAGCAATTCAGACTCTGATTTTAATATACAAGGTTTCCTCTTTCCTCTCTAGTCATTAGAAAGGGTGAAAATGGTCTTGCTGTGTCAGTTTGTTGCTTGGTTGTCTTGTAGTTTTAGTTTACAGGATACATCAAACATGAATAAAATTACCGCAAACAGAATCTCCTGAACACAGCAGGAAGAATTTTTCCCCCCAGCACCATGTAGTAAGCGAAGGAGAGTTATATAATGCAAATTATCTGGGTAAAATCCATCCCAGGTACTTCCAGCAACATAATATTTGGGTTTGATTGACAGGGGACTCCATTCATTGTCACTGAGGCCAGGATTTGTGATGTCATGATTTGCAGCTGAAAACAAAACATAATGCGTCTAGTTGAATTCTGAAAACAGTGATAACCTTGTCTAATGGAGGATGGAGAAGCTACACTGAAATGATGCACGAATTTGCTGCCCTACATTTTTTCTTAATGTTGGAAGTTCATGGAGACAACATACAAAGATCCAGAGTTAGATGCTCAAAAAGGTAGAAGAAACATAAAAGGCAAGTAGAAATGGCAGTTAAAAATCTGAAAAGTCAGAATGAGAATGCAAGTGCATATGACTAGAAACAGTAAACACATTGCAAATGAGGTGGACAAATGTTCATCCTTGACATTGTAAGTGTCATATACTGCATTGAAAGGGTTTGGAAAAAAATTCTCTACTTAGTAAAAAAAATTGTGTTTTGTTTGTGCTCCTAAAAATAGTGAATTTCTGCTATCAAACATGCAATGTTTTCTCTTGCAGTATCACTACACAGACATGCAGGAAGCAAGCTAACCCATCTGTTGAGACGTATGAATCCATAAGACACATTAAAAAATCTTCTGATTCCTCTACTCTATCTCCCCTATCTCTCCCCATCGTCCTTTCTCTAAACCCTCCTTCCCCCTTCCGTGTCTCCCTGAACTCGACAACAATTCGTGCTGACACACCTACCCCCTTCCTTGAGCCTGTACTCTCCCCGACCTCCTTAGACACTCACCCCGATCTCCCTACGTCCTCTCCCCAGCCCTTACTCCTTTTCCCCAGAGCCCTCCCCATGTCCCTCCTACATTGTCCCCCAGCACCAGTACCTGGTATTTGGGCGCGTTGTTACACTGCGGGAAGCTGCCGGCCGCCTCGCCGCTGTGCAGCAGGTTGTTGTCCACCAGGTTCCAGCCCCAGCTCTGGTCGTCGCTGCCCAGCAGGGCCACGTAGCCCTGACACTGGAGCGGGGCGCGGCGGGTGGCCACACCGATGACAGCCACGGTGCCCAGGGGTCCCTCCCACCAGATCTCCCAGGCGTGGCGGCCCTCGCTGAAGCCGATGTGAGCGCGGGCACCGTCCGTGCTCTGGGCGATCGGGTTGCGGTGCAGGGTGAAGCCGTTGCGCTTGATGTAGACGTTGCGGGAGCAGTCTGCCGAGCTCCAGGCGTGTCGCAGGGCCCGGGCCTTGGCCTTGTAGCTGCTCAGGTTACACAGGATGTCCGAGCTCAGCGCCTCTTCGCTCAGCAGCCGCTGGCACACGCTCCTCCAGACCTCGCTGTTCTCGTCCGCCTCCAGGCAGCGGTTCCAGTGGCGGCAAACCAACGAGCAGCTCAGCAGCTCGGGCAGCTCCAGGTAGGAGAAGAGCAGCTCCAACACCCGGGCCGGCAGCTTCCCGGCCGCCATCTTACCCCGCGCCCCCCCGCCGGGGAGGGCGGGCGCGCGTGCGTGCGCGGTCCCGAACTTCCTGAGTGCGCGTCACACCCGTCACCCAACACGGCGGGCGTTCGCGCGGGGCTGTGATGTCATGACGCACTGGCGGGAACGTGCCCCGCCCTCATCAGGACAGTGACGCAAGAATCACAAACATGAAGGGACCCAAACCTTCGAGTAAAAAATGAGGTCTGCAGATGCTGGAGATCACAGCTGCAAATGTGTTGCTGGTCAAAGCACAGCAGGTTAGGCAGCATCTCAGGAATAGAGAATTCGACGTTTCGAGCATAAGCCCTTCATCAGGAATAAGAGAGAGAGAGCCAAGCCGGCTGAGATAAAAGGTAGGGAGGAGGGACTAGGGGGAGGGGCGATGGAGGTGGGATAGGTGGAAGGAGGTCAAGGTGAGGGTGATAGGCCAGAGTGGGGTGGGGGCGGAGAGGTCAGGAAGAGGATTGCAGGTTAGGAGGGCGGTGCTGAGTTGAGGGAACCGACTGAGACAAGGTGGGGGGAGGGGAAATGAGGAAGCTGGAGAAATCTGAATTCATACCTTGTGGTTGGAGGGTTCCCAGGCGGAAGATGGGGACCCAAACCTTTAACACATTAACAATTGGTGTCAGCCCAGATAAAGTTAACCTCAGAATGTAACTTTTTTACAAAAAGATTTGTGATTTAATTTACCTATATCCCACAATATTTAATGTTACTTCTGCAATTATAATTGATTATATAAAAATAAATGAATTCACATCAGTGTGTAATTGTTTCAACCAAGAGCTGAGTCAACAAGAATGGAAACTATGTGGAGGAAATGCATAATTGTTTTTTTGTATTAGCTAAAAATGTACGCAAGAAAGAAATGGGACTGCAAGACAATGGTAGAAATACAGGCACTAGATAAAATTCTGTGAAGAGAGGCAGTTAAACCAGATATGCCTGTGTAAACAATAGGTATAAACATCTGTTTCCCACTTTTACAGAAACAGGAACAAACCCCAATTAAAAGAGTCTAAATGATAAGATGCTGAGAGGGGCAGCACAGATGGAGGGAGTAGGTAATGGTAAGCCAAGGATGGGATGAGATCAAACGGCCTTGTGAGGCCAGAAATAAGCATTTTGTCACAGACAAAGCCGGATAAGACAAGAGATAAACAGGAGTAATGGGTACCGGTCTTAGGGAAATGGAGGTTGTAAACGGGGGGGTGGGGGGAACAATGAAATAAGAAAAAAAATGTAGGAACCAAATTATATAAATATCGAGTATTTGTTGAATTCAGTGTGTTTTGTCCCTGCCTGGTGGACATCACACCCACTTGCAAGAGTGAAATAAATGACACTACTGATTCAGATCTCGTCTCGGACTGAAATTATTGAAGTGAGTGAGCTTTGTTTCTCACAATATGAAAGAAGTGAAACTAACACGGTCATTCTAACAGATGAGAGACTTAACAAACAATCAAGGTATTTTTTAATGTATAATTTCAGTTACATCACTTTTGCGATAAATTCTGTGTCTTACAATTGTGATTTTTAACTTTGAACCAACCAAAGAAAAGCAAGAAGTGCTGGGGAAGAGTGGAGAGTGTTGAAGTTTCCAG
Source organism: Hemiscyllium ocellatum (assembly GCF_020745735.1). Lineage (NCBI taxonomy): Eukaryota > Metazoa > Chordata > Chondrichthyes > Orectolobiformes > Hemiscylliidae > Hemiscyllium > Hemiscyllium ocellatum. The sequence continues at coordinate 81,556,114 of NC_083413.1, read as the reverse complement.
TCTGCTATGATCTTCATCAGAACTGACGCAACTAGGAAAAAGTAATATTTATGCAGAAGATGGGTTGCTGAAGCAGGGTGAGTGCATCGATGGAGGCAGAGTCCACACAGAGAGATATGAAAGAGGTAGACAGACAGGGGGATTATTTATGGGTAAGCCAGAACAGAAGAGAAGCCAAATAATTGATAATGAATAGGATGGAATGGGTAGGCTGGGCTGAAAGCAACCCATGTCATTGACAGGACCACCATGGGAAAGTGGACAGAAAACTTGGAAGGATTGAATCAAGTTCTAAAGTTATTGAAATCGATGTTGAATCCAGAGGCTGCGGGGTCCTCGAGTGAAATATGAGATGCTGTTCTTGGGGCTTGCACCGAGGTCTATGACAAAAGTGTTGGCCAGGCAACATGGTGGCATGAAGTGGCAGGCAGCTGGAAACTTGAGGTTATTTTTACAAACACTATCCCTTTCTCTCAGCTCTTTCGCCTCTGCTGCATTTGTTCTGATGAGGCCACTTTCCAAAGTGGTGCTCTTATTATGTGCTCCTTCTTCTCTAACCGTGGCTTCCTACCTACAGTAGTTAACAGGGCTCTTGACAGCATTGGGTCCATCTCCTGCGCCACGACCCTCACTCCCTCCCCTCCCAGAACAAGGATAGGGGTCCCTCTTGTTCTTACCCCACATGCAAAGAATAATCCTCTGCCATTTTCATCAACTCCAACACAACGCCACCACTAAACACACCTTCCCTTCCCTTCCCCTGTCTGCATTCCGCAGAGATCATTCCCTCCAGGACAACCTTGTCCACTCCTCCATCACACCTAACACCTCTCCCCTCACACACGGCACCTTCCCATGCAATTGCAGAAGGTGCAACACCTGCCCTTTACCTCTTCTATGCTCACCATCCAAGGCCCCAAACACTCATTTCAGATTAAGCAGCGTTTCACTTGTACTTCTTTTAATTTGGTCTATTGCATTCGTTGCTCCCAATGTGGTCTCCTCTATAATCGGAGAGACAAAACGCCGACTGGGTGATCGCTTTGCTGAGCACCTTCGATCTGTACGCAGTCAGGTCCCAGACCTTCCTGTGGCTTGCCACTTCAACACACAATCCTGCTCCCATGCCCACATGTCTGTCCTTGGCCTGCTGCAATGTTCCACTGAAGCTCAATGCAAACTGGAGGAACAGCATCTCATCTTCCGACTAGGTACGTTACAGCCTGCCAGTCTCAACATTGAATTCAACAACTTCACATGATTATCCCATCTTGACCCCTCTGTTTTCATTCTGCTCCATAATTTTATTTCATTTATTTTTAAAATATTTTTTCAATTCTGTACCTCTTATTTATTGACTGTCTATCTTTCTCTCGCTCCCCACTCTCTCATCACCTTTTTCCTCTGATTTCTGTTTTGCCTCTGCTTCACCCATCCCCCCCCCCATATTTTGTCACATAGCACTGGCTTCAGCCTTGGTCATTCACAGCTCCTATCTCCCTATAATCTCTCTATGCACTGTCATTATCACCTCTTTATTGCTACCTTTGCTTCTGGAGCCATGACGCACTTTCTCTCAGCCTAGTATAAATACCTCCCTATTTCTCCCTCTTTTTAGCTTTGACAAAGCGTCAGTTAGACTTGAAACGTCAGCTCTTTTCTCTCCTTACAGATGCTGCCAGACCTGCTGAGATTTTCCAGCATTTTCTCTTTTGGTTTCAGATTCCAGCATCCGCAATAATTTGCTTTCATCCAGAAATATCACGTTTTGACGCCAGGCAAACCCGTCCTTCACCCCGAACAACACTGCCTATCAACTCCATCAGACCTGACCCAACATGATATCCCCCAATCCCAAATCAACATTTTGATCAATTTTGAAGCATTATTGCCAATTTGATGAAGTGCACTAGATTCATCAGACTTGTCCTATGAAGAGAGATGGGGGAAGAGGCAGCCTGTATTGCATAAAGTTTATAAGAATGAGAGGTGATCTCATTGAAATCTACAAAATACTTATGCTTCCCCTAGTTGGAGAGTCTAGAACAAGGGGCACAACTTCAAAATAATGGGGATGTCACATAAGACAGTGATACGAAATTATATTTATTCGGAGAGTGGTGTAACTTTGGAATTCTCGACCCCAAAGATCTGGGTTTAGTCTTTCAGTGTCAGGTAAAGATTGATAGATGTCTGATTATCAATGGTATAAAAGGTTATGGGGTGGGGTGAAAATCATTGAAGTGTTCAATCAACCATGTTTACACTAAATGGTGGGGCTCCATAGACTGAATGGCCTACTCCTGTTCCTATATTCACTGCAGCTTTTAAAGTGTGCACTGGATATTTAACCATAAAAATATAGTACTCAGTACTGTCAAAGGATGAATTCAACTACTGAATTCAAACATTCCTGGACAGATTCCTTAACTACCTCCTAATGTGGTCTTTGATCCTTGAGTTTACAGACTGTGGTTCAACACAGTTCTGTTGCTGCTGATGGCCCACAGCACCTCATGGATTACCAGTTTCAAGTTTGCTGGATTTGTTTGAAATCTATCCCAGTCAGCATGGTGCTAGTGTCACACAACACAATGGTGTCCTCAATGTGAAGACAGAATTTCGTCTTAGCTCAGACTGTGCAGTGGAATTCACCAAAATTAGATTAGATTAGATTGCTTACAGTGTGGAAACAGGCCCTTTGGCCCAACAAGTCCACACCAACCCTCCGAAGAACAACACACCCAGACCCATTCCCCTACATTTACCCCTTCACCTAACACTCTTGAATAAATGCATCTACAATAGATAGATGTTGAGGATGGGGTCAAGTAAGTTTTCCCTCTGCAATTGTTTTGAAGATGAACAAAAACGAGGTGTTGCATTGTTATTTTGGTAAGATGCTTTACTGCACAATAAGTAAAACATGTAGAACATGAAATATGATTAAAGTCAATTGATACAATCAGTCTCTGTGTATTGTTCCAAAATTAATGTCCATGTTTACAACAGACCACTTGAAGGATTTGTATTTAACTTAGAGAGGGGCATGTGCTCCACAATCTGACCAATTGATGTGCAGGGGTTATTTCTCTCTCAGTTTCCGCCACTGCCTCAACATTTTTCAAACCCAGTGTACTGACCAAGATTTATGGCGTTGATTTGAACTCGAGTGAGCCGATGATAACCCTGCACAAAATGAGTCAGAGCCTGAGCAGTTTTTATCTTGCAGGCTGATAGGCCATTTCCTGTAAAAATGCAGCAGCTGATTGATAGGCAAGAATGCTGGTATTGGAAGAATGCTACCAGTAACGAGGACAAGGTGGAACAGGGAACACTGCCACAAATTTGTAGTTGGGGGAGCAGTAGAGTCCAGACCAGCAGAAGTCCCAAGAGGGGAACCCAGGGAAGAAGCCCAAATATTTACAATGCTTTGCCTCTGATGAGGAGTCAATCCTGTTGTCCAGAGCTAAGGACATGGGCAATAATGCTCACTGACTACTCATACCTGTCAGGCCAGCACAGCCTGACAGCATAGCACAGCTCCAAAAGCTGAGAGTCCTTTCTTTATGAAATTGTAAGATTGTAAGATGGGTGCCCAATTTCAGCACTCGCACTTTCCCCCAACAATCTCAACCCTGTTAAGGTGCATCTCAAAATTATGGCTCTTCTCTGTCTGGGTTTAGATGTATTTTGATCAACTCAAAACCAAAAGCAGTGAGGATCACCCCATAAAATAAGATACTGCTGGAAGACCAGCATAGGCCTGGAAAGACTGGAGAATTACAATACTTCAGCTGGGACACTTGTCTGAACTTCAGTTTTAGATTTCCAGTGTTCAGTTTCTCTTTTTAACTCTGCTAATTCACATATAACACAACAACAAACAGAAGCCACATAAAACCAGGCTTTACTTCTGTCCAATCCTCCTCCCTCCTTTCTTGCTTGATAACACAATATATAATTCCACACAGAGCTGGGCAGGGAATATCATCTCATCACTCAGTATTTCCCAATGGTCTGCACAGTGGTGTAAAGATTCAACACTCTGCTCTGAAACTCGCTCAGACTCCTGGACTGAGGTTGCCCAGTCTTTTGACTATAAGAATTCTGTATGAACGTTATGCAGACTCAATCAGTTTGTAGTGGACATGGGCCCATTGGCAAAACATGTCACAGTGTCTGGTCACCTCTAAGAAGCTGGTGGCTTTAAAAGGGGTGGGCTGGGTAGCTAGTTGTCAGCCTTGCCTCACTGTGCCTTACCTCATATTGCAAGGTTATGGGTTCAAGTCTCAATCCAGAAATCTGCTTCCAGTGCATTGCTGAGGGAGTGCATTGTCACCGAAGTCCCATCTATTCTTGAGGCGGGTGTAAATTCTGAAGAATAGGAATAGATGTCTCCCTAGAATATTGGCCAATGTTCAATAAAAAGCTGAAACAGGTTATCTGGTCATGATCACACTGCTATACATGATGTACATGGAACTGGTTTCCAGGTTTGTGTAATGACAACAATTAAACAGAAATTAATTGACTATGAAGTGTTTCAGCTCTCCCTGAAAGTGCGAGATAGATACACGTTCTATTTTTCTTCAAACAGAAGTGCAACTTGGAATTGGGCTTGATACTGTATTAATTCTTCCTCAGCCGTAATCGTCTCCACCATGATGAGCACAAAATTAGCAAAAATCAAAATCTTGCAGCCAGGTCTTCCAATAAAATCTATGTTCTTGTAAGTGAGTTCACTGAGTGAAGGCTGGGAGGGTTTTATAAGGATTTAAAATTCCTTTTGGATCCAGAATCGCTTTCATCTGCTGCATCATGTGCACTGCTGCCCTGGACTTACTGAAATAGATGCAGTTCTTCTTTTTGAAGCCAAGTCCATGCTCAGCACTGATACTGCCACAATGTTTTGCAATCCATTCATACAGGTAGGGTTCAATGGAGTCCAACAACTGCTGGTCAAATGCGGGAGACACAATGTTCAAATGTAAGTTTCCATCGCCTAGAGGAAGTTAAAAAAAGACCTTTAAATACTGACAGTCCATTCCTCGCCTTTAATTAGTGATGTTGCTAATTATGTATTGCTTATTTGTTTAATTATATATTCAGGCGATGGGCATTAATGAGGTTCTTGTCTGTGCTCTGGCAAAGATTCTTGTGGCATAGTGGTAGTATCTCTACCTCTAGATCAGGAGGGCTCGGTTCAATTCCCACTTGCTTCAGGGGTGTGCCATTATGTCTCTGAACAGGCTGACTCAAAATATTTAAATTACAAATCACGGGGTGATATGGCAGAATGAAAAGTTCCTATCTCCAAGCTAGAAGGTCTGGCTTCAAGTCCCATCACAAGCTGTGATGGCCATTGAGGTATCAGAACATGTCAAATAGGTTGGCCCAAGAAACACACAAGGAGACTAGGAGGTCTTGGAGCAGAGTGGTAGTATCACTACCTCTAAGCCAGAGATCTAAATTCAAGTCTCATCTTCCCCAGAGATGTCCCATACATTCCCGAACAGCTGGATTAAAAATAATTTAAAGGAGTGAATTAGTGGAGGTGTTGTTGGGCGAAAGTATACAATAAGTAAGATTGGCTCTATAAGTAAACAACTGGAAGTGTAAAAGTCATTTATATAAATGATTTGGATGTGAACATAGGAGATATAGTTAGTAAGTTTGCAGATGACACCAAAATTGGATGTGTAGTGGACAGTGAAGAGGGTTACCTCAGATTACAACGGGATCTTGATCAGATGGGCCATGGGCTGAGAAGTAGCAGATTGAGTTTCATTTAGGTAAATGCAAGGTGCTGCATTTTGGGAAAGCAAATCTTAGCAGGACTTATACACTTAATGGTAAGGTCCTAGGGAGTGTTGCTGAACAAAGAGACCTTGGAGTGCAGGTTCATAGCTCCTTGAAAGTAGAGTAGCAGGTAGATAGGATAGTGAAGGTGGTGTTTGGTATGCTTTCCTTTATTGGTCAGAGTATTGAGTACAGGAGTTGGGAGGTCATGTTGCAGCTGTACATGACATGGGTTAGGCCACTGTTGGAATGTTGCATGCAATTCTGGTCTTCTTCCTATCGAGGATGTTGTGAAACTTGAAAGGGTTCAGAAAAGATTCACAAGAATGTTGCCAGGATTGGAGGATTTAAGCTATAGACAGAGGCTGATTAGGCTGGGGCTGTTTTCCCTGGAGCGTCAGAGGCTGAGGGGTGATCTTATGGAGGTTTATAAAATCATGAGGGCATGGACAGGATAAATAGACAAAGTCTTTTCCCTGGGATGGAACAGTCCAGAACTAGAGGGCATAGGTTTAGGGTGAGAGGGGAAAGATATAAAAGAGACCTAAGGAGCAATTTTTTCACGCTGAAGGTGGTACGTAAATGGCATGAGCTGCCAGAGGATGTGGTGGAGGCTAGTACAATTACAGCATTTAAAAGGCATCTGAATGGGTATTTGAATAGGAAGGGTTTAGAGGGATATGGGCCAAGTGCTGGCAAATGGGACTAGATTAGGTTGGGACATCTGGTCAGCATGGACAAGTTGGACAGAAGGGTCTGTTCCCATGCTGTACATCTCTATGGCTCTACAGTATTGGGAAATGGTTTTGGTGGGATACTCCTCAGAGGGTTGGTGTGGACTTGTTGGGCCAAACGGCCTGTTTCCACACTGTAGGGAATCTGTGACTCTATGACACAGCTCCAATTCTGTCCTTCACACAATTTGTATTTTCTCTTCACCAAGAAAGATGCAGCCAAATTCATAGTGAAACATAATGTAATTGAAATGGATAAAGAAAGCTAATGTCACCAGAACAAGGATACTGACGGATGTAAAGGTAGAAATTATGGAATTACTATCCATAATCATCTAATCTTCTTCGATCCAGGGTTGTTTAGGAAGACTGGAAATTTGCAAGTATTACATATTTGTTTAAAAAAGGTGTCAGGATAAACTTAGCAATTATAGAACAGTTTATTTCTCCTCATAATTGGGGAAACTTTTAGAAGCAATCGATTCAGACAAATTTAAAGGTCATTTGGACAAGTATGGATTAATTAAGAAAAGCCAGCATGGACTTGTTAAGGCAAATCACGTTTAACCAACTTGATTCAGTTTTGAGATGAGCAGCGTGCTTGATGTGTTGAATCTGGATTTCCAAAAGGCATTTGAATAAGTGCAACATTTAGCAAGAAAGTTGAATCTTGTGTGAAAAGAGGATATATTGTTGGTTAACAGTTGTTTCTCAGTCTGGAGGACAACATACAGTGGGTTTCCACCCAATGGTTTCAATTAAGACCATGATTTTTCGATCTACATACATAATAGACTTAAGTACACAGGCACAGTATCAATATTTACAGATAATACAAAATTTGAAAACATTGTGAACTGTGAGAAGAGTAGTGATGTACTGCAATAGGACATAAACAGGGTTAGTACACGGAGTGAACCCCAAGCAGATGAAATGTAACATAGGGAAATGCAAAGTCATGCAGTCTGGTAGGAAGGACAAAAAGAGGCAATATTAACTAAAAAATACAATTCTAGAGGGACACAGTAACAGAGGGACCTGAGGTACTTGTGCACAAATCGGTGAGGGTGACAGGGCATGTGTAAGAAACTGCTTAAAAAGACAAATAGGATCCTGAACAAAAACGGTGAATATTTTATAAAACACTGGTTTGAATTCAATTGGCATATGGTGTCCAACTCTAGACACCAAACATGAGGAAGGATGTGAAGAGTTTGGAGGGGATGCTGAAAATTAATTATGAGAATATTCCCAAGGATGGGGAATTTCAGTTACATAGATTGTAGAAGAGAAAGTTGACTAGCTGTTCATAACATTATTCTGAATATTTGCTGCCTTGAAAACTCTTGATCAGTAATTAAAAGGGACCTGAGAGACAACTTTTTCCACACAGAGGCTGGTACATGTATGAAATGAGGAAGTAGTAGAAGCAGTACAATCATTTAAAAGACGTTTGGACAGGTACATGGATGGGAAGGGTTCAGAGGGATATGGGCCAAACGCAGGCTGATGGGAATGGTTCTGTTTAGGATATCTGGTCAGTATGGACAAGTTGGACCGAAGGGTCTATTTCCGTGCTGTATGATTCTAAATATACTCCTCTAAATAGTGCCAGGGAGGCAGCATGTTTTAAAAAAGTGTGGAGTGGCTTCATTCTAAACACAGTTCTGACAGAAGAGGCAACAAGTTTTAAAAAGTGTGCAGAGAGCAGAGATCGACTTCATTCTGAACACAGCTTCAAGTCAAGTTTAAAAAGAGGTTGGACAGCAGGGAGTGGCGGGACAGAGACAGGGTGTGAAAAACAAGTTTAAAGGACTGTGTCTATGTAATGAAAGTTCATAAGGGGTTGGAAAAAGTTAAAGAGGAGGGCGGCTTAGGAGAGGTTATTCCAGAACAAGTAATAGCACAGGAAGTATGGCAAGTGCCAGGAATCTAATTTCAGGCACAGCGGGTAAGGGAACAACTATGGGAAGGGGGCCAGTCATTGCAGGATTGGGGATATTGTTCTTAAATGAGTGCAGTATAGTAACAAGGTATTGAGCTTGTAGCGCTAATTGAAATTGGCAAGTACAATATCGTGGGTATCACAAAGATGTGGCTGCAAGGGGATCAGGGCTGGTAACTCAATATCAAAGGATACACATCCCATCATAAAGAAAGGCAGATGGGCAAGTGTTGCCTTGTTAGTAAGAAGTGAAATTAAATCAACCAGCAATAAGTAATCTAGGGTTGGAAGGCATAGAATCTGTGCGGGTAGAGTTGAAGGACTGCAAAGGAGAAAAGACCCTGATGAGAGTTTTGTGCAGGCCTTCTAGTAGTGGTCAGGATATGGAGCCGAAAATAAATCAGGAAATAGAAAAGACATGAAAGAAAGGCACGATTACAATAATCACGGAGGATTTCAATATGGAAGTAGCTGGGAAAATCAGACTGGTAGTAGATATCAAGAAAAAGAATTTTGGAATGTCTCCCAGATGGTTTTCTGGAGCAGCTTGTGGTGGAGTCCACTGGGGCAGCAGACAATTCTGGATTTGGTGATGTCTAATGAGGCAGACTTGATGAGGAGGCTTAAGGTGAAGGAACTTCAAGGGGGTAGTAGTCATAATATGATAGAATTCACCCTGCAGTTTGAGAGGGAGAAGCTGGAATCAGATGTAAGGTATTACAACTGAGTGAAGATAGCTACAAAGACACGAGAGAGGAGCTGGCCAGAGATGATTGGAAGAGGAAGAGGATGGAGCAGCAATGGTAGATAATTCTGGGGATAATTCAGGAGGTGCGGCAGAAATTAATGTCAAAGAAGAACAAACATAATAAAGGAAAGATGAGACAACCATGGCTGACAAGGGAAATGAGGGTTAGCACTAAAACAAAAGAGAAAGGATGCAATGTGGTGAAGATCAATGGGAAACCAGAGGATTGGGAGGCATTTAAAGACCAACACTGGATAACTAAAAAAAGCAATAACGGGGAGAAGATGAAATATGAGGATAAGCCAGCTTGTAATATAAAGGAAGGTTGCAAGAGGTCTTTTAGATATCTAAAAGAATAGAGAAAGATTAAGGCTAATCAAGGATAATAGTAGGAAGTTGTTTGTGGAGTCCAAGGAGATAGGGGAAATGCTAAATAAATATTTTTTTGTCAGTATTCGCACTGTAAAAAGACAATGTTGTTGAGGAGAATATGGAGATACAGGCTAATAAACAGGACTGAGGTTCACAAGGAAGTGTTAGCAATTCTGAAAAGTGTGAAACTAGATAAGTCCCTTGGGCTGGGTGGGATTTATCCTAGGATTCTCTGGGAAGTCAGGGAGGAGATTGCAGAGCCTTTGACTTTGATCTTTATGTTGTCATTGTCTATAGGAATAGTGCCAGAAGACTGGACAATAGCAAATGTTGTTCCCTTGTTCAAGAAGGGGAGTAGAGACAACCCTGGAAATTATAGACCTGTGAGCCTTACTTTGGTTGTGGGTAAAGTGTTGGCAAAGATTATAAGAAATAGGACTTATAACCATCTAGAAAGGAATAAGTTGATTAGGGACATGGTTTTGTGAAGGGTAGGTATAAGACTCTGTTCAGGCTGCATTTGGAATACTGTGAGCAGTTTTGGACTCCTTATCTAAGGATCTGTTGGAGGAAGATCCAGAGGAGTTACAAGAATGATCTTGGGGATGAAGGGTTTGTCATATGAGGAACAGTGAAGATTCTGGGTCTGTTCTCGATAGAGTTTAGAAGGATGAGGGGGGATATCATTGAAACTTACAGAATAATGAGTGGCCTGAATTGAGTGAACATGGAGAAGATGTTTCCACTAGTAGGTCAGACTGGGACCCAAGGGAACAATCTCAGACTGAAGGAATGACTCTTTAGAACTGAGATGAGGAGGAATGTCTTCAACCAGAGGATAGTGAATCTGAGGAACTCATTGCCACATTGTGGACTCCAACTTATTGAGTGTATTTAAGACACAGATAAGTAGGTTCCTGATAAGTCAGAGGATGAAAGGTTATGGGGAGAAGGCAGAGGAATGGGGTCAAAAAATATTTCAGCATGATTGAGTGGTGGATCAAGCTCTATAGGCCAAATGGCCTAATTCTGCTTAAATCTATGGTCTTATGCATTGGAGTTTTAATGAGTAGAGTTATATTATTCATAACTATTTATTCATCGCTAGAGTCAAACTACTTGTAACAGTAATTTTTGTTATGTATGGAAACCCAGTCTTTTCTTTCTATTAACCTGGGTCTGGAAATCAGGTAAATTGTGAATTCTGCACACTTCTCAAAATCTTCACCTCTTGTGATGACTTGTGTGAATTGTGAGGCTTGATTTCCAGGCCACACCAGTGACTCGTAACATCTAACAAAACTGACAAATGGGACTCAACGGTTTAGTATATTCAGATTTTCAGAAAGCTTTTGATAAGGTTTCCCACAGAAGGTTGACTACAAAGTTTAAAGCACGTGGTATAAAAGGTAATGTACTGGCTCGGATTATCTGGATGATACAAAGCAAAACAGGAACATCTCATGTGTGGAAGATGTAAAATACTTTCAAAAGGATTTGGATAGGCTTAGTGATTAGACAAGAACATGTGAGATGGAATATGATGTGGAAAAATGTCAAGTTATTTACTTTGGTTGGAAGAACAGGGATGTACAGAATATTTCTTAAATGGTGAGACGGTGGAAAGGGACTTGGGTATCCTTGTCAATAAGTCGGTGGAGACTAAGAAGCTATTGGGAAAGCTAATAGAATATTAGCTTTCATTGCAAGAGGATTTGAATATAGGAGTATTGAAATCTTGCATAATAACAGAAATACAAATAAAAGTAAATAGGAACCTATCTGAGAGGAATTCTTACTGTCTACCCAAATAAGCAGCACATCAGTAATCTCACCAAGGTGTCCATAGCCAACGACACGTTTGGCCCTCACCCCTAGTCTGTTCCTCATGTCAATGACAATCTCATAGAATCTCTCCAGTGGTAATGAGATGTCATATTTGTATACAAAGCCATCATGGACCAGTGCTTCAGTGATGCGTTCCCGCAGAGCCCAGAGTGCCTTCAGAAAAGAAACAATTGACATATTAGAATACACAGAACGTCTAGCACACAAATACATCCTTGTGAATCCTCCTAGCAACTATGACTGATGGATTCAGACATCGTGTTTCCTTTTTACGGTATAGCTATATGATGAATGCTTTCTCCACCATATACTTTATATTGCCCCCACAGAGACAGTGAGTCAAAAGGCCTCTTTCTATGAAATGCACGTCACTGAGAGAATCATTAAACTGAACCTTCATTTATTGATTAATGCATGCACACCCCACACAAGGCAGGTTTAGTTGCTCTAGCAAGTTACAGTTCAGAGGAAAAGAACAGGTTATATATACAAAGAAAAACAAAAATACTGCTGATGCTGGAAATCTAAACACAGAGAATGTTGGAGAAACTCAGCACATCTGGCATCATTTGTGGAGAGAGAATCAGAGTTAACATTTAAATTCAATATGACTCTGAAGAAGTGTTTGGGTTTGTTCGGTTCAGTATACACATAGACTAGTGAAAGGTCAGACCTACAATAATGGTCAGGCAGTCTCATGGTGAAAGAAGATCTCGCCTCATTAAGAACTGTTTTGGCTGTCCCACATTTGTGAGAAGGTGACCTCCACCTGTTTGCGGTCTTTGCATTATAAATAAATGTACCCTCTCCTTTACAGAGGCACCATCTGTCACAAAACGCTACCATTCCTGTGTACTCTCCTCACTGTTTTTCAGTCAATGGAATGGTGAAGGGTTTGTTACATATACACATACTTCTCCTTGATTAAAGACAGGAGCAATATAGACACTAAAGGCAGAATTTAATCAGTTAGGCATGGATCCCAACTGTGGAAGCAGAAACATGCAACCTCCTGTTGCATATAGACAGCAAAAACTTCAAATTTAAAAGACATTTAGATAAGTACATGAATAAGAAATGTTTAGAGGAATATGGGCCTACTGCAGGCAGGTGGGATTAGTTTAGTTTGAGATTATGGTCAGCATGGACCAGTTGGACCAACGGGTCTGTTTCATGTTGTATGGCTCTATGACTGCTTAACTGGAGAACAAAGTTTGCGGATTTGGAAATTCATCTGGGAGCCAATCCTTGCTGTCTTTCTGCAGCATAAGTATTTCACCCCCATCATCCACCACTGCCACCCTCCTCACAATTCTATAATTGCCTGCGATCCTACCATTTCCACACTCTCCTGTAGACCAAACATCTCCTGGGACTACTGCCCATCATTCCGCACTTGCTGGGAATTCCTTATTGCCTTCTTCCTTCCCCACCCTGTGCTTTGTCCTTTTTGCAACTGAATCACCTCTGAATCACTGTCTTGTCTGTTAATTCTCCCAAAGACAGCATATTTCGATATTTTCTTACTCAGAACTGCAGAACAGTGTTGTAATTAGAAACTGACATGTTACTTCAAGATGTTGTGGTTTATGAATCATATCACAACACATGATAATTTAAGATTTTACGTAACAAACAACAAAACAGCAATAAATGGGGAGAAATCTAATAATCAACAATCAAGTCAGCCATTTGTGCTGCTGATTTACTAACCTTTTCCTGTCTGCTCTATTGTATTCTCAAAGTTAGTTTCCATCAGAGCTGAAATCTGGGTTAAATGCACTTTACCTTGTTCTTATTTTCCTCAGTAGCCACAGTTCCATCAGCTACGAGACCAGAGGTCATGACTTTCTCCAGGAAATGACTGAGTTTCTCTTGATCATGATCATCATTGGAGCCTGATGTTTCTATCAAGATGTAAAACGGTGTTTCTGGAGAAAGGTGAATGACAGAATCTGTAGTTAATGGCAGCAACAGTACCAAATAGGAGGAGGAATAAAAAGAGATGGATTGACAAAAGCAAAAAAAAAGGAAGATGGGGCGAAAGAGAGAAGCTTATCAAGGAAAGGCCGAGCAAACAGAAAAAAAAAGAGAGGGAGAATTTGCAAATGAGAGATATAAATAAAGAGAAAGAAAATAAATAAGGTAAATCTGATCAGAGAAAGTGATAAAGGTTACAACGCTATCCCATCTACACAGACGAGAAAGACCTGACACTCAGTGCAATTTAATGTGGAATTTGAGCAATAATCAACTGCAGTTGCAAACATAATTAGACTTTAAATTTAAATTGTATTTTCACGACTGACTGTCAGGAACGATTACACATCCATTAGGAAAGAGGAGGTCCTTGTTGATTTGTATATTTTACAATATTATTATAGAGTGCACTCCCCATGCACACGAGACAAGAACACAATACATTTACGTATCATAGTTAGAAAGCGCAACAGAGAAGCAGCGAGTCGCTCAGTTGTATATTTTCTACGCATGGTCCAGTATGTATTTCCCACATCACATGATTCCCACATTCCTGAGAATTAATAAAAGGGCATTTAATATCACCATCTTCTGTCACTGTTTTACTGTTACAGAGTAACATCCTCTTATAACTCCATTCATCCTCAAGACAATAAAATTGTGATTGTCAACAATCGGTTTAAGATGAATTCCTTTTTACAAGGAAATGAGAGCTTAGTGATAACGGTGGTATGTTACTGGACTTGTGACATAAGGTAGTATGAACAAAATAGTGCTACACAAATTGCTCAAATTGGTTAAATTAGCCATCTTCAATCATATTGTGCCTGAAGTCTCACTCGGTTAATTCCAGTCAATATCATGGTCATCTCTGACTATAAAGGACAAACATTCCTCAGATAGTAATTCAGAGATCTTAATTCATAGTCCATTGACAAACAAATTTAAGATTCACCATAACAGCTGTGGATATGGGGATAGATTTTAAATATTTAAAGTCAGTAGACTTTTGGGCGGCACAGTGGCACAGTGGTTAGCACTGCTGCCTCACAGCGCCTGTAGACCCGGGTTCAATTCCCGACTCAGGCGACTGACTGTGTGGAGTTTGCACGTTCTCCCCGTGTCTGCGTGGGTTTCCTCCGGGTGCTCCGGTTTCCTCCCACAGTCCAAAGATGTGCGGGTCAGGTGAATTGGCCAAGCTAAATTGCCCGTAGTGTTAGGTAAGGGGTAAATGTAGGGGTATGGGTGGGTTGCGCTTCGGCGGGTCGGTGTGGACTTGTTGGGCCGAAGGGCCTGTTTCCACACTGTAAGTCTAATCTAAGATCTGGAATAAAAAGCTAGTCTCAGAAATAGTGACCATGAAACTATCACTTGTTTCTAATATCCTTTAGGGAAGGGAATCTGCCATCCTTCCCCAGTCTGTCTACACGTGACTCCAGAACAACAGCAATGTGCTTAATATTTGATTCATAGTGTGGAGTCACAGAATCACACAGCATGGAAACAGATCCTTTGGTCCAACTCGTTCATGCTGATCAAGTTTCCCAAATTAAACTAGTCCCACGTGCCTGCGTTTGGCCTATATTCCTATGTGATGCATCACAGAAGGCAGTGGCTACCTCTAACAAGACAAAATCTACCAACTGACTCTTGTCACACAATGCATTACCATCACAGAATCCTTGATCATCGACATCCTGACAGTCACCACTGACCAGGAACTGAACTGGGCCATTCAAATATATGTAACCTAAGGGCAGATCAGAAGCTGGGAATCCTGAAGCGAGTAACTTACTTCCCAATTCCCCAAAGCCTGCCCACCATCTACAAAGCACAAGTCAAGAGTGTGGGGGAATATCCTCCATAGCCAGTATGAAATGGAGCTCCAACAACAATCAAAAAGCTTGAGACTATCCAAGATAATGTAACCCATCTCTTCCATGTTCAAAATTCACTCTCTCCACCACTGATGTACAGGTGGAAGATCATTTATCTGAACATCCAAAAACCAAAAAGCTCCAAAATCCGAAGGTTTTTGTGAACATTTTTCTCATTAACAAGGTTGTTTGACGTGCAAACAGTTAAGCCGAGTCGACACCTACTCAATGCGTGTCATTCAGATGAGAAGCACTGACTGGTCTGTTCTTTCTTAGAAATCTGCTCCTCCAGTAAGAAATTTTAAAATGTCACCATTAAACTGTCATTTATTCTGAAAACCGAAAAATTCCAAATTCCGAAAAACAGCTGAAAAAAAATTCCAAGCATTTCAGATAAAGAATCGTCTACCTGTAACCCGGAGGTAGTTTGTACCTGCTACAAAATACAGTGCACTGACTTGTCTAGGGTCCTTTGACAGCATCTCTCAAACCTTTCCTGAGGGCAGTAGATACATGGAAACACTGCCACCTGCAATTCCCTTCCAAGCCACATACCATCCTGACTTGGAAAAATACTGCCGTTCCCTCACTGTCATTTTGTTAAAAATCCTGGTACTCCCTTCCTACAGCACTTAGCCTCACGGACTGCAGCAGTTCAGAAGAAAGCAGCTCACCATGACCAGGAGCATTTAGGGACAGGTAATAAACAGTGATGCCCACATCCTATTTACATTTTTTTAGAAACATCCTGTCTATATGGCAAAACCGTGTATGAGACATTGCTGTTGTCTCAGAACTATGAGCAAAGAGGTTACATTCAACTGAATTAAACAAATGTGATGTTAATTACCACTCTTCACATCCACTTAGCTGTGAAATAAAACAATCAGCCAGCTGTATCAGACCTTGTTTCACAAAACAAATATAGAAAATTGCTGGAAAAACGCAGTTTTGGTAGCATCTGTGGAGGGAAAGCAGAGTTAATGTATCAGGTCTCGTGACTCTTCTTGAGAAATTGTTTCATCAAATATTTGTCTCAGAGTTGAAGTACTTGTGCGAGAGAAACAACATTCAGTTCAGGTCATTAACTCCTGCCAATTGTTTAAGTAGTTATGTGGATATGTGATCACTCATAGTCTGATCGAATGGTGCAACAGGCCTATTCCCATTCATCTTTGAGTTAACTCCCACAGTAGTAAGAGGTCTACACTATTTATGGCATCTGCTGCCATAGATCCATGGAAACCTAGGGCAGAACCAACTGTGATCTCATTTTATTTTCTAATTCTCCTTTTACCTTGCAGTGGGTTTCGCAGTTTAAGGTGCTCGCAGACAACCTCTCTACAACTGTAATCCAAGAACTCAAACGCAGAGAGAATTTCACCCAACATGCTTTTGGATTCCTTGAATATATCCAAGATCTTCTCAAAGCTGTCACAACCTTAAGAGACAAAACAGATCAATATTGTGTATATTGTACAAGGTCAAAATACCCTGCTGATAATAGCTCTACCTCAGCAATATCTCCTCCACTGTGATTAAGTTAGCAGACTATTGTCCGACATTCAGTACTGGATGAGCAATTATTCTCCCAACTAAGTATTGGGAAGACAACCTGTTTATTCTCTAGCCACTGACTGCACTTCTCTCTCAACAACTCCCTGAGGCTGAAACAGACTTAGTGTCACATTTGACCCTGAGATGCGATCACTACTCCATATCAGCACAATCACAAGAATGCTATTTCAACATCCTTCACAGCACCTGACTCTGTCCCTTCCTAGGCTCATCTGCAGATAAAACCCTCACCTCTACATTTTAGCCCAATCCTTGCTATTGTAGTGCATTCTTGGCTAGTGTCCCATATTCCATCTGTCATAAACTTGAGGTCATTCAAAATTCTGCTACCATGTCCTTACTTGTGGCAAACCCGGTTCGCTGTGCTCACTGACCTACAAATACTCCAGGTTAAGACTTGATTTTAAAATTCTAACAATTGACTTGCCCCTCCCTATCATTATAATCTTCTGCTACCCACAATGCAAAGAGATATCTGCCCTCATCTAATTCTGGCCCCCTAAGCTTGCCCAATTTTAATTGTTCCACCAGTGGCCCATGTGCAATCAGCTACCCAGTACCCAAGCTCTAGAATTCACTCCATAAATCACTCTGCACCTAGACCTATTTTTTTTTGAGGTACTCTTGGCCATATACCTTAATATCATTTAATGTGGTTTGGATGTCCAATTTCACATCATAATCTTTCTGTGAGCTACCTTGGTTCATTTTATGTTATAAAGCAAACACTATAAAGAAAATATAACTCCAGGTATATTTTAAAGGATAAAGCATGAACACTTTACAGGGCTAGCATACCACATGACTATTATACATTACTGCACAGATATTCTGTACATTGAGATCATTCTGACTGAGATACATTATTGCGTAAATATTATACAGGGTTTGGAAGGTAATCAGACAGAGGTACGTATCATTTGTTAAAACAAGGGAAATTTTTTTTGATTCCCAATACATCCAAAGCAAATGTGTTTGTCCAATATGGACACACAACAATGAGCTAAGAATGAGGTAGCAGATCCTACACAAGGGGGAAATTAAATAGTTGGAATGAGTCAAATTGTCAGAGTGGGTCATACACCACTTGTCACCTCACTAGTGCTAAGCTAACTGAGAGTCTGGGGACACAACCTAGTGAAATCAGCCAGCAAGGGAAACAAGACTTTGGATGGCACAGTGGTTAGCACTGCTGCCTCACAGTGCCAAGGACCTGGGTTCAATTCCAGCCTCGGGTGACTGTCTGTGTTGAGTCTGCACATTCTCCCTATGTCTGCTGGGCTTCCTCCCACTGTCCAAAGATGTGCAGGTTAGGTAGATTGGCCATGGCAAATGCAAGGGTATGGGGATAAGGTAGGGGGTGGGTTTGAGTGGGATCCTCTTTGGCAGGTCGGTACAGACTCGATAGGCTGAATGCTTTTTCCCCAGATCATGTCTCCTGATGGGAAGTGGCACGAGCCTAGTTCTAAATATACGTGCGTCATGGATACACATTAAAACCCATGGTCACCGGAGTAAGTTGTATCTTTGCAATTATATCATCACCAAATGAGAAACGCGTCACTTCAGATTCACCACTGATTGAGGGACTGAATATCAGGAGAGGTCACCTTCCGGGTGAATTTGGGATTGTCAGCTTCTAAGATTGGACCCATGGGAAGAAGGCTGAACTGTTGCACTGAGCTCAAGTGGCACTGATCCCATGAGGTAACAGTATGGTTGAAGATTTCCTGTCTGCTCCCATCACACAACTGACTGAATCACTCAACTGTGTGTAGCTAATCATCTGGCTATAATATGACTGTATGTGGTTAGCTCTCCTGCTCATTTCCAGTCCTTGCTTCATCAGAACTATGCCAATGTACAGATTCCACACTGGGAGTTCTGGTGTGTGTACGACTTCTGGAGTTGCTGTGGTGTGGGGAGGTTTTAAATTTCGATGGCCTCAGAAAAGGTATTACTGATTACAGGAGGATCACCAATCACTCGGCTTTTAATATTTCAGAACAGTGCAACGTGAGCATTTTACAAAGACAGCAGCACCAACACAAACAAGGTCCTCACTGGGAACTCCTTACTCAGCGATATCAGCTGGGTCTGAAGGCTGCATATATGGATTACACTGCAGTTATTACACTTCCAAACATATGTATAAATACTGTCTTTACCTAGTAGTGCTACATTGACAGCAGGTGATTTTCTTGGACATAGAATAGACACAGCAGTGATGATTCCAAGTGTCCCCTCAGCTCCTATGAAAAGCTGCTTGAGGTCGTAACCTGTATTGTCTTTGCGAAGGGATGATAGACAGTTCAAGATGGCTCCATCTGCAAGTACCTACAAGCAAGAACAGAGTACGAGTGAATGATGTATGAGAATAATTGAAATGACATTCACTGAGCAATAAGAACTCAGAGGGGCCAACAGATCGAGTGGTAGCTCGAAATCAGTAATGACAAAAAAAAGCCTTATTGTTCCTGCTGTTGGAACAGTGAGAAACTGAAAGAGGTAGAGCACTCACAGATTTGATAATGATGAATGTAAAGGTCCCGGGGACAGGTTTGGAGCATGAGACTAGTTGAGTAAGTCTTTGGGAGATGGTAAGGACACAATGGTTCGAACAGCCTCCTTCTGTACTGTAAAATACTATGATTCCATGATTTCACAAGAAATCTCACACTGGTGCTAGAGAAAGCCAGCATTGCCTCTGATCCTGAACAGTCTGGACAATAACAGGAATAAATTAACAGAAGGAGTCACTTCACTCCTCAAGCCCGCTCTGCAATTCAGTAAGATCATGGCTAATCTGTGAGCAAACTCTGCTTATACACATTATATCCAATGATACCTTTGATAAACAAAAATCTATTAGCCTAAGATTGACCTAACATTAACTGTCCTGTGTCAAAGAGAGTTCTAATCTTGTAGTATCAAGTACAAATGTTTCCTAAATACATTCCTTACTCCTGGTGCTAACATTTAGACTATGCCCCCAGTCGTACCTAAAATAAATAGCTTCTCTCTATTTACCCTCCTGGTTCCCCTTAATATTTGAAAACCTTAATCGAATGACCCCTTCACTTTCTAACCTCCAAGGAACACAATCGTAGTTTTTGCAAGATCTTGTCATAATTTAACCCTTGGAATATAGTTACCATAAATCTGTGCTGCACTCCTCCCTAGCCCCTAAGATGTGATGCCCTGAACTGCTCTCAGTGATGCCAAGTGTTGCCTCAATAGGCCCCTGCAAAACTGAAGAATGACTTCTACCTGTCTGTATTCTAGTTCTCTACATGCATTTTACTCAACTTTATTTTCTGTGCTTACCTGCAACGTTTTACTTGGACTCCTAACTCTTTCAGGATCTCCACCATTCCTAGTGTTTCACCATTTAGAAACTACTCTGAGCCATATCTCGAGGTTTAACGTGAATGATCTCACACTTCCTTACACCAAAATCCATTTACCATAGATTTTTTCGACTTAATTAATTAATTCATTTCTCTTTGTAATGTAATGTTTTTATCTCCACTGTTTACAATGTCATCTATCTTTCTGTCTTCAGCAAGCTTGAATATGAGGAAGGGTCACCGGACCCGAAGCGTTAACTGCGATTTCCTTTCACAGCAGCTGCCAGAATCACTGAGCTTTTCCAGCAACTTCTGTTTTTGTTTCTGATTTACAGCATCCACAGTTCTTTCGGTTTTTTATTGAACATGTGGTTCTTTATGCCATCATCTAAGTCACTTATAAATAGGCACTTATTTGAGGGACTGGCACCATTAGTCACATCCTATCCATTACCCCTACCCTCTGAATTCTGCCGCTCAGACAATTTTCTAAGCAGGTCAATAGTTTCCCTCATTTCTATGACCTTCAGCTTTAGTGAACAGTACCGAGACTTAGAAGAATGAGACGGTAGAGACAGAGATGGATCTGGAAGTGTATGTTTCAGCAGCAAGGGATTCACAGTAGTTTATAAAACTATTGGATTGTATCCCATCACTGTCAATGAAATATCGCAATTTCTTACCACTTCCAGTCCCAGTACTGTCCCACGCAGGGAGCCATATCTCAGCAGTCTCAGTCCACCAGCATTGGTTGACACGTTCCCACCAATGTGGCAGCTCCCTTTCGACCCCAGGTCAAGGGGCATGATGAAATCCTGTTCCTCAAGGTAATTGTTCAAGTTTTCCAAAATGCAGCCAGCCTCACAGATAAGCACTCCTGAAAGCACAGAGATAAAAGAGTATGAATACCATCCCTATTTTATGGCATCTTATCCTATATTTTCTGCCCTTCTGTCAATGGGGTACAGTTCCACAGGGACCAGACTCCTTTCTGAGTCTCACCCATGTGGTCCTATATCACACAAATCTGGACTGCAGGCACAGGATTGGAGATCAACACAACTATGCCTGATTCCTTCTGACTCAACAGACACTCATTTGCAATCCCTCCCTCTGTCTCTGTCCTGCAGATTCTGAGCACAGGTGAGGGCAGCCAATTCCACATCAACCTGTTGTTTTTGAGACTGAACAGTCAATCTGGACCTGGACAGTGAATCCTGCCACTAACTTGTATGTGACAAGGGGAATATTTCTGTATTTGGGAAAGGGAGTGTTGCAGTGTGAATAATTAGTTGGAATCACTCACAGGATTTAACATTCTTGGAATAATAGCAGTTAATCTTGTGTTTGGCCAAGGGTTGAAGGTTACAATTTACAATTGTCAGCAACAAAAATTATTCTTACCAGAGTTACTGTTGAAACTGATTATGTTGTCCATTTGAACAGTTGAAATAATTATCTCATCGAACACTGGCACACTCCCTCCCACCAATCCAGTGTTGCCACCCTGAGGATTCACAGCCAGATTCCGACTGTTACAGTATCTGACCAAAGGAAATAGTATACTGTCATAGTCAAACATATCTGATCATCTTAATCATTAACAAAGTCAATCCCACTATGAATGTTAATGCCATTCCCACACCGAGTACCAGTATCAACCACATGCCCAAGGTTATCAATAATTACAATACCACTTTATGCAATTAAAATGATTATAGCATAGAAGGTGGTGATTTGGCCTGTCATGCCTATAGCAGCTCTCAGCAAGAAAATGTATGTTTGTCCCAGCTTTTCCCCATGGCCTTGCAAATTATTATAACTATTCATTAGAAAGTACTAAGAGTTATTAGCATTTATCAAGTCAATCACACTATGTGGGAACCCCAATCACACTGTGACACTCAAGACTTTCACACACAGGGTCCCAAAGAATGTATTTCACCCTTGCCCTGTTTTCTCCCGACAGTCTGCAATCCACACAGGGCCTCAGGCATACCTGTAAGTCATACACTGTTTTGCGATGATAGATTTGAGGCTAGTCCTGGCCCTCTTGTGCTTCTAGAATTCAGCTTGTAACCAACAATAACATGAGGTGAAACGATGACTGAAAGTGCACTTACCTAAGAATCTGAGAAACCTCTTCCGTTGTCCGAGGTCGCAGTAACAGCTGGCTGCGCCCTGCAATTCAAAAAGAATTTAACTGAGTTACTGATCAACGAATAATTAAATTAGTGTAATCATATAATAAATAACCATTACCAGCATTTTCAGTGACATTCATATTGTAAACTAAAAGCTTCGAATACCAGTTAACAATACCCAGCCTTGTCTGCTCCTGTAGACTGTCTCAATCTTGCTTGATAATTACATCTACAGTTATGATCCAGTATCAGGGCTGCTGAATAGAAAGATATAATTGTCTGAGATAACGTTAATGTTTCCAGATTGTATCTCACTCCTGGTGTTGTGCAAAATATGAATCATCCATGAGGTCCCAGGCAACATCTAATTTCCTTCCCCTAAAGGACACTGTTTAACCAGATGGATATTTATAACAATTGACAATGGCAGTTGCCATTAGGCCAGTTTGCTTTTTTTTAAGACTTTTATCAAATTCAAATTTCACCATCTGCCACGGTGGGATTCAACCCCATGTTCCAGAAGCATTATCCTGAGGTTTTAGATTTCTTGTCTAGTGACAGTGCAATTATGCCAGTGCATCCCTGAATGGGGCAGTGGTACCAATGGTCATTTACCTATTGGCCACTACTGGCCACACGCCTGCCGTTCACACAATTGGAATCAGGACCTACACCATGCTGGTAAAATTCTGACCAAAGTACTCAAATGTCTTAGTTACCAGGCTTTTCACCCATTGCAGAATTATGCTCCCAGTTGATTTTGAGAGTTAGTACTGCTGCCTTGGCATCAGATATTCTTCTCATCACTCTTTCCCCTAATGTCTTCATTAGGGTCAGGGCCTTCAGCTGTACAATCCCCCCCTCCTTAGATCCTTTCTTCCATTGACAAAAATGAACTAAGTTGCCACCTTTTCGGTCAATCCTTCAGTCACCCTTTCTGATCTCTCTCTTCATGCTCAGTCTTAGCTCTCTTACATCCACAGTGAAGCAACATTTTATATTAAGGGCATTGAAAAACTGCATTGATGTTTCCACTATTTAGAAGATATTTTGCTTAGATAACAGCCCAAAACTCACCTGCTGGGTATCTTTATTCCATATGTAAATAACCTAAATTCTCAGACTCGGATATTTCCAGCTCAGGAGGAGGCCATTGGCCCATTGTATCCATGTAGGTCAACAAATATCTTACTATGTTAATCCCATATTCCAGCTCTTGACCGAAAGCTGAAGATTATGACAATGCAAGTCATTATCTAAATACTGCTGAAATGTCATGAGAGTTTCTGACTAAATCAGCCCTTCTAGCAGTTTCCAACAATCTCAGTTTAGATTGGATTACTTACAGTGTGGAAACAGATCCTTCGGCCCAACAAGTCCACACCAACCCTCCAAAGAGCAACCCACCAGAACCCATTCCCCTAACACTATGGGCAATTTAGCATGGCCAATTCACCTGACCTGCACATTTTTGGACTGTGGGAGGAAACCAGAGCACCCGGAGGAAATCCACGCAGACACAGGGAGAATGCGCAAACTCCACACAGAAAGTCGCCTGAGGTGGGAATTGAACCCAGGTCTCTAGCACTGTGAGGCAGCAGTGCAAACCACTGTACCACCATGCCCTATGTAATTAAAGGCAACTTGCTCCTCAATTTGCCTTTAAGCCTTTGATCTCTTACCTTAAATCCATGCACCTGATTATTGACCCCTCTACTGATGGGAAAAGTGTCTTCCAATCTATCCTATCTATGTCCCTCATAATCTTATACACCTCTATTGAGAGGTTCTCTCCAGCTCCAGCAGTATCCTGAGTAGTCTTCTCTCCATTACAACCTCTGTAGAACAATCATGTTCTTCCTCTAATATAGGGAACAAAACTACACACAGCATTTTGAACATTTTCAACATAACCTTCTTCTTCATGTATTTAGATCAAATTCCCTACAATGTGGGAACAGGCCCTTCAGCCCAACAAGTCCACACCGACCTTCCAAAGAGTAACCACCCAGACCCATTTCCATCTGACTAATGCGCCTAACACTACGGGTAATTTAGCACAACCAATTCACCTGATCTGCACGTTTTTGGACTGTGGGGGGAAACCCACGCAATCAGAGTGAATGTGCAAACTCCACACAGACAGTCTTCCGAGGCTGGAATCAAACTTGGGTCCCTGGCGCTGTGATGCAGCAGTGCTAATCACTGATCCACCATGCCGCCCTAGCCATGTAGGTATTCTATCAACTAGGCAAAACTGGGGACTGCAGATGCTGGAAATCAGAGTCTAGATTAGAATGGTGCTGGAAAAGCACAGCATGTCAGGCAGCATCCGAAGAGCAGGAAAATCGACGTTTCGGGCAAAAGCCATTCCTCAGGAATGAAGGCAGGGAGCCTCCAGGGTGGAGAGATAAATGGGAGGGAGGTGGGGCTGGGGAGAAGGTGGCAAAGAGTACAATGGGTGGATGGGGGTGGGGATGAAGGTGATAGGCCTTCCCATATGCCATAAATCCCATATGCCTTCCTAACTATTTTATTTATTTCCTCCTACTATCTTCAAATATATACACCATGGTACCTCAGATTGTTGATACTTTACAGGGCCCAACCATTCATAGTATAATCCCTTGCCTGTTATCTCTCCAGGTGCATTAACTCTCACCTTTCTGGGTTGAATTCTATTTGCCACTATCTGCCCAACTGACAAGCCCTTTGGTATCCTCCTTAAGTTTACGACTATCAATTTTTGTGTCATCCACAAACTTCTTAATCATATCCCATACAATTAAGTTCAAATAATTAATGCACATTATAAACAGTAAAGGTCCCAGCATCTAACTCTGTAGAACCTCAGTGGAAACATACTTTCATTCGTATAAACATCCCTGTACCATCATCTTCTGCTTCCTGCCTCTCAGATCAAATGAGCTCTTACGTTCTTGACCTGTCCTCCATGAAGAACCTCATCAAAATCTTTGTTGAAGTCCATATAGACCACAATAAATGTATTAGCCTCATTAACACTCCTGGTTACCTCCTGAAAAAGGTTATCGCATTTGTCAAACATGATCTTCCCTTAACAAATCCGTACTAACTATTTCTGATTAATCCATCTTTCCAAGTGCAGATACGTTTTGTCCTTTAGAATTCTTTCGAATTTGTTCCCTAACAAGGAGGTTAGATGGACCAACCTGGAATTTCCTGCCTTGTACCTTCTTCCCTTTTTTAAATAACAGAATAACATTAGCAGTTCTCCAGTCCCCTAGCAACTCACCCTCTGGCAGAGAGGCTTTGAAATTATGACCGTCCATGCTCTCTTCTCCCTTAACAGTCTGTATTATCTCATCTCAGCATGCAGATTTATCCAGGTTTCAGGCTTTAAACCCTTTAATACTTAGTATCTCTCTCTCTCTGTCTCTGTTAATTTCATCTGATATTTCACCATCCTCCATTTTATACCTATACTATAGCACCAATACATGTATTCATTGAGGACTGCCAACATCTTCTGAGTTCACACACATATTACTCATATGGATCCTAATGGGGCCTACTCTTTTCTTAGATATTCTCTTGTCTTTGTATATTTAAAATATCACTTTAGGTTCACCTTTATTCTACCTTTACTTCTCATACACTCTCAGCTTTGCGGGTTTTCTTCCTGAGATCCACCCTGCATTTTGTGTACTTCTCCAACAGCTCTGCTGCATTGATCTCTGGGTATCTGCCTTAAGCTTCTTTTTCTTTCTTAAATACTAATCTTTGTCCTTTAACATCCAGAATTCCCCAGTCTTAGTTTAATTAGCATTTCCTCCCCAGCTCATCTTCAGCTTTTTTCATAGCTATCCCAAATCTATCTGTGTTACAGTCACTAAAACTAAAATGCTTCCCTCCCGACTGAATCCCCTTTCACTTGACTGGACTCACTTCAAAATATTAAGTCCAGAACTTCCCTCTCTTTTGCTGGGCGAAAAAAAAATCCCCTGGAGTTAAGTTAAGAATTTTGGTCTATCTATACTTTGCATACTAAAACTATCCTAATTAATATGTAGATAGTTAAAATCTCTGACTATTGCTGTCTTATTATTCTTTCATTTTTCTGAAATTTGCTTGCATATTTGATCTGCCAACTCTCCTTGACTGTTTAGGGACCTATAGCAAATCTAATAGCATGTTTACACCTTTTGTGTTTCTTTATTTCTCCCCATATAGCCTTATTTTGATGACTCTCCCATAACTCTCGTCTCTCCTCTGTGCATTAATTGAATCCTTGATCAATACTGCGAGTCCTTCTGTTTCTATCTCCTTCTCTAGTTTGTCTGAATACCCTACAACCAGGAAAACTGAATTGCCAATTCTGTCCATCTTTTAGTCAATTTTCAGTCATAGTTATGGTATTGTTCCCATACATACCCTCAGCTCATCTGACATATTCGTCAGGCTCTTTGCATTAAAATACATGCCATGTTCACTGACTCAAATAATTCAACCGTGTCTGCTCATTGCTGATTTTTGTTAACTATTAAAAATTAAAACGAAAATTTTAATTTGTAAAACACTATTTTTCTTACACAATAACTTCCATTAGCATTTTTTTCATTTTTAGGTATTTCCTGCTCTTTGCTTCAATATGTTTATGAGCGATATTGATATTAGCACACATACTCCTGGGCGTCACAAAGAGCAGCCTCTTTCTTATCTTGTCCCTGCCTTCCAGTCTCACTGATTTGTATTTTAGCTGTGAGTTCCATCTCAGCTCTGTCCCTTCTCAACTACTTGTCAGACTCCCAATCCCTTATCAATCTAGTTTAAGTCTATTGCAGTAGCATCAGCAAACTGTTCCTGTCCAGATGTAACCTATTAATTAAACATTTGGTTAAATTCCTCCATGTGAAAAATCAGGTAGAAGTTGTAGTTAGTGCACAAGAAAAGATTAGGACAGCTCCCTGCTTGAGTATAAGTCAGAGAATCCACCCAGGGGACAAATTCTGGGATGATCCTGTTACTTCACACTCTTGCCTGAACACAACCAATACAAATGCAGCTGTACCTCGCATTGTCCGCAGCCAGTCTACATTGCTCGCTTCCAGAATATCGGGATCAGTCACCACAGAGCCAGGCAGGAGTCCATTAAAGAATGCTATGTCTTCAGTTGTGACAGCAGCAAATCCTAACCGTTGGACATTGTATCGGATATGTGTGAACTCCACATCTCTGCTCCTGTAACCAGTGGTCCAGTGAAACTGTCTCTTCCTCAGTTGTGGCTTGCTGAGCATGGATGAGATGTGGAGATGGGCTGAAGATGCCATTGATTTTCTGCCAGAGTGATGCAGCCACCGTTTACACAGAGCTCTGCGGCACTGCATTGCACAGCTCAGGAGGACAATGGCATAAGCCATGAATGCCTAATGCACTGGAGACAAAAAAAAAATCAGCAGAACCAAGCAACAGGAAGATGGATTGACAGCTTAAGATGATCCAAAGGATGAGGGCAACTCACTAAATCCAATGACAGGAGGAGACAGGGACAGACCATGATATCCTAATCATAGGGGTATAACGATTTACTAAGCTTAAGATGTCTGTGTGGCAGGAAGAACTAACCAGCCTAACCACATTTTTGGCTCTTGTTCTGTAGCCCATTTCAATGTATCGACACAAAGATAGATGGTATTATAAACTATGCAGACAGACAAAACTACGCAGAGGTATTATAGGTTCTGAATGTAGCAAATAAATTTCAATGCTTGCAAGTGTGCAGTCATCTTCTTTGGGCTTAAAGGGGCTGAAGGTGGTACTCTTTCAGAGGTGAAAATCTATAAGCAATGGAAATCCAAAGAACTTAGACATTCTACTATCTAGGTCATGTAAGTATATATAAAGGGTGATGGTGTTAATGTCGAGGTCTAGAACACAAGGGAGTAAAAGTTGACATCATCTGTACAAAGGAGAAAGTGAGGACTGCAGATGCTGGAGATCAGAGCTGAAAATGTGTTGCTGGAAAAGTGCAGCAGGTCAGGCAGCATCCAAGGAGCAGGAGAATCGACGTTTCAGGCATGAGGAAGAAGGGCTCATGCCCGAAACATCGATTCTCCTGCTCCTTGGATGCTGCCTGTCCTGCTGCACTTTTCCAGCAACACATTTTCATCATCTGTACAAAGACTTGGTGACACCTCACCTGGAATAGCTGTAACCAATTCCACGCATTGCAGAATGATGCATTCACCATGAAGGATGTACAGTGTAGGATGATTCCTAGACTTTAAGAGTTAAATTAGGAGAACTGACAAACTGGGAGAGGAGTATATTTAGAGTCATACTGCATGGAAACAGACCGTTTCCCAACTCGTCCGTGCCCACCAGATATCGTAAACAGAACAAGTCCCATTTGCCTGTGTTTGGCCCCTATCCCTCTTAACCTTTCCCATCCATGTACCTGTCCAAATGTCTTCCAAGTGCTGTACTCACCTCTGCCACTTCCTGGTTCCATACATGCACCACCCCCTGTGTGAAAAACTTGCCCCTCAGGTCCCTTTTAAATATTGATCAATAATTTTCAAGATAGCAAAGGCAGAGAGGAACTATTTCTGCACATTAGAGTCCAGGATGGAGCCACAGCTGAAAAATAAGACCATTCAGGAGTGAAAATTAGCAAACACTTCAGCAGGTAAAGCTAGAACCCTCTCCTGTAAACAATGCCCTGGCGATTGCTAATTTTAAATCTGAGGTAGAAACATCGAATAGGCTGACAACTGGTGAATTTTTGCCATTGAGAGGAGCAGGTGAAGAGAGAGCGGCAAGTCTGACGGGCTGAACGGCCTCCAGCTGTACTGGGAGGATGTCAGACACTCTCCCCGCGGGCTGCAGCGGCCGTGGAGGGAGCGGGCAGCCTGAGGGCCCGGGGGTGGGGTATGCCAACCTCGGCCCGGCCAAGGCGGCTGCTTCCTCCGCTCGGCCTCGGCCTCAGCCTGGACCCTAACCTACTGCAGCTGCCGCCTGCAGCGGCCTTCAGGCCGGGCAAGCGGCTTCCCGCGAGACGGGCGGCGCTCATACCGCGGTCGGGAAGAGGAGCAGCCGGAGCGTCCGGTCCGGGGGGGGGGGGGAACTGGATGGTGGTGGGAGGGGCGTGTTGTCAGGAGGAGCGAGAGGCAGCAGCAACATGGGACAGGCCACAGGGTCAGAGGGACTGGGACAGAAGGAGAAAGCAAAGGCAAGTGTGTGTCTGTGTAAGACAGCTCAGTCACTGTACAGCCTCAAGGCAGCCAACTGAGATGGGCTCCTACTTATTTCAGGCTATTCCATGTCTCAGGGTTATTCCAACAGCAACAGAGGTCGTGGGTATGGCATTTACCCGAATCAACCTGTTCGGAGATGGTGCTGCACAGGCGTGCAACCCACTTAATGCAATATCTTTGTGGCTGGTTTCTAAAGACTAATGGTAGGGAGAATGGCACTGAGGTGGTGATCTGGAGCCTGGAGGTGCCGGTGTTGGACTGGGGTGGACAGAGTTAAAAGTCAAAAGTCAAAGACTGTGGAGCTGGAAAAGCACAGCCAGTCAGGCAGCACCAGGAATATTGGTATAGATTAGACTTAGTGTGGAAACAGGCCCTTCGGCCCAACAAGTCCACACCAACCCCGCCGAAGCGCAACCCACCCATACCCCTACATTTACCCCTTACCTAACACTACGGGCAATTTAGCATGGCCAATTCACCTGACCCGCACATCTTTGGACTGTGGGAGGAAACCGGAGCACCCGGAGGAAACCCACGCAGACACGGGGAGAACGTGCAAACTCCACACAGACAGTCACCTGAGTCGGGAACTGAACCCGGGTCTCAGGCGCTGTGAGACAGCAGTGCTAACCACTGTGCCACCGTGCTGCCCCGAATATGAAGGGCTTACGCTTGAAACATCGATTCCCCTGCACCTCAGATGCTGCCTGACTGGCTGTGCTTTTCCAGCACCTCACTCTTTGACTCATCTCCAGCATCCGCAGTCCTCACTTTCACAAAGTTAAAAATCACACAACACCAGGTTATAGCTATGATAGATGATGAAGGAGCAAAGCTCCGAAAGCTAGTACTTCCAAATAAACCTGTTGGACTATGACCTGGTGTTGTGTGATTTTTAAATGTGATCTGGAGTGACAGAGCACTCTGTGGGCTGAATGGCCTCTTATGTGGGGGGTCAGGATGCAAGCTTGAACTTGGCCACCCTTCTGTCAGTTAGCCACCGAATTGATAGTCCATGCAGCACATTATCAGATGTGCACAGACAGCAGTTGGAGCAGTGAGTGAACCTGTTTCTGGACTGTAATCCCATCCTGCCAAGAAACCCAAAATCTACACCATGCTTTCTCCTCTGACTGTTGTCCTCACGTGCTAGCAGACTGTATCCTGAGTTCTAGGACTATTTATACAAAAACTGCTGGTGAGAAATCAAGAGGCAAAAGTACTCACCGACTGTTCACTCTATCTTTAGAAGGTGAATGCAACAGTTGTATATGTCACGTGACCAGATGTCACACGGTCAAATCTCCAGGAATGTTTCCAGTTTGAGTTGGCATCCCTGAATTATTAGTCTGCTTTTAAATCGTTCGAGGAATACATATTCTCTACAAAACTGAAGATTAGATTACATTACTTACAGTGTGGAAACAGGCCCTTCGGCCCAACAAGTCCACACCAACCCGCCGAAGCGCAACCCACCTATACCCCCACATTTACCCCTTACCCAACACTACGGGCAATTTAGCATGGCCAATTCACCTGACCCGCACATCTTTGGACTGTGGGAGGAAACCGGAGCACCCGCAGGAAACCCATGCACACACGGGGAGAACGTGCAAACTCCACACAGTCAGTCGCCTGAGTCAGGAATTGAACCCGGCTGTCAGGCGCTGAGAGGCAGCAGTGCTAACCATTTGAAGATGCACTTTTCTTCAAATACAGCCATTGCATCTTTTATTAACATCTGAGAGGGAAGGTGGGAATAAACTCTGAATACATTGTAAAATACTTTGGGAAAGGTAAATCCAGGAAGAATTTAAACGGAATTCTTAAGAGTAGGACAAAAGGACACAGATTCAAACTAAAATGTAGTTTTTAAGAACACCATTCGGAAACCATTTTTTAGCTGCTCTCCACCAAGATTGATTCCGTGGCTTGATGGTAACAGTAAAGTTTAGGATATGCAGGGCCATGAGGTTTCAGATTGTACTAAATTATGATTCTGCTGCTGATGGTCCACAGCACCTCATGGATGCCCAGTCTTAAGTTAAAAGATCCATTCAAAGTCTGTCCTATTTGGCATGTATCACATAACAGGATGGTGGTTGTTTTTAATATGAAAGTGGGGTTTCATATCCACAAGGACTGTGTTGTGGTCCCTCTTACCAATCTTCCAGATAGATGCATCTGCAGCAGGCTTATTGGTGAGGATGAAGTCAAACGTTTTTCTCTTATCGGTTCTCTGACCCTGCATCAATAGCCTTTAGGATTCAACCAGCTCAGAAATGCTGCTGCCATTCTGTGGTGGACGTTGAAGTACCCCACCCATTTTGTGCCCTTGTTACCCTGAATGCTTCCTGCAAGTGTTGTTCAACATGGAGGACATATTCGTCAGTTCAGGGAAGACCAAGCATAATCAATAGATTTCCTTGTCCATGTTCAACCTGATGCCTCAAGACTTTATGGTATCCAGAGTTAATGGTGCACACTCCCAGGTCAACCCTCTGACACTGTGTCACCACCTCTGCTAGGCCTAGCTGCTTGGACTAGACATATCCAGGGATGGTGGTGTCTATGACACTGTAAGGTATGATTCTGGGAGTATGACTGTCAGGCTGTTGCTTAACTAGTCTGAGACAGCTCTCCTAATGTTAACATTAGCCCCAGATATTAGTAAGGAGGATTTTGGAGGATCAGTAGCTGGTTTGCTATTTTCATTTCCTGTGCCTAAGTAATTGCTAGATGATCGGTTTGGTTTAATTTCTTTCTTTAGACTTTGCAGCAATTAGATTAGATTAGATTTACAGTGTGGAAACAGGCCCTTCGGCCCAACAAGTCCACACCGACCCGCGGAAGCGAAACCCACCCATACCCCTACATTTACCCCTTACCTAACACTACGGGCAATTTAGCATGGCCAATTCACCTGACCCGCACATCTTTGGACTGTGGGAGGTACCCGGAGGAAACCCACGCTGACACGGGGAGAATGTGCAAACTCCACACAGACAGTCGCCTTCCCGACTCAGGCGGGAAGAACTGCCGAATAGAACTGAGAAGCTGCTAGGCCATTTCAGAAAGCAGCTAAGAGAGAACCACACTGCTGTGACTCATATAAGTCATGTGTAGACCAAACCAGGTAGGATGGCAGATTTCCTTCCCTAAAAAAGAATTTGTTGAGAGAGTGTACAACAATATCACAATTATAGCAAAAGACAATGCAAATCTCAAAAATACTTTATTTTGACAATACAGCCATCATTACATCATCTAAAAATACAGATATACTATCATTTTTAAAAAAATGTTTACAATATTTGTTTACAAAGGGAACATCCACACTGTCCAAACTTAAAGGCATTATGAGCAACTGTAAAATAGAAGATGAAAAGATTGTCAGAATTATAGTTTAGTTCATCTATGGATTTTTCATATACAACCCTGTCAATCAAAACAAAAGCTGCTCCTTCATTACACTGCAGTTACCCCTTTCTAACAAGCCAAACCAAACAAAAACTGATTGCCAATAAAGCCTACACAAGCATTTATTGCTACCATCACTGTCTCCTTACTGGTCAGTGTTTTATCTGAAAAAAATGTACACTAAATACTTAAGGCCTGTCTCACACACATCGTTCATAGCAAGATCTGAAACAAATACAGTCTCTTGCCACAGACTTATAAATGGCTCATGGATGAAGTTTTACATATTAAAGTGCTTATAGATTAACCTATAAAATTAATTGTGCCTAAGGAGAGGACTCTATGACATTCCGATATGTAAAACATTGCACAGTTACTAATCTCAGTTGTGTACAGAACAATGAACAAGGTGTCTTCACTGCACAGTTTTTGTTTATGTTGCATGAACATGAGTCTAATGTTGATCCACATGTTTGCAGATCTACAAAATGATCAGTTCCCCGAATAGTACATTCCCCAGTGCTGGAACGATAAGAACTTTAGATTAGGTGGGAATGATGGCATTTAAAAAAAAGACATGCTGCACGAAACGTCACTCCCATAAATTGGGAACAGTACAGCAGAGCTCTGATGTGCTACAAATACAATGCCAAGTTACTCCAACTCAAAATTTCAAATTTAAGTTGTGCTGCAGGAAAATAAGAGTTGGGAGAATAAGAAACACCCAAGTGGGAATTGGATTGTTTTCCAAATGGAGAAGAAAATTTGAAAATATGCTGTATCCCAAAAACCACTATGATCCAAAAAAAAAGCGTTTTTTATCTCCCTTTTACAGTGCTGTCTGGATTCTCATGCTTTGATTCAATTAGATCATGCCAAGACTGCACATGAATGACAAGAGAAACTAGATGCCAGTTCCATCTTATTTTAAGAAAAATCTTAGCCATACCAATAGATTTGTATAAGTACGTGGGACACACATCAGAAAGAAGAAATGAAATGTAGCTAAAATTCTGAAGTAATAATAGTCAATGAGCTAACATGAAAAAAATATTTCCCATCCAAATCTTTGATTGTGATCACTGAGAAAAAGTGGACTGATATTAGCTTATTTAAGTGTCAATATTTCAATCTTTCAAAATTACTTTGATTATAAATGTCCACGTTGAAGCTGAATATCATATTTTCTTTAACTCTTCCAGCACGCAGTTATAATGTCTATTACAGGCACTAAATGGGGGCGCCTGATTCCAGGCTATACCGAGATTAGAGGTCAAAATGGTTCATTCCGACATTCTCCTTTACTGTGAAAAGCATGCCAGCTCCACACGAATCAATGTCTTGCCATTCCTGAACTAACCAGTGTATATTTTTCTGTGGATAACTGTGGATATGAGTGAAGAATGTTGTGTAGATTTTTTCAGTGATACACTTACCAACATGGTCTATCGGTTCAAACATATTTACAACAATGATCAACAAAATAGCTATCACAGCATTACCACTTAAACCATAAATTACATTACAAATTTAGGAATAAGGAATGGCTATTTTACCAATTCATACTATTTCTCTCATTCACCAGTGCTTCACAATGGAATCCAAATTTATCTCAAATAACCCCATCGCTTTTTCTTTCTTCATCCTGCTTTGTAAATTACTCCAAACATTGTTTATGTAAAGATTCCTCTCAATATTTTCTATTTACTTCCCATTTCAATTTATGGCCTCAAGTCCTACATCTTTGGCATATTTTTATAATCTGTACCTTATACACAGAATTTAGTATTTAAATACTTGACTGAGTTCATGATCAACCATCTTCTTTAAGACTGGAAAGCATTATTCTTTATTGATTTTTCACATTGTGGTTTGGCTCCTGTATACTTGAGATCAAGCTGTTTCTCCCTCTCTTCTGGGTAAATCGTTTATTGTAATGTTCTGAATACAACAGTATGGTGCCTTGTAAACAAATTGAGGAGCAAAGCTAACAACAAGTGGGTGCTGCCTGAAGCTGATTTCAGTAGGTTCTGGTGTCTGTCACCAATATCTGACAGACCAAAGCCAAATAGATTCACTAAAATTCATACAATCAATAGCTTTGCATTAAGGAGGTCAGTGCTGGCTCAATATATTCATCTCTTAATGAATAAGTGGACAGGTAAACAGGAATAACAGCCAGTACTGTACACTTCTCATTCTCTGATTTGGAGAAACTTTTTCAGTAGTGTACTTAAGAATTCCACCCATGTCTTTTGGAGTCACAGTAGCTTCAAGATCACTTGCCTGATGACTGAAGGTCAGAACCAAGTCACATTATCTGTGGCACTCTCCGTAATCCAATGCCTGAATCAGGTCTGTATCACGAGTACACTATTGATTGATGAGGAAGGATCTGAAATATAGGCCAATCATCCTATCCAACCTAATTAAGCAAATGGCTTAATGGGTCTGCCCAAACAAGCAATGAAGAGCATACCAATGCATCTAAGGTAAAAGTAGCATGGTTTTCACTGGTTAGGTTCCAGCCATAATGCTTCACACAGCTGGAAAATTCATAGCCTCAGGTCGATAAGTCTGCACCAAAGCTCTATGGATTTGGGTGAAAGTGTCTCTCTATAGATTAAGAATTTGTAATCTTGCAAAACTAACAAGATTTCACAAGCACAGTTCCAAGATGCTTAGTGAAGCCTGGCAGGTTCCCACATGTAACACACTTGACGGATGGTAAACAAATCTTCCAGAAGTGGCAGGAAGGGTCCATGTACCACACAAATTCATATTTCAATCAAAAGAGCCATGAGAAGGGTCACTCCTGAAGTTGGAGCTATAACATATGATCCTTCATGATCTACAAACTTGCACTTGTGCACATTCAATATTTTTGCAGTCCACAGTTACATAATGCTTAAATCAGTCACATGAAGTCCCTGTTTATTCACTATGGTAAGACCAACTTCATATAATTCTTCAAGAAAAGAAAACTGGTGCAAGTTTATTTTGGTTTTAAATCTTCCTTCAATACTGAACAGGCAGAAGCATTCCTAAAAACATTCAAATGTGTGGATTAAAAAGATGCAGTATCAAGAATACACACCAACAACAGTGGTTCAAAATAAAATATCCTATCATTTGAGTTGTAGGCCCTATGGATTACAAGATCCAACTTCTGAGATAACTTTCCAGGGTCTGCGGCCCTGTAATATAATCCTTTCAATGGATAGTCCTTTATGAAAGTATCACAATCATAATATTGCACAATAAAATGGACGTTACCCATTTTCTTTAAAACAACTTTTTGCCAAAGTATACAGGTTTATCTCACTATCACAATCATATATATTATTTTGTATTTCACAAAACAATACACCCTACTTAATAACAAATTCCGGTTAATATCAACTTTGTAGAGGCAGTCAGTTCCTTTCTTAAAGCAGCTTTGGTCTCGAGTAACACAAAATCCCGGTCAACAGTTGCTTCCATGGGCTCACATGGGTTCGACATACCTGCAACTGTGATACAAATCTAGTGTCTTCTTGGGACCAGGGATAGCAGTGGTTACAATGGTAAATGCTATCTTTAATATCCAGTGAATTACAACATTGTTTTTATCCCTTTGACAGCAGAGAACTGTACATTTGTTTCCCTGTACTGTTATCTCTAGGGCCAAAGGGAGCAAGATTTTGGAGTTATCAAGTTACTACAGTCAATATTTTATTGCTATAATTTCAATACGGTGAGTTAAAAAAAAGCTTGAATATTTCCACAATGGCTCCCTGTTCTTAAACTCCAATAAAGAACCTTGTACATTTTCACCTTTCATTTCCATTTATTAGCAGCACACTTCAGGCCTCACAAATCAATCCTGAAATGGATCTGCAACCTGTTGGCTCTATCTATCATGGACGAATTGGTATATCACAGCTTATTGAGCTACAGAATACCTTCAATGTCCAAAACAGGTTAATATACCTGGAAATGAAATGTCAAAAAACCCCAGCTGGTTCTCATTAAACCAGTTTGAGAAAAATAAAACAAATCTCCTGCCCAGCTCCCATGCAAGTCACAAGTTAGGGAAGATTAAATAAAATTGCAATGTTTGAAGACAGAACAAAAAGCACATTGTGGAGGCAAGTGAGCAGAATAGCTTCATTTCTTTTTCCTTTCCTGGGTACATCTTGGACAGAACCTGTATGTAAACAAGAACAGACAAGTAAACAGGCTGTCTTCATCATGTTCCTTGCAATCTTACTCCATCAATACTGGAACATCTCCTCCCTATCGAAACTTGAGTTATTGTCATTCAACCTGCAAAGCCTGGACTAAGGAAGAAATGGTGAAGCATATATTCATAATAGCGGAAAACAGTGTGAATGATTGCACTTTGCTAATACTTTAATTTGAGTTAACATTTGGACATTTGAACTACAGTGCTGATTTCTCTAAGATCACTTCCAATACCAGTTATAAACTAAGCACCTTATTGGTTCCAGAATTATTCTCCGGGCAGATCACCCAACATTTCCAAAGTGAAAAAGTGGAATACTTGAACTAGCCAGTTTTACTTACCATTTCCCTTTTGGTTTTGTTGCAAGATCCACACAGGCAAAGTGAAACCACTCAATTGGACACTATTGATCATAAAGCAGAAAGCACCAGATTAATCTCGTAGTCACAATTAAGACAGCTGGCATATCCCTTTAGCAACCAGAGTAACCATTTTAGGTTTCTAATGTAAAATTACTCATACAGCAGCACCTGCTTTTAACAATTTGAGTTTTGATTTAGATACTCATGTTAAGATCCTGAATTTAAGTAAGCATTCCATACTGCTGATTCTTAAATCTGACTGTCTACAGTGGTTAAAGTCTGGTTGAAGATCTGTAGCTCGGGTGTGCTGCAAACGCTTCGTTCCCTGGCTAGGGAACATCATCAGTGCTATTGGAGCTACAGTGGTCCAATAGTGGTTTGGCAGTTGACAGCTCAGGGAGACTGAAAAGAAGCTGTAAGTGACTTTGTAGTACATAGTTATGTTTAGTGTTGAGGTCAGCACATTCAAAAGGTTATGGAACTGGACACCTTGTACACCCATTTGATTGGAGGTAAATGTGTCATGCCGAGGAAAATTAAGCAAAATAAAACACACTAAAAAAATGGGAGGCAGGAAAAGGGGAATTTGTGCAAGCAAAATTGGGCTCATATACCATTACTGTACAAACTAGTCACATTCCAGGCACTCCCTTTGTCCAAACCTTGTATAGAGGAATGTCCAATAGCAGAAGATGTAATTTTCAATCCAAGTGATGAATTTTTAAAAAAATAACTTTCAAGAGTCCTAAGAATTTTTTAACCAGTGACTGCTCGAACAAGTAACATAAATGTAATACTTATAGATGTCACACAGAGGCGTGGAATTCTTAAAGGTTTCAAACTTCTTAGTTCAGTATGTAATCTATATCTAAACCCACGTGTCAACTACTTCCATTGCCTAGCTCTAATAAAAATGGTATTTAAAATGTAGTACTAGCAAGTAATTACAACCAAAATACCATTAGTCGTGCTTTCTAATTTAGATAATCCAAATTAAAGACACTTACATCTGGGTTATCACAGCCAATCATTTCTCCATAAGAAACCTGGTGACACAGACAATAGGTGGGTTCATTGGGATCAACTGGCATGTCCAACACATCAGATGGGTGCATTTTCAAAATTGATTCAGAGTATTCTGACCTAGAGAAGGAAATACAAAATAAATTCCAGATACAACCTCTTCTAAATAGCTCTTTGCCCTCCTACAGAGAGACAATGCTAAAAGCTTAACATCAGTTTAAGGGGATTGGTTTACTGAACTACTAATAAAAACAACTAATCCAAATAAGGAAATTCCGACCGTCACCTGAAGCTCCAATGTTGGTCTCAATAAGCAAAAAACTTATCCAACATTATAATTTTATTTCTATATCAACTTTGTGACCTCTAGAAATCTCAAAGCACTTTACGACCAATTAAGTACTTTTGAAGCATAGTCACTGTTAAAACTTAGAAACATTCTTTGGAATGTGTTAACACCATTCACTGCCAAACTAGTATGGTGGTGAGTAAAAGACAATTTTGTTATCAATTTCATTTGATGCACTGATAAAAGTCCTATTGAGCATTGTGAATAATGTGAATCACTTCCAGAATCTCAGAAATGTTACAGCATATTGTGCACAAGTTCTCTAAATAGGCACTCAGTGCAATTCTCCTGCCTTCTCTCTGTAAACTGATACATTCTTCATTTTTAGATAACAGCTTTCAAGTGCTTCAATGGAATCTGCTTTCACCACATTCACAGGCTGTATTCCAGAGCTTAACCAATCACCGCGTTAAATATGCCACTTTTATTTCTTTTACCAATTACTTTAAATCTGTGTCTTCTTGTTCTCAATCCTAGCTAATAGCTGGGATATAACTCCTCGTAAACCAAATTAAAATGCCTAGTGATGCTGTGATACAAAGTTGTTCAAAATTTCCTCTCAAACAAATAATTAAAAGTTTTGAAATGTGACAGTGTGAAAGACAACATGCACTTCAAATCAACATCTCAAATTGCTTATGTCACAATCAATACCTATTCAAATTATGCACATCTCTCTCCCCTTCATTATTTTGTTTAACCTGTCATCTTAAGCATTGGAATCCCTATCAAACAGATACCATCCGAAATCCTTGAGGGCAAGAACTGAAATCTATTGATGTGATTGTTGTCTTTACAGAAATACTCCTCTGTAGTTACTGTAATCAGATTTGTCTCCCTTGTTGAATATAATCCCTGAAGTCTCCCAGCACACTGTCTTCTTTCCATATCAGAATTATGCCGTACCAGATTTAGGCATAAGTAAGCAAACTACAGCTTATGGTGGGGACGGGGCCTCACATTACAAGAAGCCCCTGAATAGAGTCATAGAGATGTACAGCACGAATACAGCCCAAATCTTCCAAACCCTTCCTATTCATATACCCATCCAGATGCTTTTTAAATGTTGCAATTGTACCAGCCTCCATCACATCCTCTGGCAGCTCATTCCATACATGTACCGATCTGTGTGAAAACGTTGCCCCTTAGGTCTCTTTTATATCTTTCCCCTCTCACTCTAAAACTATGCCCTCTAATTCTGGACTCCCTCACCCCAGGGAAAAGACCTTGTCTATTTACCCTATCCATGCCCCTCATGATTTTATAAATCTTTATTAAAGTCACCCCTCAACCTCCGTGCTCCAGAGAAAACAACCCCAACCTATTAAATCTCTCCCTATAGCTTAAATCTTCCAACCCTGGCAACATCCTTCTCAATCTTTTCTGAACTCTTTCAAGTTTCACATCATCTTTCAGATTAGAAGGAGACCAGAATTGCACACAATATTCCAACAGTGGCTGAACCAATGTCCTGTCCAGCTGCAACATGGCCTCCCAACTCCTGGACTCAATGCTCTGACCAATAGGAGAAAGCATACTAAATGCCTTCTTCACTATCCTATCTACCTGTGATTCTACTTTAAAAGGAGCTGCGAACCTGCACTGCAAGGTCTCTTTGTTCAGTGTATGAAAACAAAATGACCACATTTGAAGCTACACATAATTAGAAGAAGAATAAAAGGAAACTCAAATTTATAGCATAGAAAGCCATTCAGCCTATTACATATGTGCTGGTCAACAAAGATCTCATTAAACTAATCTCATTTTACAGCTACTGGCCCACAGCCCTGTAGGCTATGGCAACACAAATGAATACATAAATACTGCTGAAATGTTACAAACGTTCCTAACTCAACTATCCTTTCAGGCAGTGAGTTCCACACACCACCATCTTCTGAGTGAACAAGTTTAGCAGAACTGTCCTTTTTCCCCTGAAGTGGAGCGGCATGGTGGCTCAGTGGTTAGCACTGCTACCTCACAGTACCTAGGAACTAGATTTGATTCCACCCTCGAGTGACTGTCTGTATGGTGTTTGTACATTTTCCTGGTGTCTGTGAGAATTTCCCCCGGGTGGTCTGGTTTCCTCCCACACTCCATAGATGTGGTTAGGTGGATTTGCCATACTACATTGTCCATAGTGTCCAAGGATAAAGAAGCTAGATGGATTAGCCATGGGAAATGGAGGGTTACAGGGAGTGGGGACATGCATTTAAGTAGGATGCTGTTCGGAGAATCGGTGTGAACTTGATGGGCCAAATAATCGGTTTCCACACTGTAGGGATTCGAAGACTCTTTGATAGGGTCTGAAGTCAGCATGATTGCTAATATATGCACCAGGTTCAACACTATTGGACTCCTCAGATACTGAAGTCGTCCATTTCCAATTGCAACAAGACTTTGACAATATCCAAGTTTGAAGTGACAACTGGCAAGTGCCACAAAAATGCCAGATAATCCTAACAAGAAAGAATCTAGCCAGTTCCCATTGGCATTATCATAGAATCTTCTAGGAGAAAGTGAGGACTGCAGATGCTGGAGATCAGAGCTGAAAATGTGTTGCTGGAAAAGCGCAGGTCAGACAGCATCCAAGGAGCAGGAGAATTGACGTTTCGGGCATGAGCCCTTCTTCATTCCTGAAGAAGGGCTCATGCCCGAAATGTCGATTCTCCTGGTCCTTGGATGCTGCCTGACCTGCTGCACTTTTCCAGCCACACATTATCATAGAATCCCCAACTATCAACATTCTGGAGGTCACTCTTGACCAGAAATTAAATAGGACTAGCCATGTAAATACTTTAGCCTTGAACAGCAAAAAGACTAGGACTCCTGCAGCAAGTCACTCACTTTTGTTTCCCCTGATCCTTGCCGTCATTCACAAGCCACAAGTCTGGATGAGTGCAGATCCAACAACACTCCAGAAGCTTGGTATCATCCAGGACAAAGCAACCTGCTTGATTAGCACCACATCCAGAAACATTCACTCTCACCAATACCAGTGTCACTCAGCAGCAACAATCTACAAAATGCATGACAGAAATTCACTCAGTCTCCTTTAGATACATCTTCCAAACCCATAACCACAACCATCTAGTAGGACCAGGCAACAAGTACATGGGAACACTACCAAGTTCTCCCTTAAGCCTCTCACCATTCTGATTTTGAAATATATCATTGTTACTCCAATATGAATTGGGTCAAAATCCTGGAACTCCCACCCTAACGCACTGTGGGTATAACTACACCAAATGGATTGCAGTGGTTCAAAAAGGCAGCTCACCACCACCACCCA
This sequence comes from Hemiscyllium ocellatum, assembly GCF_020745735.1. Lineage (NCBI taxonomy): Eukaryota > Metazoa > Chordata > Chondrichthyes > Orectolobiformes > Hemiscylliidae > Hemiscyllium > Hemiscyllium ocellatum. Next base: position 81,513,830 of record NC_083413.1, on the reverse strand, counting down.
TATCACATTACTGAATGAAAAATAATTCATCCGTCCAATGGTTTCTTTTTAAAAAATTTCTTCTTTCATAGGATGTGGCAATCACTGGCAGACCAACAATATTGCCCATGCCTACTAGCATGATTGATAGTCAAATTCAAAGCTTAAGGACAATTGCTTGAGATATCATACTCTACCTGTGGATAAGCATCAAGCTATCCACTACTTGGATAAATCCTAGTAATAACCTCCACCTAAAGTAATTCCAAATTTCATTACAAAAGCTCAGCCTTGTTTTATAAAGGGAGAAATAGGTACATTCTTGACTAATAAAAGAGTCAAAGAAGGCAAGAAAGTTGAGTTGAGGAGATAATCATTTCAAACGTTGCCTTACTGAATGCAGTGTAGGCTTAAGGGCAAATGGCCTACTCCTGCTCCTAAATCATTTACGCATATAATTAAGTATTGCCAAGTAAAATTAATAATAAAATCACTCATGGGAAGATTAACGTCAGCATCCTCTTCCATCAGCTAATGTTTCCTTCACACTGTCTGTATATAAAGTCAGCACCAGTCCAGCAGCAAAACATTAAGCAAACAGATTCAGCATATGACTTCCACAGAACAACCCAAACTCCTCTGAACTGTAGAATATGTAAAAAGATGAACCTCACCTTGTATGCCTCGCCCTTTTCAAATACAAGCTGGAGAAGGGGTATTTTACATCTACATATTCCCAACATTTATTAGTTAACTTGGAACTTTGGTAACTGTATTGATATTATAGAATGATGGTGGTGAAGAAAGAAGAAATGATAAAATGAAACCAAAAGTTCAACATTGCTGTTATAACAAGTCAAACATTCACCCTACCCTGCTTTCTGCTTCTTCTTCTTTGGCATATCATCATCTGATCCCCGTCTGCCACGGCCCCGAGAACCCCTCCTGTCTTTCTGGCCTCTGCCTTCTATAAAAGGGAGAGAGATATGGATGTTAGATGTGCTTGTAATTAGGATTTACAGGTGGCTCTACATCTTAGTTAATTTAGTACTGAGTTTCAAATCATCTTTTTCCCCTGTTGCTAGCTTATGAAAGGTTTCAATTTATTCCATTACTTGGTCTTAAAAAATAAAGTAAAATGGAAATTGATGAAAATGATCAGTAGATCTGGCAGCATCTGTGCAGAGAAAATCATTTATCATTTAGGATTAATTATCTTTCATCAGAATTGAGAGTTAAAAATGTAACAGGGTTTTTAAGGAAGAAATAAAAAATACAGCCATGGACAACGCAAGAGTTAAGCGACAGCATAAAACTTTACAAAAGTTTACAAAAATACAAATGAAAGAACTGCTGAATGGGAAGAATACAAGGAGCAGCAAATGGCCAAAAAACAGCTTAAAGAAAGTATTAAAAGTCTATAAAGACCATAAAACAAAAACAGAATTCGGCCACTCAGCCCATCAGATCTGGTCCACTGTTTGATCATGATTGATTTGTGTTTCTGTATTGTCTGTAAAATCTTCCATAGCTATGTAAAGCAAAAAAAAAATCAGTAAAAACAAATGCAACAAAGTCAGGAAAATTTATAATGGAGAAAATGCAAATGGCGGCCAAACCAATGAAATACAGTGTGTCTATCTTCACAGAACAAACATTAAAAATCTCCCAGGAAAGATGGAGATTGAGGGACTAATGTTAATAAGGAACTGCAAGACATTAAAGTATAAAAATAGCAATACAGAAGTTACTGGAACTTAAAGTGAATAAAGACCTTGGATCTTATGATCTTCACCTGAAAGAAGTGGCTGCATAGATAGATGTGTTGGTGGTTATCTTTCAAACTTCAATAGCGAAAATGGCGATTAGGCAGTGGTGATTCCAAGCGGCTCAGAACCCAGACATCGATGGACTTCCCTTTAAGCTATATTTTTTCATTTTTCTTTTTCTTAAAATGGTGCCATATTGTGATGACTAATGTAAACCTTTCACTGTATCTGGCTGTCTTTCTCACTATAGAATACACAATAATAAAATCTGTTCAAAAACCCATTTAATCAAATTTCTTTAAACTGTGGAATGATCCTAGCAGGTTGAATGAAGACAAATGTAATATCTGGATACTACAGCCTTGTTTGCCCTACATGAACCATATGGAAAATGCTAGAATCTGGAGTGAAGGATGCAAAAACAGACTTACAAAATAATAATATCCAATAATACTTTATTGTCTGTCAACATGGATTTATGAAAAGAAATTGCAAAGGCAGTCAGGTCAAGCAACAATTAGGGATGGGCAATAAATGTTGGCCTAGCCAGTGATATCCCCATTCCATTAACAAATAAAAAGCTTGACCCTGACCCTTAATTGTTGCCTTAATTGCCCATCTTGTTACCAAGCTGACCCCTTTGTCCTTTCAGTGCACTGTTTTAATGAGGCTCAACATAGGATTGAGGATCAACATCTCATTTATTAGCTGGGCACTTCCAAGCCTCTGACTTCAGAGTTCAAATTTCAGATCATAGCTTCTATCCAGATTTTGCTTTTTTTTAAAAAATCTTTATATGTTTAATTCATATGGTCTTATTTTTCCCTCCCTTTGTTTTCAGGTCTTGTATCACTAAACATTCTGCCTTTTAACCTCTCCTTTCTTTCAGTCTATTCCAGAGTTTTCTTTAGCTCTTTTTACATGTCGCTCCCCCCACCAACCATCCTTTTCACTTGCTTAAAACCTACTGCATTTCTATCTTTTCTGAGTTCTGATAAGAGGTGATCAACCTGAAACTTTATCTGTTTCTCTCCACACAGATGCTTGGAGAATATTTTCAGAATTTTAAGATTTTCAATGTCAAAACATTTTGCTTTTGAAAATACAAAGACATTTTAATGAAGTTTGTTTTTGTCTTGCACTCATCAGGGCAATTCATGAGAAATACCAATATAAAAGGAAAACAACATTTAAGTTGCACTATAAGAGTTCTAATTAGTTGATAAATGAACTCTGATTGATAGAGTGTGTTGTTGTTAAGGATGCATGAAATACACAATAACTGACAGTTAACTGTCAAGTTTTAAGTTTTAATCCAGGCAGATTGATTCCAATTGGTCACGACATTCTTCTAAATGGGTCATTTGTCAAAAGAAAAATCAGCACTCTCTTCTCAGAATATAAAATGTTATTATTCCTTTATGTTGGTACAGTTGAACCCTGTATCTGTGGATTCAGTTTCCATAGTTTCAGTCATCCGCAGTTTAACGCAGCCTGAAAATATTACGTGGAACGTTCCAGAAATAAGGATTGGGGGCTGCCAGTGAGGTAAATTTCCCATTTAAATTATAGGGTTGCTACTATCTACGGTGTTGGGCTTCCGCAATAGGTCTTGGAACGTATCATCTGTAGGTATGGGGTGGGTGGAAACCTGTATTTCTTGCAAATTGTTTTGACACGTGCAAGATGAAAAGCTTCAACAAAATGCATAATTTTTCAACAGGACTCTAGTTCTGAATAACCAAACAACTGTTTTGCTTTTGTCCTCCGTACATAGAGATGTACAGCAGGGAAACAGACATTTCGGTCGAACAGTACCACCCTCTACATGAAAAAGTTGTCCCTTACGTCTCTTTTATATCTTTCCCCTCTCACGCTAAACCAATGCCCTCTAGTTTGCACTCCCCCACACCAGGGAAAAGACTTTGTCTATTTATCCTATCCATGCCCTTCATGATTTTATAAACCTCTAAGGTCATCCCTCAGCCTCTGACGCTCCAGAGAAAACCGCTCCAGCCTATTTCAAACTCTCCCTATAGCTCAAATCCTCCAACCCTGGCAACATCCTTGTAAATCTTTTCTGAACTCTTTCAAGTTTTACAACATCCTTCAAATAGGAAGGAGACCAGAATTGCACACATTATTCCAAAAGTGGCATAACCAATGTCCTGTAATGCCAAAGCATGACCTCCCAACTCCTGTACTCAGTAATCTGACCAATAAAGGAAAGCATAGCAAACACCTTCTTCAATATCCTATCTATCTACAACTTTTTTTTCAAGCAGCTATGAACCTGCACTCCAAGTGTTTGGTCAACAACACTCCCGAGGACCTTACCATTAAGTGTATAAGTCCTGCTAAGATTTACTTTCCCAAAATGCAGCACCTCGCATTTATCTTTACTAAACTCCATCTGCCTCTCCTCAGCCTATTGGCCCATCTAATCAAGATCCTGTTGGAATCTGAGGTAACCTTCTTCGCCGTCCACTACACCTCCAATTTTGGTGTCATCTGCAAACTCACTAACTATACCTCTTATGGTCACACCCAAATCATTTATATGAGTGACAAAAAGTAATGAACCTAGTACCGATCCTTGTGGCACTCCACTTGTCACAAGCCTCCATTCCAACGCTCTACCACAACCCTCTGTCTTCAACCTTTGAGCCAGTTCTGTATCCAAATGGCTAGATCCCTTTGGATTCCATGAGATCTAACCTTGCTAACCAATCTCCCATGGGGAACCTTGTCAAATACCTTACTGAAGTCCATATAGATCACATCTACTACTCTGCCCTCATCAATCCTCTGTTACTTCTTCAAAAAACTTGAGTTTGTGAGAGATGATTTCCCACACACAAAGCTATGTTGACTATCCCTAATCAGTCCTTGCCTTTCCAAATACATGTACGTCCTGTCCCTCAGGATTCCTTCCAACAACTTGTTGATTCAGTTTCAGAAAGTATAAGTAGCACAAGCCAGAAATCGCTAATAATTTCACATTTATGACTTCTGTCTCAATTCTACGCTCTCAAAAATCAGTCTGCGGCAATTTGATCCCATATTAGTTAGCAAACAAACCCAGACTTCCACTTCTGGTAAACTGTGTGAAATTACAGTTTTATTACTGGGCATTACTGAACAAGAGAGAGAAGCAGAAGAAAACAAATATCTGGGGACGTCTGCATCAGGAGCATTTACCTTAATAACGCAACAATGAAGCAGTTTTATTCAAAAGTCTAAGAAGAGGAATGTTAAATGGATACAGTTCTGTATTGCTCAAGTCTGGCAGTTCAGCCAGCTTTATTATTATTGTTCAAGGCTGTTCGTAGTTGCGTAATGTAAAAGGAAGATTATGAGATGGTACGTCACACAAAATGCACAACTCTCATTTTTCACATTTGTCTGGAATTTGCACTCTCAAAAATTAAATCCAAACGTGATCTTTGAACACAGTTTGTCAGCAAACCCATATTTAAAAAGAAATGAAAGTCTTCCAGATTAGTGACTGATACATGTTAGGCAAGAGTTTTAAACAGCCACAATGAGTAATACATCTGCTGTGATTGAATTGATAGTAGGTCAAACTTAAGAGGCTGAATGGCCTGTTCCACCTTTGTAATTTTCTGACCATCTAGGTTCTCCATTTCAGAATGAAATGCTGCACCAAAGATTTAATATCATTACTCACTCTTATTGCCTCTCCCAGCTGAACTGTCATAATCACTTGATTCCAACTTTTCCTTCAAATCAGCTTCAAACCTGGCAAGTTCAGCATCCAGCCGTCTTATGTGCTTGTCAACCTGCCATAAGCAAACAAATAATTAACAACATAGCAGAAAATAACTTAAAATGTTCACATGTGCATTATTGCGTAATGATTGGCAATGAAGACATTGCTCAGGGATGGACATGACTTGCAGCTTAATGTTCCAGGATACAAATGCTATAGGAAGGACAGAAAGGGAGGCAAGGGGGGGGGGGGGGGGGGGGGGGGGGGGGGGGGGGGGGGGGGGGTTGATAAGGGATAGCATTACACCTGTACTGAGGGAGGATATTCCCTGAAATACATCCAGGGAAGTTACTTGGATGGAACTGAGAAATAAGAAAGGGATGATTACCTGATTGGGATTGTATCATAAACCCACTAATTGTCAGCGCGAAATTGAGAAACACATTTGTAATGAGATTTCAGTTATCTGTAAGGATATTAGGGTGATTATGGTAGGGGATTTTAACTTTCCAAACATAGACTGGGACTGCTAGTGTTAAGGGTTTAGATGAAGAGGAATTTGTTAAGCGCGTACAAGAAAATTTTCTGATACAATATATGGATGTACCTACAAGAAAAGGTGCAAAACGTAACCTACTCTTGGGAAGTAAGGCAGGACAGATGACTGAGGAGTCCGTGGGGTAGCACTTTGGGGCCAGATTTAAAATAGTGACGGAAAAGGATACACCAGATCTAAATTGGAGGAAGGCTGATTTTGACAGTATTAGACAAAAAGTAAAAAATGAGGTCTGCAGATGCTGGAGATCACAGCTGAAAATGTGTTGCTGGTCGAAGCACAGCAGGCCAGGCAGCATCTCAGGAATAGAGAATTCGACGTTTCGAGCATAAGCCCTTCATCAGGAATGAGAGAGAGTAGCCAAGCAGGCTAAGATAAAAGGTAGGGAGGAGGGACTTGGGGGAGGGGCGATGGAGGTGGGATAGGTGGAAGGAGGTCAAGGTGAGGGTGATAGGCCGGAGTGGGGTGGGGGCGGAGAGGTCAGGAAGAAGATTGCAGGTTAGGCAGAGGAGATGACCTGGGGAGTGCAGTGAGAGAGGGACTCACTGAAATCCTTGTAGAGGGAGGAAGAGAGCTTCTTCAAGGAAGGCATCCTTGCAAGAGGATTCGCAGTAGGTTAAAATCTTCGAGTAAAAAATGAGGTCTGCAGATGCTGGAGATCACAACTGAAAATGTGTTGCTGGTCAAAGCACAGCAGGCCAGGCAGCATCTCAGGAATAGAGAATTCGACGTTTCGAGCATAAGCCCTTCATCAGGAATGAGAGAGAGTAGCCAAGCAGGCTAAGATAAAAGGTAGGGAGGAGGGACTTGGGGGAGGGCCAGCAACACATTTTCAGCTGTGATCTCCAGCATCTGCAGACCTCATTTTTTACTCGAAGATTTTAACCTACTGCGAATCCTCTTGCAAGGATGCCTTCCTTGAAGAAGCTCTCTTCCTCCCTCTACAAGGATTTCAGTGAGTCCCTCTCTCACTGCACTCCCCAGGTCATCTCCTCTGCCTAACCTGCAATCTTCTTCCTGACCTCTCCGCCCCCACCCCACTCCGGCCTATCACCCTCACCTTGACCTCCTTCCACCTATCCCACCTCCATCGCCCCTCCCCCAAGTCCCTCCTCCCTACCTTTTATCTTAGCCTGCTTGGCTACTCTCTCTCATTCCTGATGAAGGGCTTATGCTCGAAACGTCGAATTCTCTATTCCTGAGATGCTGCCTGGCCTGCTGTGCTTTGACCAGCAACAGTATTAGACAAAAAGAAGTTAGCACATGTCAGGTATAGACAGGAGAGATCGAATGCATCCTTAGAAGAGGAGTATACTGAAGAGGGAAATCAGGAGGGCAAAAAGGGGACATAAGATAGTTTTGTTAAACATAGTTAAGGAGAATCCAAAGGATGTTTACAAACACATTAAGGACAAAAGGGTAACTAGGGAGCGAATAGGGCCCCTCAAAGATCAGCACGGTAGCCTTTACATGGAGCCGCAGGAGATGGGGAAAATATGAAATGTGTATTTTGCATCAGTGTTTACTGTGGATAAGGACATGGGAGACATAGAATGAGGGGAAATGCTGGATGTCTTGAAACGAATAAAGGTGGATCAGTCCCTCAGACTTGATACCCTAGAACTCTGTGGGAAGCTAGGAAAGTGATTGCTGGGCTTCTCACTGAGATATCAGTATCGTCGATAGCCACAGGTAGGGTGCCAAAAGACTTGAGGTTGGCTAACATGGTACCATTATTTAAGAAAGATGGTAAGGACAAGCCAGAGAACTATAGACCAGTGAGCTTAACATCGGTGGTGGGCAAGCAGTTGGAGGGAATGATGAGGGACAGGATGTACACGTATTTGGAAAGACAACGACTGATTAGGGATAAATATGGTTTTGTGCATGGGAAATCATGTCTCACGAGCTTGATTGAGTTTTTTGAAAAAGTAACAAAGAAGTTTGATGAGGGCTGTGTGTTGGATGTGATTAATATGGACTTAAGTAAGGCGTTCGACAAGGTTCCCCAAGGGAGACTGGTTAGCAAGGTCAGACATCATGGAATATAGGGGGAACTGGCTCAAAGGTAGAAGACAGAGGGTGGTGGTAGAGGGTCGTTTTTCAGACTGGAGGCCTGTGACCTGTGGACTGCCTCAAGGATCAGTGCTGAATCCACTACTTATCGTCATTTATATAAATGATTTGGACATGAACATAGGAGGTATAGTTAATAAGTTGGCAGATGACATCAAAATTGGGGGAGTCGTGGACAACATCGAAGGTTACCTCAGATTACAATGGGATCTTGATCAGATGGGCCAAAGGGCTGAAGAGTGGCAGATTGAGTTTAATTGAGATGAATGTGAGGTGCTGCATTTAGGGAAAGCAAATCTTAGCAGGACTTATACACTTAATGGTAAGTCATAGAGATGTATAGCATGGAAACAGACCCTTCGGTCCAACCCTTCCATGCTGACCAGATATCCCAACCCAATCTAGTCCCACCCGCCAGCACCAGGCCCATATCCCTCCAAACCCTTCCTATTCATATACCCATCCAAATGCCTCTTAAATGTTGCAATTGTACCAGCCTCCACCACTTCCTCTGGCAGCTCATTCCATACACGTACCACCCTCTGCGTGAAAAAGTTGCTCCTTAGGTCTCTTTTATATCTTTCCCCTCCCACCCTAAACCTATGCCCTTTAATTCTGGACTCCCCAACCCCAGGGAAAAGACTTTGCCTGTTTACCCTATCCATGCCCCTCATAAATCTCTAAACCTCTATGAGGTTACCCCTCAGCCTCTGACACTCCAGGGAAAACAGCCAAAGCCTGTTCCGCCTCACCCCATAGCTCAAAACCTCCAAACTTGGAAACATCCTTGTAAAGTTTTTCTGAACCCTTTCAAGTTTCACAACATCTTTCTGATAGGAATGAGACCAGAATTGGGCGAGAGGGGAAAGATATAAAAGGGACCTAGGGAGCTCCTTTTCCATGCAGAGGGTGGTGTGTATTATGGAATGAGCTGCCAGAGGAAGTGGTAGAGGCAACATTTAAAAGGCATTTGGATGGGTATATGAATAGAAAGTGTTTAGAGGGATAAACACTTTGCAAGTGCTTGCAAACAGGACTAGATAAGGTTGGGATATCTGGTCAGCATGGATGAGTTGGAACGAAGGCTCTGTTTCCATGCTGTACATCTCTATGACTCTATGACACAGTCCAAAGGACCTATCACACACAGGCACCTGGCCCATATGATAATTATATAACCAACTTCCTACTACATTAAAAGCTAACACTAGTTTAAGTAATAACGTTTAGGGAGCAGTGAACACACAGCAATACAGTTTCACTTTAAATGACCCTTTAGCAATTTCAGTAAAATTTCAAATTGGAATGATATCACCCTTTCACTATACAGAATTAACAAGCATCATTTTTATTGTCATACCATGTCACCTCTGTCCCTGCATTATGTCCAGTACACTGAAAGGGTAATTTCAAATGACTCGGAGAAAACAACACAAAGTAAATGTAGAAAGATGAAGTAGTAAAGCATTTGGTATGAAAAAAAAGTATGAACATCTCTACGTCCATACACAATCTGCATTATTCCCAACTTAATCACCCCATCTTCTTGGATTACTATTCTCATACTAGATTATATGAGAGTGGCTCAGTGGTTAGCACTGCTGCCTTATAATGTTAGGGACCCTGGGTTTGATTCCAGGCTCAAGTGATTGTCTGTGTGGGTTTCCTCCCAGGTTAGATGAATTGGCCATGCTAAATTGCCCCCTAGTATTCAGATGTGTCGGTTAGGGGTAAATGTAGAGTAGAAAGGGACCTTGATTATGTGGGCGGCACAGTGGTTAGCACTGCTGCCTCACAGCACCAGAGACTCAGGTTCAATTCCCACCTCAGGCAACTGTCTGTGTGGAGTTTGCACATTCTGTCTGTGTCTGCGTGGGTTTCCTTCCACAGTCCAAAAAAAGTGTGCAGGTTAGGTGAATTGGCCATGCTAAATTGCCTGTAGTGTTAGGTGAAGGGGTAAATATAGGGGAATGGGTCTGGGTGGGTTGCTGTTCACAGGGTCTGTGTGGACTTGTTGGGCCGAAGGGCCTGTTTCCACACTGTAAGTAATCTATAGGACAGCATCAGTTTGAGATACCTTGATTATTTGTACCAACTTAGTAAATAATGTACTTAATGTTCAGTTTACTTGGGTTACATCAACAAAAGACTTATTGTAATTTCTGTAGAGTAAGGGAAATAGGCCATTGGCGTTTTAGAAACATTCCTTGGAATATTGGAAAACTATGCACAGTGTGATAAAAACAGACTAGTTACATTCAGAGCCATTTTTGTGCAAGACGCACAACAACGCTTTGTGAAAAGCAGCAGCATTTCAATCCCAAAAATAATTCAGTTATTTGGTCTTACTGCAAAATGACACCAACCATTTCATATGTCTCCATTGCTAACTGTACTTTGTCATCACTGTATTCTCTGCATTTATTGTAGGCAAGTTGAATCTTCTTCAATTGATCAACACGTTGATCAGGAGATAGGTCCTTCACATTTGAGATATATTCAGTTGCCAATTTGTCAATCTCAACTTTTTTGTCTACAAATAGAAAGTAAAAGTAATTAGACTAACATAAAAATAGCAACAGCATCTAGATATTTCACACAATTTACTGTCTCCCTATATACATCATATCTCCCTCTGTTGCCACTAATAATCTTAAATTCATACTGCTGCTCTTCAGAAAATAAGATGCAACAATTATTCTCCCCTGATAGGAATGTACCTATTTGCAACTCAAGTACTTCCAAATTCTAAAATAAAACAAAAGTGTGGAAATTGGAGATCTGACACAAAAACAGAAACTGCTGAAGAAATTCAGACCTGCTGGGTTTCTCCTTCAATTCTGTTTTAGTTCCAAATCCTACTTTCTGCAACTGGGTACACATCCACTCTGAACTTTAGAAAAAAATCTGTTATATTTATTGAAACAGCAAGATCACAGAATCCCTACAATGTGGAAGCAGGTCATTTGGCCCAGAGTCCACATGACCCTCAAAAAAGTATCCCACTAAGAACCATTTCCCTACCACATCCCTGTAACCCTGCACTTCCCATGACTAATCCATCTATACTGCACATCCCTGGACATTAGAGAGAATTTTAGGGTGGCCATTCCACCTAACCTGCACATCTTTGGACTGTGGGAAGAAACCAGAGCACCCAATAGAAACCCACGCAGACATAAAGAGAATGTGCAAACTCCACACTCACAGTTGCCCGAGGGTGGAATTGAACGTGGGTCCCTGGCGCTGTGAGACAGCAGTGCTAACCACCAAGCCATCATGACAAGGTTAGAAACTTGGAAATACTAGTAGAGGCAATTAAAGACAAGTTAAAGACTAGATTTCATCCTAGTTCTTGGACCTTTCATTAATAACCTGAGACATGAGAACTTAGCAGGCTACAACTCCAAAGAGAAACAGATTCTAAATCATCTAGAGATACTTGCTTACTAATGTCCAGACATTTACTCCAGGGGAATCAACAGAAAAATGATTGTAAATATAACTTGAAAATGTACCATTTTTAGGACAGTGAAAGCAACCAGAAAATGTATTGAGTAAATCCCCTCCTGAATCCCTAGTGCCTCTCCATCATCTAAAAGGCACAAATCAGGAGTGTGATGGATCCACTTGCTTGGAATAGAACAGGTATCCCCACTATCTTCAAGCAGAGTATTTCTATGAAGCCTTTCATAAGCTGAAATGGCATAAAGTGAAGAATGTTAAATTCATATGGGAAAAATGTCACCTTTTCTCATAAAAGCAAAAATCCTCTTTGGATTTCTTTCGATTAGTGAAAACTTATACTAACATAGGTCTTTCATAAAAGTGAAGTTGCGTAAAGCGAACTTTCAAAAAGCAGGGGATACCAGCATAGCATCAACAACCTCATCACCATCCAGAAAAAAATCAGCACAATTGATAAGCACTCCACCTAATAACTTAAAACATTCAATTTTTCAAGTAGCAATGCAGAAGCAGCACTGTGCATCATCTCCAAAATGTACAGGAACAACTTGCTAATGCAAGTTTGATAGCATCTGCAAAACCTGCAATCTCTACCATCTAACAAAATAAGTGCAACAGATGCATGGAACATCACCAGCTGTAGAATCCCCTGCAAGCAACACAGCATCCTTCCTTTACTGTCGCTGGGCCAAAATCCTGAAACCATTTCCAAACAACACTATTAATGTATTTACATCACATGGACTGCAACAGTTAAAAAGATAACTCATCATCATTTAATTAAAAAATTCATGACAGTCTTGCAGGCAAGGACAATTATGCTCACATCCCATGAACAACTTTTTAAAAAAAATTAGTGTAACAGATATAGACATCATTAAAGGTGGCAATACATTAAAAGTGATAAAAAGACAATTTACAATTCTTGGCATTGTGCAGGGTGGAACAGATTACAAAAGCAGGAGATCCAATAAACTTTTACAAGACCGTGGTTAGATTTTATCAGATGACTTCTGGATAATTGAATGATTTTGTTTGTATTTTCAACACCATATTTCTGACCAGTACAGGTTTAACAATCACATAAGCAGACTACACAACACATTTAAACATAATTTACCTGGTTACTGACCAAAAGTGGAATATCAAAGAATCCAAGGAGCAAGCAGGAAGGGAAATGGGATTACATTTGATCGCAATGAAAGAAGAACACAGAGTTGACTCACAATGACAACAACATGTATAGTCATAGAGATATACAGCATGAAAACAGATCCTTTGATCGATCTCATCCATGCCAACCAGATATCCTAAATTAATCTAGTCCCATTTGTCAATCTTGGCCCATGTTCTTCTAAAGCGTTCCTATTCATATACCCATCCAGATGCCTTTTAAATGTTGTATTTATATCAGCCTCCTCCCCTTCCTCTAGCAGCTCATTCCATACAGATACCACCCTGTGTGTGATAACATTGCCTCTTAGGTTCCTTTTATATCTTTCCCCTCCTCTCTCCTCACCCTAAACCTCTAGTTCTGGACTACTCCATGCTCAGGAAAAGATCTCAACTATTTACCTTCTCCGTGCCCTCATGATCTTATAAACCTCTGTAAGGTCACATCTCAGCCTTCGACACTCCAAGCAAACAGCCCCAGTCAATATGGCCTTTCCTTACCTGGCAACATCCTTGAAAATCTTCTGAACCCTTTCAGGTTTCACAATATCCTTCCTATAGAAGGAGGACCAGAATTGCACACACTATTCCAAAATGGCCTAACCAATCTGTTTCAAAAATTCCAAACATTGACTGTTCACATATTTTACTCTCACAAATTTGAATTAAAAATAATATTGGAACATGCTTTCCAGAACTGCATCATTTTTCTGGAAAATTAAGTGGCAAATATTCAGAGACCAAACACCTATTGTAAGGTCCAAATAAAAGTTATAGATACAGGATACACCGGATGCCAAAATCTGAAAGTTCACTATGGTCCGATCCACTGTTGCACAGCATATTAATATCACAAATTCCCAAGACTGCAGACTTCCCACATATTCCTCAGTTGTGCTGTACACACCTTCAGTTCTCTGGTCTAGGTCCCTCATCAGATGGAAGATCCGCTGAAGTTCACAGGGAAGGTTTTCAATACCTGTCAGAACACAGAAGTAGCTTGAGTTTTTATTTTCACATTCAGAATCTTAAGTTACTTAAGGAAATACAGTAGATACATTTTGAATTGAACCATTCTTTTACTAATTCAACGCAAATATAATTAGGTTGTAATTATAGTTTAATTGTACACCTTGCTGTGTGCAAGAGGCTACTACAGCTGCATAATAATTATATACACTACAAAACAGTTCATTCAATGAACATGAAACATGGAGAGTCACATGCTACAAGAGTTTGTTTTTTTCTCACATTTTCAACCAGTTAATTGGATACAACATGTCAACAACAGTAACAGGACGAGAATGGAAAACGTATGGATGCACTTTTATTGTAAAGAGAAAAGTGATTGTACAAGTCTCCACAACTTCCTCTGGCAGCTCATTCCATACACGTACCACCCTCTACATGAAAAAGTTGCCCCTTAGGGCTCTTTTATATCTTTCCCCTCTCACCCTAAACCTATGCCCTCTAGTTCTGGACTCCTCCATCCCAGGGAAGATATTTTGTCTATTTATGCCCCTCTTGATTTTATAAACTTTTATAAGGTCACCCCTCATCCTCCGACGCTCCAGGGAAAATAGCCCTAGCCGATTCAACCTCTTCCTATAGCTCAAATCCTCCAACCCTTGCAAAAATCTTATATATCTTCTCTGAACTCTTTCAAGTTTTACAACATCTTTCCAATAGTAAGGAGACCAGAATTGCACACAATATTCCAACAGTGGCCTAACCAATGTCCTGTACAGCTGCATACCAAACACCGCCTTCACTATCTTATCTACCTGAGACTCTACTTTCAAGGAGCTATGAACCTGCACTCCAAGATCTGTTTGTTCAGCAAAACTCCCGAGGACCTTACCATTAAGTGTGTAAGTCCTGCTAACATTTGCTTTCCCAAAATGCAGCACCTCATATTTATCTGAATTAAACTCCATCTGTCACTTCTCAGCTCATTGGCCCATCTGCTCAAGATCCCATTGTAATCTGAGGTAACCTTCCTCGCTGTCCATTACACCTCCAATTTTAGTGTCATCTGCAAACTTACTAATTACACCTCTTATGTTCCCATCCAAATCATTTATATAAATGACAAAAAGTAGTGGATCCAGCACTGATCCTGGAGGCACTGGTCACAGGCCTCCAGTCTGAAAAGAAACCCTTCACCACCACCCTCTGTCTTCTACCTTTGAGCCAGTCTGCATCCAAATGGCTAGTTCTCCCTGTATTCCATGAGATCTAACCTTGCTAATCAGTCTCCCATGGGGAACCTTGTTGAACGCCTTACTGAAGTCCATGTAGATCACATCCACAACTCTGCCCTCATCAATCCTCTTTGTTGCTGCTTCAAAGATCTCAATCAAGTTTGGGAGACATGATTTCCCTTCCACAAAGCCATGCTGATTATCCATAATCAGTCCTTGCCTTTCCAAATACATGTACAGAGGAACCTCGGTTATCTGAAGGGAATCTCAAGGCAAGGTTGGGGGCAGGTGGGGGGGGCGCGGGGTGTGCGGATAGGGTTGGGGGTGGGCATGGACAGGGTTGGGGGCTGGTAGCAGATTGGGGGGGAAAAGGGCAGGGTCTCACGCGTGTATGCTTTTGGCTAGTCGCCTGAAGTGGGAGCAGACTTCACAGAAAACTCCAAGCCCCTGAGAAAATCAATTAACCGAATAATCAATTATCCAAACAAAATACTGCCCGCCCATCTCGTTCGGATAATTGAGGTTCCACTGTAGATCCTGTCTCTCAGGATTTCTCCAACAATTTGCCCATCACCGATGTCAGTCTCACTGGTCTATAGTTCCCTGGCTTGTCCTTACCACCCTTCTTAAACACTGGCACCATGTTAGCCAACCTCGAGTCTTCCGGCACCTCAGCTGTGACTATCGATGATACAAATATCTCAGCAAGGGGACCAGCAATCACTTCTCTGGCTACCCACAGAGTTCTAAGGTATACCTGATCAAGTCCTGGGGCTTTATCCACTTTTAAGTATTTCAAGACATCCAGTACTTCCTCCTCTATAATATGGACATTTTCTAAAATGTCACAATCTATTTCCCCACATTCTATATCTTCCATGTCCTTTTCCACAGTAAACACTGATGCAAAATAATCATTTAGTATCTCCCCCATCTTCTGCAGCTCCACACAAAGATCACCTTGCTGATCTGAGGGGGCCTATTCTATCCCTAATTACCCTTTTGTCCTTAATGTATTTGTAAAAATCCTTTGGATTCTCCTTAACTCTGTCTGCCAAAGCTATCTCATGTCCCCTTTTTGCCCTCCTGATGATACTCTTAATTATACTGCCTTTATACTCTTATAAGGATTCATTTGATCTATCTTATCTATACCTGACATATGCTTCCTTCTTCATCTTAACCAAACCCTCAATTTAATTAGTCATCCAGCATTCCCTACACTTATCAGCTTTGCCTTTCACCCTAACAGGAATATACTGTCTCTGGATTCTCGTTATCTAATTTCTGAAGGCTTCCCATTTTCTAGTCATCCCTTTACCTGCAAACATCTGCCACCAGTAAGCTTTTGAAAGTTCTTGCCTAATACTGTCAAAATCAGTCTTCCTCCAATTTAGAACTTCAACGTTTAGATCCGGTCTATCCTTTTTCATAATTATTTTAGATCTGGCCCCAAAGTGCTCCCCCACCGACACCTCAGTCACCTGCCCTGCCTTATTTCCCAAAAATAGGTCAAGTTTTGCACCTTCTTTAGTAAGTAGATTCATATATTGAATCAGAAAATTTTATTGTACACACTTAAATCCCTCTCCATCTAAACCTTTAACACTATGGCAGTCCCAGCCTATGTTTGGAAAGTTAAAATCCCCTACCATAACCACCCTATTATTCTTACACATAACTGCAATCTCGTTACAAACCTGTTTCTCAATTTCCCTCTGACTATTAAGGGGTCCATAATACGATCCCAATAAGGTGATCATCCCTTTCTTCTTTCTCAGTTCCACCCAAATAACTTCCCAGGCTGTATTTCCGGGAATATCTTCCCTCTGTACAGTTGTAATGTTATCCCTGATCAAAAACGTCAATGGAGGTAATGCTGTTGCTTCCCTTTCTGTCCTTCCTGTTGCATTTGTATCCTGGAACATTAAGCTGCCAGTCCTGCCCATCCCTGTGTCACATTTTTGTAAATGCTATGACATCCCAGTCCTGTGTTCTAACCATGCCCCGAGTTCATCTGCTTCCCTGTTAGGCCTCATGCATTGAAATAATTGATCATTCCTACCTGTTCTCTGCTTTGTCCCTGCCTGCCCTGACTGTTTGACCCACTTCTTTTCTCAACTATACCTGTCTCAGATTGATCTCTTTACTCACTATCACCCCGAGTCCCATCTCCCACCTTAATAGTTTAAATCCTCCAGAGCAGCTCTAGCAATTCTCCCTGCCAGTATTTAGGTCACTTCCAATTCAAGTGCAATCCATCCTTTTTGTACAGGTCACTTCTACCAAAATGTCCACTCTCCTGCTTCTCTGTTGCTGCTTGACCTGCTATGCTTTTTCCAGCTCCATGCTCTATTGACTGTCAATTAGCATTCCCCTAATCAAGTAACCATTCTTCCAGATTTGTCTTTAATTGCTTCTACTAGTATTTCCAAATTCACCCTTAAAAGATTCTCAATTCCATTTCCTCTCCACCCTCACATTTAAACACTCCTGCTGCCTTTTGTACACTTCAACAAGATCAGTTTCATTTCCCCAATCACAGCAAAGTCATGGCCAATCAAGTAACACACCCCCTCACCCTGTTGAGATCACTGCCTCTTTTCCAGGCCTTTGCAGTACAAGAGCATTCCCTCTACTGATACATATCACTGCTGCTCATTCCCATACTGCATTAAATCATGGCCACTTACCACCATGCTGTATCAGACAATCCAAAGATGTGCAGGTTACGTGAATTGACCATGCTAAATTGCCCATAGTGTGAGGTGCATTAGTCAGAGGGAGATGCGTCTAGGGTGGGTTTCTGTTCAGAGGGTTGGTATGGACTTGTTGGGCCGAAGTGCCTGTTTCCACACTGTAGAGAATCTAACCAAATCCACACCTGCCCTCATCCTGTGTCCCACAATGTACTAGATAACTGAGCAATGCCTCAAATCTGCAACACACCGTCGCCCCCACGCTGTATCGGGTTGCTGCACGTTGCATCAAAGTTCCAGTTGTTTACATATTTGCAGGCTCCTGGAGGCGGGAGAGACACGAGCTGTCGCGCATGCGCGGTGAACGACATGCGCCGTCACAAACTCCGGCCTCACCGCACACTCACAGAAACCAGCCCAATCCCTAGGCCCCACGCCTATCTCCTCTGAACCCTAGGTCCGCAGGCTCTCACACCCCAGGAGGAGCTGGGCCCGTCGGCGCCGAGTACAGGCCCGGGGCCGTACTCTTCTCTCTGTCCGTCTCTGGATGAAGCGGACCCCTCTCCGGGAACAAAGGCAGCCGTCCCGGGGAGGACAAGGGTCGCCCGGGTCCGAGTTCACTGCCCGCCCCGGTACTCACTGTCCAGGTAGTGCTCCAGGTACATCGCGGTCGCCATCTTGTCATCCTTTCCAATGCGGCCTGCCCCAAGCTGAGCATGCGCGCTGCCGACCAGTCGCCATGACAACCGCCAAACCCCATTTCAAGGCGGGCCTGAGTTGCACTTCAAATTGGAAATGGACCCAGAGTAGAAATAAACTACTGCAGATCATAATTACTGCACTTGGGGCTGTTTTCATTGGAGAAAAGAAGGTTTAAGGGTGACTTGATAGAGGTGTACAAGATGATTAGGGGTTTAGATAGGGTTGACCATGAGAACCTTTTTCCACGTATGGAGTCAGATATTACGAGGGGGCATAGCTTTAAATTAAGGGGTGGCAGGTATAGGACAGATGTTAGGGGTAGATTCTTTAGTCAGCGAGTCGTGAGTTCATGGAATACCTGCCAGTAGCAGTGGTGGACTCTCCCTCTTTATGGGCATTTAAACGGGCATTGGATAGGCATATGGAGGAAAGTGGGCTAGTGTAGGTTAGGTGGGCTTGGATCGGTGCAACATCGAGGGCCAAAGGGCCTGTACTGCGCTGTATTTTTTTATGTTCTATAACAGGTCTGGTAGCATCCAATGGTGAGAGAATGGCATTGCTGCCTTACAGTACCACGGACTCCGGGTTTGATTCCAGGCTCAAGTGACTGTCTGTGTGGGTTTCCTCCCAGTTAGATGAACTGGTCATGCTACATTGTCCCCTCGTGTTCAGATGTGTTGGTTAGTGGTAAATATAGAGTACAAAGGAACCTTGATTATCTGAAGGACACAGGCAGGATTTTGTTCAGATAATCGAATGCCAGACAACATAGTTTGGCCAAGCATTGGGACCTTGTGATCTTGTTTGGACAATCGAATGCTGGATAATTGAGCTTCCTCTTGTAATCAGTTAGGGGAATGGGTCTGGGTAGGTTACTCTCCGGCGGTCGGTGTGTTTCTACTCTGTAGGGTTTCTATGATTTTAATGTTTCGATTCTAGATAATTTCATCAAAGGGGGTGTTTCAACAATAGCACTTCTATAGTTTGGGGGTTTGTGGTGGGGAGGTAGTGGGTGTAGGGTGCTGTTGGAGAAAAGATGTTGGTAGTTTATGTTAAATGATCGGAATGTAAGAATGGCAGAACAATGGTATGTCTCCTGCCAGACTTGAAAGAGTCAATACTTGCCAAGCTGGGAAAGCACAGCAGGAAAGTCACTGTTTTGGTCCAGAACTTGATACAATGTGGGACAATTCATTAGAATTGGGGCAGGGAGCTGTCTGACCTGCTTTGCTTCACATCTAGTGAATCTTGCTTCCAGCAGCTGCAGTCCTTACTGTCTCCAAGACTTGAAAGGACAGTAAGTGGGATGGAGGAGAGAAGGACATAATGACGAGCTAAAAGAAAGGAAAGAAATGGTTCACAATTTAAAAGGGTAACTAGGGAAGGAACAGGCCCCCTCAAAGATCAGCAAGGTTGCCTTTGTGTGGAGCCGCAGAGATACTAACTGAGTATTTTGCACAAGTGTTTACTGTGGAAAAGGACAGTTTGCATTGTTTCACTAAAACACAACAGCATGTCAAGGAAGACATGTAGGTATGCGAGCAGGACGTTGTGTTAAAATGATCAGCTACTGGAAGATCAAGGTCCTGCTTTGCAAGGAACAAACTGGAGGAACAACATTTCATCTTCAGACTAGACACATTATGTCCTCCTGGACTTAATATTGAGTTCAACACCTTTAAATTTTGAACCATTTCTTTCCTTTCTTTTAGCTCATTATCATGTCCTCCCCTCCTCCATCCCACTGACTGTCCTTAAATTAGATTAGATTACTTACATTGTGGAAACAGGCCCTTTGGCCCAGCATGTCCACACCAACCCGCGGAAGCGCAACCCACCCATACCCCTACATTTACCCCTTATCTAACACTACGGGCAATTTAGCATGGCCAATTCACCTGACCCGCACATCTTTGGACTGTGGGAGGAAACCGGAGCATCCGGAGGAAACCCATGCAGACACGGGGAGAATGTGCAAACTCCACAAAGTCAGTCGCCTGAGGTGGCACGGTGGTACAGTGGTTAGCACTGCTGCCTCACAGCGCCTGAGACCCGGGTTCAATTCCTGACTCAGGCGACTGACTGTGTGGAGTTTGCACGTTCTCCCCGTGTCTGCGTGGGTTTCCTCCCATGTCCAAAAATGTGTGGGCCAGGTGAATTGGCCATGCTAAATTGCCTGTAGTGTTAGGTAAGGGGTAAATGTAGGGGTATGGGTGGGTGGCGGGTTGGTGTGGACTTGTTGGGCCGAAGGGCCTATTTCCACACTGTAAATCTAATCTAATCTAACCCAGGTCTCTGGCGCTGTGCCACCATGCTGTCCTCTCAAGTCTGGCAGGAGACATGCCATTGTTCTGCCATTCTCACATTCTAACTACTTAATATAAACTTCGACCATCTTTTGTCCAACACCCTACACCCCTGTCCCCCACCACACCATGACCCCTGAATTATAGCATAAATGCTGTCCCCTCCAATCTCATTTTAGTTCTGATGAAGAGTCATCTAGACTCGAAATGCTGGCTGCCTGATGTGGAGTGGACTAGAGGTTTGCAACTGGTTCAAAGAACCAGGATCCTATTAAATAAAACTGTTTAAGTGGCTACCTAGCTTCCCAAATTTCTAAAATACAGTACATGAATACATAGTAGAATATCTAGTCCACTCTTAAGGTGGTCATCATTGATGCTAGGAAAAAATTGATTGGTTGCTCAACCAGGAAACACCAAGACTAGCTTGACGAGAATGATCAGTAGACCCTGGAACAATTAAGCCAGAAACATTTCTGATTGTAAAACAACAATCGTATTCAGAAGAGAAAAGGCAGGCCTACAGGCAACTGAAGGCTGAGGTCCAACAAGAAAGCCACAATGTAAAAAACAGTTGGTGGGTGGAAAAAGCGTGAAGGCCTAATGAAAGGATGACAACCATGATGGTTGTCCTGTGGTTTCTCCTGTGCTATTGAGATCACGCATGGACCAAAATGCTACGAGCATTTAAAAAGGTAGAAGACAGACAAATGCAGTAGCAGTGACCACATGGAAAGTGATTCAAACAGAGAAGGAAACTGTCTTTTGAGGGCGGCGCAATGGTTAGCACTACTGCCTCACAGCACCAGGGTCCCAGGTTCGATTCCAGCCTTGGGCGACTGTCTATGTGGAGTTTGCACAACCTCCCTGTGTCTATGTGGGTTTCCTCCCACAGTCCAAAGATGTGCAGATCAGGTGAATTGGCCATGCTAAATTGCCTACAGTGTTAGGTGCATTGGTCAGAGGGAAATGGGTCTGGGTGGGTTACTCTTCAGGTCAGTGTGGACTTGTTGGGCCGAAGGGACTGTTTCCACACTGTAGGGAATCTAAAAAAAAATTGACAGTGCTGTCTGACCCAGCAGTGAATCTGCATAGCTACTGCCTCTGCTGTTTGATTTCAAGTATCTTTGAACATTGGAGTTCATCTGAGGAAAAATTAATAAACAGCAAAATTTGCAGCTGACCTTGGAGAAACCTGTGTGGGCGAGCTTGCAGCTAAGTAGCTTTTTAAAGTGTAACCTGACTGTTTCTATGTTGTAAAGCTATAATAGTGAGTAGATTCAGTTCTTTTCTGATTATGTGGAAAAAGCACAAAGGCCTACTTCTGCTCCTAGTTCTTAGGTTCTTATGATTTTATAAGTTGGCCTGGGGCAGTGTTTTTTAGAGCAGTAAAATAGTGCTATTTTCTGGGTCTATCGATAGCTAGATGGCCTTTAATAGAGTGATGTACTCTTCCGGTCGGCTGTGGGAGATTGGGGAGAGTTTCCATGTTACTGATGATGTCTGCAGGATATGTGTTTGGTTGCGAATCCTATTGGATTGCCAAGATCGGTTGGAGCGGCAGTGACAGGCAATGAGGAACTTATAGAAGCTAGAGGGTGTGATAGATGGCTGCTGTGGGAAGGGAGAAAAACCCCAGATACAGCCAGGCTTACCACAGGAAAGGTAGGAGAGGGAGGCAAGTTGTGCAGGAGTACCCTGTGGCCAACTAAGACAAATATGCTCTTTTTGGAAATGTAGGGGGTGATAGACTCTAATGGGAATGTAGCACGGACAGCCAGGTTTCTGTTATTAATACTGGTTGTAATGTAACGAGGGGTACGTCAGGTTCCAAGTGATCGAATGTAATTGGGGAATCTCTAATCAGAGGCACAGACAGTTTCTGTGGCCAACAGTGAGAAATCAGAATGATGTGTTGCCTCCCTGGTTCTAGGGTCAAGGATATCTCAGAGAGGGTGCGTAATGTTCTCAAAAGGGAAAGGGACCAGCAAGAAATTGTTGTATACATTGGAACTAATGACAAAGGAAGGAAAATGGATGAGATTCTATGGAGAGAATATGACAAGTTAGGCAGAAATGTAAAAAGGAGGTCCTTGAGGGTAGTAATATTTGGGTTACTCCCAATGTCACGAGCTAGTGAAGGTAGGAATAGGAGGGTGAAAAACATTAATGCATGGCTGAGGAGCTGGTGCAGGGGAGATGGATTCACATTTTTGGATCATTGGATTCTCTTCTGGGGTAGAAGTGATCTGTACAAGAAGGATGGATTGCACCTGAATTCGAAGGAAATGAACATACTGGTAGGGAAAGTTGCTCAAGCTGCTTGGGACGATTTAAACTGGTGGGGGTGAGACCCAGGGAGATAATCAGGAAAGAAATAGTCTGAAACTGGTACAGTTGGTAAAAGGAGCAAGTCAAACTGTCAGGGCAGGCAGGAACAAAGCAAAGAATGAACAAATAAACTATGTTTATTTCAATGGAAGAGGCAAATGAACTCAGGGCATGATTGGGAATGTGGGACTGGGCTATCCTAGCAATTACAGAGATATGCTCAAGGATGGACAGGACTGGCAGCTTAAAGCTCCAGGTTTTAGATACTATAGGAAGGATAGAAATGGAGGCAAGAGAGGGGAGGGAGTGGCATTTATCATTAGGGATAATATTACAGCTATATTTAGGGAGGGTTTTTTCTGGGAATACATCCAGGGAAGTTGCTTGGGTGGAACTGAGAAATAAAAAAGGGAAGATCATATATTGGGACTGCATCATAACCACCACCCCCCCCTCCCTCCAGTCACCTGCCACCTCCAGTCACCTGCCACCCCCCCCAGTAGTAAGCAGGAAATTGAGAAACAAATTTGTACAGCGACGTTTGTAATCTGAAGAATAATAGGGTGGTTATGAGTAGGGGATTTTAATTTTCCAAAGATAGACTGGGACTGCCATAGAGTTAAAGACTTGGAAAGGAATTCAAGCGTGCACAAAAACATGTTCTGATTCAGTATATTGTTGCACTGATAAAAGGTACAAAACTTGACCTGCTTTTGAGAAATAAGGGGCAGAGTAGATGACTGAGGTGTCAGTGGGGGGGATCACTTTGGAGCCAGTGATCATAATTCTAATAAAATAGGGATGGAAAAGGATAGATCAAATCTGAATTGGAAGAAAGCCAGTTTTGATGGCAAGAACTTTCAAATGTTGATTAGGTGCTGATGTTTGCAGGTAAAGGGACAGTTGGAAAATGGAAAGCCTTCAAAAATGAGATAACAAGAGTCCAGAGACAGTATATTCCTGAAAAGCAAGGCTGGTAGGTGGAGGGAATGCTGGATGACGCGAGAAATTGTGGGTTTGGTTCAGAAAAAGAAAGAAGCATATGTCAGGTATAGAAACAGAGATCGAGTGAATCCTTAAAAGAATATAAAGGCAATAGAGCCATAGAGATGTACTGCACAGAAACAGATCCTTCGGTCCAACATGTCCATACTTAAGAGGAAAATCAGGAGGGCAAAAAGGAGACATGAGATAATTAGGCAAACAGGATTAAGGGGAATCCAAAGGGATTTTATAAATGCATTAAGGACAAAAGGATAACTAGGGAGAGAATACGGCCCCTCAAAGATTAGCAAGGCAGCCTATTGAATCACAGGAGAAGGGCAAAATACCAAAGGAGTATTTTGCATCAGTGTTTACTGTGGAGAAGGATATGGAAGATAGAGAACGTGGGGAAATAAATAGTAACATCTTGAAAAATGTTCATATTACTGAGGAGGAGGTGCTGGATCACATAAAGCGCAAAGAGATGGATAAATCCCCAGGACCTGATCTGGAGTACCCTAGAACTCCGTGGGAACTGATTGCTGGTCCCCTTGCTGAGATATTTGTATCATTGATAGCTACAAGTGGTGTGCCAAAAGACTGGAGGGATAACATGGTGTCACTATTTAAGAAAAGTGGTAAGTAAAAGCGAGGGAACTATCGACCACTGCCAAGTATTTGGAGGGAATCCTGTGGGACAGGATTTACATGTATTTGGAAAGGCAATTACTGTTTATAGATGGGCAACATAGCTTTGTGTGTAGGAAATTGTGTATCACAAACTTGATTGAACTTTTTGAAGAAGTAACATAGAGGATTGATGAAGGCAGAACAGTGGACATGCTCTGTATGGACTTCAGGAAAGTGTTCGACATGGTTCCTCATGGTAGACTCGTTAGCAAGGTTAGATGTCATGTAATGCGGGAGAACTGGTCATTTGGATTCAGGACTGGCTCAAAGATAGAAGACAGAGGGTGGTGGTGGAGGGTTGCTTTTCAGACTGGAGGCCTGTGAACGGTGGTGTGCCACATATTTCGGAGCTGGGTCCATTGCTTTTTGTCACTTATATGAATGATTTGAATGTGAATATAGGAGGTATGCTTAGTAAGTTTGCAGATGACACCAAAATTGGAGGTGTAGTGGATAGCGAAGAAGGTTACATCAGAGTACAACAGGGAGGTGTCAGTATTGGACTGGGCTGGACTAGGTCAGAAGTCATGCAATGCCAGGTTATAGTCCAACAGGTTTATTTGAAATCACAAGCTTTCAGACCACTGTCCCTTCACTAGGAAGAAGTGAAGGCACAGAATTTACAGCAGAGAAATCAAAAGGTCATACAAATGGTGTGAGTGGACATACCAAATAATAAGTTTCTGCAGGTGATCAAACGTGTCAGGTGTTATGAGTAAAGTGTCAACAGCTGAATGGCAAGTGAAAGGATGACCTACAATCCTAATTGAGGCAGAGAGATAACTACAAAAATTAAACCAAGGTAGTGCTGAAGATAAACCAAATGGCTGGAATAACATGTTAGATATAGGAGTCACATGCTAAGGGTCTAACCAAAGTAGCAAGTAATCCAAAACTGTACAAACTAATTAAGGTAGAGAGTTGGTTGGAAGCCTGCTGTGCTTTGACCAGCAACAGCCTGCTGTGCTTTGACCAGCAACACTCTATTCCGGAGATGCTGCCTGGCCTGCTGTGCTTTGACCAGCAACACATTTTCAGCTGTGATCTCCAGCATCTGCAGACCTCATTTTTTACTCGAAGATTATAACAGATTACCAAGGTTTTGGTGTCAAAACAAGTCAGTAGAGAAGATTTTACAGATACAGAACAGTATGGT
The DNA here is from genome assembly GCF_020745735.1 of Hemiscyllium ocellatum. NCBI lineage: Eukaryota > Metazoa > Chordata > Chondrichthyes > Orectolobiformes > Hemiscylliidae > Hemiscyllium > Hemiscyllium ocellatum. The sequence continues at coordinate 81,488,004 of NC_083413.1, read as the reverse complement.
GGGGTTACATGAAGCACAACATGATCACGGTTGAGGCCATTTTTATGGGTATGGAACGTGACTATCAGTTTCTGCTCGACGATTATATGCTGTTGTGTATCTTGAGGCCTTCTTGGAGGATGCTTACCTGACGATTGGAGGCTGAATGTCCTTGACCACTGAAGTGTTCCCTGTCTGAGAAAGAACATTCCTGTCTAGAGTTTTGTGTGGTGTCTATTCAATTGTTGTTGTAGAATCTGCACAGTCTCACTAATATATCATGTCTCAGAGCATCTTTGCCTGTGGTATATGAGATAAACAACATCGGCTGAGTTACATGAGCATCTGCCGTTTACATTGTGGGTCATGTGCCCACATGTGATGTTAGTATGCATGTCGATGAACTGGTATGTCTTAAAGAGATTGCCATGGCAGGGTTGTGTGGCATTGTGGTCGATGTTGTCCTGAAGGCTAGGTAGTTTGCTGCAAATGATGGTCTGCTTAAGGTTTGGCAGCTGTTTGAAGGTGAGAATTGGATGCGTAGGGATCATCTTGGCTAGATGTTCATTGACATCAATGACATACTGAAGGAGAACATGGTATAGTTCCTCCATTCCAGGAACTGGACGACGAAGGCCACTCTATCAGTTGTGTCCTGTGTCTGTCCTCGGAGGAGGTCATCGCAGTTTTTGCTGTGGCAAGTTGGAACTGGCAATTGATGTGTTGAGCATCCCACTTTGAAGAAGTTCTTTGCCTCCCTCAATTGATGAATTGTGCATTGTATCACTTTATGAGGGCATCTTTCAGCATCCATTGCATTCTTCCTTGACTGAGCAGATCCTGTATACATGCAGGGCTTGTCCATAGGGAATGGTTTATTTAACATGTTTAGGGTGGAAGCCAGAGAAGTGCAGCATCATGAGGTTATCTGTGGACTTGTAGTAGATTGTGGTACAGAGGTGTCTGTCCTTGATGAAGATGCATGTGTCCAAGAATAAGACTGATTCTGAAGAGTAGTCTATAAAAGTCTGATGGTGGGATGAAACTTGTTGATATCATTGTGTAGTCATTTCAGTGATTCCTTGCCGTGAGTCCCAAGGAAGAAAATGTTGTTGATGCATCATGTATATAGAGTTGTTTGAATGTCTTGCGCAGCAAAGAAGTCTTACTCGAATGTTTGCATGAAACTTTTGGCGTATTAGGGTGCAAACTTTGTCCCCGTGGCTGTTCTGTGTGTCTGGATGCAGAGCTAATTGTCAAAGATGAAAATGTTGTCGCCAAGGATGAAACAGACTAATTGTAGGATGGCATCTGGAAATTGACAATTGTTAGTGTTGAGTACTGAGGCTATGTTTCAGCTATGCCGTCATCGTGGGGAAAGAAGAGAGCATCTTGGGAAAGCACCAAGATGCCACAGTTGTGAGCATTTTCAAAAAACGAACCAAGGCAGATTGTGGTAACTACAGGGGAATCTCTCTCCTAGTGACTGTTGGAAAAGTCATCCTCAAGGTCCTTCTTAACCATTTCCTCCCTGTCCCTGAGGAGCTCCTCCTGGAATTGCCACGTGGCTTTTAGCCACAAAAGTTGGGTGCACAATGGTCATTTCATCATGTGACAGCTCCAGGAGAAATGCATGTGGTCCAAAAGACCGACATAAGATTCTCCAAGCAGGTGCTCTACTCTCAGCTTTGAAACAGCAGATGAGCCCAAGGTGGATGGAGGAAGCACTTCAGTGATACTGTCAAGGCCTCACTGGTGAAATGCAGCATACCAAAATGACCACAAATCCATTGTTGATTGTTGGGAAAGCCCATCTGGTTCACTAATGACCTAAATGTGTGAAATAAAAGAAAACTCTATCAAATCAAACTCCAACAGAAAACTCAAAAAAAAGAAACCAGGTGAGCAGCCTGATGTGGGCCTAGACAATGGCATTAACAAACACACATTCTGTCAAATAAGCTGTTCTTACTCAGTCTAGTCCATTGCAACAAGTAGACATTTTTAAACTGCAGTAAGTATCTCAGAAATATTCAAGAAGGCAACTCACCACCTTCATAAGGGTCCTTAAGATGGTCAATAACTCTGACCTTGACAGTGACTCCTTCATGTAAAAACTGAGGTCTGCAGATGCTGGAGATCACAGCTGAAAATGTGTTGCTGGTCAAAGCACAGCAGGCCAGGCAGCATCCCAGGAATAGGGAATTCGACGTTTCGAGCATAAGCCCTTCATCAGGAATGAGAGAGAGTAGCCAAGCAGGCTAAGATAAAAGGTAGGGAGGAGGGACTTGGGGGAGGGGCGATGGAGGTGGGATAGGTGGAAGGAGGTCAAGGTGAGGGTGATAGGCTGGAGTGGGGTGGGGGGCGGAGAGGTCAGGAAGGAGATTGCAGGTTAGGAGGGCGGTGCTGAGTTGAGGGAACCGACTGAGATAAGGTGGGGGGAGGGGAAATGAGGAAACTGGAGAAATCTGAATTCATACCTTGTGGTTGGAGGGTTCCCAGGTGGAAGATGAGGCGTTCCTCCTCCAGCCGTCGTGCTGTTATGTTCTGCCGGTGGAGGAGTCCAAGGACCTGCATGTCCTCGGTGGAGTGGGAGGGAGAGTTAAAGTGTTGAGCCACGGGGTGGTTGGGTTGGTTGGTCCGGGCGGCCCGGAGGTGTTCTCTGAAGCGTTCCGCAAGTAAGCGGCCTGTCTCCCCAATATAGAGGAGGCCACATCGGGTGCAGCGAATGCAATAGATGATGTGTGTGGAGGTACAGGTGTACCCCACCAACCTCCGCATACAACGTATCATCCGCCGTCATTTCCGCCACCTCCAAACGGACCCCACCACCAAGGATATATTTCCCTCCCCTCCCCTATCAGCGTTCCGCAAGGACCACTCCCTTCGTGACTCCCTCGTCAGATCCACACCCCCCACCAACCCAACCTCCACCCCCGGCACTTTCCCCTGCAACCGCAGGAAATGTAAAACTTGCGCCCACACCTCCACACTCACTTCCCTCCAAGGCCCCAAGGGATCCTTCCATATCCGCCACAAGTTCACCTGTACCTCCACACACATTATCTATTGCATCCGCTGCACCCGATGTGGCCTCCTCTATATTGGGGAGACGGGCCGCTTACTTGCGGAACGCTTCAGAGAACACCTCTGGGCCGCCCGGACCAACCAACCCAACCACCCCGTGGCTCAACACTTTAACTCTCCCTCCCACTCCACCGAGGACATGCAGGTCCTTGGACTCCTCCACCGGCAGAACATAACAACACGACGGCTGGAGGAGGAACGCCTCATCTTCCGCCTGGGAACCCTCCAACCACAAGGTATGAATTCAGATTTCTCCAGTTTCCTCATTTCCCCTCCCCCCACCTTGTCTCAGTCGGTTCCCTCAACTCAGCACCGCCCTCCTAACCTGCAATCTCCTTCCTGACCTCTCCGCCCCCACCCCACTCCGGCCTATCACCCTCACCTTGACCTCCTTCCACCTATCCCACCTCCATCGCCCCTCCCCCAAGTCCCTCCTCCCTACCTTTTATCTTAGCCTGCTTGGCTACTCTCTCTCATCCCTGATGAAGGGCTTATGCTCGAAACGTTGAATTCCCTATTTCTGGGATGCTGCCTGGCCTGCTGTGCTTTGACCAGCAACACATTTTCAGCAGTGACTCCTTCATCTCTGTTTCCAACAGAGGGCGGCAGAGAGCTATCACTGAGGAACATTCCGGGAAGAGTCAGCTTAGTCACCACTGAGTTGAGAGTGTGGTGCTGGAAAAGCACAGCAGGTTAGGCAGCATCCAAGAAATAGGAGAATTGACGTTTCGAGCATAAGCTCTTCATCTTGATTATAGTCTATTTTGGAAACAGAACCAGTCTGACTCAAGTTTGGGATACAGACAGACTCTAACCTCACACCAATTAATGCATTGTCTGAGCTGTCACCTTTTTTTTATAAAACCTTAAGTTATATCAAGAATGTGATTTAAAAGAACTTCTGGGATTTACATATTAATGAACTGAAACCTGCAAACCATTCTAAAAAGTGAAAGATTTAACAGCAATCTAGGTTTGTTCAACATATCATTTCAATTGCATGGCACGGTAATCTTTTGCTATAAAATTGAGCTTTTTGAAGAAGTAACAAAGAGGATTGATGGGGGCAGAGCAGTGGACGTGATCTGTGCGAACTTCAGTAAGGCATTTGACAAGGTTCCCCATGGAAGATTGGTTAGCAAGGTTAGATCTCATGGAATACAGGGAGAACTATCATGACGGTGGCTCAGTGGTTAGCACTGCTGCCTCACAGCACTAGGGTCCCAGGTTCAATTCCAGTCTGAGGCGACATCTCTGTGGAGTTTGCACATTCTCCCTGTGTCTGTGTGGGTTTCTGCTGGGTGCTCTGGTTTCCTCCCACAGTCCAAAGATATGCAGGTCAGGTGAACTGGCCATGCTAAATTACTCATGGTGTTAGGTGCTTTAGTCAGAGGGAAATGGGTCTGGGTAGGTTATTCTTCGGAGGGTCGGTGTGGAATGGTTGGGCCGAAGGGCCTGTTTCCACACTGTAGGGAATCTAATCTAGACGAGCCATTTGGATACAGAACTGGCTCAAAGGTAGAGGACAGAGGGTGGTGGTGGTGGAGGGTTGTTTTTCAGACTGGAGGCCTGTGATCAATGGACTGCCACAAGGATCGATACTGGGTCCACTACTTTTCGTCATTTAAATAAATGATTTGGATGGGAGCATAAGAGGTATAGTTGGTAAGTTTGCAGGTGTAGTGGACAGCGAAGAAGGTTACCTCAGATTACAATGGGATATTAATCAGATGGGCCAACGGGCTGAGAAATGGCAGATGGATTTTAATTTAGATAAATGCGAGGTGCTGCATTTTGGGAAAGCAAATCTTAGCAGGACTTATACACTTAATGGTAAGGTCCGACTGAGTGTTGGTGAACAAAGAGACCTTGGAATGCAGGTTCATAGCTCCCTGAAAGTAGAATAACAGGTAGATAGGATTGTGAAGGCGATTGATATGCTTTCCTTTATTGGTCAGAGTATTGAGTACAGGAGTTGGGAGGTCATGTTGCGGCTGTACAAGACATTGATCATGCCACTGTTGGAATATTGCGTGCAATTCTGGTCTCCTTCCTATCGGAAGGATGTTGTGAATCTCGAAATGGTTCAGAAAAGATTTACAAGGATGTTGCAGGGGTTGGAGGATTTGAACTATAGGGAGAGGTTGAATAGGCTGGGGCTGTTTTCCCTGGAGTGTCAGAGGCTGAGGAGTGACCCTGTAGAGGTTTATAAAATCATGAGGGGCATGCATAGGATAAATAGACAAAGTCTTTTCCCTGGAGTAGGGGGAGTGCGAACTAGAGGGCATAGGTTTAGGGTGAGAGGGGAAAGATATAAAAGAGACCTAAGGGACAACTTTTCATGCAGAGGGTGGTATGTGTATGGAATAAGTTGCCAGAGGAAATGGTGGAGATGAGTACAATTGCAACATTTAAAAGGCATTTGGATGGGTATGTGAATAGGAAGGGTTTGGAGGGATATGGGCTGGGTGCTGGCAGGTGGAACTAGATTGGGTTGGGATATCTGGTCGGCAATGACGAGTTGGACCGAAGGGTCTGTTTCCATCCTGTACATCTCTATGACTCTCTAAATTCTGTCTTAGGGTCCTGCTTCACCATTACCTGAAGAAGGAGCAGCGCTCCAAAAGCTAGTTCTTCCAAATAAACCTGTTGAATTATAACCTGGTGTTATATGACTCTAACAATGAAGACACATTGGTATAATAGAAATGACCCAAGTTCTGAAGATCAATTTGTGCAGAGGCAATTAATAAGCCATGTGAGTGGTAAACCTAATTTTTCTTTCCATGCATAGATGTGAGATTTAGAGATGCCAGTGTTGGATTAGAATGTACAAAGTTAAAAATCACACAACACCAGTTAAGTCCAACAGGTTTATTTGGAAGCACAAGCTTTCAGAACGCAGCTCCTTCTTCAGGTAGTTGTGGAGCAGGACCCTAAGACACAGAATTTAGAGAGTCATAGAGATGTACAGGGTGGAAACAGACCTGTTGTTTGGTTGACAAACAGTTTGTCAACCACCTGATGAAGGAACAGCGCTCCGAAAGCTAGTGCTTCCAAATAAACCTGTTGGACTATAACCTGGTGTTGTGTGATTAACTATATATCTGAGGGGGCGGGGTGCTAATGGAGAGAAGAAGTTGGTGGATCATTTAATCTGCACGATCAACATCTTTTCTCCATCATCACCCACCCTCCAGCTACACACAAACCGTAGCATAAAATGCTTTGTCCTGCACGCTTCATTTCAATCCAAACGGGAAACGATGGTTGGGCCCCTCTCTCCGTGGATGCAGGCCTGGCCTGGTTTCCAGTGGCCTCTGCATCTGCGGCACCGCGTCATCGCTCAGCAACGGTCGGATTTCAAAATCCGCCATCCCGGATCAAGAGCGGCAAAGTCCGCCCGCCTCTTGAAACATGGCTGCTCGGCGGGGCGCTCTCATCGTGCTGGAGGGGATAGACCGATCCGGGAAAAGCACCCAGTGCAGGAAGTTACAGGAGGCCTTGCGGGAGCACGGTCGAGCCGCTGAGGTCCTGCAGTTCCCGGGTAAGCGTGCCAGCCCCGCGCCATGTTTTCGGTTTGGAGCGTGCCAGCCCCGCGCCATGTTTTCGGTTTGGAGCGTGCCAGCCCCGCGCCATGTTTTCGGTTTGGAGCCGCTGCCCCGCGCCATGTTTTCGGTTTGGAGCCGCTGCCCCGCGCCATGTTTTCGGTTTGGAGCGTGCCAGCCCCGCGCCATGTTTTCGGTTTGGAGCGTGCCAGCCCCGCGCCATGTTTTCGGTTTGGAGCCGCTGCCCCGCGCCATGTTTTCGGTTTGGAGCCGCTGCCCCGCGCCATGTTTTCGGTTTGGAGCGCTGCCGCCAGCGGTCGTGCTTTCACCTAGCCCTTCTTGCCTGTTGTTTCAGACCGAAGTACTGAAATCGGCGGCCTGATCAGCTCCTACCTGGAGAAGAAGAGTAATCTCGAGGATCACACCGTGCACCTGCTGTTTGCCGCCAACAGATGGGAACGAGTGTGAGCGACTTCGATGTTTAAGGGGGACGTAAAGTTCGACACAGACTTAGTGCTTTCTGTTTGTGTGTGATGGTGAGGTTGGAGTTAGAACATAGGTTGGCTGAAAAAAACACCCATTCAGAGCAATTATGGACCAGACTAAACCTCCTTAAAATATTTTAAGATAGTCTTCGACCCTTGTTTCTTATATTATAAGGTAGATGTGAGGTGCCATGTTGCAGACGCCATGCGACTGGTCAAACATTAAGCAAAACACTGAAAGAATTGTGGATGCTGTCAATCAGAAACAAAGGGTCTGTTTCCGCGCTGTGCATCACTATGACACAAAGTTGTTGGAAAAGCTCAGCAGATCTGTGCAGAGAAATCAGTGCTCAACAGTGCTGTCCATTACATTCTCAGCATTGTGGATACTCCACAGTGAGTCCACCCACACAGCTCCAGCTCTAAGAAGCAGTTTGCCAATAGCTGCAGATGGAGACACTTCCTGCAAATGTCACTGTCAGGGACATTGGGAGCGTCCTTTATTTCCCACATTGCACAAGAAGCACACACTACAGGTCTGAAGTTTTCTGTCATGATTTCTCTCCAGATTAAGCTAGCTATTCCCTTTAAGTGAAATTAATTAAGTTGGAGACCTGCTGTTCTTTCAAAGACTTTAGTCTATTTGAAAGCTCTTTTCCTTAAGCTAATCATTGTGATTTGGAGGGAATCATGTATGTGGTGTGTTCCCATGCATCTACTGCTAACATCCTTCTAGATGGTAGTGATCGTGGGTTGTCAGATGCTGTCAGAGCATAGAGTTGCACAGCACAAATCCAGACCTTTCGGTCCAACTCGTCTGCGCTGATCAGACATCCCAATCTTACCTAGTCCATTTGCCAGCATATGGCCCATATTCCTCTATTCATATACCTATTCAGATGCCTTTTAAATGTTGTAATTGAACCAGCCTCCACCATTTCCTCTGATAGCTCATTCCATTCACACTTTGCATGAAAAAGGTACCCTTGGGTCCTTTCTAAATCTCTCCCCTTTCACCTTAAACCTATGCCCTTTAGTTATAGACTCCCCTCCCCAACCTGGAACAAAGACCTTGGCTATTCACCCTATCCATGCCCTTCATTTTGTAAAACTCTATAAGCTCACCCTCTAAATCCTGAAACACGCACCAAAATCAATCTGAAACGCACTCTCAGCTGTCTTGCTAAATCTTATTTATTAGTATGCTGGATACACAGTGTGCAAAACTGTATTTTAATTGACAAATAAACTATTAAGCCTGACTGTGAAATAATACAATACAAGGCTGAGATTGTGTTCTTTTAGGTAAAATATATTAGGGATTCTGGATTAGTGGTCCTGGAAAAAGCACAGCAGTTCAGGCAGCATCCAAGGAACAGTAAAATCAACATTACGGGCAAATGCCCTTCATCAGGAATAAAGGCAGAGTGCCTGAAGGGCGGTGAGATAAATGAAAGGAGCATAGACCCAGAATGCAACCTCGCTGTACAAATTGCTAAGAAAAACAGCTGTGTATTTAACAATAAAAACATTTGTGAATGAGAGCTAAAGGTGGGGTGTGAAGTCACTAGCTCACCTTGATGAATTGGTGCATCTTGTAGATGGTACACATTGCTTGTATCTTACTGCATCAGAGGTGGAGCAAGTGAATATTCAAAGTGATGAATGGGATGTCATTCAAGCAGATTGCTTTCTCTTTGTATCAAGTTTCTTGAATGTTGTTGGAGCTCAGACATTAAGGCAAGTGGGTAGTCATGAATATATCAAGAGGAGAGTTCCCAGCCGCTGTTGGCCTGCTCTTGTAGCTAAAGTGAGAGTGTGACTGGTCTATGTAAACATGCATTTGAAAAGGTGACACCATCCAACTGGGCTATTGATAGTGGGGAGATTCAGCAATGGCTAAATAAATAAATGCATAATTCGTTGCCGTATGTAATGAAATTGTTATTTGCTACTTATCAGCCCACTGTTATCCAGGCCTTACTGCCTTTACGCACAGGCTCCTTCATTGAGGATTGGTAGATGGAACTGAATTATGTACAAATCATACAGCACTTTCTGACTTTATCATAGAATAAATATCATTAATAAGGCAGCTCAAGTTGTTTGGGTCTAGGACACTAATCTGAGGAACTTCTGGCATAGTTTCTGGGGCCAATGACTGGTGAGATTCCCCCTAATTTCCATCAGTTTCAGTTCTGCTGGGGCTCCTTGATGCCACACTTGGACAAATACTGCTGTCATTCTCACCTCCACTGTGGACTTAAGCTGTCCATGGGGTGTAGGTTTACTCGCTGAGCTGTAGGTAACATCATCAGTCGCGACCTCCAAGTGAAGCAAAGCTGTTGTCTCCTGTTTTCTATTTATATGTTTGTCCTGGATGGGGTTCCTGGGGTTTGTGGTGATGTCATTTCCTGTTTGTTTTCTGAGGGATTGATAGATGGTATCTAGATCTATGTGTTTGTTTATGGCATTGTGGTTGGAGTACCAGGCCTCTAGGAATTCTCTGGCATGTTCTCTGACAAACCCACCAACACTCTCAAACAAAAACTAACAAACTTAAAAGATCCAGTACAACCCATGGACAAAACCAACGTCGTCTACAAAATTCCATGCAAGGACTGCCACAAACACTACGTAGGACAAACAGGAAGAAAGTTAGCCACCAGGATACACGAACACCAGCTAGCCACAAAAAGACACGACCCTCTCTCCCTTGTAGCCCTACACACAGATGAAAAAAAAACCCACCATTTTGACTGGGACAACACATTTATTCTGGGATAGGCTAAGCAAAGACATGCCAGAGGATTCTGGAGGCCTGACACTCCAATCACAACGCCATAAACAAACACATAGATCTAGATACCATTTATCAACTCAGAAAACGAACAGGAAATGACATCACCACAAACCCCAGGAACTCCATCCAGGACAAACATATAAATAGAAAGCAGGAGACAACAGCTTCGCTTCACTTGGAGGTTGCCACTGATGATGTTACCTAACGTCTGGATATCAAACCTACAGCTCAGCGAGCAAACCTACACACTAAACCTCAACCTGAGCTACAAACCTTGCATTAAACTGTCCATATTTGAACCAAGGTTAAAATGAGCTAGGTAGTGAGTGGCCCTAGAGGAATCCAAAATAAGAATCAATTAGTGGGCGGCACGGTGGCACAGTGGTTAGCACTGCTGCCTCACAGCGCCTGAGACCCGGGTTCAATTCCCGACTCAGGCGACTGACTGTGTGGAGTTTGCACATTCTCCCTGTGTCAGCGCGGGTTTCCTCCGGGTGCTCCGGTTTCCTCCCACAGTCCAAAGATGTGCGGGTCAGGTGAATTGGCCATGCTAAATTGCCCATAGTGTTAGGTAAGGGGTAAATGTAGGGGTATGGGTGGGTTTCGCTTCGGCGGGTCGGTGTGGACTTGTTGGGCCGAAGGGCCTGTTTCCACACTAAATCTTATCTAATGAGTGGACGTTTTTAGAATAAGTGCCATTTGATAGTACCATTCATAACTTTTGATGATGATTGGTTGGGTTGAAGTGGTGGAGGCGGGTACAATTGCAACATTTCATAGGCTTTTGGATGGCTATATGAATAGGAAGGGTTTAGAAGGATATAGGTCAAGTGCTGGCAGGTGGAACTAGGTTGGGTTAGGATATCTGGTCAGCATGGATGGTTTGGGCCGAAGGGTCCGTTTCCGTGCTGTACATTTTTATGACTCTTAAGACATATATGAGCAATTTTCCTATTCGCAGAGCACTTCAGAAAACATCTCCGGGACACCCACACCAACCAACCCCGCCGCCCCATGGCCGAACAGTTCAACTCCCCCTCCCACTCTGCTGAGGACATGCAGATCCTGAGCCTCTACTATCGCCAATCCCTTACCACCTGACACCTGAAGAAAGAAAGCCTCATCTTCTGCCTCGGGATCCTCCAACCCCTTGGCATCAATGTGGATTTCACCAGTTTCCTAATTCCCCCCCGCCCAACCACCATACCCCAGTTCCAACCTTCCAGCTCAGCACCGTCCTCATGACCTGTCCTATCGGTCCATCTTTCTTCCTACCTATCTGCATCACCCTCCTCTCCAACCTATTGCACTCTGAGCTACCTTCTCCCTAGCCCCCACCCCCACCATTTATCTCTCCATCCCGGAGGCTCCCAGCTTCATTCCTGATGATTGGCTTATGCCCAAAATGTTGATTTTCTTGCTGCTCGGATGCTGCCTGACCTGCTGTGCTTTTCCAGCACCACACTCTTGACTCTAATCTCTGGTAACTGCAGTACTCACTTTCGCCCAATTTTGCATTTGTTGAGTACATCCCCAATGTTGGAGTTACAATGGAACACCTTGGCTTGGGCACAGCTAATATGGTAACAAATCCTCAACACAAGTGCTGGAATGTTATCAGGAGTCTGCAGCCTTTAATTATTCAGTGCCTTCAACCATTTCTTAATATCAGGATAGTGAAGAAGGCATTGCTATGCTTGCCTTTATTGATCAGTGCATTGAGTATAGGAGTTGTGAGGTCCTGTTGCGGCTGTACGCTACATTGATCATCCCAATTTTGGAATACTGTGCTCAGTTCTGGTCTCTCTGCTATAGGAAGAGTGTTGTGAAACTTGAAAGGGTTCACAAAAAATTTACAAGGATGTTGCCGGGGTTGCAGCGTTTGAGCTGTAGGAAGAAGTGAATAGACTGGGACTGTTTTCCCTGGAGTGTCTGAGGCTATGGGATGACCTTATAAAAGTCATAAAGTCATGATGGGCATGAATGGTGTGAATAGCCAAGATCTTTTCCCCAGGGTGGACGAGTCCTGAACTAGAGAGCATAGGTTTAGGATAAGATGGGAAAGATTTAAAAGGCACTTAAGGAATAAGGTTTTCACACAGAGGGTTGTGCATGTATGGAATGAGCTGCCAGAGAAACTGGTAGAGGCTGGCACAATTACAGCATTTAAAAGGCATCTGGTTGATTCTATGAATAGGAAGGGTTTACAGGAAACAGGCCATCTTCTGGATTCACTGGCACCACTCCCTACCTTTTCCTCTGCGGGGTAATGTTTTCACGCAGAGGGTGGTACATGTATGGAATGAGCTGCCAGAGGACATGGTGGAGGCTGGTACAATTGTAACATTTAAGAGGCATTTGGATAGGTATATGAATAGGAAGGGTTTGGAGGGATATGGGCTGGGTGCTGGCAGGTGGGACTAGATTGGGTTGGGATATCATGGATGGGTTGGACTGAAGGGTATGTTTCCATGCTGTACATCTCTATGACTCTACATTGATGACTGCATCGGCGCCACCTCATGCTCCCAAGGGTAGGTTGAACAGAACCTCCCTGGTCCTCACCTTTCACCCCAGTAACCTCCTCATACATCGCATCATCCTCTGCCATTTCTGCCACCTACACACAGATTCCACCACCAAAGATATATTTCCCTCCCCTCCATCCACTCTGAGATGCACTCTCAGCTACCTTCCCACCAGCCCCAATTCCTCTCCCATTTATCTGTCCACCCAAGAGGGTCCCAGCCTCATTCCTGAAGGGCGTTTGCCTGAAATGTTGATTTTCCTGCTCTTTAGATGCTGCCTGATCACTCTAATCTTGACTCTGATCTCCAGCATCGGCAGTCCTCATTTTCGTTTAGAGGGATATGAGCCAAATGCTGGCAAATGGGACAAAATTAATTTAGAATATCTGGTTGTCACAGACAAGTTGGGCTGAAGGGTCTGTTTCTGTGCTGAACGGCTCTATGACTCTATCTATTGGAATGAATTGAGTTGGCTGAAGGGATTTCAGCAAGAAATAGAGATTGATTATTCACTCGGCACTCCTAGGGGAAGCTGGCTATATTTTGATTTAAATTACATCTCCAGAGCATTAGATCAGATTTAGTTATTGGTCCAGCTTGAACTAAAACATGGTGATGGAAGCAAAAAAAGCTTCAAACCTTCTAAATACTCTATTTAAATAGTTGTTGAATGTGGGTTTGCTTGCTGTGATTGGACTGTTCCAACTGTTGCAACATATCATTCACCTGTTCTGTGTTCCAGGCCACTGATTAAAGAAAAGTTACAACAAGGGATCACTCTCATCTTGGATAGATATGCATTTTCTGGAGTTGCGTTCACTAGTGCAAAGCCAGTAAGTAGCAACAATGAGCATGTGAACTGTGCCGACGAGTCCAAGTCAATCAGACAATTGTTCCCATTTTTCCTGGCAGATCGAACAAAAGCTTTGTAACAAAAACAAATTCTATCAACACTGGATTTGAAACATTAACTCTGCTTTCTCTCCACACATGCAGCCAAATCTCGAACAATTTCTGTTTTTATTTCAGATTTCCAGTTCTTTATTTTATCAGAAAACTTAGGTTGGAATTAATCATTTATGTTTAAGATAAATTTGGTGACTCTACACTGTGCAAATACCTTACAGTGTGGGAGCAGGCCTTTTGGCCCATTGAGTACACCCTGACCCAGATCCACCCGCTATCCTATCCATGTACTTCCCATGGCTAATCCACCTGGCCTGCACATCCCTGAACACGACAGGGAAATTTAGCATGGCAATCCACCTAACCTGCATATCTTTGGACTGTGAGAGGAAACCCACACAGATGTGGAGAATGTACAAACCCCACACTGACAGTTACCCAAGGGTGGAATCGAACCTGGCTCCCTGGTAATGTGAGGCAGCAATGCTAATCTCTGAAAAAAGGTGGACTACAAAAAAGTGCCAGCAATATTCAGCATGGCAGGCACCATCTGTGATGAAAAGCAGAGTTGAACTTGTAGGCAGTGATGACCTTTTGTCAGAATTTTGTTTTTTGTAAAAAATGGATTCCAGTGTCTGGAAACCAACAGAGCTGAAGAATGATCAGGAATCATTGAATCCCTTTAGGATGGAAGCAGGCCATTCGGCCCACTAAATCCACAACTACCCTCTGAAGAGCATCCTGCGTCCCCCCCACATCCCAGCCTATAACCCTGCATTTTTTGATAGAATTTGGAAGAATAGAGAAATTGAGAGGTACTGATTGAAGGAAAAGACTTGCATTTGTGTAGCCTCCCTCCTCCAAAATAAAAGTGCCTCATGGCCAATGAAGTGCATGTCATTGTAATGTGACAAATACAGTAACCAAATTTCATGCAGCAAGCTCCCAAAAACAACAATGTGATAATTAATTTTGTTGTTAAAGTATTAATATTGGCCAGAACACAGGAATTTAGTTGAATGGTCTTCAGTTTGCTGACTGAAAACTGTTAGATCTGTTTGGTCTACAGTGGGGACGGGGACAGGGGATGCAAGGACTAAAGAATGTGAACATAGTTGAAAGAAAAAAATTTGCATTTCAGTAGCTTCTTTGCAAGACTTCATCAAGGGCAACCTGTTACAGGTCTTTAGTATTATACTTGAGTTTGACAGGTATAATGAAAGATATTTCTATTTGTGGGAGAGTCCAAAATTAAAAATAAGGGTAAGGTCATCACTTGTTTTGCATGCTAAAGGTGTTTTTTTTTAATGCTGGTCATCTCTTCCCTCTTGGCTAACACTGTTTGATTTATTTCCTCAAAATAGGATTTCACATTGGAATGGTGCAAACAACCAGATGTAGGTATTCCAAAGCCTGATGTAATCCTGTTTCTTCATCTTCAACCTTCGACAGCTGCGAAGCGAGGGGGCTTTGGCAACGAGCGATATGAAAACTATACCTTCCAGGACTCAGTACTTAAGCAGTTTGAAGAGTTGATGAAAGATGAGACTTTAAACTGGAAGGTATGCGTCGTATATCCACTCATTACTGTACACTACGGAAATCTATCAATCTCTAATTTAAACGTAGAGTGAGTCTCCACAGCTCTCTGTGGTGGAGAATTTCAAAGGTTCACAACTCTGAGTAAAATAAATTCTCCACATCTTGGGACCTGAGTGGCATCTCTATTTTGTTTAAATTGTATCTCTGGTTCTAGTCTCCCTGATAGGGAAAGCATCTTACTAGTATCTACCCTGTCTATCCCTTAACATTTCAATGAGATCACCTCTCATTCTTCAAAACTCTCTGGAGAAGTCCAGGATCACAGTTCTCTGAAAGGAGGAACATAGAACATAGAAAAATACAGCGCATTACAGGCCCTTTGGCCCTCGATGTTGCGCCGACCCAAGCCCACCTAACCTACACTAGCCCACTATCCTCCATATCCCTATCCAATGCCTGTTTAAATGCCCATAAAGAGGGAGAGTCCACCACTGTTACTGGCAGGGCATTCCATGAACTCACGACTCGCTGAGTAAAGGATCTACCCATAACATCTGTTCTATACCTACCTCCCCATAATTTAAAGCTATGCCCCCTTGTAACAGCTGACTCCATACGTGGAAAAAGGTTCTCATTGTCAACCCTATCTAAACCCCTAATCATCTTGTACACCTCTAATCAAGTCACCCCTAAACCTTCTTTTCTCCAGTGAAAACAGCCCCAAGTGCCTCAGCCTTTCCTCATACAATCTTCCTACCATACCAGGCAACATCCTGGTAAAACTCCTCTGCACCCGTTGCAGTGCATCCACATCCTTCCTATAGTATGGTGACAAAAACTGCACACAATATTCCAGATGCGGCCACACCAGAGTCTTATACAACTGCAACATGACCTCAGGACTCCGGAACTCAATTCCTCTACCAATTAAAGCCAGTACGCCATATGCCTTCTTCACAGCACTATTTACCTGGGTGGCAACTTTCAGAGATCTGTGTGCATGGACACCAAGATCCCTCTGCTCATCCACACTACCAAGTATCCGACCATTAGCACAGTACTCCATCTTCTTGTTACTCTTACCAAAGTGAATCACTTCACACTTAGCTACATTGAACTCCATTTGCCACCTTTCTCCCCAGCTCTGCAGCTTATCTATATCCCGCTGTAACCTGCCACATCCTTCCTCACTGTCAACAACTCCATTGACTTTCGTATCATCTGCAAACTTGCTCACGCAACCTTCTAGCCCTTCCTCCAGGTCATTTATAAAAATGACAAACAGCAATGGTCCCAAAACAGATCCTTGCTCAACACCGCTAGTAACTGCACTCCAAGATGAACCTTTACCATCAACTACTACCCTCTGTCTTCTTCCAGCCAGCCAATTCCTAATCCAAACCTCTAATGCACCCTCAATGCCATACCTCCGTATTTTTTGCAGTAGCCTACCATGGGGGACCTTATCAAACGCCTTACTAAAATCCATATACACTACATCTACCGCTTTACCCTCGTCCACCTCCTTAGTCACCTTCTCAAAGAATTCAATAAGGTTTGTGAGGCATGACCTGCCCTTCACAAAACCATGCTGACTAACCTTGATCACATTATTCCTATCCAGATGTTCATAAATCCTATCCCTTACAATTCTCTCTAAGACTTTGCCCACAACAGAAGTGAGACTCACCAGCCTATAGTTACTAGGGTTATCCCTACTCCCCTTCATGAACAAGGGAGCCACATTTGCTATCCTCCAGTCTTCTGGCACTATTCCTGTAGACAACGAGGACATAAAAATCAAGGCCAATGGTTCTGCAATCTCCTCCCTTGCTTCCCAGAGAATCCTAGGATAAATGCCATCAGGCCCAGGGGACTTATCTATATTCACCCATTCCAGAATTTCCAACACCTCTTCCCTACATACCTCAAAGCCATCCATTCTAATTAATTGTGACTCAATATTCACATCCGCAACAATGTCCTGTTCCTGAGTGAAAACTGACAAAAAGTATTCATTCAGTGTCTCCCCAATCTCTTCAGCCTCCACGCACAACTTCCCACTACTATCCTTGACTGGACCTATTCCTACACTAGTCATTCTTTTATTCCTGACATACCTATAGAAAGCCTTTGGGTTTTCCCTAATCCTACCAACCAAGGACTTTTCATGTCCCCTCCTTGCTGCTCTTTGCTTTCTCTTTAGATCCTTCCTGGCTACCTTATAACTCAATCGCCCCAATTGAACCATCACGCCTCATCTTTACATAGGCCGCCCTCTTCCCTTTAACAAGGGATTCCAATTCCTTATTAAACCACTGCTCCCTCACACGACCCTTTCCTCCCTGTCTGAGAGGTACATACTTATCAAGGACACTCAATAGCTGCTCCTTGAACAAGCTCCACATATCGATTGTGCCCTTCCCTTGAAGCCTACTTTTCCAAGCCACGCATCCTAAGTCATGCCTCACCACATCATAATTTCTGTGCCCCCAGCTATAACTCTTCCCCTGCAGTGCACACTTATCCTTCTCCATCACTAGAGTAAAAGTCACCGAATTGTGGTCTCTGTCCCCAAAGTACTCACCTACCTCCAATTCTAACACCTGGCCTGGTTCGTTACCCAGAACCAAATCCAGTATGGCTTCACCTCTTGTTAGCCTGTCTACATATTGTGTCAGGAAACCCTCCTGCACATATTGGACAAACACCGACCCATCTAACGTACTCGAGCTATAGTTTTCCCAGTCAATATCTGGAAAGTTAAAGTCCCCCATAACAACCACCCTATTACTTTGAGAAGTGGGTCATTAATGACTTTGTCTTCCTGGGCTTTGTCATTGTTAACGAGAAATGAAAAATTGACTAGGAGGTGGACAGGCAATATCATCCATGGGAATAACTTTGAAAGCATTTTCTTTGACGTGATGATTAGAGATGATTTAACTTTCTTAACTTTGTTTTATCAAAACAGAAACTAGATGCTTCTCAAAGTGTTGAAGATTTACATCAGGAAATATTGTCTCGGGTGAAGAAAACCATTGAAAAAGTTGGCGAGGAACCTATCGGAGAACTCTGGAAATAGAATCCTTTTTCCCTGGGTGAAATTTGGGAGAGTGGTGATTATGAAGATTATTGCACTCCCTTTGTATTCAGTACTGTGTTCATCCATTTGCACATATTCTCATATCAGCTGCTGTAGAAATTTGTTTCTGCATTGAAGGGAAACGTTCAGAGAGGTCAGTCTAGTACCTTTTTCTGAAAAATAGCTATTAGTAATATTAGCAAAATAAAACTGTTTATAATTTGGTCACCAATCTCCCTATTTACTTGAATTATGCTGTTTGGATGCATGAGCTTGGATCCTGATTGTTGGGATGAAAGCTGCTTCACGTCTGGATCTGATTATTTCAATCATTCAGATTTCCAGCATTGGATCCCAGATAGCAAGGAGGAGCAGGAACTCTGCCAAATGTGGGAAATAAGCCTTTTCCTTTTCCAGTCCCAGTGAGCTTTTGAGTCCCGTTCGTCTGCTGTCCAGCGCCAGTGTTGCTTGTGAATCCTAAACCATCTTTGGGACAATAAATGGCAGTGACTATTCATGAATAGGGATTAGATATGTGGTTCTTAGAGTCACCAGCCTGGGGGAGCATCTATTTGTATCCATCATGACATGCTGTGTCAGAATGTTGTAAGTTTCAATGACATGACTCCTCATTCTTCAAAACTTCAGAGAAAACAGTCATCAGGGTTTATATTACTCGCTCCATCAAAATTTGAATTTCTCTCTGCAAATGCAGTAGTGATAAATTTCAAATTTAAGTTTAGGTTTTTTTGCTAATTAAAAGCAAAAGGCACGTATATGGAGTTGGGTCCACAATTAGACAACAGTTGACTGAGTGGCAGAGGGGCTGAATAACATACATCTGTTCAACTATTTCTTGAATTTTGATTTAGAGGTAGACTTAGTGTCTTGAGCTCTGCATTTAGCCTCACTGACTTCATTCAGAACTCATAAGCATCTACTATGAGCTACTCCTTATAGCCATGTTTACGCCCTCTTCCTCCACCCAAAGATCAGAGTTGATCAGTAGAGTATTCAGCCCATTGAGTCTATCCTACATTCTAGACCATCTCCATGCAGCTTACCTGCTCTTGATCATTTAATTTTATTAGCCTCCAAAAACATCAATTTCATCTCAAACGTGCTGAATGACTAAGTTTCCACAACTCAGAAGGTGGTGAATTCTCCACCTTAGAGTGAATTAATTCCTCATTTCAGTTTTAAAAGGCCCACCATTACGCTGTGATTTTGTCCCCTTGTTCTAAAGTCACCAGCCAGGGGAAATATCCTATCTATCTACCTGTTGTAAATTGCAATGAGATCACCTTTCTTTCCTCAAAACTCGGGGGAATTCAAATCCAGTTTTCTCAGCATCTCCTCATAAAACAGTCTCACCATCGCTGGGATTAATCTGTAAGCATCCATTGCATACTGTTTATGATGAGATCTAAAATATACATAATATTCCAGATGACGTCTCACCTAGACTACAGCTGCACCAAAACACTATTTATATTCAAATCCTCTTGAAATGAAGACAATATATTTTTGTCTTCTGTTTGCTGCCCTGCATGCTAGTTTTTAGGGACTCGCAGACAAAGACACCCACATTTCTCAATTCATTTCTATTTAAGAGATCCACCTGTTTTTTGATCAACGTCAATAATGCCAGACTTACTTCCATTACATTCCACCAGTTATTTCAGCCTTTTCAGTTAGCCAGTTCATTGTCTTGAAGCCTTCATACATCCTCTGTACAACTTGCATTCCCAACAGCTTGCCTTCAGCATATTTAGAAATATTCCAATTGGTCCCCACATCCAAATCATCTACACAAATTGTGAACCTAGCACTGATCCTTGTGGTACTTCACTATTAACAGCTTGTCATCCTGAAAATGATCCAATTATTCCTAATTTCTGCTTTCTATCTAGTAGCCAATCCTCAGTCCATGAAGTATATTTTTCTCAGTCCTATGCACTTGAATTATACTTTCTTATTTGGACCTCTATCATAACAGCAGGCATCATAAGAGAATCCACAACGACTGGTTTTCAATTTTTCTTTTAAACATCGATGCGACAAGTAACATCCTCAAAACAAAATTCAGGCAAGTTTGTGAAATGATTTTCCTTCCATAAATCATTTGCTATATTTCAGAAAACATAGAATTACGTAAGAAAAATCCACTATTTCAGTTGCTGCTACTTTTGGGGGACAAGGCATACCAAAGTACTTTCTACATTTGTCAGTTAGATGCCATATTTTAGCTGTATTGAATCAGCTTAGTCAAACCAGCAGCAAGTTCTAGAGCACATGTCTTGAGTACTGTTGCTAGAATATTGTCAGGACCCACAGCCTTTTCAGTGTCCAGTGTCTTTAGCTGTTTCTTGTTTTTACATGCAGTGAAGCAAATTGGCTGAAGACTGATACTGGGGTTCATGGGAGAAGGGCAAAATGGACTTAGCACTTATGGCTGAAGATTCTTGTGAAAGCTTTAACCTTATCTTTTGCACTAATATACTGAACTCCTCCAGCATGGAGGATGTGGACATCTGTGGAGTCACCTCCAGTGAGTTGTTTAAAATGGCCATACATGACCATATAGGACAAATAAGAGATCATATTTTTCATTTTTTGTGATCATGAACTGAAATAGAAGTCAGAGTACTGTAGCTGGAATGCGTGGAAAGGTTTGCAATCTGAAAATCAAGAGGAGCATATTCAGCTTCTGCATTTTTGAAAGAAGCGAGATGGAAAATGAAGTGCTCAGTGGCATCAAGCATTTTACAAGTTAAGCAATTGTGAATTCTCCACCCCAGAGTGAATTAATTCCTTCTCATCTCAGTTTTAAAAGGCCCACCATTAGCCTGTGATTATGACCTCTTGTTCTAAAGTCACCAGCCAGGAGAAATATCCTATCTATCCACCTTGCACGTTCTCCCTGTGTCTGCGTGGGTTTCCTCCGGGTGCTCCGGTTTCCTCCCACAGTCCAAAGATGTGCGGGTCAGGTGAATTGGCCATGCTAAATTGCCCGTAGTGTTAGGTAAGGGGTAAATGTAGGGGTATGGGTGGGTTGCGCTTCAGCGGGTCGGTGTGGACTTATTGGGCCGAAGGGCCTGTTTCCACACTAAGTAATCTAATCTAATCTTGCTGTGGTTTGTTGTAAGTTTCAATAAGATCATCTTTTCTTATTCAAAACTGATTGTAGTGCTCATTGTTTGAGGGGATGTGTCATAAAGCTGCAAATCCCAAGAACAGAGTGTGGAAAAAGTGTCCGGAGCCTGCAGACAGAAACCATCCTCTCTCCTTGTCGTGGCAGGGGAAAATTCAGAAAAGGCAAGAAAACCTAAAGAATTAATCTAAGACCCAAGTTTGCCTGAGCAACTATCGAATCAAAGAATGACTGTCACCTTATAGAAAACAGCCTGTCATCATTAAAGAAATGTGGAAAGGAGAAGCCAGGGAACCATAGACCAGTGAGCCTGACATCAGTGGTGGGCAGGGTGTTGGAGGGGATCCTGAGGGACAGGATTTCCATTTATTCGGTAAGGCAAGGACTGATTAGGGATAGTCAAGAAGGGTTTCAGCCTGAAACATTTACTTTCCTGCTCCTCAATGCTGTTTGATCTGTGCTTTTCCAGTTCCACATCTGTGGACTCTGGCTTCCAGCATCTGCAGTCCTTACAGTCTGCTATTTTTTCCTCATTGTCTAATCATGACTGAGAATAATATTTATATAGTTTGAACGAGTATATTTTTCAGTCACATCAATTATAAATACTTTGTTTTCAATACTTAAGTTTTTTTATTGTTACTAAGCAGGTTTGTATGAACGAGGGAATTTAGTGATTAACTTGTCAGTATTTGTAGCCTTTTTTCAAAAAACAAATGTATAAATTTCCTTCAATGATAATTGGAATTTGTTTGCATTGAGTATCATGGACACACATAGTAAACATTGAAAAACATTAGGTGAGAAGGATCAGGATTTGATTTTGTTTTGTTTCAGGGGAAAACACAAAACTTAAATCTTCCATTTCAGTTCACAGAAAAACTGGTTGAGAAAAACAAATTAATTCACAAAGTTTGAAACTTTCAAACGTGAATTTTTATACTAATGCAACCTGTTTCCTCAGCAGACGTATTTGGTTAGAATGCTAACAGGGTGACTTGAAGCTGAGAGGCTGAACTCAATTGTGTGAATAGTCAAGGAAATTGAAAAGAACAATTTAGTAAAACCTGTCGATGTGATTGAGAAAGGAATTCTCTCGTGTTTTCATACTATAAATGGATATTGATGGGATAAATGGCACTTAACGGTTTCAAAATCTTTCAAATGGTCAATTAGCTATTATTCTATTTTAGATCTCTTCTTCTGTGTAACAGAAATTTACTGTTAAAACCAAATCTCCAACACTGTCTGTATTTCAGTGAAAGAGCTTATTAAATAAAAAAAGCAAAATAGATCTATCAAACCAAATCCATCTGGAATCATTACATTTTGTCAAGGTGAAAGAAAAAAAGTCTCTCCAAATTGGTCAAATACAAAATACAATCTGTTCCAATATCAGTGTGTTATTTAAAACAATTTATTCAGATACATTATATTTTCAGCAGTCCATTTATCAGCCTCTTCAAAATAGGTGCTATTTAAACATGGTTCACAATCAACTATTCAGCACACTGGCAGAACTGTTCCTTTGCTGCAGTAATTGTACCTTTTCGATTAAACTGAGAACATGACCAAATTCCCATAAACCTATTTATTACCTGTACAGTATTAAACGAACTGTTGGCAGTCAATCTTGACAAAACCATGGCAATCCTATTAAAACGCAGATAACCAGCACCAACGTCTTCTATGACAGTTAGTAACTTGGGGAGGACTGACTAAAAGAATTTAGTGCCTAAAGATGTTGTAATATTCTTTACTGCTCTCTGTATCCTACCCTATAACACACATACGTATTTGCTTGAATGTTTTTATACATTGTTTCAATAACTCAATCAGCTGATATAATCACAATGTCAACAACAGCAAATATACTTCATACACTTGGAAACAGTTCACAATCTTAAGTGTTAATTATATAAAGTGGCTAACTGAAATATTTTATGGGTTTAATGGCAACCTATTGTTCTTTGGTTCTATAAATGCTATTTACTATTGTGCTTTACTACACCTACTGTTTAACTGAGCAGCAAATAACCTCCCTCTAACAAACATATGAGTATGGAGTCCATCATAAGATATCTGTCACAGCGAACACCCTGGCATAGCACTTACAGAATTTTCAAATATAGTAAGAACAAATATATTTGGACAGACATCAACTTGTGCCCATGTGTTCAATAGCATCATTCATTTTAATTAGCTAAATGCAGGCATGGTGAAACTGACATCCAGTAGACTGAACTAACATAGCGTTATGCTCCTGCATTGATTATAATTCAGTAATCTGCTTCATAGGACTGATGCATGACATTTGGTCCTCAAATGAATTTGATCAAGTCCAACACGTTAAGATCTAAACCTGATTCTAGGATCAGTGGTAGACACATCACTGAGCTGTTCCCTCTGTATCCCAAAGTTGCCCTTGAGCAGCTCAACTGATAATACAATACAGCACAGCCTTTTCTTCTTGCTAAACAGTCTGGAAACGCAGGGTGGTCAAGTTAGTGCATCTCAAAGCCAGTAATAGAGCTGAAAAGGCAGAGAGTCATTAGAAAGAAAATAAAATTTCCCGAAATTATACAGGAAGCCATTAATTGCATCCTTTAAGGAAAATCCTCCCACACGTCTACCTGTTAACAAGCCCAGGTTTACCTACAATTCTCTGTTCAATGTGGGTTTAATTAACCCAACTCAGTATGAAGAGAGGTGGTTTAATACAAGTCCCTTTGACATCACAAGAGGAGAAAATCCAATCAGTCTGCAATCTTGTCCACTTATTTTCTGTTGCTTCAACAGGACTCCATTCTTGCTGCAGGACTGCTGACAAACAAGCTGCTGGATAAAACCCCAGTAGCTTTCAAATTATGTCCTTCAGTATGCTCCTAAAGTACAACAAAAATTTGCTGAAGAACACGATAAATATGATGTGTTGGTAAAGCAGAGTCAGGTTTGCATTTAGTCATCAAATAGTCTGAAGGATGATGAGCTCACAGATGAGGGATATATTTTCTCAGAGGGGTCCAGAAGAGTGCGCACCTTCTGAGTATCCCAGTGCACTGATGGTAATAACATGATTTAATGAAACCTGTGCCAATTTGCCAATCCTTCAGAATACTGGCAGCATGAGAATCACCAAACACCTTGCTCTCAGAAAACTGAATTCAGGAAATGTCTTGTTTTATAATGAGAGGATTTCAAAATCTTCATCTTCAGAGTCAAAGAATCGTTCCAGTCTTTCAGAATCTGTAAAATCTGAAAAGAAAACACACATTTTAGTTACTTAATCATTCTCAAATGGGCGCAGTGCAGTTCACCCAACAACAATGGAATGAAGTTCAACAGGAACAATTTCTTGTTACCAGGAGTAAGACAGTGGACATCAGGGAAGCGAGCAGTCTGATAATCCATCAATTCAAACATCAGTAACGCATCCTTCTCTTGTGAAATCTGCAGAGATAGACAAATTCTAAGTGAGAGAGGCAAGTGATCATGCCTTGTTCCAACTGCAGCAAAATGGACGATACATGGGAACACTTATTTATTTAAAAGTTCAACCACACAAAGAACATGGTGCGATAGAAATTAAATCTCCATGAAGTGAATGTTCATTACACAAGGCGAACATGCAGCAACAATCAGGCCATTCATTTAAGGTTTCCAGGAAAACAAAGGGCAGACACAGAATTTGATCCTCAAAATAAATGATTAACACAATATGACTTCTAAAAAGCAATTCTTAGGAGGACAAATTATTGCAGCAATCTTAGAAAAAGTGTGTTGACATGTCATAATGATCCTTACAGATAGTATATTCTGTTTCACTGTACAATCAGATTGGAAGTTAAATAATAATTAAGTATTGTCCGTTGCATTGGCAAATGACATGTCTTTTTCCACAAAACTCAGACTGAGTTTCTTGGTTTGGGTCACATGGTCAGTATGTTGCCAGGTTCAGGTCCCATCTGCACTGGAGGTGAGGCATAACATATCTGAATGAGTTCACTGAAAATAGTTACCCTTAAGAGACATGCTCATTCTCTCATGTGACCTAAGGAGATAGAGGTCTCGTACTCCTGGAACACTTGATGCATAACACACTTCAGGAAGCATGTTGTTGAATGCTTTCGGTTATCATGTAATGTTTGTGTATAACTGTTAGCTGTAATAAATGCCTGTTGAATTCAATACCATGATAGCCACTTCTGGTTAGAGTGATGGCATAAGCATTGCCCCATCAGATAAAATACTTTGTGAAGTTAAACTCTCATTACTTCTCAAGTGCAGCTTAAAATCAACTGATTTTTAAGGGGAGACAATGGCATTTTGGTATTATCACTGGATAGTTAATCCAGAGCTGATGTTCTGGGGGCCTGGCAGATGATGGAATTTGAATTTGATAAAAATCTGAAAATAAGAGCCTAATGATGACCATGAATAATTGCAGATTATCAGGAAAACGCATCTGGTTCACTAATATCCTTCAGGCAAAGAAACTGCCATCCTTACCTGGTCTGGCCTACATGTGAGTTCAGACACATAGCAACACCAACTCTTAACTGCTCTCTGGACAATTAGGAATGGACAATGAATGTTGGCCAAGCCAGTGACTCCCTTATCCTGTGAATGAATAAAAGTTTCTGCAATATTCCCTTAAACATTAATTAAAACTCAGTGACCAAAGTCTTGGCTTAGTTGATTAAACTTTTCTGCCTTATAGAAGCACAGCTTTCCCTCATTAGAAATTTTTTTATTCCTTCTTGGGATGTTGGTGTTGCAGGCAATGCCAGTACTGTTGTCCATCCCTAATTGCATTTGGGAAGATGTTCATGAGCTGTGTTTTTGAATCCCAGTGAGGGAATCCCCACATCCAACCTTGGCAGTAGTAAAGCTGGATGGCAGGATAGCACAAGTTCACCCACGTTGTTTTTCTGCATTGAGTTGGTACAACTGAGCAACTTGCCAGATCATTTTGAGTAGTTAAGAGTCAATCACATTATACAGTGTTGCACTGCAGGATACAACATTCCTCCCCTTAAAACAAGCTTTGCTTAAAGATATTTCTAACTATAAAGTAGCTCTCTACTATAAAAAATAATCTGTATTGTGGTATCTCCCATCTTCAGGGAACTAAAATTTTCTTCACAGGAAATTGGATACTTATTTCGGAGTGTCATCTTTGATTTTATAGGTCCTCCGGGACTATGAAGACTTTACCTTTGTAGGCTGAATCAGAGTGACCTGTTGACAGGTGAAAATGCTACAATTGAGCCATACCTGACAGTTCCAGATCAGGTAAGCAATTTCTGAATGTTTCAAATTGCTATTCTGAAATGGTATGTATTTCATAGAACCTCTGCAAATTTTTTTTTTACTGATATAAACAGGCATGAGGAAGCTAACTCTCTTCCTATGTTCGCTGTGCTTTCTAGTCTCAGTGACCAAATGACCCACTTTAAATGGAGCGGGTGAAGGTGAACAGATTAGCAGAACCAACTGATATTTCATTATGAGGATCCAATTTATTTTAATAGAGTTAGTCTCACCATTTTCATTCGTTTACACCAATCATTAAAATCCTCCTCTGTGCTGCAGAAAAAGCCCTGTGGGAGAACAAGATAGTCAAAGGTTAATATCAGCACAGATGTTGACATATAATCATGTAACTTTGATATCCACCAATTTGAACAGGAAGCAGCTTGCAGACATAAATACTACTCAAGAGGAACGCAGTGAGGGAATCTCCACATCCAACCTTGGCTGTAGTAAAGAAGGATGGCAGGATAGCATAGGATAGAACTGAAATAGGAAGGTGGTATGTGGAGTATTGAATGTGATGAATGTCTGAGGTATCTCAAGGAAGGGAGGGAGAGAGAAAGAGAGTGAGTGTGTGTGCACGCGCGCGTGGAATACAGAGGTGAAAGGGTGGTGTGTAGGGAGAGCTGAGAGTCGGGTAACTGGTTTGAGATGCAACCGTGAGGATATATCATTTGGTACGAGCCAAGTCTAAAAATGTGCACCAACTGCTGTGGCTTGAGCCAGTGTTGGGATCTCCTGACAAAACAGTACAACCTAGATCCACCCCCATGCACCTTTCCACAATTTACATCTTCAATTGCTGTTAATCAGATATACTGGAACTGCTCATATCTTAGTTTTTGCTATTAAGAGATTAAATGTAGGCCCAAACATAGATCATAGTAGAATCCCTACAGTGTGGAAACAGGCCATTTGGCCTAATAAGTCCATACTGACCCTCCAAAGAGTAACCCACTCAGACCTATTCCCCACATTTCCCCTCACTAATGCACCTAACCTACACATTCCTGAGGACTAATGCAATTTAGCATGGCCAATTCACCCTAACCTGCACAACTTTGGACTGTGGGAGGAAACCAGAGCACCTGAAGGAAACTCACGTAGATACGGGGAGAATGTGCAAATACTAATACAGTTTAAGCCACATTTACAAATTTCTTTAGGTATTGCCATGTCCACAAGACAGAGAACGTGCATTGTTACATAAAAGCGCATATTGTTAAAATTTTCAATAGACTTTTCTGGAATAAAACACACTCTGGTGATTGTATGATGCAAGTTCACTATCATTTCTGGAATGTTCCAATCAGGATAGAGTTATGACATCATCTTCATAGAACTGTAGACAAAATGTCTCTCGAGCATGTTCTGGTAAACAAAAATATGAAATGCATTATGTCTGAAAACGTTCTAGTGACCCACCTACTGTTAATACAACAAAAAGGAAGTTTTGACCAGGGGGCTGGAAGCTTACCTCGTAAACAGATGTAGAGTTACTAACAGTCCCATTTATCCCCTTAAGGTGAATATGGAACCCTGAGCCAGAGGAGCAGAAATCAACATTTAAACTGAAACAGACTTCATATAATAGGCCTATCATGAGACCAAAACTCATCCAGTCTTTGAAAACAAGATTTAATGATACTTTTTCAGGAGAAATCTAGTCAACTGGGTAATCATGTGCTATCTAATATTCTTTGGAGTAATGCTCAACTTTTTAACTCTTGTTTTGTTTTACTACTTTGTATTGAATTTTTCTTTTGGATGTAGGTACCTTGGTACACAAGGTGGTGCCAACTGCGGTGACTGTGCTCCTGTAGCTCTATACTTGAGTGTGTGTTACAATATAATTTAAAACTAACATGCTAGTAAGAATCTTTTTTGCTGCTAGCATCCAGTGTGTCTGCAAAATCCTCAGCAGAAATCAGAATTGAGGCTGAACTAAAGCTGCCTCAAGTCCAATAACATTTGAAGTCCAGTTCTCTAGATTTTTTTTGCCAGAACTGGACCAGGACTGTACACCAACATCATCTTGCTGCACTTTCAGCAACACCAAGACAAATTCTGGAACCTAAGCCAATTGCATCCACCTGAGTCCAAGCTCCTATGGAAAAGAACCTTCACTGGACACTGATGTTTTGGACTTGAAAAAAAAATCACATGAATTGACATCAATTTCTTTGATTTTTCATTATCCTTAATTGCAACCTCTTTCCTTTCCTCAGTTCAAATCTCACTTTTGGCCTTGATGGTCACAGAAGGTGCCTTTGTGATGTGAAAACAACAATGTAATTATCAACTTGCAAATCCTTCTGCTAGGCTTGTGACAGTAAGAGAGGGAGTTTCTGGGTCCTCCAGAACCCAGTAGTAATTGCATCATAACAGCTTCCATACACATGGGGTTCTTGTTAGAGGCAGTACTCTGCAGCAAGTGTCCTCCTCTCAAGGGACTATCAGAAATAGTAGTAACCCCAAATTGCCATTTGTCAGGCCATCAATTACCACCTAAAGCACATAGATCTTTAGAGATATCATAATTTCATTCTATTGTATGAGCAAAAGTGGTTTTATGCTCAGACAGGGTTGGATTGCTGCACATACCACAGCGATGGATGGGTCCAAGTCACAGATGCTCATCCTACAAGGAGGATGTTGACAGTGGAAACTCTCATCTGGTATAGAGAAATCATCAAATGGCTCCACTGCAGGCTGTGTTGTGTGTGGATCAAGGTAGATTAGCTCATCATCTGCAAAATTAAAGACAGAACTTTTATGGAAGAATTAACTTTTACTAAAGGGTCTGTTTACACATCCAAGCAGTCAGAGATTTCACATCACTTAGCAGGTCTCACAGCTTGATGTATACACACCATTTGCAGCATCTGGTCAAAATGATTCTATTTAGAGTATCATTACCTATCAAGTTCAGAATTATTATAAACCATTACTTAGAAGTAATCATCAGCTCATTTGTACAGAACAGTATTATTTGAGGAAATTGTTCTGTGCATAGCTGATGGACAATAAAACACTGAGGGATTTAAATATCAGTTGCACATTTGCACAAAAATAACAAGTCAGTTGGGTGCAAACTCCAAGTATAAAAGATAATACTACTTCTTTGCAGATTTCAGTTGCATTATTTATGATGAATCAGAAAATCTGTCATAGTACAAATGGGGAAACTAGAACTTGGACATTATATCCAATTTGGTCTGATAATTTATTCACAACCTTCTCATGGTTAACTACTTAGCTCCCACCTCATCATTGCCCAGTTTAAAATGTATCAATGTATGGTTTACAGTTGGCTGAAGCTTTGCAATACCCATTTGGAAGTGACGAGAGTAATGGTGCATTTCAGCAGTGACTGACCTACATATCCGATGAAATAATGGGCACTGTTGGGTTTGCCACCGATGACTCCAAGAGATTGTGGCATCATGAAGCATTTCTGAAAAGATAAAATTGAAATGGTGAGTGAAATTGCTGTGGTAAGAGAGGCACAGAAGAGGAGGAAGAGTGGGAATGGGAGATGGAAGTGTGATGGGTTGATGGGCAGAGGTAACAAAGCCGCATAAGCGGATATTAGGACAGTAGATGAATAGTTATATACTGAGCAAGACTTTAAGCAACATGAACTTGTCTGGGGGGGTGGATCTCCAATGTTTAAGGCCCAGGATGCTGACTGCACAGCTCCTAGTAGTGGAGTGATGGAAATCAGAAATGTGCAAGAAGCCAGAATTAGAGAAACAGTAACATATCTGAGAACTGTAGTGCTGTGTGAGGAGATCAGAGTCTAAGGAGGGGATTTGAAAATAGGTATGAGAATATTAAGATGGAAGTGTTGGTGGACAAGGTAATGTAAATCAGAGAGGACAGGGTGGCTGAAGAGAGATTACATCAACAGAATTTGAATGAGCTCCAAATTCACAAGGTGGCAGGCTGCTAGGGAGCAGTGGAACAGTAAACTCAGAGACATGGATGAGAGTTTGAGCATCAAATGAGCCTAGGCAGGGACAGAGGCTAGCAATGTTAAGGAATAGAGTTGGCGGTTCCAGTTGTGGAATGAATACGAAGTTAGAAGCATCAATTCAGGGTCAAATAAGAGGCTCAATTTACAACAGTCTGATTCAGCTTTAGACAGTAACCAGGAAGAGAGATGGAATCAATAATAAAAACAGAAAATGCTGGAAATACTTCAGTAAATCTGGCAGCACCTGTGGAGAAAGGGCAATGGATTATCAGTAATGGAAAAGTTAGTAATCTAACATGTTTTCGCAAATACAGATGGGGGTGTGGATGAACAAAAGTGAACATTTGTGACAGGAAGAACAGACTGAAGACAATAGAATTTTCATTCATAAAATGGCTTAATATTTAATTGGAGGATATTTTTGCTCATTCAATGGATGTTAAAGTAGTAGTATCTCAAATTGGAGTAAGTGGAGGGGTACAGCTGAGTGTCATCAGTATATGCGAAATCTGAAGTTGCCTTTTCAAATGATGCTGCTTAGATATAGTGTTTGAATGTAGCACTATAGCAGGTAGATAAGGAATAGGAAGGGCTCAATGGCAGATTGTTTGGAGATTCCAGAGATAACAGTGCAAGAGCAGGAAGAGAAGCCATTGCAGGTGACAGTCCAGTTACGATTAAATAGACAGGAATAGAACCAGTTAGATGCAGTTTAATCCAGCTAAGCGATGGAGAGAGATACTGGTTAATTGGATCAAAGTCCCACAGACAACTTTTGGAAGATGAGGAGGGTTGGTTTACAATTGTCACAGTGGGGTTCATGCAGAACACCAACACCTACATAGACTTATTGGTTAGAACAGTTTGTCTGTATGCTGGAAAGTTAAATCTAGTTTCCCGGTATTCACAATTCTTTTGCTTTTCATTCTCAGCATAAGTACACTGCCTTTCGCCAGGGGAGAAAACTGTACCTTCAATGTTTTGATGTATGCTTCATTGATCTCGCTGAGTCCCAATCTTAGAGGTATTAGTAACACTAGTGGTTTCCACGCTAATGTGTCTTCTGAGCAATTTGCACCTGATGGATACCCATTGAATGGCCTTTGACCAACAGATGGAGGGAATGCTGCTGCTGCTGCCCCCGCACATGGACTCTCAGACTTGCACAACATTTCTGTTACAAAACAAGAGGCAAAAATAATGATAGCCTGTTCTACCCAGTCTCATCCAGCCCTACACACAGCATCAACACCAGAAGGCATTTGATAAAAGTTCCCCAAAAGAGACTGTATTCTCAAGATAAGGAAATCAAAGGCATATTATTGACCTGCATTGGAAATTGATTGATGGAAGTAGAGAGTAAGGGTAATGGGCAGGCACTAATCAGCATTATGTGACTCTCACATTCCACAAAGATTTGTGTTGGGACTACAACTGTTCATCACATGGACTTAAACTCAGAGTGGAATGGGAAGTCCCAAATCTAAATTTGTGGATAGAATCATACAGAACAGAAACAGACCCTTGTTAGAGAGGCATTGACAGGTTAAGTAAATGGGCAAAATCGTGCCAAATGGATTTCAATATAGGCAAATGGGAGGTAATGTAGTTTGGACTGAACAATGATAGACCTAATGCTTTCTAAATTGAGAAAAGTTAGAAACAGTGGAGTCTAAAGGCTCCAGGTACACACAATTAAAATATCATGAAAAGTAAAGAAAACAAACAAAAATGCTAATGAGACAACTGAGTTCACCCTGATGGTCACCATATGTCAGGCAAGGGGTGAGGTGCAGAAGATGAGACTTTTATGGTGACCTCAGTTAGAATGGGAATTGGATCATTCTAACATAGAATGTTACAGTGCAGTGCAGGCCCTTAGGCCCTCAATGTTGCACCAACCTGTGAAAATAATCTGATGCCCATCTAACATATACTGTTCCATTATTATCCATATGTATGTCCAATACCCATTTAAATGCCCTGAACGTCGGCAAGTCTACCACTGTTGCAGGCAGGCCATTGCATGCCCTTACTACTGAGTGAAGAAACTATCCCTAATATCTGTCCTAAATCTATCACCCCTCAATTTAAAGTTATGTCCCTTCGTGTCAGCCTTCACCATCCAAGGAAAAAGGTTCTCACTGTTCACCCTATCTAACCTTTTGATTATCTTATACACCTCGATTAAGTTCTCTCTCAACCGCCTTCTTTCCAAAGAAAACAGCCTCAGTTCCCTCAGCTTCCAAACCAGGCAACGTCCTCATAAATCTCCTCTGAACACTTTCCAAGGCTTCCACATCCTTCCTATAATGCGGTGACTAGAACTGCTTGCAATACTCCAGGTGCAGCCTTACCAGTGTCTTGTACAGCTGAAACATGACCTCATGGCTCCAAAATTCAATCTCCCTACCAATAAATGCCAACACATCATATGCCTTCTTAACAACCCTATCAACTTGGGTGGCAACTTTCTGGGATATATACACCAGGACACAAAGGTCTCTCTGTTCATCTACACTGCCAAGAATTTTACCATTAGCCCAGTACTCTGCATTCCTGTTGTTATTTCTTCCGAAGTGAACTACCTCACACTTTTCTACATTAAACTCCATTTGCCACTTGCAGCCCAGCTCTGCATCTTATCTATGTCCCTCTGTAACCCACAACATCCTTCCGCACTATCCACAACTCTGCCTACCTTATTGTCATCTGCAAATTTATGATCTATGTATCGCAAATCGGCCATCCAGCCAATTAAGCTAACCAAGCCCTTAGCGACAGAAATAGAATACAAGGGTAAAGAAATCATGTTTCAGCTACACAAAAACCCTGATATGACCACCTTGGAATAGCAAGACCAATTCTAGCCATATCTTTAGGAAGGATCTACTGACACTGGAGGGAGTGCAGCAGAGATTTGCCAAAATGAAACCTGGATTCCAAAACAACACAAACTTATTCCTGGATGTTTAGAAGGTTAAAGGGTGATATGTTAGTGTTTTCAAGATATTAAGGGAAATAGGATAATTGCTGGGGAGTCCAGGACTGCAGCTATTGCTTAAAAATGCAAGCCAGTCCTTTCTTGCATGAAACTGAGAAACATATAAACACACACATAAACGAGGGCACATTTTTGGATCTCTCTTCTGAAAACAGCAGCTGATGCCAACTAAATGTTAATTTTAAATCTGAGATTGACTATTTTTGTTAGAAGTTTTATTAATTTGGAAAAAGATAGGCATACTCAGAGTCAGATAGCAGATCAGGCATAATCTCACTGAATGACAGAATGGGCTCAGAGGACTAAATGTTCCTAACTTCTTAATTCCACTATGTTGTCAACATTCAGTTATGGCTTTCCTTCTTTTATGCACAACATTCCAATACCGAAGGGTTCACAGGGATTGATTTTTAAAGCTGGCAGCATGTATGGAGAGTAATTAACAAAGCAAACGAGAACTTGGGCTTCGCATATACAGGTACTGAGCACAAAAGCAGGGAGGCTACTCTGAATCTTTATAAAACTCTGGTTAGGCCACAATCAGAGTTGGTATAGTATCCAGCTCCAGTCAACTCACTTTAGAAAAGGTGTGAACATTCTTGAAAGGGTGCAGAGGGGAATTACCACTTTTGTTTCAGAGATGTATAATTCTAGCTGAAAAATCCGATTAGAGAAAAGGGTATAAACACAGAAAATGCTGCAGAAACTCAGCAGATTCTGAAGAAGTGTCACATTGGACCCAAAACATTAACTCTTTCCCCACAGATGCCGCAAACCCAAGTTTCTCCAGCATTCTCTATGTCTGTTTCAGATATTCCAGCATTTCACCTTTATTAGAGAAACTGGTGTTTTAAACAAAAGGAGGTTGGGGGGGATTGACAGATATACAAGAATATGACAAGTTTGCAAAGTGGAAAAGAGCTGTTCACATTAATTGATCGTACGAGGACTAGCAGAGACAGGTTTAAGAATTGCAGAAGTGAGGTGAGGAAGAACATTGTTTTAAAAAAGTGGGTAGTGATTTGGGACACCTGGCTACCTCCAGTCTCTCCATCCTGTTTGCCTAACAGGTGAAATCGAGATGGCCAAATGGCAGAAAAAGCCCATCATCATTGTCGTCAAAATTCACATACGATAATGGCCCACTGGTAAATATGTCAGTGAATGTTGACATTATTAGGAATCAAACTTTCCATGCGATTGTTTTTTGAGATTTAACAAGAAAAAAACATAAGCTCAGCATGGAATTTGATAAAACAGGTGGCAGATATATTTATGAAAATGGATAAGATGATCTTGGCCCAAGGGCAATCCATGGTCTATTAAACATCAAACTTAATGTCACCTGGAGACTGCAATTTTTCCTGATTCATTGAAGCTCCTTACCCAGAGATACCATTGTACTTTCCCCAAAGTTTGTCAATATTACAAGTTGTTTAATAGGGAGGCTTGTCCAACTATTGAGAGGAGATGAGGAAACAATCAGATTATGTAAAAGCTGTTAGCTTTGGCTCAGTAGTGGTTTTCCCTTGGATAGAGAATGTAGAGAGATCATGTTCATTGTAAAGGCTGCAGTATGGAACCATTATTGACTCCCCAGTACAGTGTTGATGGAGGGCGAAGATATCTTTCAGATGAGATGCTAAATCAAGGCCCTGTCTTCTCAGGTGGATGGAAAGCATTCTCCTACAGTATTTGAAGAGAAACAGGAGAAATATTCTGGTGGCTGTAATTTGTTCAGCATTTAACATCAATGAAGCAGTTATCCACTCATTTATCTCAATGTTGTTGGAGAGGTTTGGCATGGAACTGGATTGTGGAAATTGGCCACTCTCAACAATGATTCCACCTAAGAAAGACTTAACGGACTGTAGAGCATTTTGAGACGAAATGCAATTGCTTCCTTGCTTGTAGCTTAAATTGTAATTGAGATAATTAGCCTCAGGCACTCTAAGCTCAGGAGAAAGTCATTTAAATAAAAATCAGGGCTCCCCAGGACTCTTTTCATTAATTGAATTACACTCAATGTGCAAGTTTCTGCATTAAAAATGGAAAGAGATGGTCTTTAGAAGTTTTTCAGTTTTTTGAAAAAAAAATGGAAAGAAAAGGAAAAGAAAACCATACATCATGGTCATTACTGAATATCAGGATGTGTTACTGTTCCTGGTTCACGATGATATCATATAAACTTGTACTTCCTGACTAAAGAATGTCGACATCTTTTATACATGCACACTGCAACAGCAACAAACTGCAATTGCCACAAACCCACCGGCAGCTGTAATCAATTATGATCGCAAGTGGTTGGAAATGAATTGTTTATTAATTACAGTAATAAAACAATAATCAATTTTCTGTAGCACTGCAGAGAGACTGAAAGAACTTGTATGATGTGCAAGTGAAATCAGGTCAGAGGATTGGGAGTAATTGGATCAGCGCATACAGATGTAATTTAAAGTCCTTACTCTGTTCATTTTATTCAATAATTTAGCTAACAGAGAAGCAGGGCTAGTTGCAGCACAGAAGTCACCTTTAGTACACGCTAAGGAGTTAGGAAAAGGGAAGATAAAGTGCTACTGTACTACCGTGGCAGAAGGACAGAATGTCAGCGTGACAATATATAGGTTTCTATCAGAATATGAACATAAAACTTGATGAGAAAGCTAGTGATAGAAAGTAAAATTCTGAGGACAGTACATGCAAACAGGCACATAGTTGTCAATATATTATACAGATTAAAGCAAAGATTGGGCCTGGGTGATCGTTCCTGTTTCTGACAACACTAGTTGAAAACTTAAAGATCACTATTTCAGATTTCTCATTAATGCTTCTTAAGCAATGACTACCCTGGAGACTTTTGTTAGCTGAGGTAGCAAATGTGGACAGGCAGCAGGATTCCACCAAGAACACAGAATGAACTAAGCAATCAACTTATGCTCATGTCAATTTCAAAAAGCTGAATCAGAGAATGCATCGATTTCCCTAGAATAAAATCACAGGATTATCCAATTCACAGTTACCAGCAAATCCCCAGATTAACATCCAAATCAAAAGATTTCTACACAGGAACGGGGGTCTACATTCTCCCAACTGAAGGTAAAGGCAATCAACAGGAGGAATAACATTTATAGCTGGATAGAACCTCTGGGAGATATCACGAGCACAGAACTTTATAGATTCATTGCTTGCTAATACTTACTGATGTCATCAATTATTACTGTGTTATCCATCGCCACATGAACTGCTAACGAGCTCCAGTTGTCAAAGAATGTGAGTTTCCTAAAAGAAAAGATGACTATTGTCATACACCATGAGCTATGATAAAGAAAGCAAACATGCAACCTGCTACATACTAAACAATGCAGAGCAGATTCCATATTCAACTCCTGGTAATATGATGGTCCAAATGTAATTGTCAGGTTTGGAAACGTTCAAATAATGAGCCAAATCAAGAAATATTCACAATATCTAGTGAATCATATACATGTGTCATCGGAAATAATGTGCAGACATTCAAACATTTTTATAAGATCGAATCTTCCTTTATGTTTTACCATCTTTTTGAGATCATTAGTCTATTTACTCTTATGCATTTTTAATCAGATAACCAATGCTTTTTTGTTCAAACTGTTAATCAGTTCCAGCTCAGTGAAATAAGTACATCCAGAACTGTTAATCATCACAGCATTTACAATGTTCTGGCAGTTTACTGCAATATTAACTATTGTGCAGACATCTAAATATACCAAATTCTCAAGTTGTTAATTTTATACTTAAATAACCTGCAGAAATTACTGAAAAACTGAAATGAGCCTGTTTTTACATCCCAATGCAAACACCTCTAAAACTTTATATACAAAAGCCACAAACTCAACCTGTATTGGTTCAAAAATGCAGCTCACCACCACCTCCTCCAGGGTAACTAGGGATAGGCCTAGCCCAGTCAGCACCACCCACATCCTACAAATGAATGAAAAGGTTTGTGCTGTAGAAAACCATATCATAAGACCACATGCTAGACTTAAGTCACAGGCTTCCATTAAATTCAATGAACACTGCCTGGCCATCACAGACGTACAGAAATATATTTATCAATAGTGCTTGGACTAACTCCAAAATAAACCATCAATATAAAATTTTCTCAATTGTTCAGCTGTTTCATCCTCAGTCAGTACTCAACAACAATGTTCAATCTTCACACCCTTACCCACCTGTAGTGAGAAAGCCATTACACATTCCTCTTCTTTCCGAGGAAACAGCAGGCAGTATCAACACCTTTTTCACGTACTGGTCGTATTTAATAATTACATCCTTCACCCTCCCTCTTCCAACAAGGTGCAACTTTCAGCCATCCCCAAGGCAATTCTTTTCTTCATACTTCATCAAATTTCTGCTGTTCAAAGTACTCACTGGACACTCATTGGGTAATGGCAGGGGATGAAACATCTGGATAGATGGTAATTTGATTTGAGCCTGGGACTCAGTCTGCGATGTCGTGATATGCATTGCTGCAATCCATATTGATATATATTGCTATCTTTGAATCTTTGTGGAGATGACTTTTTGGATTTTTTTTGTCATGTCTATTAAGTAATATGGTCCAGCTGACACTTGGTAACAGCACACAAGCTCAAATATGCTGGTAAACAGTTTCATCTTGTAGATGGTTCACAGTATTATGGATGCCATTTCTCAGATGAGCTACTGAAGGGAAACCATGTTAAGAAGGTGCAATATATCAGGGCACTACCTATTTTGAAGGGTTCCGAGACAATACTACTCTCTAATCAACATTTTAAAAAGTCAGATTATTTGATACTTAGCACACTACAGGTTGTGGGAGCTTGCTATGAATAAGTTGCGCTTCTGTAAATTTTTACATTACAACAGGACCATAGAACTTCATTAGTTGAGGTATTATGGTTGTGAAAAGCACTGCATAAATACTTTCTCTTATTTTGCACACACTGCATGTGATAATTCAGAGAATATGTTGTTTGACAAATATGATAGCATACACTATTCAAAAATATCCCATGATTCTTTGAGATTGCAAAGTATACAGATGGAGTAGACAAAGTTCCCATTGTGTTAACCCTATAGCTGAGCAATAGCCAGGATGTAATTTGTAATATGCCACAGCATGAAACAAAAAATCCCCCAGCATGTGTCAGTGCTACTGACAACATCTCCTTCCCTAGCAACAGCAGCATGCTCGACACCAGCTTTTTCTCTAATTATTTTGAATAAGTTACAACAAAAATGCTTCAGATATTGAGACAGAAGTGATAGAAACTGTAGGAACTGTGCTTTATAGTGTTTTCACTGTAACTGAACTTTTAGCATAAAGACTTCTCCAATTGCAATGAATAAAGAGAACAATATTTATATTCCAGAAATCAGCAAGAATACATGTTGCCC
This sequence comes from Hemiscyllium ocellatum, assembly GCF_020745735.1. Classification (NCBI taxonomy): domain Eukaryota; kingdom Metazoa; phylum Chordata; class Chondrichthyes; order Orectolobiformes; family Hemiscylliidae; genus Hemiscyllium; species Hemiscyllium ocellatum. The sequence goes on along the minus strand of NC_083413.1, from coordinate 81,449,167 downwards.
CTGAGAAAATGTCTTGGAAATTTCTTTCAAATTGCAAGACTGCACTTCCAAATCCAAGCACCATCCATTCTTTTGGAACAACACAACCTTGATTTGCTATGAGTAATTACAGAAAAGATCTTCTACATTATCATAGAAAGCAATCTACCACACACTTCGATTCTTCACATCACTGGCATCACATTCTGGAACTACTGTTGTTTTCATTGCCACGCTTGCACTTCATTAGGAGAACTCTTTGAACCATAAATGGACGACAACATGATTCTGTGCAGTATACAACTGAACAGAGTGCAAGTGAAGAGGGAAATCATGAACCGAGAATTTGAAAAACAAAGCAAGATTTGGAAGTCAGTAAATATTTGAGGTACAAGGAACAGACAAGTCTTCCAAGTACTTCTTGTAAAGCATTTCAGATCCCATTTTGATTCCTGTCAGCCGACTATGCATATTGAAAATACAACTCAAAACATACAAGCATTAGAAACTTCAATTTATAAAATAAATATCAATGTATCGAGAAATTGTCCAACATCACCAATTCGGTCTTGCCTCAACACAACTGGTGAGAAGTGCCCAAAGTGTAAATCTGATTTCAAGGCAGGTCCCTGTGCCCTTTGTAGCAGAGGCCAATTTCTTACCATTGTGCAGTCCCCAGCAACATGTCTGCTCAGACCCAGCCCTGCCCACCTCATCCTGCTGAGACATATAACCCTCGCCACCAATCTAGCGGCAGTGCTGTGCCCTGCTGTCACAGTACTTGATACAAGTAAAAAGTCAATCAGTAAGACGCACTGGGGGACTGACTCAGGAAATAGTGAGATCTAATTTAAATAGGCGGAAGAGAAGAGCACAAAAGTCAGATAATTGGAAGTGGAGTAGGGAACATCTTGAAAAATGTCCATATTAGAAGTGGTTGTGTTGCATGTCATGAAACGCATTAAGGTTTTGGATGTAGGTTTGCTCGCTGAGCTTGAAGGTTCATTTCCAGATGTTTCATTACCCTACTAGGTAACATCTTCAGTGGGCCTCAGGCGAAGCACTGCTGAAAATTCTTACTTTCTATTTGGGTTTCTTTGGGTTGTTGATGTCATTTCCTGTGGTGAAGTCACTTCCTGCTCCTTTTCTCAGGGGTGGTAGATGGGGTCTAACTCGATGCGTTTGTTGATAGAGTTCCAGTTGGAATTCCATGCTCTAGGAATTCTCGTGCGTGTCTTTGTTTGGTTTGTCCAAGGATGGATGTGTTGTCCCAGTCAGAGATATACAGCATGGAAACAGACCCTTCGGTCCAACCCTTCAATGCCGACCAGATATCCCAACCCAATCTAGTCCCATCTGCCAGCAACCGGCCCATATCCCTCCAAACCCTTCCTCTTCATATACCCATCCAGATGCCTCTTAACTGTTGCAGTCGAAGTGGTATCCTTCCTTATACGTATGTAAGGATACTAATGAGAGAGGGTCACGTCTTTTTGTGGCTAGTTGGCGTTCATGTATCCTAGTGGCTAGTTTTCTGCCTGTTTGTCCAATGCATAAAGGTGGATAAATCCCCAGGACGTGATCAGGTGTACCCTAGAACTCTGTGAGAAGCTAGGGAAGTGATTGCTGGGCCACTCGCTGACATATTTGTATCACTGATACTTACAGGTGAGGTTTCGGAAGAGTGGAGATTGGCTAACATGGTGCCACTGTTTAAGAAAGGTGGTCAGGACAAGCCAGTGACCTATAGACCGGTGAGCCTGATATCGGTGGTGGGCAAGTTGTTGGAGGGAATCCTGAGGGACAAGATGTACATGTATTTGGAAAGACAAGGATTTATTAGGTACAGTCAACATGGCTGTGTGTGGGAAATCATGTCTCACGAACCTGATTGAGTTTTTTGAAGAAGTAACAAAGAGGATTGATGATGGCAGAATGGGAGGCTAGTTAGCAAGGTTAGATCTTATGGAATACAGGGAGAACTAGCCATTTGGATATAGAACTGGCTCGAAGGTAGAAGATAGATGGTGGTTGTGGAGGGTTGTTTTTCAGACTGAAGGCATGTGACCAGTGGAGTGCTACAAGGATTGATGCTGAGTCCACGACTATTTGTCATTTATATAAATGATTGGATATGAGCATAAGAGATACACAGTTAGTAAGTTCGCAGATAACACCAAAACTGGGGGTGTAGTGGACAGCAAAGAAGGTTACCTCAGATTACAACAAGATCTTGATCAAATGGGCCAATAGACTAAGGAGTGGCAGATGGAGTTTAGATAAATGTAAGGTGCTGCATTTTGGCAAAGATTTAATGGTAAGATCCTAGGGAGTGTTGCTGAACAAAGACCTTGGAGTGCAGGTTCATAGCTCCTTGAAAGTGGAGTTGCAGGTAAATAGGATAGTGAAAACAGCATTTGGTATGCTTTCCTTTATTGTTCAGAGTAGATTAGATTCGGCCCAACAAGTCCACACCGACCTGCCGAAGCGCAACCTATCCATAACCCTACATTTACCCATTACCCAACACAGAGGGCAATTTAGCATGGCCAATTCACCTGACCCGCACATTTTTGGATTGTGGGAGGAAACCGGAGCACCCGGAGGAAACCCATGCAGACACGGGGAGAATGTGCAAACTCCATACAGTCAGTCGCCTGAGGCGGGAATTGAACCCGGGTCTCTGGCGCCGTGAGGCAGCAGTGCTAACCACTGTGCCACCCACAATTGAGTACAGGAGTTGGGAGGTCATGTTACAGCTGTATGGGACATTGGTTAAGCCACTTTTGAAATATTGCGTCCAATTCTAGTCTCCTTCCAATCGGAAGGATGTTGTGAAACTTGAAAGGGTTCAGAAAAGATTTACAAGGATGTTGGCAGGGTTGGAGGATTTGAGCTATAGGGAGAGTTTGAATAGGATGGGGCTGTTTTCCATGAAACATCAGAGGCTAAAGGGTGACCTTTTAGAGGTTTATAAAATCATGAGGGGCATGGGTAGGATAAATAGACAAGGTCTTTTCTCTAGGAAAGGGGAGTCCAAAACTAGAGGGCATAGGTTTGAAATATAAAAGAGATCCAAGGGGCAACTTTTTCATGCAGAGGGTGGTACATGTATGGAATGTGCTGCCAGGTGAAGTGGTGGAGGCTGGTACAATTGCAACATTTAAAAGGTATCTGGATGGGTTCATGAATAGGAAGGGTTTGGCGGGATACGGGCCAAGAGCTGGCAAGTGGGATTAGATTAGGTTGGGCTATCTGGTCAGCATGGACAGGTTGGACTGAGGAGTCTGTTTCCATGCTGTACATCTCTATGACTATGAAAGTGTAGCAGAAATGGAATAAAGTTCACAACAAGGTTCCCTTTAGTGGCAAAGAAAACATGAAAGGGGAGCAACAAATTACATGCTTTAAATCAGAAATGTTTAAGCATTTTCGACCCCAAATTATGGAAATTCCCTACGTAATTGATCACTGAGGGTAAGAAAGGAGGTTGAGCATGAGGAGTTTATGACTCAGACATCATCCAAACAAGATTAATAAAAAACATGAAATCAGAAATTAAAGCACAAACTCCTGCCATTTCAGTTGACTGATCCTGTACTATTTCTACCTAAATACTTTATTCTCATATCACTTACCCACTTATTTCCTATACTCTTCAATACAGTTCAGTATGGGGGCTCAAACATAAAATAGTACAGCACAGTACAGGCCCTTTGGCCGTCGATGTTGTACTGGCCTTTTATCCTACTCTAAGATCAAACTAACCTACAAACCCTCATTTTACTATCTTCCATTTCCCTCTCCGAGTCGCTTAAATGTCCCTAATGTATCTGACTCTACTACCACTACTGGCAGTGCATTCCATGCACCCACCACTCTTTGCATAAAGAACCTACCTCTGACATCTCCCCTAAACCTTCCTCCCATCACCTTAAAATTATGCCCTCTTCATGATAACCATTTCTGGCCTGGGATAAAATCTCTGCCTATCCATTCTATCTGTGCTACTCAACATCTTGTATACCTCTATCAAATCACCTCTCATCCTTCTTTGCTCCTGTGAGAAAAGTCCTAGCTCCATCAACCTTTCTTCGTAAGGCATGCCCTCCAGTCTAGGAAACATCCTAGTAAATCTCTTCTGTACCCTCTCCAAAGCTTCCACGGCCTTCCTATCAGGTCCTAAAGAACTTATCAGACCGGACCCTATCAGACACAGAAAAAGCAGTACTAGTAAAAGGATTAAATTTCAATTACCGAGACGCTGACAAGAAGGATTTCCTAGCGGCATTTTAAACCACATTGAAGTTCAACAAACTCAAGGAAGAAACACAACAAACGATCAGACAGACAGTTGCACCTACTCTGAGCCAAAAGAGGGAAGGAAACAAACTGAACACACAAGAAAAGAAAGCCCTAGAAAACCTCAAAAAAGTCAAAAACATTGTTATATTACCTGCAAACAAAGGTCAGCTCACAGTCATCCTGAACAGAAGGGACTACATAGAGAAAAGCAATGCACTACTTGCAGACACCAACACCGACCAACAGGTGGCGCTAGACCCGACCCCCCACAACTAGGAAACAAAATTACATATCTCCTAAGAAAATTACACAATTCCGGACAATTAAACAAGACGGAATTCCAAAAAATGCAACCCGACGGGACCAACACCCCATGATTCTACAGACTACCAAAAATCCAGGGCGGCACGGTGGCACAATGGTTAGCACTGCTGCCTCACAGCTCCAGGGACCTGGTTTCAATTCCCACCTCAGGCGACTGTCTGTGTGGAGTTTGCACATTCTCCCCGTGTCTGCGTGGGTTTCCTCCGGGTGCTCCAGTTTCCTCCCACAGTCCAAAGATGTGCGGGTCAGGTTAGTTGGCCATGCTAAATTGCCCGTAGTGTTAGGTAAGGGGTATATGTAGGGGTATGGGTGGGTTGCCGCTTCGGCGGGTCGGTGTGGACTTGTTGGGCCGAAGGGCCTGTTTCCACACTATAAGTAATCTAATCTAATCATAAACCAGGAGCCCTCGCAGACCCATAGTCTCACTACCCGGAACACCAACTTACAGACTGGCCAAAGAACTACACGCAAGACTGAAATACCTAGTAGAAGAGTCACAGCACTCCATCCACTCCACCCAGGAATTCCTAAAAATCCTCAAAAACACCAAAATAGAGGAAGATGAAGCAATGATCTCATTCGACGTAACAGCACTGTTCACCTCCATCAACATCGACCTAGCAAAGGAAATACTCGCCACACTTTTAGAACAGACCATCACACACACACCAACCACCATCAATCACATTACCAATGAAAACAACATTAGGCTAGTGGATCTGTGCCTCACCACCCACTTCACTTTCAACAACATAGTCTACAAACAAACCAACGGCACACCCATGGGATCTCCGCTATCAGGATTCATAGCAGTAATGCAAAGACTAGAACAAACAGCCCTACCAACTATCAAACCAAAAATCTGGGTCCGCTACTTAGATTACACCTTTATCATCCCGCCTCAGGCAACTGTTTGTGTGGAGTTTGCACATTCTCCCCGTGTCTGCGTGGGTTTTCTCCGGGTGCTCCGGTTTCCTCCCACAGTCCAAAAATGTGCAGGGTAGGTGAATTGCCCGTGGTGTTAGGGCAGGTTAATGTAGGGAAACGGGTCAGGGTGGGTTGTGCTTCAGCGGGTCGGTGTGGACTTGTTGGGCCGAAGGGCCTGTTTCCACACTGTAAGTAATCTAATCTAAAATGAAACAAGATAGAAGAGACATTTAAACATCATCAACAACAATCTCTCAGGCATAAAGTTCACCAAGGAGGAAGAAACCGACAACAAATTCCTGGAAGTCACAGTCGAAAGAAAGAACAACGGAGAACTACAAACCTGCGTATACAGAAAACCGACAAACACTGACCAAATACTTAACTACACCAGCAACCATCCCAACACACACAAACAAAGCTGTACCAGAACACTATTTCAACAAGCCACCATATACTGCAGCATAGACGAACTTTGGAAAACAGAGGAGAACCACCTGTACAACGTATTCAAGAATAACGGATACTCAAAAAATACAGTGCGCAGATTCCTAAAGAACAAACGACGACAAGCAGACCAAACACAGCCAGAAACCCTAACCACCTTACCATACATCAAAGAAGTTTCAGAAATGACAGCCAGACTACTAAGATCCCTCGGAATCCTAATAGCACACAAACCCACCAACACTCTCAAACAAAAACTAACAAACTTAAAAGACCCAGTACAACCCATGGACAAAACCAACGTCATCTCCAAAATTCCATGCAAGGCCTGCCACAAACACTACGTAGGACAAACAGGAAGAAAGTTAACCACCAGGATACACGAACACCAGCTAGCCACAAAAAGACAAGACCCTCTCTCCCTCATAGCCCTACACACGGATGAAAAATACCACCATTTTGACTGGGACAACACATCGATCCTGGGACAGGCTAAGCAAAGACATGCCAGAGAATTCCTAGAGGCCTGGCACTCCAACCACAATGCCATAAATAAACACACAGATCTAGATGCCATCCATCAACCCCTCAGAAAACGAACAGGAAATGACATCACCATAAACCGCAGGTACCCCATCCAGGAGAAAGATATAAATAGAAAGCAGGAGACAACAGCTTCACTTTACTTGGAGGTCGCCATTGATGATGTTACCTAGCCAGGTAATAAAACATCTGGATATCAAACCTACAGCTCAGTGAGCAAACTTACACCCTAAGCCTTCCTATAATGGGGTGTAGGACCATTCGGTGCAGTTACTTTGGTGCGAGCGTTTCAGCGCAGGCCGTTTAGACGCAGAGCTGTTTTGGCGCAGCTCATATTGATTTTAGGATTAGTTAACAAGTTTCTTTTTTTTTTCTCTTTAACATTTTTACTAAAGAGGATAAACATTACTTTTATTTTTATTGCTTTCATTAATGTTTTTAACTAAGCCTGAAAAGGAATCAACTTTTACTTTTACTGTTTTCATTAATCCTGAAATCAATATGAGCTGCGCCAAAGCAGCTCTGCGGCTCAAAGGGTCTGCGGCAAAACAGCCTGTGCCGAACTGGCCACGCCGATACGCTCGCGCCAAAGTAGCTGTGCCAAATGGTCCCACTCCGTCAATAATGAGGTGACCAGAACCAAACACAATATTCCAAGTGTGGTCTCACCAAAGCTCTAAAAATCTGCAGCATAACCTGGCGGCTCTTAAACTCAATCCCCCTGCTAATATGCTTGAATAGGTTGATGTTAAGAAGGAGAATGTGCTGGAAACTTTGAAAAACATACGGATGGATAAATTCCCTGGGCCAGATGGTTAGACTCTAGGATACTACAGGAAGTGAGGGAAATGATTGCTGCACCTTTGGCGATGATCTTTGTGTCCTCACTGTCCACTGGAGTAGTACCAGATGATTGGAGGGTAGCAAATGTTATTTCCTTGTCCAAGAAAGGGAATAGGGATAATCCTGGGAATTACAACCTATCAACTTGGGTGGCAACTTTGAGGTACCTACGGACATAGACCCCAAGATCCTCTGTTCCTCTACACTGCCAAAAATTCTGCCTTTAACCCTGTATTGTGTTCAAATTTGACTTTCCAAAGTGAATCACTTCACACTTTTCCACATTGACCTCCATCTGCCACTTATCAGCCCAGCTCTGCATCCTGTCAATGTCCCATTGCAACCTACAATAGCCCTCCAGACCATCTACCACTCCATTAACTTTCTACCACTCTTCCACTTTCTCATCCAAGTCATTTATAAAAATCACAAACAGAAGCCCCAGAACCGATCCCTGCGGAACCCACTGGTCACCGAGTGCCAGGCTGAATACTTTACATCTACCATCACGTGGGCGGCACGGTGGCACAGTGGTTAGCACTGCTGCCTCACAGCGCCTGTAGACCCGGGTTCAATTCCCGACTCAGGCGACTGACTGTGTGGAGTTTGCACATTCTCCCCGTGTCTGCGTGGGTTTCCTCCGGGTGCTCCGGTTTCCTCCCACAGTCCAAAGATGTGCGGGTCAGGTGAATTGGACAAGCTAAATTGCCCGTAGTGTTAGGTAAGGGGTAAATGTATGGGTGGGTTGCGCTTCGGCGGGTCGGTGTGGACTTGTTGGGCCGAAGGGCCTGTTTCCACACTGTAAGTCTAATCTAATCTAATCTAATCACCCTCTGTCTTCAATGGGCCAGCCAATTCTGTATCCTTACAGCCAGATTTCCCTGCATCCCATGCCTTCTTACTTTCTGAATGAACCTACCACGGAAATCTTACCAAACACCTTGCACCAGCATCCACTGCTGTACCTTCAATGTACTTTTTCACATCCTCAAATAAATCAATAAGGTTTGTGAGACATGACCTGCCTCTCACAAAGCCTGCTGACTATCTCTAATCAAACTATGGTTTTCCAAATAATCATAAATCCTGTCTCTCAAAATTCTCTCTGATACTTTATCCACCACAGTCCTGAGACTGACTGGTCTGTAATTCCCAGGATTATCCCTATTCACTTTCTTGGACAGGGAAATACCATTTGCTATCCTCCAATTATCTGGTACTACTCCAGCGGACAGTGAGGACAAGATCATTGCCAACGGTGCAGCAATCATTTCCCTCACTTCTTGCAGTATCCTAGGGTCTAATCCGTCTGGACCAGGGAATTTATCCATCCTTATGTTTTTCAAAATTTCCAACACATTCTCCTTCTTAACATCAACCTATTCGAGCATATCAGTCTGTTTCACGCTGTCCTCAGAAACGTCAAGGTCCCTCTCATGAAAAAGACCTCCCCTACCTCCTCCAACTCCAGGCGCAGGTTTCCTCCACTACCCCTGATCAACCCTACCTTCACTCTGGCCATCCTCTTGTTCCTCACATAAGTGTCGAATGCCTTAGGGTCTTCTTTAATCCTATCTGCTAAAGTATTTTTATGCCCCCTATTGCTCTCGTCAGTTCATTCTTCAGTTCCTTCCTGGCTACCTTATAACCCGCCAAAGCCCTGTCTGATCTTTGCCTCCTCAACCTTAAGGAAGCTTCTTACTTTTCTTGACTAGATGTTCTACATTCCTTGTCATCAAAGGTTCTTTGAACCTACCATCCCTTCCTTGTCTCAGTAGGACAACCTGTCCAGAGTTATCAGCAAGTCCTTCCTCAACATCATCTACATTTATGTCGTGCATTTCAAAGAACATCTGCTCCCAATTTAGGCACCCCAGTTCCTACCTAATAGCATTGCAATTCCCCCTCCTCAATTAAATACTTTCCCATACCGTCTGCTCCTATCCCTCTCCATGAGTATAATAAAGGTCAGGGAGTTGTGATCACTATCACTGAAATGCTCTCATACCAAGATATCTGACTGCTGGCATGTTTCATTGCCAAGCACCAAATCCAATATGGCCTCCCTTCTAGTAGGCCTATCTACATGTTGAGTCAGAAACCTTCCTGAACACACTCGATAAAAACTGCTCCATCCAAACTATTTGAATTAAGGAGATTCCAATCAATATTAGGGAAGTTAAAGTCATCCATGACAACAATCCTGTTATTTCTGCACCTTTTCAAAATCTGCCTCCCAATCAGCTCCTTCGTGTCTCTGTTGTTATCAAGGGGTCTGTAGAAAGCTCCCAATAAATTGACTAATCTTTTCCTTTCTGAAAGTTAACGTGCAGATATAGCAAGCAATGAGGAAAACAAATAATAGTTTGGCCTTCAAAGGATTCACCTATAAATAGGAAAAAAGTCTTACTGCAATTGTACATGATTTTGCTACGATTTGGAGGTGCCGGTGTTGGACTGGGATGTACAAAGTTAAAAATCACACAAGACCAGGTTATAGTACAACAGGTTTATTTAGAAGCACTAACTTTTAGAGTGCTGCTCCTTCATCAGGTGATTGTGGCGTGTAAAATCGTAAGACACAGAATTTATAGCAAAAGTTTAGTGTGATGTAACTGAAATTATATATTGAAAAATCCCTGGATTGCTTGTTAAGTCTCTCATCTTTTAGAATGATCATGCTGGTTTCAGGTCTTTCATATGTTAATCCCCGAACTTTTTTTAAAGTTACATTCTCAAGTGAACTTTAACAATAGATGCCATGTTAGCCCAGATAATGCATTGAAGGTGCGAGGTGCCCTGTGTGAGGCTGTCTGTGCCCAATGTTCAGACTGATTCTAATCTAAAAAAGGGACCTACGCAGGACCTTCAACCAACACTTTACACCAGGTATACTGATGACATTTTTCTTCCTTTGGACCCATGGCGAGGAGTCACTGGAATAACTACACAGTGATGTCAAAAGGTTTCATCTCACCATTAAACTCACCATGGACTGCTCTCTACTATCTGTCTCATTCTTGCACACATGCATCTCCATCAAGGATGGGCATCTCAGCACCTCACTCTATCACAAACCCACGGATAACCTCACGATGCCACACCTCTCCAGCTTCCACCTGAAACATTTTAAAACAGCCATCCCCTATGGACAAGCCCTATGCATATACAGGATCTGTTCAGATGAGGAGGAATGTGACAGGCACCTGCAAGTACTCAAGGATGCCCTCAAAAGAACAGGGTACAATGCTCAACTCATCAACTGCCAGTTCTGATGTGCCACAGCGAGAAACCATAATGACCTCCTCAGGAGACAGACACGAGCTGCAGCTGACAGGATTCCCTTTATTGTCCAGTACTTGCCAGGAGCCGAAAAACTACACCATGTTCTTTGCAACCTGCAACACGTTATCAATGAGGTTGAGCATCTCGCTAAGATTTTCCCCATGCCTCCACTTCTCACCGTTAAGCAACCACCAAACCTCAAACAGATCATCATTCACAGCAAACTGCCCAGCTTTCAGGACAATACCATACAATCCTGTCATGGTAGACACTGTCAGAGTGTCGACACAGATATTATCATTACATATGGGACACCTCCTACCATGTGACTAAGAGACCATTCCTTCCGTAACTCCCTTGTCAGGTCCACGTCCCCCAACAACCCACCCTCCACTCCCAGCACCTTACCTTGCCACCGCGAGAATTGTAAAATCTGTGCCCATACCTCCCCCCTCACCTCCAAGGCCCCAAAGGATCCTTCAACACCCAACAGAAATTTACCTGTACTTCCACACATAACATCTACTGTATTCCTTGCACCCAATGTGGTCTCCTCTACATTGGGGAGACAGGACGCCAACTTGTGGATCATTTCAGAGAACATCTCCGAGACACCTGCACTAACCAACCCCACTGCCCTGTGGCTGAAAACTTTAACTCCCCTTCATTTTGTCAAGGTGATGTAGGTCTTAGGTTGCCTTCATCCCAAACCCTCACCACCTGAACACCTGATCTTCCACCTTGGAACCCTCCAACCATACGGGAACAATATGGATTTCACCAGTTCTTTTTTCAAAACTTTAATTTAATGCACCAGTATACTAAAGAATAGGCTTTGCCTCTTGCTTCCCACTGAAGATATTTGTCTCCCAAACACTTCAGCTACTTCACATGCCCACTTCTTCATTCTATGAACTACAAAGTAGCCTACGTCATTACAATCACACGTAGAAAGCGGATATTTTATGGCATGAATCCCTTAAACTTGAAACGGTTCCAAAAAGATTTACAAGGATGGTGCCAGGGTTGTAGGATTTGAGCTATAGGGAGAGGTTGATTAGGCTATGGCTGTTTTCCATGGAGTGTCAGAGGCCAAGGGGTAACCTCACAGAAGTTTATAAAATCATGAGGGGCATGAATGGGATAAATAGACAGGGTCTTTTCCCTGTGATGGGATAGTTCAGAACTAGAGGGCATAGGTTTAGGGTGAGAGGGGAAAGATATAAAAGAGACCGAAGGGGCAACTTTTTCACACAGAGGGTGGTACGTGTATGGAATGAGCTGCCAGAGGAAGTGGTGGAGGCTAGTACAATTGCGACATTTAAAAGGCATCTGGATGGGTACATGAACAGAAAGGGTTTTGAGGAATATGGGCCGGGTGCTGGCAGGTGGGACTAGATTGGGTTGGGATATCTGGTCGGCATGTACAGGTTGGACTGAAGGGTCTGTTTCTGTGCCGTACATCTCTATGACTCTATAACAGTAATGAAACTGAACTGAACAGCATGACACACAAGCAAACACTGTCTGACAGTAGGCAGACATTTTTTAGCAATGTGGTCGAGAAGAAAGTTCAGCTTGACCAGCTTGACTCCTGCAAGATTATTCCCTTCTTCCATACCCATTCTCCTTTCTCCTCACATATTGAGCTGTTTAATGGTAGCAACAAATACCAAATCCAATATCATTCTGCATGAAACATGCTCAGTTAATCCTAATGAATAACATTCAAATGTTGACAAACATACCCTCCTATTCACTGTGAACAATGTTAAAAGAGTTTGACTGAGTACTAAATTCTGCAAGCAGTTACCACAGCAATTCTACTTCAAAAGACAAATTTAACTTGCAACAAGGCAATTGAATATAACAGTTACATTAAGTGCAGTGTTTTATACTGATCATTCAAAGGGTGACTTTAGCTGATCAGCAGATTTTGTCTGAAGAGCATTTTTGTGTACAGCTAAAATCAGAAGATCAGTTTGCACCCACTACCAATGCAGCAAAACTTGCAACTGAATCATCACAAGGTGCTAAAACAATTCCAGGCCTAATTCCTATTGGAGTTGCCCCTTCACCCCTACAAACAAGAATTCTTGATTCTTGGAGACTGCTGTTGGATCAAGAATTCTAGGCTGCAGTAGATGGCGCTAGTTTCAGCAAGGAACAGGAATGTAATTACCTCACAGGATTGGGGGGGTGGAGAAAAGGAAATGTTTCAGCGACTGCATGGCCATTTAAACTAGGTTACTGACAAAGTTCAAGTTGTCAAGCTGCTACTTATATCTCTTTAGGATTACAATAGAGATGTACACAGTCAGTCAGTCATTCCTATCAAATAGAATTGATGCCTGATGGGTCAGGTTTTGACTTTGAGATTCACACACATGCAGAGTGTGTTAAAAGATCTATAGTTGGAGTTTGAAAGCTTGTGCGTTGCCCTTTCAGACCAGAACATACGCAGTCCTACGCAGATTGAGCTGCCTCTGAGTGGAACACAAGCTGCAGAGCAAATATCAGGATATTTGCATTATGAAGTTTTGACCTGATTGAATCCCAGTAACTATGTACTAAGGAAACAGATCTGCAGGAGGTACAAACATGTATATGCAAGAGATAAACAACATTTACACATAATATGAAATAATTATTTCCACAAGCTGTTTCTATTGTCACTCACGATGTGACCATCCTCTCTCATACTGCTCTTGTCATGACTTATACTTACTTCAATACTTGTGCTGCAGTGTTTGGACCATACCACTGACCAATCGACTTTCCTTCTCCAACTCCCATTTGAGCTGCTCCAAGGCAAAGGAGGCACAATTACTGTCATTGTTAATGGTTTCAAGAAGCAAATTCCCAATCAACACCTTGTATCCAGTAACCAGCCTCTTCCCCCAATAATACAGAAATCAGTGGATTGCACCAAGTGGGAAGCCTGAGTTCAGCTCCCACCTGCTGCAGAGGTGTGTAATATTTCTGAACAGGATGATTAGGGAAATAATAAAAAATAATTGAGCTCTGTGACACAATGGGCCCCTACTCTGCTGATGTAATTGAGAAGAGGACAGACTTGGTTGATAGTGTTGGATTACACCTGTTCTGATATTTTTAAAAAGTGTTTACAAAGAAACTGTTTACAAGATATTAAATTATTGAAACTTCTAAATATTCATCAAACTAAATGACAGGAGCTGTAGTTAAGATAGGCGGTACGGTGGCACAGTGGTTAGCACTGCTGCCAGTTCAATTCCCACCTCAGACAACTGACTGTGTGGAGTTGGCACGTTCTCCCCATGTCTGCGTGGTTTTCTCCGGGTGCTCCGGTTTCCTCCCAAAGTCCAAAGATGTGCACGTCAGGTGAATTGGCCATGCTAAATTGCCCGTAGTGTTAGGTAAGGGGTAAATGTAGGGGTATGGGTGGGTTGCGCTTCGGCGGGTCGGTGTGGACTTGTTGGACCGAAGGACCTGTTTCCACACTGTAAGTAATCTAAAACTCAGAACACTTTTCTTAATGAAGCTCTGTTGCCTGTGTCCATGCTGCTAGAATATGGCCTATGATCAGACAGACTTGTCAGACGTTTCCACTTTCATTCTGGTGAGTCCTGTGATGTAGGACAAAACCTTTCTGTAACCAACTTCCATCTGTGATCATGGCTGTCGGGGAAATTGAGGTCAGGTTGGGTGGGGGAGAGAAGATGTTGGGAAAGAGGGTGGTTGGGGGGGGGGGGGGGGGGGGGGGCGGGGGGGCGGGGGGGTGGGGGGGGGGCGGAGAGTGGAGGGGGCGGGGCGGGGGGTGCGGGAGGGAAGGGTGGAGGGGGAAGAGTGGGGAGGAAGAGTGGGGGTGGGAAAGCGGGGGGGGAAGAGGGGAGATGAAAAAGCGGGGGGGAAGGGGGGAAATAAATGGGGGAAGAAGAGCGGGGGGAGGAAGAGCGGGGGGAGGAAGAGCGGGGGGAGGAAGAGCGGGGGGGACGAAAAGCAGGGGCGAGGCCAAAGAGCGGGGAGGGGGGAGCGCGGAGGGGTAGAGCTGGGGGGAGAGGGGAGGTGGAAAAGCGGGGGGTGGGGGAAAGGGGGGAGGAAGAGCGTGGGGAGGAAAAGGAGAAGAAGGGCAGAGGGAGAAAGAGCGGGTGGAAGATGAGCGGGAGGAAGAGCGGGGGGGGAGAGCGCGGGGGGGGGGGGGGGGGGTGAAGGGGGAGACTAAATATGTCCAGTGAATGACCTGCGCAGTAAACTATAAGAGAGAAACAAGTTGTAGATTATCAACTCACTCTGGAATCTACCTCACCTGGATGAACAAAGGTAATGAATGGATACAGGATTAATGACAAAGTCACTGGTTGGGCTAACAGCCTTGTTCATTATGTTCATGTAGAGCACAGACTCGTCAAATATCTTACCTATCTGATGAATGGAGTAGTAGCTGTCCTTTTTGTCAAGAAAAGCATTCAATATATTATAATATTCATCTCTTTGCTGTTTCCCATTTACCCATCTCCAATCTGCAAATAAGGAAGTGGAAATTAACTTAAAATAAGAAAACACAAATGATACTGAAAGTTACATCAAAGGACTTCTGAATGAGCAGGCAATCTGTGGCATGTTGAAAATCACAGTTTTGTTTCATTGGAGGGTGGAGGAACTGACAGGGTTGAGGATGAGAGGAAAAGAGAAGAGAAATCCAGCTCAAACCTCAGGGATCACCAACATAATTGGATTTTAGGGCCCCGAGTGAAATACTCCATCCCATGCACTCAGTTAGTGGCATGACAGGGACATAAAGATAATGGGACAATTTATTTCAGACTATACATAACCCCAAACTTGCATACCCATAACCACACATTCTAAACATAGCCAGAGACCCACTGACTAGGGATCAGTTCTCAAAACTCACCTCGACCCAGATGTCTGCATATGAGCGCCTGGGCAAAGATCATTTGACCACATCGCAACATGCAACCCCAGCCATTATCAGAGGTCGGTCCTGTGCCACCTGCCCAGAAACAAAAGAATTCAACATATTTACCTGAATTATTATTACCACATACAACGAACATGTCATACTACACATTTCTTCTGCACAATACTTGGCAAACAATGTTAACATGTAGAATCACCTGAGAACGGGAAATAAAAGGGAAACAGACTTCACAGCTGTCTGACCCAGCAGTGAACCTGTACAGCTAACAGCCTTCGCCGTTTAGTTCTTAAGAGGTTTATAAAATCATGAAGGGCATAGATAGGATGAATAGCCAAGATCTTTTCCCCAGAATGGGGGAGTCCAAAACTAGATGCTATAGGTTTAAGGTGAGAGGGGAAAGATTTAAATTGGATCTCAAGGACAGCGTCTTCATGCAGAGGATGGTGTGTGTACAGAAAGAGGAAGTGGTGGAGGCTGGTACATATACAACATTTAACGGGCATCTGGATGGGTGTAATTTAGAGGGATATGGGCTAAATGCTGGCAAATGGGATTAGATTTACTTAGGATATCTGGTCATCATCAATGAGTTGGATCGAAGGGTCTGTTTCCATGCTGTACAACTTTGTCTCTAAATGGTCACATCACTGGCCTTGTATCTCGTGTCGGTGTTTTCTGACTTGTGGCCTAATGCTATCTGACTACACACAAATATTTTGTCTTGGGGCTAGATTAGAGTGGTGCTGGAAAAGCACAGGTCAGGCAGCATCCGAGGAGCAGGCCCTCCTGTTCCTCAGATGCTGTCTGACCTGCTGTGCTTTTCCAGCACCACTCTAAATTAGACTCCGGTTTCCAGCATCTGCAGTCCTTGTTTTTACCATTTTGTCTTGGGAACACTAAGCTACTTCATGTAGCTCCTGTAGAATGAAACCAAGCATTAGTCAATCATCTATAACTCTCACTCTGACGAAACGTTACAACTCAAAATGTTAACTCTGTTTTTCTCTCCACTGTTGCTGCCAGACTGGAACATCAACACTTTTTTTTGTTTATAACCCTCACTCATTCTTTTGAAAGTATATTTTTCAGCTCCTTATTTAGCATACTTACACACCCTTTGGTTCTTTGAGATACAAAAGTGTCTAAATCAATTTTACGATGTTTCACTGATAAAAAGCAACAAGACCAGAACCATACAGACTTCAAAATTATGTCTCTTAGCTGCTTCATCACCTGCTCAGATGCCTTCTGACAAGCTTTTTAAAGAGCCTTTCATACTTTGGGAGGGCACTTTCCAATTCCCACGACAAATATCTCTCCTTAATGAGTTCTGAAAGGACCTGTAACTTCATGCTGATAAACCAACTTGAAGAGACTGAAAACAGAACACTAATTTGGCATGTTTTCATAGAATCCCCACAGTATTTGGCCCAACAAATCCATACCAACTCTATATAGAGTATCCCACCCAGACTCACTCCCCTACCCTATCCCTGCAACCTCCACAGCTAATCCATCTAACTACAAACCCCTGGACACTATGAGCAATTTGGCATGGCTAATCCCGCACAGCTTTGGACTGAGAGATAAAACTGGACCACCTGGAGGAAACCCACACAGTCACAAGGAGAATGTGCAACCTTCACATCAGCTATCCCCCAGTCATCTGGCACTTCAGCTGCGGCCAGTGGAATAATCTGGGACCTAGTCACAATGCAAACCAGGAATATTCCAGGAAATTATTCTTGCAAAGCCTAAGTAGCCAGCTCTCATAAAACCATTAGAAACACCAGTACTCTCTGACAATGTGACAGGCCTAATTTAGTAAGGGTCCCAGTGAAGATCAACAAACCAAATAAAAACAAACTTACTGCATGATGCAATGAGAAAAGCCAGTGAGCAGGATGTCACTTTTTTTTTTAAAACCACTGTTACTTTTAATAGTCAAATTAGTATCAACATAAAACACAAGTTAACAGGAAAATTCTGGTCAGTATAAGTTACAATTAACAGTTACAAACGCAAAACTCATAGCATTATTGGGTACCCCACATAACATATTTAGGTTGGCATAATTTCAGCCACACCATAAAGTCCCTCAATACACGATGGGCTGAACTGACCGTAACAGTTCTGTGACTCTGAAACACACAGACAAACCAGTCAGCTTTAAAGATTCTAAAAACTTACTTTAGAAATGATGGCCTGGGTTTTACAGTAGCAAATGATAGCAAAACTGTCAGCAGTTGCTGTCATTACTCCTGAAACTCTCAGCAACCTTGGGAGCCAGTAAATGCACAATTAGATTAACAGTGAAGGATTAATCATTAGTGCCTTTTACTTCCTGGTTTGCTTTCTGTCAGAATACTCCACTGAGATTGGCCTTTTACACTTGTTGATAACATCACTACTGTTTAAGCTCTGGAAAGCCCTGACTTGCTATTAAATTCAAATTAACAATGTCAAAGGGGAAATTCACACTAGAGATAATTAATAGACAGCTTTCTTAGAAGTCAGCAAGTCAACATAATTACTTCACCATTGATTGTGAGAACTGCGTCAATCTTTATATCTTAGAACAACGATAGGCATGTGGATAAAACAAAGAACTGCGGATGTTGGAAATCTTAAACAAAAATGGAAACTGCTGGGAGAAACTCAGGTCTGGCAACATGTGTGGAAAGAAAGCAGAGTTAACGTTGAGTCAAATGACCCTTCTTCAGAACAGGCATGTGGAACTTACCTTAAGCAGTCTTTGTGGTGACAAGTCATAGATGAAGAGAAAGCTAGGTAAGTGCAAGGAGGTGACAGGAATAGAAAGATGGGCTGATAGGGTAAAATAACATAGATTGGGCAAAGGCTCATTCGGAACATACGTAAAAACGAGGACTTTTTGCCCGAAACATCGATTGTCCTGCTCCTTGGATGCTGCCTGACCTGCTGTGCTTTTCCAGCACCACTCTAATCCAGACTCATTCGGAACATAGACATAGGTTTGTTGGGCCAAATGGCTTCTTTGTGAAACACAGGAACAGGAATCAATCTTTCCACTCCTCAAGCCTGTTCTGTTTTTAATCTAGATCATGGCAAACAGGTACCTTAAATCCAGGGGAGCTCTGGAAGCAAATGTCCCAGATTTCCACAACTGTGTGTGGAGATTAATTTTCTGAAATCACCCCCTCTGACCCGAATCTAATTTTTCAAGTTATGCTCCCTTTCTCAGGACTCTTCCAAATTAATCCTACAGTGTCCTTTTGCAACTTCGTTTCCATCCATACTATTTACTGTGCTAAATACGTTGGTATTGTCAGCAAACTTAGATATTCAGTTCCCTTTTCCTTCATAACGCTTTCTGCGATGAGGATTAACCAAGCACAAAAGTAATCAGGTAATAACCACCTACCAATGGGAGAGAAATTCTTCCTGTATGTAAACCAGAGCCGTGAGGTGACATCTGAAAAGATCTCATCTTTATCTAGAGAGAGGAAAAAAATAAAGAGATGAAAACAACACTCACTGGCCTATTTTCATTTGGCTAGAAGTCTGAAGAAGAAAGGAAAACTGAATTTGAATAATCTAATTGCAAGCATACGCTCAAAATGAGTCCAATAACTTTACAGCCAAATAGTTCCTTCATTTATAGCATAATCAGTGATATATTGGTCAACAATATGACACCCAATAAGCACTATTGGAAGCCCCACAAACAGTAACGAGATAAGTTGGTGTGTTATATAATTGGAATGGCTGTGGAGAAATATCAGTCAGGTCATTGAAGAGGTAGAACAATTTCTCACAATCAGGAGCTTGGAACGGTTTAGTTTCAACACACAGATAAGGCCGTGAATTAACATTTCACCAGAAAGACAGATCCTCAGACAATGCACCATTTCCTCAGCACTACACTTGTGTCAGAGTTGTACAGCATGGGAACATGCCGACCAAATATCCTAAATTAATCCAGCCCCAATTTGCCAGCACTTGGCCCATAACCGTCTAAATCCTTCTTATTCATATACCCATCTAAATGCCTTCTGAATGTTTAATTGTATGAACCTCTACCACTTTCTCTGGCAGCTCATTCCATACATGCATGAAAAAGTTGGCACTTAGTTCCCTTTTATATCTTTCCAATCACCCTAAACCTTTGCCCTCTAGTTCTGGACTCTCCCAACCCAGGGAAAAGATCTCGTCTATTTACCTTATCCATGCCCCTCATTATTTTATAAACGTCGATGAGGTCACCCCTCAGCCTGCAACACTCCATTGAAAACAGCCCTATATATTCATCCTCTCCCTATAGCTCAAACCCTCCAAACCTGATAACATCCTTGTAAATCTTTTCTAAACTCTTTCGATTTTCACAACATCCTTCCAATAGGAGGGAGACCAACATTGCACGATATATTCCAAAGTGGCTGAACAGACGCACATGACCTCCCAACTCCTATACTCAATGCTCTGACCAATAAAGGAAAGTATACTAAACGCCTTCTTCACTATCCTATCTACCCGAGACTCCATTTGCAAGGAACTATGAACCTGCACTCCAAAGTCTCTTTGTTCAGCAACACTCTCCAGGACCTTCCCATTAAGTGAGAGTCCTGCCCTGATTTGCTTTTCCAAAATGCAGCACCTCGAATTTATCTAAATTCAACTCCATCTGCCATTTGTTGGCCCATTGGCCCATCAGCTCAAGATTCTGTTGTACCCTGTTGTAACCTTCTTCGCTGTGTACTACAACTTCAATTTTGGTATCACATGCAAACTTACTGACTATACCTTCTATGTTCACACCAAATCATTTATATAAATGACAAAAGACAGTGGACCCAGCACCGATCCTTGTGGCACTCCACTGGTCACAGGCCTCCAGTCTGAAAAACAACCCTCCACCACCACCTTCTGTCTTCGACCTTCGAGCCAGTTCTGTATCCAGGTGGCTAGTTCTCCCTGTATTCCATGTAATCTAACCAGTCTCCCATGAGGAACCTTGTTGAAGGCCTTACTGAAGATCATATAAATCAAGTTGTGGGGTCGTGTTCAAATAACAACTGGAATCGGTGAGCGGCGGAAACAGCCTCTTCTATTCAGCAATCGTAGCACAAATTCGAGGCGGCAATAGAATCCTGAAATACGGTTCTTACATGAGCCCCTTGATACACAGTTCTTACATATATTAAAATTCCATTACTATTGTTCACATTTTTTATCTGTAGCACACAAAAGTTTGAAAGGCTTGTGTCCGGGGACACAGGAGATGGTTAAAACGTGCTATATGCTGGCTGCTACGACAGATGGGATTAAGTGTGTCTGTCGGGTCTGCTTGCATAAAGGTCGAACACCTCGTCCTTTTGTCTTTTAAATTGGAAAATGTTAGTAAAAATACTAGGCCTATATGCTCTCAATAAGTTAAAAATTGTACCTATATTTAAGAAAACATTAAATTGATTACTGCTGCTAGGTTGTGAGATTTATTTACTATTTGTCGGTATGAGTTTCATTCATTCATGCAATTTCATGGAAGCGCTGTTTTGTCAGTTAGTCTCTGAAAGGGATAATGGCCCAGTTAAAAGGTAGTTAACAGGTACTTGGTAACTGGGGAATCTATTCAGATCCAGGACATGGTTGGCAAGGGTTGATTAATATTATAAAGTTTGTGGAGGCTTGATGGGGATGGTATTGTTCTGAACACTGCACTTACTCAGAGGTAAATACTGCTTGTAACAAGGGCTGATAAGGTGTGAAAATGCAGTAATGGGTTTGAAAGGGTTGTTTTTTAAATTTGGATAGTAAAATAAACTACAGAATTGCAATTTTACGAATGACTGAATGAATCAGTTTTTTTGTAAATAACGGGTTAGTAAAGAGTTATGAATGAATGAAAGGGAACCTGATATTAATGAAGTGGGTGAGTTAATAAAGAAAGCCTATAACACCAGGTCTCACATCTTACAACATCCATGCTTGGCCCTCATCAATCCTCTTCATTACTTCTTCGAAAAACTCAATCAAGCTAGTGAGGCATGATGGCAGCACGGTGGCACAGTGGTTAGCACTGCTGCCTCACAGTCTTAGGGACCAGTGTTTGATTCCAGCCTCAGGCAACTGTCTGTATGGAGTTTGCACATTTTCCCCATGTCTGCATGGGTTTCCTCTTGGTACTCCGATTTCCTCCCACAATCCAAAGATGTGCAGGTTAGGTGAACTGGCCATGCTAAATTGCCCATAGTTTTCAGGGATGTGTAGGCTAGGTGCATTAGTCAGGGGAAATGCAGAGTAATTGGGTAGGTCTGGGCAGGATACACTTCAAAGGGTTGGTGTGGACTTGGGCCAAATGGCCTGTTTCCACACTGTAGGGATTCTATGATTCCCCATACACAAAGCCATGAGGACTATCCCTAATCAGTCTTTGCCTCTCCAAATAAATGTAAATCCTGTCCCTTAGGATTCCCCCTAACACCGATGTCAGGCTCATCGGTCTATAGTTCCCTGCTTTTCCTTATCACTTTTCTTAGTGTCACCACGTTAACAAACCTCCAGTTTTCCACAACCTCACCTATGACTATTGATGATCTAAATATCTCAGCAAGAAGCCCAGCAATCACTTCCCCAGATTCCCAGAGTTCCAGGGTACACCTAATCAGATCCTGGGGATTTATCCACCTTTATGTGTTTTAAGACACCCAGCACCACTTCCTCTGTAATATGGACATTTTTCAAGATGTCACCATCTACTTCCCCACATTCTGTAACTTCCACTAATGCAAAATACTGTTTTTAGTATCTCGCCCATCACCTACTTGCTGATCTTTGAGGGATCCTATTCTCTCCCTAGTTAGCCTTTTATCCTTGATGTATTTATAAAATCCTTAACCCATTTGCCAAGCTATCTCATGTCCCCTTTTCGCCGTCTGGATTTCCCTCTTAAGTATACTCCTACTGTCTTTATAGTCTAAGGATTCACTCAATCTCTGTATCTCTGTTGTGGATTCCTGACATATGCTTCCTTTTTATTGACCAAAACCTCAATTTCTCTACTCATCCAGAATTTCCTACAACTACCAGCCTTGCCTTTCACCCTAACAGGAACATACTGCCTGTGAACTGTCGTTATCTCATTTTTAAGGCTTCCCATTTTTCAACTGTCCCTTTATCTGTGCACGTCTGTCCCCAATCAACTTCTGAAAATATCTGCCTAATACTGTCAAATTTGGCCTTCCTCCAATTTAGAACTTCAACATTTACATCTGGTGTATCCTTTTCCATCACTATTTTAAAACTAATAGAATTATGGTCGCTGGCCCCAAAATGTTCCCCCACTGACACCTCAGTCACTTGTCCTGCCTTATTTCCCAAGAGTAGGTCCAGTTTTGCGCCTTCTCTATTTGGTACATTCACATACCGAATCAGAAAATTTTCTTGTGCACACTCAAACTTCTCTCCATCTAAACCCCTAAATGCTTAACACCATGACAGTCCCAGTCTATGCTTGGAAAGTTAAAATCCCCTACCATTACTGTCCCATTATTCTTACAGATGATGGAGATCTTCTTACAAATTTGTTTCTCAATTTCCTGCTGATGATTGGCTGGGCGGTGGGGGGGGGGCATGTACAAACCCAACAAGGTGATCATCCCTTACTAATTTCTCACTTCCACCCAGATAACTTCCCTGGATGTATTCCCAAGAATATCCTCCCTAAATAGAGCTGTAATACTATCCCTTATCAAAAACGCCACTCCCACTCCTCTCTTGCCCCACCCTCCTCCCTTTCTATCCTTCCTGTAGCATTTGTATCCTGGAACATTAAGCTGCCAATCCTGTCCATCCCTAAACCATGTCTCTCATAATTGCTATGATATCCCAGTTCCATGTTCCTAACCATACCCTGAGTTCATCTGCCTTCCCGGTCAGGCCTCTTGCATTGAAATAAATGCAGTTTAATTTCTCAGTCCTACCTTGTTCTCTGCTTTGTTCCTGCCTGCCCTGACGTTTGACTTGTTTCTTTTCCCAACTGTATCAGTCTCAGATTGATCTCTTTCCTCAACATCTCCTAAGGCTTCTCCCCCCCACCCTGGACATTTTGTTCAGGTAGGCAGTCACATGCGTTAAGACTTCATTGTTGGTCAGGGATAATTGAATGTGACTGAAAGACACATTTAGATCCAGAGAGAGCAGTGGAGGAACCAATCTATGCAAAACTCACTATTCTCACAATTTATGTGGGTGACAGCAAGGAGAATAGCAACTTGGTCTCAGCATTGGGGTACAGGGGCATTCCGCGGGGGTGGGGGGGGGGGGGGGCGGGTGGGAAGGAGAGTACAAATAAATGTAGTGGTAGTAGAGGACTGCATATTTAGCAAATTGCTACAGTTCTCTGCTGACAAAGAGAGAGGCTGTGTTGCCTGCTGGCTGCCCAAGTCAAGGATATAGTCTTCAGCTGAGAGAAACTTTGAATGGAGGGGAAGGATCCACTGGGGTAACGTGTTGGAAATCAAGCCCTGTTATTCCCACAGTCGTCACAAAAGTTAAAAGATTTTATAATGTATGTAGAATTCTGACCCAGCTTGACAGAAAGCACAGAACAGATTTCCATACTTAACAAGAATGACTATTTATTACAATTAAACAAATTCTAGCTAAGGTTAAACAATTATGAGCTGTTGATATATACCTCTACTAGTTAAAATGCAAACTTACTTATAAAACTACCCCTACATACACACACAGGCAAAATAATTAGGTGGTGTGGTCAGGGGGAAAGCCTGCAAAGGCAGTTGACTCATTCCTGTCCACAGGACTCCCTGAAATTATTGTTTGGGTTGTCAGAACATCCTGCTCCTTGATCTTCCTTCTCCAGGTACTTTCACTTGCAGGAGGCATAGGCAAGTTGGCTCTTCTGACTTACTGGTCAAAACAAAATACACCATTTAATGCAATTGCTAAGGAGAAATAAATTGGCTTTCTTCAGGCTGAATTTATTTTTATTCCAGAGACTAGGGACATCTCCTGCCCTTTCAGGGATACAATGACTTCTCCCTCAAACATACACACATTCAAGCTGTTCAGCTACCTGGGAGAAAATCATATAGCTGTTAGCAGACAAGAAGTTTTTGTCATGATAACTGTTCAGACTTTCACAGACTAAGTCAGCGACTTATTGCCAGCTGAAACTCCACCTGAACACAACTAGCTCTAGCTTGTCTGTAACTAGACTTCCTCCACTGCTTGAACAACAGCTGAATAAACAATACTTGCAACACGTGTTAGTTGCTTTTAAACAAATGTGCACCAATCCTTGGCTTTTAAACAGTCCTCTTCCCATTTCGGTCCATGATCAAAAATATGAAAAAAGAAAAAAAGTCTTTAAACTGTGGTCTGCATTGTTACCTGCAAAAGGGATACAGCTAAGAAAAAGATTATGTCAAGTGAGTATGAGCAGCTAGGGGAAATTTAAAAAGCAGAATCTCAGAGGTAATAATCTCTGGATACTACCTGAGGCACAAGCAAATTGGCAATAGAGTAAATAAGATTAGATATTTGAATGCGTGGCTCAAGGATTGGTATGGCAGAAATGGGTTTCAACTGATGGGAACTGATGCCAGTACTGGAGAATGATAATGCTGTACCTTTGAGACAGTATTTATCAGAGGTGAGCTCTGAAAAATCATAACATATAACATGGGTATTGTAGTGTAGAATTTGAACTCACTCTTGCTGAGGTGAAAGTTGAGGGGAGGCAAAAGTGCAGCGGAGTGAAGCCATTGCATGACAGAAATGAGAGTATAATTTCATAAGAACACAATATTTCACACCCACTCTCACATGTAGCAGTTCTCCAAATTCAGTGGTCATTGCATTATTACATTGTTTCTCAACAAGTTAGTCTCACCTAAATTATATATTATGAACTTCTACTAGAATGAGGTGATTGAACATTGCCCCAAGAAGACAGCACTTCCAAGATTTTTGTCAAATGAAGCATTTGTAGTTGCATGAAAATAACTACAGCCAAAACAACAAGGCAAGATATGCATTTGAAATGTTAGACTAGATCTGTCAGTGTACCAGGAAATAAGGTGAAACATTGATAAAAACAATAGAATTCAAGGCTCCAAGTACCATTTATAACATGGATGAAAAGTACAAAAGTGAAAATATGATCTGACAGCCCTTACAGTGATGTGATTGCAAAGTGACTGTGCCTGAGGCCTACACGTTCAAGGGTATCTGAATTTCAAAAAGGGGGTGGGTAGCTGTGCTACAAACAATGAGATCAGTATAGTTGAGTGAAATGATCTTAGTTTGGAAGATCCAAATCAATTTGGGTGGAGATGAGATACATCAAAGGAAGGAAGTCATTAGTGAGAGTAGTTGGTATGCCTCTTGACAGTACCAAAATATCAATTTTCCTGCTCCTCGGATGCTGCCCGACTTGCTGCGCTTTTCCAGCACCACTCTAATCTTGACTGTTAACAGTATGGCGAGTATACATGATGAAATCATGGGGTTCTGTAATAATCTTGGGCAATTTTAATTTTTCTATAAATTATGTGAATCAAATTGTCAAAAGGTAGCGGAGATGATAGTTCATACTGTATTCAGCAGAGTTTCTCAGAACAATATGTTCTGAAACCAACTAGGGAACAGGCTGTTTAGATCTTGAAATATGGAATGAGACGATTATAGAGTCATAGAGATGTACAACATGGAAACAGTCCAACTGATCCACGCCAACCAGATATCCTGAATTAATCTAGTCCCATTTGCCAGCATTTGGCCCATATTCCTCTAAAAGCTTCCTATTCATATACCCATCCAGATGCCTCTTAAATGTTGTAATTGTACCAGCCTCCACCACCTCCTCTGGCAGTACATTCCATACATGCACCACCATCTGTGTGAAAATGTTAGGTTCCTTTTCAAACTTTCCCCTCTCACTTTAAACCTATGCTCTCTAATTCTGGGCTCCCTCAAAGACCTTGTCAATTTATCCTATCCATGCCCCTCATGATTTTATAAACCTCCATAAGGTCACCCCTCAGCCTCCAACATTCCAGGGAAAGCAGCATTAGCCTATTCAGCCTCCCCCTACAGCTCAAACCCTCCAACCCTGGCATCCTTGTAGATCTTTCCTGAACCCTTTAAAGTTTCACAACATTATTCCTATAGGAGGGAGTCCACAAACTGCACACAATATTCCAGAAGTGGCATAACCAATATTCTGTACAGCCATTAATTAATTAATTAGTTACTCCTGGTAAAGAATTCTGTATGGAGGAGTGATAATGATATGATTGGATTTCAAATCCACTTGGCCTGGTTCTATTATTTTTTATAATCTTACAAAATTGTCAACAATAGGTGCATATCTAAGAAATCTAAATGAGACTTAAAGCAAATCAACACATAAAGGAAGTCATTATGTTTTAGTTGAAAAGTGTTCAAAGTTTGACGAAATATCAATAACAAAAAAAGTAATAAATTGCCTTGCCTTTTTGCACATTATCCCAATGAATACTTGTAACATTCCAGGCTTTGTCACACACTTATTAAATATACTTTGAGTATGGCATGGAATTTTGGTAACCTAATTTCAAAAAGCATATATGTGCATTGACAATGGTGCACAGAACAGATGAGCAGTGAAAACAAGATGATGAAATCTTAATTTTTGAAGTCTAAAAACATGGTAATCATGGGAAATCTTGCCTAAGTACACAAATACATAATGATGTAAAGATTGAGGAGTGTCAGAACAGATTTCAGGAAGACAGTTTTATGAAATGGGCAGACACGTGATGAATACAGAGGAGCATGAAGTGATACCGTTTTTGTGGGAAGAATGGAGGGAGGTGGTGTTTGAACAAATGGTTCAAAGGGTATGCGGGAGGACAGAGACCTGGGGGTGTATACACAAAAAATTTTAAAGGTGGCAGGATAAAATCGAGAAATGTTGAGAAAAACATTTGGGATCCTTAGCTGTATTAATAGTGTTATGAAGAACAAAAGCAAAGAAATGATGATAAACCTATTTGAAAGATTTTCCACCCATCAGCTGGAGTACTATATTCAATTCTGGACACATAAGGAGGAGGAAGTGGAGAAGATACTGGAGGGATTCATGGTAAGTTACACTGGGTGACCGGATATGTCGTGCTTGTTCTTCTTGGGGCTGAAAAAGTTAGGAGATTTGATAAATATTTAAAATAATGAAGTTATTTTATAGAATAACTAGAAACTTTTTCCAGTCACAGAAAGGTCAGTAACCAGAATACATAGTTTTAAGATGACTGATAGAAATAAAAATGAGGAAATACTGTATATTGTTTTTACATGGCATGATTACACGATCCAGAATGTATTGCTGGAAAAGAATAATGAAAGCAGATTCGATGGAACTGGATAAATATTTAAATGGGAAGGGGAAAAGAAGCAGGGCTATTGAGGAAGAACAAGAAAGTGGATCTAGTTGGATGGCTCAACCAAAACTCTGGGACAGGCCTACTAGATTTAATGTCTTCCTTCAAGGCAGAGCCAACCAATTTCTTCAAAATAACCTCACGTGGATCGCAGAATATAAATGGAAGCAAGCAAAAAGTACTTGTCAAAAGGAGAGCATCAGAACAAGATCTTTTATTCAAAAGGTTGAAAATACGTGAATAAACTGACCAGGTCAGACTAAAAGAGAGTCTTTCAAAATTCACTTGGGCTCTGCTCTGAACTAGCAAATTTAAATGATATCTTCAGTGATCAAACAGCCTTTTCCAAATCAATTTGGATTTTAAAAATTAAACCACAACACAGTTAATACTAAGTACTGATCGTACTAATTTAAATTGACTTTCAAGAGAGAAATCGAGTTTCATTCCCTCTGGATGTTGTGATGTTATTCTACCACTATGACTTATTATTCTGGTTCAGCTTCTTTCTCAAACTCCTGACAATAAAGTCTATGCTGCAGAGTTAAGCCAGTGTCGAGAGTGTAGTGCTGGAAACACACAGCAGATCAGGTAGCATCCGAGGAGCAGGAGAATCAATGTTTCGGACATAAGTCTTTCATCAGGAATTTCGGGCTTTTGCCCAAAATGTCAATTCTCCTGCTCCTCGGATGCTGCCTGACCTACTGTGCTTTTCCAGCACTACACTCTCGACTCTGATCTGCAGCATCTGCAGTCCTCACTTTCTCAGAGTTCACCCAGCAACAGCCAGCCTCTAGTCTAGTCCAATACCAGAAATAGTCTACCTTCCATCAACTACCATCATCAGAATCCCCTGCCGAACCAGTCTCCCTGTGAGCACTGTGTCCCAGTACCTGTGAGTGCACTGTATTTTGTTCCTAAAATCCAAACTGGCTCTGTTGTTTCTGGAAAATCTTCAAAATCGCCAAACCTCAAGGTGTCGTACGTTAGAGTAGCTGGGAAGAAATAAGAAAATGAGTTACAAACTATGAGAGGATTCTGAAGATGAACAAAATTGCAGAACTTTCAATCTTCTTTATTCCATCTCACCTGACACCCATTCTTTTATAAACACATTAACATATACAAGGTGGCATTGCCAGTCAATGATGATGGTGTGCTAGCTTCTGATACTATGCCGCATTTATACATTTATAACCTGATGGTTTCATTACTTTTTTTCAGTCACACCTTTCCATGTCAACATGTCTAAATTAGGGAACTTTCATGACAACACTTCAATAATTGCACATCTGATATATTGAGGTTTGCAGTCCTAACACTTAGATTCACACTAAATTTTCTATTGGCTTTATTCTAGTCCCTTCATCCACCAGTCTGCTCCAGCCTTTGGTCCCAACCTGGCTCAAGCAAGTTTTTGAATATTTAGTGGGGGAGAGGAGGAAGGGAACATAGAATATCAAAGAGAAAGGGGGGGGGGGGGGGGGGGGAGAAAAGAGAGGTGGTTTGGCATGATGAAAGAAATGGAATAAAATGGAATGCACAAGGATGAAAGAAAGGAGAAGACAGGAACATGGGCTGAAAGGGCTGATGAGGGTACATAAATGACAGAAATAAAGTTTTAATAGACAGCTACAGAGGAGGAAACGGGGAGCAATGATTAATGGATAGAGGATAAGCAAGGAAAAAGTGAAAATGGAAGGATCTATGTTGCAAGAAGAGTAAACAGGAGGACAATTTAGGAGAATTTAGAGGGAGACTGAGGTTATAGTCCACCTAAGCCAAAGGCTTCAAAGTCAACAATCATAATGAGTTGCCATATGGATGAACACATCAGAGAAAGGATAAAATAAAAACACAGTGCTAGAATAACCCAGGTCTCTTTGACTATAGGTTAACTATTTGTTTCTAGAGATGCTGTCAGACCTGCTGAGTTTCTCCAGCAATTTCTGTTTTTATTTAAGGTATCCAGAGAACTCTACGTTTATTACATCAGATAGGTGATGGGAATGTCCCTTTTACACTGTCTCCTTCTCTAGTCAGATCCCTTCCATGATCCATATCCCACAAGCTATCATCTGGACCTATCATCCACAAGTTAAAACATAGAATAAAGTGTTTCGAGCTCATTTTCCCTTTTGTTTTGACATGTGGCTGTCAAGATTGCTTTAAACCACATGGGTATCAGGTCTCACTTTTGTTTTAGTAAAAATATCTTTTGCTGGGGAACAGGTTCTCTGCACGTTCCAAATGACTGCCATTCAGCTTTCAAAAGTGAACGGCTATAGAAATATTTATAAATAGCTGTTCAGTATCACAGAAGTTGAGTTTTGTTAAAAGAAAAAGACATTTTGTCAACACTCTTCATATTGCATTCATTAGGGCAATTCACAAAAATACCAGTAAAAGGTAAAACAACATTTATGTTGTATGACAGAACAATGCTGAAAAGCTTTGACATGTGTCTTTTCTAAAGCAATACTCAAACCAGTTGCATAAATTTGTCTAAATGTGACAGATAAGTAAGAGGGTGCATGGGGCTGATCAATAAATATGCATAAATGTACTGTTCTATCAATAATGAATAGAATACTGCAGAATCTTATGTTGCAAAGAATTACAAATGGCTGCAATTGCAGTAGGTATTGTGGTGTGGCAATGAAAGGAAGGTCTGGTTGTGAAGTATATAGTGAGTTAGGAGTGGGCTTGGGATTTCAAATAGAAAATTAGCAGGCTGCTAGAAGCATATCAACTATCAGGTTATGCCCATGTGAATTGCTGATATCTCCATTGGGTTCATCATGAGTGGCTGGAGCTTTGCTTAAAGAACATTCAATAATTAATCACAAATTTATCACCACTCTTGGCTTTATTTCCAGAAAGTCACAAAGATGTAATCCAAGCCAACACATTGGTGCAGTGCAGACTGTGCTGCACTGCCAGAAAAGACCCTTCAGATGATGTTAAAGTAAGGAAGCAACAGCTCTCTTAGAGGAAGGCAAAGAATCCCCTAAGCCAATGAAATGTAACAGATCACTCCCCAGTATTTTGGCCAATAGTTACTTCTAGACTAACAATCAACGTGCGTTACCTGATCATGATTACCTTGCTCTATGGAATCCTGTTCACAATTTATCTTTTGCTTTCCCACATTATGACAGTGACTATACTTCAACCTACTTGATTGGTTGAGAAGCATTTGGAAATGGCCTGAGGTATTGGGAAGGCATATGTAAATATAGAGTTGTGTTATTCGGTTGTTAGTTGTGTTGGACTAACTGGAGGAACTGAGGGGCAAAGAGGACAGAAGAGGGCTAAACAGTTGTTAGGAGCTCATGAGGTCAGGAAGTTGAGGAGGATTGGGAAAATAAGATGTGAGCAGGTTGCAAAGAGGCTCAGAAAGAATTTTGGCATGTTAAAATGTGGTAGATGTAGAGATATGAAAAGTCATCTATTTTGATACAAAAAGTTAAAAAAGCATATTTGTTAAAAGCTGAGAGATTGGGAAACATTATTGTTTAGAATGATATGAAATCAGTCAAAAAGCAAATGCAGCAAGCAGCTTGTGAGCCCTTTGGACAAAGGGATTGGAGCAGAATACGTATTACTGTAACTGTGTAGTGCCTTGATGAGACTAAACCCAAACCATAATAAAAGCTTGGAGCTTCCCCAGAGTGCTGTCAAGCAACATTTTGTATCAAGCAACATATTTGGACACATGATAAAAACTGAATCAAAGATTTTAAGGGGTAACTTAAAGAAAAAAAAAAGCAAAACAGAGGCAAAAACATTTATGGGAGGGAATTCCAGAGCTTAGACAATAGGCAGCTAAATGTTGCGGACTTGCAGTGCGCCACCGAGAAATAGAATGGTACAAAGGACAGAGCTAATGTTAAGAAAGCATGAAAAAATGCCATGAAGTGATTCTCTGGTTCTGACTGGATAGTTTAAAAAGGAAAAGAAAAGGAATACAGTCATAGCCAGCTGGAAGATCATGGGAGAGATACTGGAGGAAGATAGGATGGTCAACTTTGTGACTGATAGGCAAACCACCCTTATGTCATTTGTGATTTTGGTCACAGCCATTTCAGTGTTGTGCAGAAAGTTGGTTGATGGGATTTTTAAAGAATGCTCACAAAATGGGCAAGATTTGAAAGGTAACAGCCTCTTCGAGGACTTTGGGAAGTTGAAGTTGAGGCAATAGCTTGCAAGTAAAATGGGATTAAAGGTTTTTTGATGAAAAGGGTGATGACATCAAATATGCAGGGGTGAGGTACAGGACCTGATTAGATGGGGCTGTTAACAGTAGCAGCTAACATAGGAGTCAGAAAGGGAAACTAGGTAGTCAACTGTTTAATGGGAATAAGAATGAGAGAGGTGGAACAAAGTTACTTGAACCAGATGAGTTAAGGGAAGAGGAGAAAGCAAAATGCAAATTCAGGATTAGGTCATTGAAACCTGAGAGAAAGCTTGACCTAGTGGGCTAGGAAATGTAAAAAAAAGGAAAATTATACAGGCAATGGATTAGATGGTCTGAGTGACAAAGAAATCCATGAGCTTCACATGCACAGCAGTAGATGGAGACAGGTTTGAGAAGGCTGTTTGTAGTTGAGGAAAGAAGCCAGGAAGTTATCCTTCCATTCCAGAATGAAACAAGATGCTGGTATGAGCGCCTAGGTGTTCTGTCAGTGATTGGTTAAAACTACTGCCCACTATATCTATACAAATCTGCTTCCCATGAAGACTGTATGAGGAGAATGACAGCAAGGGTAATAAAGACTAAGGAAAAGGTGGAGCTGAGAACGTGGTAGGGAATAACAGTTAGGAATATGAAAAATGACTTGGAAAATTTGTTTTCCCAAGGATGGACACAGGCAAGTATTTTGGAAGGAACAAGGTGGTACAGATTAGAAGGAAGCGATTAGAACTGGGCGAATTTATGATGTGTCGCAATATGTCTGAACAGGTTGATTAAAATAACTAGTAGTTCTGGATTCTGCGTGAAAAAGGTGAAAATGGATGTTTGTGTTTACAATAAAACCCTGTAACTCTCAAAGTCTTCTGTAAAATTCACATATGGATATTAGTATGAAACAGTGGGAGGAGAGAGACTACAGGAGATTGGTTGGGTGAGTGGACAAGCGCATGGAATACTACAATGTGGTGAAGTGTAAAGTTATTCCCATGTAGGGAAAAAAAAATACTTTTTGAATGGTGAGTGCAAATATTTGCATTAGGGTGTATCTGTTCATAAATTATAGGAAGTTAATATGTAGGTACAAACTACGAAGGCAGCAAATAGCATGTTAACTTTTATTTCAAAGAAACTTTTGTACTTAAGTAACTTTGCTGAAATTTTTTACAGGATATTGGTGAGGGAAATGTACAGTTTTGGTCCTGATACCCAAGAAAGAAAATATTTGCCCAAGAGTGTGTAATGATGATTTGTAGGACTGGTGCGTTCAAAGTTAAAAATCACACAACACCAGGTTATAGACCAACAGGTTTAAATGGAAGCACTAGCTTCCAGAGCTTTGCTCCTTCATCACTCACCCAACCACCTGATGAAGGAGCGTCGCTCCAAAAGCTAGTGTTTCCAATTAAACCTGTTGGACTATAACCTGGTGTTGTGTGATTTTTAACTTTGTACACCCCAATCCAACACCGGCATCTCCAAATCATGGTTCGTACAAGGAAAGGATTTTCCTACAAGGAGAGATTGCATAGACTAGGGCAATATTTCCTAGTTTGGAAGAAATAGAGGTGATCTAATTGAAATATGCATCATTCACAAGAATCTTGACAAAATGCTGTTTTTCTTGGCTGGGAAAAAAAAAAGAGGTCAAGGGGTCACCGTTTCATCATAACGGGTGATTATGTAGACAAAATAGGTAGACATTTACTTAGCCTTACAAATCTTTGGTATCTGAGTATTTGTGAATGCTTGGTCATTGAATATATTGGAGACAGAGGTTAATAGATTTTTGCCTGTTAAGGGAATACAGAGGAGATAGCATTGCAACAGTAGTGCCACCGGTGCTAGTAATTCAAAGACCCAGGTTAAGCTCTGAGGAAGTGGGTTCAAAGCCATCACAATAGCTTGTGAACTTTAAATTCAACCAACCAATAGTAAACATGCAAACCAGTCTCAGTAATGGTGACTATGAATTTTCTTTTGGTTTAGATTCTCATTGTACTCATATCGTTGTTTAGGGTACAAAATTTGCCATCTATACCTGGTCTACTCTATATGTGACTCCAGATTCTTAACTGCCCACTGGAATACCATTGTAAGCTACTTCCCTCAGAGTTATTAGGAATGGGCAACAAATACTACCCTAATTCCACGAAAGAACAAAGGAATTAAACAGGGAGATTGTGTGGGAAATTGAGGTACATCAGCGACTGGATGGCACGGCAGGCTCAAAAAGGGCTGGGAGCCAATTCCAACTCCATTTCTTTTCTTACATATTTTTGTGATACGTACAATGAAGAAAAAGACTTGATGAATGAGACATCACATCATTATAATTAACCTTGTGTGTCAGAGGTCACTGCTAACTGACCGTTATGCTGTTAAAACAAAGTTTAGACTAGAATCAACATTTTTAAAAAATTCTTGATAACTTTATTTTCATCTATCACACAAATACACCAACTTGATGCTGTTCAATATCTTTCAAGAATAAGACAGCATTGTAAAATGGTGTTGTTACAACATTGATGGAGTGTTTCTTGCTGAAGAGGCAGTTGAACACAAATAATAAAAAGCATCAGCCTTGCCATTTGCTTGCCAATTACTTATGGGCCTGTGTAATAAGCCTTAGGTTATTTTATAACAGGCTGAAATGAAAGCATGGCAGAGCAACAAATTTCCAGGATTATTTAATGGTTTACTAAAGAATCGCTTTTCTTAAAATCCATTAATTTGAATCACAGATTGAATTCCAGAGGCGAGGGGAGACTGACATCAAGGCCAGATCGACCAAGTGTTGTATCAAGGAGCTCCAGCAAAACTGAAATCAATGGGAATCGAAGCAAACTCTCTGCTGCTTGGAGTCATGCATTGCACAAAGGAAGATGGTCTTGGTTGTTGGGAATTAGTCATCTCAATTTCTGAGAAAGGAATCCCAGTCTGTAGAAAATAAGTGAATGTTTCTGGAGGTCTGCTGAAACTGCACTGACCAGTGATTTTGGAATTCAAACGAGATATACGTTTGTACTTGCCTGTGAGCAGTCCATTGTCTAAGGATTTCATGAAAATCCGGTATCCATGTTTTGAAGTTATTAATTGAACTGGCAAATTACAAATCCTTATTTTTTTTGTAATTGAACGGTGTCTGCCACAGTAGGGGTTACGATGTGTTTTACAGTTACATGAATAATAAATTGTTAATTTTTGTTTACATTGGTTGTTCAAGATCAATAATGTCTGATTAGGAACAACTGAGCAATTTAAGGTCATTGAATGTTTTAGTTTCACTTTGTTGTGAATCCAGTGAGTAAAGCTGATGTGGTTTGGCTTGCCGTCTGGGTCATAACAATATCTCAACATTATGTAGTAGTGCAGGATTCTCACTCAAAACATGTTGCTAAAATGTAACCAAATTCGTGAGTTCATTCATGAACAGAGGACTTGCTGGGTCGGCCACAGTGAAACCTCAAGTTCATCTAATTTGCAATATCATAGAGTCATTGTAAATGCTTGGTTGGTCAAAAGGTCTGCAACAGGTCTAGATATGAGACAACTCCAGTATTAGAAAGCTTTCAGAACTACATATTCAAAATCACTATTTCTGCCAAGCAGATTATTCTTGCCACAAGTGTCTCAAATTGCACATATGCTCCATCTCAAAATACAAAATGCTGAAAAATATTACCAATTTGAATGAATCATAATTGTTAACTTCCGCTGGCTGCTGAGGGAATCCATTCCTTGGATTGACCATTGTTCTAGTGAGGCAATCCTTGAGCTGATTAATTTTGAATTTAGCAGCTTCAAGCGCTGGCAATGACCTGTGGTTCTGCTCAAGTGGAACAGCAATTCGTCAAGAATGTCAGCCTTTCAGTCTGCAACACAATTTCATCTGCCCAATGTATGCTGCTTAAGGTTTCTTACATCTTGGAAACAAAAATCTCCAAGACACTACAGGTTGTTCTCCTAGAATGTTGTAGTTGTGTTCCAGTGAAATCTCACTTAACAGAAAATCATTTCACATAAAATAATGGGATGTATGGGAAAAGTGGGGTTGGAGACAGACTAACAAAATATCACTCACAATTGCTCAAAAAGAAATCACCCAAAAGTCTATCTCACAATGTAGCAGAGCCCGAATGAAGGTTCATATCACATTTATTAACTAAAACAAAAGTAAATTTAACACAGTACATTTAAAAAAAATAAAAAAGGTGCTCTCTGTACAGTATCTCTCACAGAAAGTTGTTCTGTTGGCAGGTGACATTGGCACATGCACAGTATGATGCGAGGACCGGGTCTGGCAGTGGGTGTGTGCAGAACGGCAGAGATTTTGGCGCATGCGCAGAATGAAACACAAGCCAATCCTGCTGGAATCATGCTATGGTGAACACAGGTAAGCGTTCTCAAAAGTACTGTTCCCTAATTCTTCAGCGATATTATAGCCAAACGTGTGTTATCCCAGAACTACCTAGACTTTGACTAGACTTGAATAGACTTTGAACAGACTCAAAAAGTTGCATCGCGTCTCCATCATTCTGAAGAACCATAAGAAAACTAATCAGACCTCACACTGCACATATTCTACCTAGGGTTTATACATTTGCAGAGAATTTTGTAACAGACATCTATTGATTTAATGTTGGTTTCAGGTACGAGTCTATGTACAAAGTGGCAAGCAAAGTGGTGGGAGCCAAGCCACTGGCATAGATTAGGCAGAGAGTTTTGTTTCCAGACTTTGGATTATTTTGAACTTATATTAAACTGACATGGTTTGATACCAGCACAGGTGACTTGAAGTTTGCACATTTTTCCAGTGTCTGCATAGGTTTCCTCCCACAGTTCAAAGATGCGAAAATTAGGTGGATTGGCCATGCTAAATTGCCCCTTGGTGTTCACAGTTGTGCAGGCTAGGAGGGTCTGCTATGATAAATGCAGGGTTACAGGGACAGGATGTGGGGGCGAAGGCAATGCTTTTCGGAGGGTTGGTGCATACATGACGGGCTGAAAGGCCTCGACCTGCACTGTAGGGATTCTATGATTCTAAGTGATGGGATATCAAATCGGGCCACAACAGAAAATGTCTGATGCACCCACTCTCAATTATCTAGACCCTTTAGAATTTAAAATCAACACTCATACCACACCTCAATCTTACCTTTCCTGATGAGAATTTGGGCAACTTACATGAACATTGCTCACAATCCAGTCCCTTTATTCCCTCATTCTTTCAATAGCCATAGTTTCTCTCTTGAAATTTCCAGATAAAGACTATGCAGTCCATTAAGTGCAGACACACCTACAATTTATTTATAAATCAGTAATATTATGTCACTATCTCAATTTGATTATTTATTGCATCCCAAGATCTGATTTTCTTGACATTCAGTGTTACAGAGTTAAGTCACTGTCTTGTTTCAGCGTTGGCCATCATTTTCTCAAACAGAAAAGTGTGATGCAGTTCATATGTGTTGTGTCCTATCCTTTCAACACTAATCATTCCACTGACAAGCAAGAAGTAAATAAACTAGAAAACCTAGGTTAAAACAATGACTGTAGGTGCTGGAAACCAGACTCTCAATTAGCACAGGTGCTGGAAGAGCACAGCAGTTCAGTGCAGCATCCAAGGAGCAGTAAAATCGACATTTCAGGCAAAAGCCCTTCATCAGGAATAAAGGCAGAGAGATAAGCTAGAGGTGGGTGGGGAGAAAGTAGCATAGAGTACAATAGGTGAGTGGGGGAGGGGATGAAGATGATAGGTCAGGGAGGAGGGTGGAGTGGATAGGTGGAAAAGCAGATAGACAGGTAAGACAAGTCATGGTGACAGTGCTGAGCTGGAAGTTTGGAACTAGGGTGAGGTGGGGGAAGGGGAAATGAGGAAACTGTTGAAGTCCCCATTGATGCCCTGGGGTTGAAGTGTTCCGAAGCAGAAGATGAGGCGTTCTTCCTCCAGGCGTCTGGTGGTGAGGGAGCAGCGGTGAAGGAGGCCCAGGACCTCCATGTCCTCAGCAGAGTGGGAGGGGGAGTTGAAATGTTGGGCCACAGGGCAGTGTGGTTGATTGGTGCGGGTGTCCCAGAGATGTTCCGGAAAGCGCTCTGCTAGGAGGCGTCCCATCTCCCCAATGTAGAGGAGACCGCAACGGATACAATAAATGATATTGGTGGATGTGCAGGTAAAACTTTGATGGATGTGGAAGGCTCCTTTAGGGTCTTGGATGGAGTTGAGGGAGGAGGTGTGGCCGCAGGTTTTGCAATTCCTGTGGTGGCAGGGGAAAGTGCCAGGATGGGAGGGTGGGTCGTTTGGGGGGTCCTGACCAGGTAGTCACGGAGGGAACGGTCTTTGCGGAAGGCGGAAAGGGGTGGGGAGGGAAATATATCCCTGGTGGTGGGGTCTTTTTGGAGGTGGCGGAAATGTTGGCGGATGATTTGGTTTTAGCGAAAGTTGGTAGGGTGGAAGGTGAGCACCAGGGGCGTTCTGTCCTTGTTACGGTTGGGGGGGTGGTCTGAGGGCAGAGCTGCAGGATGTGGACGAGATGTGTTAGAGGGCATCTTTAATCACGTAGGAAGGGAAATTGCGGTCTCTAAAGAAGGAAGCCATCTGGTGTGTTCTATGGTGGAACTGGTCCCCCTGGGAGCAGATACGGCGGAGGCGGAGGAATTGGGAATACGGGATGGTATTTTTTGCAAGAGGTAGGGTGGGAAGAGGTGTAATCCAGGTAGCTGTGGGAGTTGGTGGGTTTGTAAAGAATGTCAGTCTCAAGTCGGTCGTCACTAATGGAAATGGAGAGGTGTCAGATGGTCCAGGTAAATTTAAGGTCAGGGTGGAATGTGTTGAAGTTGAAGTGAGGAGCTCAACCTCCTCACGGGAGCACGAGGTGGTGCCAATGCAGTCATCAATGTAGCGGAGGAAGAGGTGGGGAGTGGTTGCAATTACAGTTTACAGCCTGGAATATTCAGAAGCATTTCATAAATAGTGAATGATGTGTTGGAAATGCAGTCACAACTGCAGTGCAGGATTAATGGAAATTTATCATCAGCCTAAACAGAGTGGAACTTTCCTAATACCTCAAAATTATATTTCACAAAGGAGATAGTGAGGACTGCGGATGCTGGAGAAGTCAGAGTCGATAAAGTGTGACACTGGAAAAAGTGCAGCAGGTCATGTAGCATTTGAGGAGCAAGAGAGTCGATGTTTCGGGCATGACCCTTCGTCCTGAAAGGTTGACTCTCTTGCTCCTCAGATGCTGATGATATTTTACAAAGGGAACTTTAAAAAAAAATGCTGACAGGATGCCTAATTTTTATATGCTGGATCTCGCCATATAATTGGAATGTCAACAAGATCAAAAAGCGTAGGTGGTCAGAGGAATGTTCCTCGTTCCAACGACCAGGCAGAGGCACAGTGAAAGAATTGAATTATAGAACGGTCACAGCACAAAATTGTTCAACACATTCTCTGCATAACAATTTAATTAGATCTACTCCCCAGATTTTTTCTTGTAATTCTGCTCATTGCCTCCTCTTTAACGCTTGTCCAATTCCCTTTCGAAAGCCATAATCTCGGTCACCATAGTTTAGAAATTAAACATTTGTTATGTAGCCAAATTTTTCCTCATGTTGTCTTTGGTTCTTTTGCCAATTCCATTAAGACACTGTCCTTTAGCTCTCAGCGCTCTTTCCGATCTTCTTCCCTTTTCTCTTGCATCTCTACCCATAAAATCAATGTCCCCTATCACTGGAACGGTTCTTGTTATAGTTATCTGCACTCTCTCCAAAACCTCTGATAAGTCTCTGGTCACTCCAGTTTTATCAGAGCTACACAATAAAAGCAAAAGGTGTGCTTTTATGCTGCACAATATATTTATAGATCTTTAAACACTTCAAAGCAATATCACAAGATTGTAAACTTGCAAAAGTATTTCCACCGCCATCATTCCATCTGGTTGAAATGCAAGTAAGTGTTAAGTGCATTCATCATGAGCTGTTTTCTGCAGCATTCATAAACAGGAGCACGAATACTAACGCACAAAAGTAACGCAGAACATTGATAAATCTTTGGTTAGATAGGAGTTGGAATACTGTGCCACATTTTGAGCAACATATTGCAGAAAAGATGTAATAGCCATTGAGAAAAAAATGCAGTAAAGAATGAATGATAGGCTGCAGATTAAGAAACTTAAGGAATGAGAGGAAAATGGAAGAAACAGCCTTTTCCCAGTCGAACTGAGAAAGTTAAATGAAGAACCATAATAATGAAAGTAAATTAAACAAGTAAAATAACCAATTAGTATCAACCAAGATTAGATGTCACTTGAACAGCGGTTGGTCAGTGTTGAGTAATGACATTACAAGAATGAATGAATGTTTAGCAACTTGGATTAAAAGCCTGTGGAAGAAGTGAACCTGAGAGGTTTCTTTGCTTTCAATATTTTCCTGTACCTTTTCTTGGACATAAATTATGTTGTGCCCTTGCTTTGCCATAGAATTCATTGAAGTTTGTGTTAGTGCCCTGAATATATTCACCAATGAAATGCCTCAGTATGGAGTCTGTTGCAGAATAATTTTTTTCAATCATCAGTCAGAATTCTTCAATGCTCCAACTTTGCAAAGCCATGACATGAGTGAAATGGGATTGAGATTCGAATATAAAACTCTCATATTTGATTTTAACCCTGAAACCTTTTCTCTCCAGACCCACAACTCCTAGAGATATTGTTCCCAGAGCTCTCAGCTCCTAAGCGCTTGGTTTTTGTTCGTGTCCATCCGACACCCTGAGTAATGAAGACATATAAAGTTTCTTCAAAAAACTTGCTCCTTTCTATCTTGCTGTTAAGGTGTGGCTTTAAACCTAACCCTTTTGTCCAAATGTTTTGACTGAACTTTGGTCATTTGTCTTAGTTCGGCTTCTTAACTAATTGGTTAATACTAATTGGTTATGAGGGGCTTGGGCTTCTTTTGTAAATTTAACTTTGGAAGGCTATCCCCAATAGGTGGTAAATGGAGAAAAAAAAATCTCAAATGCAGTTCAGGACCGGAAAGACAAAGGGTAATTATGGTGTGTGGAATGCATTACCACAGATAGCTATTGAATACACGTTAATCATAATATTTAAGAGTGAGACAGATGACACCTTTAATATTTTTCTTCACCAAGGTGAAAGGAGGGTCTGGACGTGTACATGAATAGGAAGGGTTTAGAGGGATATGGGCCAAGTGCTGGCTAACGGGACTAGATTAAGTTAGGATATCTGGTCAGCATGGACGAGTTGGACTGAAGGGTCTGTTCCTGTGCTGTACATCTCTATGACATAGACACAATCTTTAATGGTTTTTAAGGAGGAAGGTGGATGAATAATTGAAACATTCTAGAGCAAAGAGGACTTAATGAACAGCTTCCTGAGAGTTGACACAGCCACAGTGGCTGTAAATGATACAAAGATTGAAAGTCATGATCAAGCACAGCTACACAAGGAATAAAAGCAAAACAAAAAAACTACTAATGCTGGAAATTTGAACAAAAATTGCAGAGTGCATACAGCCACAGTGTAAATCAGAAAAGACAGTCTTAAACGTAATTCTTCCACTGAATGTTAACATACCTGTGT
The DNA here is from genome assembly GCF_020745735.1 of Hemiscyllium ocellatum. Classification (NCBI taxonomy): domain Eukaryota; kingdom Metazoa; phylum Chordata; class Chondrichthyes; order Orectolobiformes; family Hemiscylliidae; genus Hemiscyllium; species Hemiscyllium ocellatum. The sequence continues at coordinate 81,407,365 of NC_083413.1, read as the reverse complement.
GCTCCTGCTTCATTTAACCATCTAATGATCTGTATGTCTCTACTTACTATGAAACACCTGTACTGCTTGCAAAAGAAAGCTTTTCGCTGTAATCACACAAAGATAGAGGCCCTTATGACTTATTAGATGGACATAAAAGATGGCACTATTCATCGAAGAGAGAATCTGACCAATATCTGTTCCTCGAACATCAGTGAAACATATTATCAAGTTATTATTGTGGGATCTTGCTGTGTGCAGAATGACTGCAGTGTTTCTTACATTACATAGGTAAAGTCACACCCCTTGACATCAAGGTCATATTTGACTGAGTGGCATCAAGGAGCCCTAGCAAAACTAGAATCAGGGAAAAACTCTCCACTGGTTGGATCATATCTGACATGTAGGAAGACGGTTGTGATAGTTGGAGTTAGTCATGTCAGTTCTAGCTCATCTCTGCAGGGGTTCCTCAGAGTCCTGGGCCCAAACATCTTCAACTGCTTCATTAACAACCTTCCCTCCATCAAAGTCAAAAGTAGAATCATTTGACAATAATTGCACAATGGTCAGAACCACCATGACTCCTCAGGCACTGAAGCAGTCCATATTCAAACGTAAAACCACGACAATATTCAGGCTAGGGCTGAAAAGTGGCAAGAAACATTCATGCCACACAATAGCAGGTAATGATCATTTCGAAGAGGAGACAATCTAACAGCTGACCCTTGATTCAATGGTATTACTATCACAGAATCTCCAATCAACATCCTGAGGTTACCATTGACCAGAAGCTTAATTGGACTCGCCATACAAATACAGTGGCTACAAGAACAGGTCAGAAGCTAGGAATACTGCAGGGGTAACCCATCTCCTGAGTCCCCAAACCCTGTCCATCATCTACAAGGCACAAATCAGAGGTGTGATGGAATACTTGCCATTTCCCTGATGAGTATAGTTCCAACAACACAAGAAGCCTGACACCATCCAGAACAAAGCAGCCCACTTGATTGGCACCACATCGATAAACATCCAATTCACCCACCACTGCTTAGTCACAACAGTGTATCCTATCTACAAGATGCAGAAGTTCACCAATAACCACTTCCATCCAGAATACATGGTAATACCACCACCTGCAGGCTCCCCTTCAAGCTACTCACCACACTGATTTGGAAATGTTCCTTTGGGTTTATTTGACCAAATCCTGGAATTTCCTAACAGCATTGTTGGTCTACCTACAGCATATACATTCAAGGTAGCAGCTCACCACCACCTTCTCAAGGGCAACAAGGAACAGGCAATAAATGCTGGCCAGCCAATGCTCATACTCAATGAGTGAACACAAAATTTACAATAGTGATTAAATGTCTTTGCACTTCACTTTAAAAGGGTACTTCATTGGTGACAAGCACTTTGGGTCAATCTCATGCTGTGAAGTGCGCCACAGAAATCCTTTCTTGCTTCTCAAGTAATTTTAAATCAACTGCTACATTACCTGCATTGCTTACCTCCCTCTGATTTCCTGTTCAAACTAGGCTTCCCATATCATGATTATGTTCTTGAGACAGCATCAGGGATATACAGCTGCACAAACAGTAATTATCATTCACCATTAATAGCTTCACAAATTAGTACACAAAAACTACACCATGGAGTTTTCCACCCGCAGTAAATGTTGTGACTGCAATTACCACCAATTTTTTTTTGCTGCTTTTCTTTTTCTAATTGGCAATTTCCACAAGCAAATTCCATGAAGAAATTATAGCAAAAGCAGATTTTGAGATAGTTCCTTATCCCCAGCCTGCCCAGTTTACTGTCTTTAAGATATTTGTTGCTTTTTCAATAGTACAGGGGGACTCCTGTCTAAACCAGTTGCACTTCATGAAGCACTCAGCTCCCACTGAATCACATTGGATTCCTTGCTACGTGGCCCTATAATAGAAGCCTTGCGAATTCACTTCTATGCTGACAATTCACTATGTGATGCCCAAGTGACAGTAAGTACAACTCTCAACATTAAGCACCTACTATCTAGAGACCTGCACATCAGATTGGAAACAGATATCCATAATCTGAATCACTGAGGTTACAGCTAAGATCAGAAACCACAGTCCTCAATGTTGACTTGCAATTCATGACTTGACTATTGGTACAGTATGGTCATTAATGGTACACATAATTGCAACAGGCTCAGTGTAGTTTTACTTTGCCATTTTGTTCAAAAGCTTTAAAACCAAGTAATAAAATTCCAGGCTTAAATACAAGTTACTTTTATGACTGACAAAAGCTACAAACATCTTACAATAATCTCACTTTAAAACAGTCAAAAGGTGAAGAACTACTGAGAGTGAGCTTCCTCAATAAACAGACCATGCAGAGCCTCCTACACTGCATCCTATCATACTTTAATCTTCCTCTCAAACCTCCAGACAGATGGCTCAATTTTTGTGATGCTTAGAGTTTCGAATAATTTAGTGTTTGAATTATCACAGAATGTTGCAAAATAGTTCATAACTTTTATTCCTTGTGCAGTTAATAGAAAAGGATAATACATAAATTGCAATCTTATTCAAAGTCAAACAAATCTAAACCCAATTAGTGCAGAACCCTATGAAACAAACTGCAACCAATCCTTCTATCAGCATCACCTGCACTAAGTGAACATCTCACTTCCAGTCCATTGTGCTCATTAAATGAGGCATATCTGCACTGGCATAAGAGAACCATTTCATCTCCTAGCACCCTAGTATCCACATTAAGTGCTTCCAACTCAGGTACAGCACTGCAAGTGTCAGATCCCCTCATATTTATAAGCACATCCCAATGTGACATACATCTATTACCCAAAGTTTTATTTTCAAATATTTAAAAGATTCTTGGTGCAGCTTGTACTCATTTTTAGGAGAAGTAAGGGTTTGAAGTTCTCTTTTGGCTGGTATAGGTGAAAAGGTCTCTAACATGTGAAACACTCCTCTGCTAAAAATGTAATCAATTGATCAAAAATCCCCTGAAAAATTATTCCTCCAGCTGTTATGATATTAATAAGTCTACTATTTTTTGATCAAATCTGATTAACTCATGATGGAAGATGCCAACACTATGCCACCTCCCTGAAGCCAATATAGTTATGGGTTCAAATATCAGCTTCCATACTAAGTTTGAGGGGGACCGAGAAGTTACTCACACACAAGAATATTTCAGTGGGCAATTTTAAACACCAAACTGTATTGTGTTTCAAATTTCAGTGATGTTGAAACCCTCATTTTGCCAGGCTAAGGGAAAGTAAACATATAGATCTTTCTGGAAAAGCATTTCGACATTTATATGCAAATTTGCAGAGGTTGAATTACAGTGACTGATGTATTTAATCAGAGAACAACGGTATTGCAGTTAGTGAAATTAGTACAAATGTATATAATACATTTAATGTACCAAAACATTTCATACTAAATTTAAACAGTGTGACTATAAGCTAATTGCATTGCACAAATTTGAATATGTTATTTATAAAATGGGGCATGCAGAAATCACAAACTAAATTGTTACATTTTTAACATAGCAGATATATCAGATATTACCAACTTCTTACAGCAAGTCACAAACACACACATCTGTCTGATATAAATTGTACATGGTACAAATCAAGAGTATTCAAAACATAGCGCTCCTCAGAATGGAACCTGGAGTAAAAGTAAAATTTAATTGCACTTCCAGTAAATTTCAATGGAAAAATGTTTTTGCTCACTGGCTGTATATTTGACATGACACCTAGTTTGTAAGACTATTACAGGGTTATCAAGTTAAATCTTATGAATTCTGTAAATTATGGTCAGCACAGTCCGATAGAACAGTACAGCAAAGGAACAAGTCCTTCAGCCCACAATGTCTGTGACAACCATATAGGTAAAAACAATGACTGCAGATGATGGAAACCAGATTCTGGATCAGTACAGCAGTTCAGGCAGCATCCTAAGTGCAGCTGCACTTTGGTGCTGGAAGAGCACAGCAGTTCAGGCAGCACCCACTGATCCAGAATGTGACAAGCATATGCCATTCTAAACTAATCCCATCTGCATGCATCTAGTTCCATATCCCTCTGTTCCCTCTCTGGCCACATATCTAATTGCCTCCTAAATATTGCTATCCTCTCTGCTTCTACAACCTTCCCTGGTAGTGTGGTCTAGGCACCTATCACCTCTGTAAAACTATTGCCTCGCATACCTCCTTTCAACTTTCCTCCTTTCACCTTAAGCCTATCAACCCCAGTATGACATTTCTCCCTCATCTGTGCCTCTCACAATTTTATACACTTCTATCAGGTTGTCTCTCAAGCAAAAAAACCAATCCAAGTTTTCTCAACCTCTCCTTATAGCTAATATACTCCAATCCAGTCAACATCCTGCTAAATATCTTCTGCACTACCTTCAAAGCCTCCACGTCCTTCCTATGGTGTGGCGATCAGAACCCCACACAATACTCCTAAAGTTTTATATATAGCTGCTTCAGGACTTGCAAAATTTTATACTCAGTGTCCTGGTTCTGATGGGATACATCCTAGAGTTCTGACAGGGGTGGCTGAGGAAATAGCGGAGGCATTGGTTGAGATCTTTTAAGAGTCACTGGAGTCAGGGAAAGTCCCGGATGATTGGAAGATCGCTGTTGTAACCCCCTTGTTCAAGAAAGGATCAAGACAAAAGATGGAAAATTATAGGCCAATTAGCCTAACCACGGTTGTTGGTAAAATTCTAGAATCCATCATTAAGGATGAGGTTTCTACATTCTTGGAAGAGCAGAGTCTGATTAGAACAAGTCAACATGGATTTAGTAAGGGGAAGTCATGCCTGACAAACCTGTTGGAATTCTTTGAAGAGGTGACAAGTAGGTTAGACCAGGGAAACCCAGTGGATGTGGATCTATCTAGACTGCCAAAATGCCACATGGGAGGCTGCTGAGCAAGGTGAGGCCCATGGTGCTCGAGGTAAGCTACTGGGATGGATTGAGGATTGGCTATCTGACAGAAGGCAGAGAGTTGGGATAAAAGGTTCTTTTTCAGAATGGCAGCGGTGACAAGCGGTGTCCCGCAGGGTTCAGTGTTGGGGCCACAGCTGTTCGCATTATATATTAATGATCTGGATGAAGGGACTGGGGGCATTCTAGCGAAGTTTGCAGATGATACGAAGTTAGGTGGACAGGCAGGTAGTACTGAGGAAGTGGGGAGGCTACAGAAGGATCTAGACAGTTTGGGAAAGTGGTCCAGGAAATGGCTGATGGAATTCAACATGAGAAAATGCGAGGTCTTGCACTTTGGAAAAAAGAATAAAAGCATAGACTACTTTCTAAATGGTGAGAAAATTAGTAAAGCCAAAGTACAAAGGGATCTGGGAGTGCTAGTCGAGGATTCTCTAAAGGTAAACATGCAGGTTGAGTCCGTGATTAAACATTGCATTCGCTTTCTGTCTCTTATCTCAAGAGGGTTGGAATATAAAAGCACCGTTGTGCTACTGAGACTTTATAAAGCTCTGGTTAGGCCCCATTTGGAGTACTGTGTCCAGTTTTGGTCCCCACACCTCAGGAAGGACATACTGGCACTGGAACGTGTCCAGCGGAGATTCACACGGATGATCCCTGGAATGGTTGGTCTAACATACGAGGAACGGCTGAGGATCCTGGGATTGTATTCATTGGAGTTTAGAAGATTAAGGGGAGATCTAATAGAAACTTACAAGATAATACATGGCTTGGAAAGGGTGGATGCTAGGAAATTTTTTCTGTTACGCGAGGAGACGAGGACCCGTGGACACAGCCTTAAAATTAGAGGGGGTCAATTCAGAACAGAAATGCGGAGACATTTTTTCAGCCAGAGTGTGGTGGGTCTGTGGAATTCATTGCCGCAGAGTGCAGTGGAGGCCGGGACGCTTGATGTCTTCAAGGCAGAGATTGATAGATTCTTGATGTCACGAGGAATTAAGGGCTATGGGGAGAATGTGGGTAAGTGGAGTTGAAATGCCCATCAGCCGTGATTGAATGGCGGAGTGGACTCGATGGGCTGAATGGCCTTACTTCCACTCCTATGTCTTATGACAGATGAAGGCAAGCATGCCGTATACCTTCTTTACCACGTTATCTGTTTATGCTACCACTATCAAGGAGCTGTGGAACTTGCACCCCAAGATCCCTCGACATATTAATGCTCCTAGTGGCAGGACCTTTGACTGTATATTTTCCTCTTACATTTTGGGAGATCAAATGTATTATCTCACATTTGTCCAGATTAAAATCCATCTGCCATTTCTCCATCCAACTGTCCAACTGATTTTTTTTTCCTGCTGTATCCCTTTGATAACTTTCCTCACTATCCACAACTCCAATTTTCATGTCTTCTGCAAACTTACTTATCAGACCACCTTTAATAAGAGATTCCCGTCACTGATCCAAATGGAACACTAATGGGTACAGACCTCATTGGAAAAACAGCCGCCTTCAAAGTCCAAGATAATTTTGTATCCAACTTATCAACCTGCCTTGGATCCCACGTGACTTAAGCTTCTGGACCAGCCGACCATGAGGAAACGCATGACATGTTTTAATAAAGCCCACATAGACACCATTCACTGCCCTACCTTCAATCATTTTTGTCACTTCCTCAAAAAACTGTGACATTGCTGTGGCTTTAAGAGGTGTATTTTGTCCTGGCTTCTTGTAAGAGAGAAATTGAATGAGACGTGAAGAGCAGTCTGTGGCAACACAAACAACTTGTGAGGATTTGGGTTTTTTTTAAAAGAAGGAACAATGGGAGCAGCTTAAGTGAGTGCGATCAAGCTCTCACAGATCAATGTTAGTTAGCTTGCTTTCAGTAGAGCTGCTGTTTTGGGCTTGAACAAGTGGAAGCTATCCTTACCTCTCTTGATTACAGCCAAAAGCTGGGAGTTCTCTTCCTAGATTGCTGGATTACATGCAAGACAAAATCTGTTCTCTGAATTTGCCTACTTACCAAAGGGTGTGTTTATAGAATGTTACTATATTGGGACCGTTTATTCATTACTGTACCTATTATTCTGTTAAGTTTTCAAATAAGTTATCCTAAGTTCTTCCTTATTTTGGCGTATTTTAATACAGTGTTTGAATAAATTGTGTTTTGCTTAACGTCAAGTAGTTTGACAGTTGAATTGCATCTGGAACACAGCACTTGACTTTGCCTTAAAATAAGAAAAAACGTTAGGGTCCTGCTTTTCGACTTTCTACCTAACTCCCTAAATTTCCTTTGCAGAACTTCATCTCGCTTTCTGCCCATGTCGTTAGTACCAGCATGGACCAAGACCTCTGGCTGTTCAGAATGACCCCTCCTTCCAGACTGTCCTGGATCCACTCAGACATTTTTGATCCTGGCCATCGGCTGAAATATTTTAGAAGTTTTATCTGATTTTTAAAAATAAATTATTAATGTGATGTTAATGTCACTGGCTCAGTCAGCAGTCATTGCCCAATCTTATTTGCATTCAAAATGGTGGCAGTGACCTGCTTTTCTGAATTGTTACAGTCCACGGGAAATAGGTACACCGAAAGTGATATCACAGGATTTTCGCATAGCAATAGTTAAATTATATTTCCAAGTGAAGATGATGTGTGGTTTGGAGAGGAACTTGCAAGTGGCGGTACTCCCATGGAACTGCCTCCCTTGACCTTCCCTACCATGACTGTTAGGTGAATGGTCTATAACTCCCTGGACATCATATGCCCCCCTTCTTAAATATATGAATTATATGAGCTACATAGTAATTCTCTAGTACTGCATCTTTTGTATTGAATTAATAAATGAGTAGCAATGCCTCTTTCCTAGCTTCTTTTAAAATATTTGGATACAATCCTTTCAGAAGTTAATCCTGATTTGATCAGTTCACCAGTTGATTCAAAGCTTCCCCTTCTTGAAAATAATTTTGACTGCACATATTTCTTTGCTTATGTAACCATTCAGCATGTCTACCAATCTTCCTAGTAAATACTCTATTACATATTTATGTCATTGCTCGATTGTTACCTATGATCTTACTCATCTATCCCTATTGGTCCTATTCTCAGACACTTTTTTTATATATCGGTAGGCCTGTAAACAATATTATTTTGGTGGACATTCCAAACGCTAACTTAATTTGAAGGTTTCCTTTTTGCTTTCCTAACTTTATTTTTACTCCCCTCCCAATTTTTTGTTCTGTTATCCTGTACTCTTCTGCTGTCAATGTACCAGAAGAAAGTGAGGACTGCAGATGCTGGAGATCAGAGTCAAGAGTGTGGTGCTGGAAAAAGCACAGCAGGTCAGGCAGCATCCGAGGTGCAGGAGAATCGACATTTTGGGTATTCCCAATGAATAAATGCCCGAAACATTGATTCACCTGCTCCTCAAATGCTGTCTGACCTGCTGTGCTTTTCCAGCACCACACTCTCGACTGTTGTCAACGTATGCCTCTTACTTAGCCCTCCTTTATTCTTTACACTTCTGTTCATCCATTTCAAGTATTCACTTGTTGCAGTCTTATATGTTTGTTTAGAAAGGATTCCATCCTCCAGAAACAAACTGAAATGTAGATGCTACAACTATTTAGGTTTTATTACAATTCAAAGTTAAATAATGGCAAAATTCTGAAGCGCAAAGTTATTCATCACATCCTGTGCTAGTTATAGTTTACAAGGCATTCCTTGGATATAACAACCAATATCTCCACTCAACTAGATAAGCAAATCAAAATTAGCAGTGCTAAGTCCTCTAACGCCTGTTCATGAACCACTCTCTGCTCCAATCCTCACCACCTTTCCATTTTATCTTGGCAACGCAGGAACAGCAGTAGGCCACTCAGCTCCTTCAACATATTCCACCATTCAATAAGATCATGGTTGACCTGTGGTCTAACCCCATATACCTGTATCTGTCTTTGACTCATATCCCTTAATACTTTGGCTTAATAAAAAGATGTCAATCTCAGATTTAAAATGAACTAATCCAGAACCCATTTGTGGATCAGAGTTCCAAACGTCTCACACCGTGTGTGTGTAGAAATGCTCCCTAATCTCTCTCCTGAATGGCCTGGCCCTATGGGCCAATGGGCTGAGTAGAGGCAGATGAAGTTTAACTCAGATAAATGCGAGGTGCTGCATTTTGGGAAAGCAAATCTTAGCAGGACTTCTACACTTAATGGTAAGGTCCTAGGGAGTGTTGCTGAACAAAGAGACCTTGGAGTACAAGTTCATAGCTCCTTGAAAGTTGGGTCGCAGGTAGATAGGATAGTGAAGGAGGCATTTGGTATGCTTTTCTTTATTGATCAGAGTAATGAGTACAGGAGTTGGGAGGTCATGTTGCAGCTGCACAGGACATTGGTTAGCCACTGTTGGAATGTTGCATGCAATTCTGGTCTCCTTCCTATCAGAAAGATGTTGTGAAACTTGAAAGGGTTCAGAAAAGATTTACAAGGGTGTTGCCAGGGTAGGAGGATTTGAGCTACAGGGAGAGGCTGAACAAGCTGGGGCTGTTTTCCCTGGAGCATCAGAGGCTGAGGGGTGACCTTATAGAGGTTTACATAATTATGAGGGGCATGGATAGGGTAAATAGGCAAAGTCTTTTTCCTGTGGTCGGGGAGTCCAGAACTAGAGGGCATAGGTTTAGGGTGAGAGGGGAAAGATATAAGAGAGACCTAAGGGCAACTTTTTCACACAGAGGACGGTACATGTATGGAATGAGCTGCCAGAGGAAGTGGTGGAGGCTGATACAATTTCAACATTTAAGAGGCATTTGGATGGGTATATGAATAGGAAGGGTTTGGAGGGATATGGGGCAGGTGCTGGCAGGTGGGATTAGATTGGGTTGGGATATCTGGTCGGCATGGACAGGTTGGACCGAAGGGTCTGTTTCCATGCTGTATATTTGGATGACTCTATAGCCCCTGATTGTACAATCCCTAACCATTTATCTTCATTCACCCTGTCTTTTCTTGTTAATATCTCAAAGACTTTGATAGCTCACCACTTAACCTTCTAAATTTGAAAAAATAAGCCTAATTTGTGGATTCACTCCTCATAACTCCTGAAGTTAAGGTAACATTCTTATAAATCTAATAAGAATACAAATCTATAAATTGTATTCTCTCCAATCGTTCCTAAGGTACGATGTCCCAATCTATTCATTATTCCAAGTGGGGTCTAACCAGGGTATTTTTTATATATATATATAACTGCAACATAACTTCTGCATCCTTATGATCAAATCCCTAGATATAAAGATCAGAATTCCATTAGCTTTCTTGATTATTTTTTGTTCTTGAACTATTCTCTCAAGTGCTACTTTTCACATCTCTACTTTTCTTAATCACCTGTGTGAGAGTATCAAAACATTTGAGTTTGTGATTTCATAGTATGTTCTGAGAGCCCAAGTAAGCTAACACTTTTTTAAAATTCAAATCAGGGGATATTGGCATCAGTGGCTGGGCCAACGTTTATTGCCCATCCACAGCTGCCCTTGAGAAGCTGGTGATGAGCTACATTTTGAACCACTGCATTCCACGTGGTGTAAACACACAATGCTGTTCGGAAGGAAATTCCAGGATTTTGAAGGAACAGTGATGTATTCCCAAATCAGGGTGGTGTATCACATTGAGGAGAACTAGCAGGAGGCGGTACTGTCATGTATCTGCTGTCTTTGGTCTTCTGGTATGCAGTGATCATGGGTTTAGAAGGTGTTGTTTCAGGAGCCTTTATGTGTTACTGCAGTGCATCTGCCATCGTGCACTGGTGTTGGAGAGTATGAGCATGGGGTCATTTAAGTGGATTGCTTTATCTACTACGCTATCAAGCTTCTGGAATAATCTTTGGAGTAATACCCGGCTTGAAAAGTGAGGAACATTCTATCGAACTCCTAATTTATCCCTTGCAGATGGTGTTTCATCTTCTGTGGGGTCAGGTGGTATTTTATTCGCTGCAGGATTCCTAGCCTCTGACCTGGTCTTCTAACCACAGTATTTATGTGGCTAGCTGCTGTTCAAAGTCCAATTCTCAACTGCAACACTCAGTTCTAAACCAAAAGTGATGAAAATAGTGATGGCCTCAATACTCCCATCTGCCATGTTCTGGCTTGACTTCCAAGACTGTCGAGATCCTCCTGAAAATGTTAAATATTGTCCTTACAACTAATTTCCCCGAGTTCCACAACCAACCAGTTCCAGAAGCTGCTATGCATGCTGGTGATGAGCTACATTTGACCTATTCATAGGTCTCCAGTACAATCTTCCTTATAGGGGAATACTGCAGCAGAAAAAGTTACAGGGACCATCGCTCACAATACATTCTAGCTTAGCTCTGCATCATCTGCAAGATTAGAAATATTACAGGTGGTTCACACATCCAAGTCATTGATTCTTCCCGGTATCCCACTGGCCACAGTCTGCCACTACGAGAATGACTTATTTATTCTTGTTGTTTCTGTAGCCAATTCTCAATCTATGCTAGTACATTACCTACTTACCATGTACCTTGATTCTGCTGACCAACATCCTGTGGGAGACCTTACCAAGAGACTTCTGAAAATTCAGACATAAAATGGATAAAGGAAAATCAACGTGTCAGTAATGTTTTCAAAACAAAGTCCACCACGATTTACCATTTCAATGACTTGGAACTTCCATGCTGCTATACTCAGATTTTTATCCAAATGCTCATTTATCACATCCTTTATGTGAGATTCTAACCTTCAGCCTACTGCTGGTGTAAGATTAACAGCTCTTCAATTCCTTTTCTCCTCTTGCTCCTAAAAGAGTGGGGTGACATTTGAAATCTGCAAGATCCATTCCAGAATCAGAGGAATTTTGGATGATGATTACCAATGCATCATTAATCTCTATAGCTACCCTCATCAACACCTGGGATGTAGACAGTTTCCCAGGACTAATCAACTACCAACACAGTAAATTTGCAGCACAAGCTTCTTATTCATTTTCTTTGACATCTCATTTTCCCTAGTCACTTGGATTTCTAGGATACTTATTGTATCCTCCTCAGTGAAAACTAGATACAAAGTAGGCATTTAGCCAATCTGCCATTTTTCTACTACCTTTTACTTACAAATGCCCCTGACTCTGCTTTTAATAGACTCACATTTGTCTCAGCCAAATGTTTCTATTTTATAAAGATTTTAGTCAATTATGTTTTTTGCTAGACGGCATTCTATTCTATCGTTCTTTATTTGTTTCTTGATCCTTCTTTACGGCATTACAAAAACTTCCCAATCCTCATTTCTGTCCCAACTATATGCTTTTTCTTTTAACCTTACGGAATCCTTACCTTAGCTATGATTGACTGACCTTGAGTTTCTGCACTTTGAAGGAATGTATACTTGCTGTAGGCCATGTAATAGTTCTTCAAAGACTGTTGATTGCTGTTGTAAGTCATGCCTTTTAATGTATTTCCCACCTCATCCAACTTTGTGCCTCACACTTTCATTATTTCCCTACTTCAAATTTAAGACAATTGATTTAGATTAAACCACCTCACTTTCAAACAATGTAAAATTCTATCATGTAGTTACTCATCCTTACAGTTTCCCTCACAGAAATTAGTCCTTTTCCACGACATAATGCTAAATCCAAAATAGCCTATCCTCCGGTATGCTCTATGAGATTTGCTCCAGTAAACCTCCCCAAAACAATCTAGAAGCTTTGGTGCTCAATTGATTGACATCACCCATAGTCACTTAGTTTCACATGCTGCAAGCTTCTCTCATCTCCAGATTTATACCGTGCCCCATAATATCGCTATTTGCTGGTCTATAAACAACTCCAATCAATGTCTGCTGCCCTTTGCTGTTTCTTAGTTCTATGCAAACAGATTCCTCACACTATTCTTCCAATCCAAAGTCCCCCTTCACTGATGTACTAATCCAATTTCTCATGATCAGCATTTCACCTCCTTTTCCCCCTGGTTTATTCTTCAGAAACAGAATATCCTTAAATACTCAGTTTCCAATTCCGTTCACCTGTCATGACATGACAAGTATATAGAACAAATTCTCCCCCATTGTGCTTTTAGACCATCTATCTTGTGGCAAATGCTACATGCCTTCACATAAAGCACTCTTCATTTTTTTTTAAAACATTAGTCTTCAGTCCAGGCACACAATGTTTGGCTTCTCCTAACTTCTAGTCTCCATCACAGCTTTTCGACTTCCTGTTCACAGCTTAACTCCCTTCCGATTTGACTGACCTCCGAGATTTCCATCCCAAAATAAAGAGAACATTTATTCAAATCCCTCAAAACAGATTATTCGCTGAAGTTGAAAGTTGATGACAAATTATTGACTAGTTAAGAAATTGCATGGCAGATATTCAATTTGTTGGATGTGATTAGTGGTACTGCACAGGTATACGAGTTAGTCCTAAACTATTCAAGAAACTTGTTAGTGCTTTAGATGACAGACTTGAAAGCCATCTATTTAAATTTGCCAATTGCACCAACATAATTGGTATAATAAGCATTACAGATGAAAGCATACAATCGAGATATTAACAGATTACATTAAAGAAATAAATTGGACAAATCATTACCAAATCTAAGTAAATATAAAATAATTTACTTTATATTTAAAAGGGAATAGAACGGAGTACTTTCCAAATGGTGAAATGCTGGGAACAACTGAGAGCCAGAAGTCTCAGAGGCCCACATACATTTTTTTTAATAGATATTTTTATTGAAAATTTAACATATTTTTACAAGTTTATAAATTTAAAAAACCCAAGTATAAACATTGATATACAATTAAACCTTAAATAAATAACCATAATTTATCAAACAAAAAAAACAAAACTCAACTAACTACTAATCTAACCTACAACTAACCAGAGTGTATAATTAAGTCTCTTACATTATTCAAAGAGAAAAAAAAACTGATGGATAACAGAGAAATTGGGTAGTGAGATACATTCTCGGAATGTATTAACATCAAATCATAACAAAACCCGTATTCCTGCGGGATTCCTCTCCCAAGGGGCCCCGGACCGGACAGGTCCCCACATACATTTTTTAAAAATTGTAAATGCAGTCAGAAATTAATTAAAAAGGACAAATGGAATGCTGGCCATTTTTCTAGAGGATCAGAATGCAAGTGACCATTATTAAACAATAATTATTAAAAGCCCTAGTTGGCCACAGCTGACGTCCTGAAAACAGCTCTGTTCATGAAAGATATATTATCTTGAAGGGAGAAAACAATTTACCAGAATGACCTGTGGACTTCAAAGGTTAAATGAGAGTTTACATAAATTCCTTCGAATTTATTATATTAATTGAAGTTTTCAGTAAATTAAGTAGAACAGATAGAGCATTTACAGCAGAACTCTTTCCATTGGTTGGGGAATCCAAGTAGCATAATCCAAATTTCAAGGGATTATGAAACATTTCTGTGCAAGTAGATTTATAAAATTCTGGAATTTGCAAATTGCAGCTACTGCAAGATTACAGAGTTTTAAAGCTCTGATTGATAGAGTTACCTTTGCAAAATACACATGGGGCAAAATGAAGTACATTGAACTTACTCAGGGAATACAGATGTGACAATGGTGTACTGGTAATATTAATGTGCCAGCAATCCAGAAGCCCAGGTTTATGATCTGAGGATTCATTCAAATATTGAAGCTGGTGTAATTTAAATTAATCAAATCTGGAATTTAAAGCTAGTAATAGTGCTAAGAAACTAGTAACTGTTGTTTAACAAATAACACCTGGCTCATGAATGTCCTGCAGAGAAGGAAATCTGTATCCCTCGGTCTGGTTGACATGATTCCAGACCTAGGTTAAAAACAATGACTGCAGATGCTAGAAACCAGATTCTGGATTAGTGGTGCTGGAAGAGCACAGCAGTTCAGGCAGCATCCAACGATCAGCGAAATCGACGTTTCAGGCAAGAACCCTTCATCAGGAATAAAGATGAAGGGCTCTTAAAACGTCAATTTCGCTGCTCCTTAGATGCTGCCTGAACTGCTGTGCTCTTCCAGCACCACTAATCCAGAATATGACTCCAGACCTACCGAAATGTTGCTGATACTTAACTGCCCTTTGAAATGGCTGAGCAAGACATTCATTTCTACCAAACAGACTGCAGTACTGGAAGGCAGCAAGCTGATCAGCACCATGATCGAATGGCAGAGCAGACTCATTGGGCCAAATGGCCTAACACTGCTCCTATATCTTATGAACTTTCCAAGGGCAGTTTGAGATGATCAACAAATTCTCATCAGCAATGCCCACATTCAATGAAAGAATAAAAATAAAGGGTAGTAGGCATAAACAGCTTAAACGACCTACTCTTATTCCTATGGATGTGCCAGCAAATAAACGAGCAGGCAGCTTGAGAAACTCCTTGCCCTCAAATTCGAGGCAGGCTGCTGGGAAGGGACCAAGGTGAAAAGGTTTACAGAATATAGAAGGCAAAATCAGATATGGAAGGAAAAAAAAGCACACCATTTTTGGACTCTGTAGCTAACTTAAATGACAACAGCTACCTACATTTCACCATAATATTTATACCTAAAAACAGAAGCTACTATATTCTTTAAATGGGAAGTTTAGACACAAATCATCAGAGAATAGAGATCCAAAAAATTGAAACTTTTGTGGAAATTTCACTTGATATGAACAATGAAACACAGAAAATAGGAGATGTAAGCCATCTGGCCCTTTGAGTTTGCTCTGCCATTCATTATGATCATGGTTAATCATTCAACTCAATAGGATGGCTTTCCCCGATATCCTCACATCCCTTTAGCCCCTCGTGTTACATCTATCCCCTTCTTGAAGTCATACGATGTTTCGGCTTTGACGGGTTTCTGTAGTAGTGAATTCCATAGGCTCACCACTCTCTGGGTGAAGAAATTTCTTCTAATCTCAGTTCCTAAACTGTTTACCCTGTATCCTTAGACTGTGATGCCTGGTTCTGGACTCCTCCCCCAGTTGTGAACGCCCTTCCTGCATCTACCTTGTCATGATTTTATAGGCTTCTATAAGACCCCCTCCATTCTTCTGAACTCCAGTGAATATACTATTAACCAACTTACCCTTTCCTCATACATCAGTCCCAGCATCCCAAGAATCAGTGGTAAACCTCTGTTGCCCTACATCTATCGCAAGAACATCTTTCCTCTGATAAGTTAGCAGAAGTGGCACACAATATTCCAGGTGTGGTCTCATCAAGACACTGCATAATTGTAGCAAGACATCCCTGCTCCTATACTCTAATCCCCTCGTTAATGGAGGCCAACATACCATTTGCCTTCTTTACGACACCTTAGATTTTTTTTTAGATTAGACTTAGATTAGACTTACAGTGTGGAAACAGGCCCTTCGGCCCAACAAGTCCACACCGACCCGCCGAAGCGAAACCCACCCATACCCCTACATTTACCCCTTACCTAACACTATGGGCAATTTAGCATGGCCAATTCACCTGACCCGCACATCTTTGGACTGTGGGAGGAAACCGGAGCACCCGGAGGAAACCCACGCAGACACGGGGAGAACGTGCAAACTCCACACAGTCAGTCGCCTGAGTCGGGAATTGAACCCGGGTCTCAGGCGCTGTGAGGCAGCAGTGCTAACCACTGTGCCACCGTGCCGCCCACTTTTGAATAATGATCTCTACTCTGTATTTCCTGACAGCTCCCCAGGGCGCCCCTGCTTCTGCATAACAGCCTGGGATAGTTATATTGCGTCCTCCTGTGCTGTGCAATTTTACTGAAAACTTCATTCTGTTTGGTGCGGCCTGTTTGGTGCAGCCCATTTTGCCGCTGACTCATTTAGATTAGAAATGACAAGGTAGATGCAGGAAGGGCGTTCACAACTGGGGGAGGAGTCCAGAACCAGGCATCACAGTCTAAGGATACAGGGTAAACAGTTTAGGAACTGAGATTAGAAGACCTGCATGCTTACTTTCAGTGACTGGTGCACAAGTGCATCCAAATCATATTGCACATTCCCCTCTCTCAATTTATAGCCAAATATTAATGCCTTCCTGTTTTTGCAGCATCTGCCACATGTTTGCCCTTTCACTCAGCTTGTCCAAATCACAATGCAGCATCTCTGCATCCTCCTCACAGCTCCCCTTTCACCCAGCTTCTGTTGAAAGCACAGCATAAAGCAAATGATTCCTATCAGTGGCATTTGCCATTTCAACATCCTGGAGCAGCTTCTGGGGGTAGGGATTCTACCTTTTCGCCAGATTCACCTGACTACAGATATATCTACAGAAATGTTCAGCTGCTAAGCAGCCTGTATTGTGGGAGAAAGCAAGGACTGCAGATGCTGGAGATCAGAGTCAAGAGTGGGGTGCTGGAAAAGCAAAGCAGGTCAGGCAGCATTCGAGAAGGGGAAATCGACGTTTCAGGTAAGAGCCCTTCATTAGCCCTTCCTGATGAAGGGCTCTTGCCCGAAACGTCGATTCTCCTGCTCCTTGGATGCTGCCTGACCTGCTGTGCTTTTCTAGCAACCCACTGGAGCCTGTATTGTAGGTCAGCTAGAAAACTTAAATTTGATCTGTTTTGGTATGAAAAGCCTCCTCTACACAAACTGTGTGCTGAAAACCCAGCTGGCTCTTTGGTAGCATAAAATAAACCCTAACCACTCGACGCCTGAAGGAAGAACACCGCATCTTCCACTTTGGGACCCTGCAACCACACAGGATTAACATGGATTTCACCGGTTTTCTTATTTCCCTCACACTTACCCCAGACCCAAGCCTCCAACTTGGCACCTGCTTCTTGCCAGCAGCTTTCCCATCTATCTGCTCCACCCTCCTCTCCAACCTATCACCTTCTCCCCACCTTCATCTACGTATTGTATTCCCAACTACCTTGCCCCCAGCCCCAGCCCCAGCCCCACCCCCCTCCCCATTTATCTCTCAGCCACTTGTCCCCAAGCCTCATTCCTGATGAAGGGCTTATGCCCAAAATGTCGATTCTCCTGCTCCTCAGATGCTGCCTGACCTGCTGTGCTTTTCCAGCACCACACACTCAGTTATAAGATTTGTCTGTCTCCTTGGCATATAGTAGTGAGGATATCTAAACCTATCTTTCATACATCATCCAATCTTGGATGATAGACAAGCAATCATAAAATAGTCAATGCAAGGGCTGAGAGAGGGAGAGCATGAATGGGTGTTTTCATGTGCAAGTACGGACATAGTAAAGATAACATTTAAAGTTGAAAGAGATGGTCTTATGATTAACAGTGAAAACATTCGCCTCGGCAGCAACTGCAGCAATACATGGGGGAATAATCAAGTGGAAGAGTTACAATTCGAAATTAGAGAATGAAAAGAAGAAAATTCACCAAAGTCGTTCAGAATAGAAAGCACGGATATCAGCAATGTTCAGCAAAGTCTCAAGAAAACAACTCCACAAAGAACTTGCGTTTAATCTAAAGCTGGAGGCTTCCCCTGAACTGAGGTCCACCATATTGCTTTTGTTCGGTCTTTGCTCCTTATTAATTCAGCTTCTCTCAAGTAAACATAGACAGTACATGGATATTGCCTCAAGGCCATATGCCTGTCAGCTTTGTACATGTGCAGCTTCCAATTTTTTGGATGCATCTGGGCTACCACAGCCATTGAGGCAAGGAATGTATTTTTTCAGTCCAAGCTCATCTATGCCACAATAGACCCTAAAAGTTTTGTTTTTTTCAATTTAACCTATAAAAATCAATTGATTCAGAGATGTTATTACACACCGGATTTGAACGCAAGCCTTCTAGTCCAGCAGTAGCCCTTAAGGAGCATTTCATTTTTATGTTTTAATCAGCCCATTCAAATATGTTATTACACAACTCTGGAGCAGGTGGGTCTGGAACTCAGACCTCCCAGTACAGGAGTATGGGTGCTACCACTGCACCACAATGCCCTTAAGGAGCATCTCAAAAGTACCCTGCCTCATTCACACCATCTGATACAACAACCAGACAAATTACATCAACCCTAGGAGGTTTATTAACTTTAAGGAGATAGCACAAGCTGGATCATAACGTGTCCGAGGAACAAGTCATGCCTACAGACCCGAAGGATTTGCTCATCTCACAGACTGCTCTGAGCAAGATAGGTGTCCAAGCAAAACTTTTAACTGGAGCTATACTAATGTCAAAAGCATTTGGCAAGGTGTGGCTGAGTTGCATGCAAAATGCACATAGGAGTGGTGTTTCTCATCTCACAATCTACAATGGAGTATGTGTCGATACCAAGAGGCTCCACAGCCAAACCTATTTTACCTTTGGGGATTGAGAAAGGAGAGAACAGAAATAGTCCAGGCACAACAATGCCTCTCAGTGAGGGAAGGGGGGAGGGGGAGAGGGGAGGGACGGGGGGGGGAGGGAGGGACGGGAAGGGGGGAAGGGGGGGGGGACGGTGGGGGGTGGGGGGGAAGGGGGGACGGGCGGTGGGGTGGGGGGGGGTGGGTAGGGGGGACGGGCGGTAGGGGGGACGGGCGG